>NW_027507758.1:93100217-93700217 GCF_037356315.1 Lithobates pipiens
CAGAGCCATAAAATAGTGAACCAGTGAGAGGTGATCGATTGTGAAAAACAGAGTGAAGAGGGTGAAACAAACTGTGAAATGGGAATAAATTAAAGAAAATGGGAGGATATTCCATTGACCAAGAAAAAAACGTGAGTGAACTAATGTTGAAATGATTGTGACAGAAGGTGAGGAGATGAAAAATTTAGAGATCAGTGAGGGTCATAATGATACCTGGTAATATAAATGTATCAAGTTTAAGGATACCAAGGAAGTTGCGCAGCTGAGGAAAGACTATCAGCCTGCGCCCACAATATGCTATGTCGTGGTCAGATGGCAAATGGTGGAGACCTAGGTGAACCAGACCACCCATGCCATAAACACCTAAAGGGGAGGGGACAGATAATGTCAAAAATTAAATTATTATATAGTCAGTAACCAAAAGGAAACAGGTGCTGTAACGCAACTCAGATAGAAGGATAGGTTCCCCAGGTGACTTACTGTGTACTGGCCGCTGCATGCAATCAGAGAATCTACGGTCCAGAGCTTAGCTCAACAGCGCTTCTGGGTAAGTGGCACGCTTCCGCCGCCCCATCTGTGCTGAGATTTGTTGAAGCACATGCCAACCAACGAGTCCTAGCCAATGATTGGTTGTTGGGACCTGCTGATCGGCTCTCTCATTCACACCGTCATGCACCGAAAGACAATCTTAATGTTTTTATTTGATTCCCTACAAACCAGGGAAAAAGAACAACCCGACTGCTTAGTAAAATCAGTGCACATTACACATTGTAAGGCACACAGTTAACCCTTTGATCGCTCCTAGATGTTAACCTCATTAGTACAATGACACTGTATAGTATTAGCACTGATCACTGTATTAGTGCCACTATTGATGCCAGTCAGTGAACCCCCAGCCAGAGACAGCTAGTGTCTGATTTTCCGCCATACTATCAGTCTCACTGCCATTACCAGTATAAAAAAAATAATAATTCAAGGATATATACCATAGTTCGTAGACACTATAACACACAAAACAAATAATATACACTTATTGGGATTTTTTTGTTCATCTTTATCGAATACGTTTTATATTAGAAAGTAATAATATAATTTAAAAAAAAGTGGTGATCCAATACCACTAAAAGAAAGCTCTATTTGCGTGAAAAAAAATTATATAAACTTCACTTGTATACAGTGTTGCATGACTACGCAATTGTCAATTAAAGTAGCACAGTACCAAATAGCAAAAAAATTGCCTGGTCGTGAAAAGGGGTAAAACCTTTCAGAGGTCGAGTGGATAATCACTTATGTTCAAGGAAGTTTTTACTGATAAAAGGTAGAGCTTTATAAAAAAATAGATACTAAAATGTATAAATTATTATATGTCATGTCATCATCAATTTATTTGTGCAGACTTGTAAAGTGTCTGACAGGTCCACTTTAGGGAAAATGTACCTTTTCCTGTGAGGTTTGGTTCATACTTATCGGTAGGGATGCACCGATAGTTGTTTTGTGTGTCGGCGAGTACAAGTACCGATACTTTTGGTCACTAGATGGCGCTTTAATCCCTTTTATACATACACACAAGAGAGTGGGGAAAATGCATGCAATTCAGACAGGAATCGCACCACATTCGTATTCAAATGGGATGCGATTCTTTACAGTGTGATTTGTACCTATTCATTTTGTATTGGCGCACCGATAAGTATTGGTTTCAGTGTCGGGAGCATTTGGGCGAGTACCAATACTTGCACAAATGCTTGGAAAATGCACCAATACCAGTATTGGTATCGGTGCATCCCTACTTATTTGTTATGTTCTTATTCATCCCCTTTTTTGTTTCTTCCAGTTTTTAAATGTCAATCAATGAGCCATTTAATGGGTCTGCTGTACACGGCTAGATATTCACAACCCATGTGACCAACCTGAGCAAGACTTGCTATTTTTGAGTAAGAAAAGGGTTAATTCCAGACTTCTAATGGTCAGCTGTGAAGAATGCACATTATGTTTTTTAGTATCGAAAAACCTTTTAAACTGAAAAGAGCTTGTTCCTATTCTGTGGAAACAAATGGAAAGATTGTATTGCAGAGCTTTACCCTGTAAGCGTGCCTAGGGCTGGCATCGGTTAAATTGCGGAGGATAGTTGCAATGGATTTGGAGCTGTGTATTCGAGGAGGATAGATTTGTTGTGCTTGGTAAGTTATGTGCCTACCGATAAGCAGCTATAGACTGGAAGCCTTGCTGTAATGCTTCCTTTGCTGGTGTTTAATAAAGACTTGGGTGAAGATTCATACAGCAGAACTGTAATAACCCCAGATAACTCCTTATTTGTATCTAGCTAATGTCTCCAGAGTTAGAGTTAGGACATTAATTACTATTTTTATTGCAAGTAGTTAGGGTGGTTCTGCTTTGCCATCCTTTCGTACGGTTCCGCGCTGAGAACAAGATCTAACATACTTTTAGATAATGATAGCAAAAGGCTAGCACTTTCTGCTTCGGCACCATTGTACTATGAATTATAGACATAACAAAGTGATCTACTAACAGTGTTATTATAAGGTTTTGCTGCATACTCCATTCTGAAGTTTTCTGAAGCTGAATTTGGAACTAGTGAAGAGTATTAGACTGAATGTTCTGTAATGGGTGCTTTTTAGCCATGTTTAAATTTAAAAGCTTTCATGCTTTTCTAAACCCGCAGCACTATTAAAAATGAAGAAAGAAGTAAAGTCAAATGAAACATGTTGGGGAGCCCTAAAGCAAAACTTTGAAAATAGCCAGACACTAGTAGACATTCTGGCTTACTAAATTATAATTACTGAAAATGCTGTGGAACACTTAGCTAGGCCGCTAATAATGGGATTTAATCAAGGGAAGAAGAATTGGATGGCCTGGTGTCTAGCTAACATGGTCTCTATGCAGCCTACTGAGTAGAAAGTAGAATAATTGGAAAGTAATTATTTGTAGTATAACATTAAATTATTTTTAGTTATCATTAGGAATTTTACCTGAAACTTTTTATTTTATGAAACTTTGACATAGTTATTGTTTGTGCCATAGTTTGAGTATATATTGTGTAGATCCTCTATATGTCAGAAAGTGCTGCTGAGATTAAAATAATGGCAGGACAAATCAACTAGCAATGACATTGTTGAAAACTAATCGGAGCAGACTAGTACGTGTAAAATAGATTTTAACCCAGTCAAAAAATATCTCATTAATATTTAATGTTTGAATTACATTTTAAATGTAGTATTTTTTAAAATATTTTTAAAATATGCAGCTTTACTAATAATAATGCCCTTTTTTTAAATTTACCTTATCCTTTTGTCGCCGGCCGCATGCATATATGTGGCCACTCGCAGGGTGGACCTTAACACATGCATATATGTGGCCTTGTGTAAACCACTTACCGTGCTGAGAGCGCACTCCTTGCTCACTCTCAGCATGGTAGCCGGCGGGGATCGGTAAGCTCCCGATGCATACTTGCGCTCGGAAACTTTCCAATCATGTGACCGCTGTGACAGCCAATGAGACCTGAATGCCCACATCCACCTTCCAGCTTTTAGAACTCTTAAAGGGTCTGGAGGAGGTCAGCATGAAGGGGTTAAGTTGTGATCATGTGTCACTGCCGCCTTGAGGACTTACACCACCACAGCAGTACAGTAGGGGATCAGCAATCTCTAGCTCCATCGCACAGCTGGATTTGCAGTCCCCTATACTCGGAAAGGCAGCAATGAGGGACCTGAAGGGTGTAAACTTATGGGGGGAAAAAAAGTTTAGTAGAATGGGTTAGAGGCAGGTGAAAAACGTTTTGCCCAGTGTGGGACTTTAAAGTGATTGTAAACCTCAGTCATGTAATCTGAGCAAAGCACATTTATTTGTAGTGTTTACTTATCTCCCTCCAAAGCGCTAAGTGTTGTTTCTCTCTGGTGCTTTGTTCCTCTTTTTATCAGCATGAGTCACGTCTGAGAAGTATTCCTGACACATGAGGTGCATTTGGGTGGGGTAAAGAGCTTATAATGGAGCTTGTATATTCGCAACACAGTTATTCTGCTGTGTGGAGGGGGGTGTTCCTTTCCTCCAATCAGCTCTCACACACTGTTACTGCAGCCTCTCTGCCCCTTCCTCTGTGCTCCTGATAGATGAAGAAAGATTTTCAAACTTTTCTGCCCCTTTTGAAGGGGTTTAGGGAAGAGAAGACTTGAAGATAAACTAGTAAAACTTATGTAGGAGGATTTGTTTCATCTCTGTGTATCATCTGATGCTGTTCAGTTCACTGAGTATATGTGAGGGTTTATAACCATTTTTAGTTGAAGTTGACCTGTGGGCATTTAAATGTTTACAAATGTTTCGCTAACAGTAAATGAGCTTTACAACAAGCCATCACTGACTTTGTAACTGTAGTCACCGTGGAGCAATGCATACTCAAATTTCATAGCCGAAGCTCTGAAGTTGGTTGTAGTCAGTTTCTCAGCAGCTCAAAACCCTATTGCCCCGCAAGGCTTTGCTGGCAGTGCAAACTATTTACAACAAACATGCTGCAGGAGGAGGTAGAGATTTAGGTAATGGATTTTGCAGTCTGTTGGGGTGCGTGGATAAACAAATATGGCTGATAAGAAGATCCAATCTTTTTGGCAGAAAAAAAATTGAAGTTTCCACAAGTTTTTCAACTGTGCGTTTTTCCTTTTGCCTACGTTTATACATTATACAAAGACTATAGCTTGATATAGAAACAATTACTATATTCATGCTATTCTTCTAACAAGTAGCCTGCCAAACATGGTATGTACACCCAAACAAATCACATATATAAAAGAAAGTAGTGGCCCTATTTTAACAGGAAACATACAAAAAGATTTCAGCCACAATAAAGCATCACATGTCCCTTTTAAGTTCCTATGCACAATAGTTCAATTTGAAGATCTTTTTGCACCATACTTTGTACACCTCCACTCAGGTCTGGAAAATTGTGCATAAACATTGATCTTATGTACTGTAGACAAGTGTAGCTTACCATACACACTGAGCTCATTATCATATTATCATATTTCTTACAGGATCCTCCAGAGATCATCCCCCCAATGATTCCTCTGTTAACTCCTCTATCTTTGATCATGCCCCAGTCTGTTGAAAAGTCTTTGGGCAGTTGGCTCAGGCCTACATGTCCCATTAGGCTACAATATTTATGGTCAACTATCGATGGAGTTACCTTTACTGTCCTACTCTTATTTTTTCTGTATTAGTCTACATTTTACACTGTGTTCTGGGGTTTTTGAAAGCTCTTTGCAAATTTTATTATATCGGTTTATCTGGTTTTATCTCCTTTAGACTGCAAATATCATGTAGCTGAATACTCATAATTGTAACAATAATTTGGATATCAACCTTACATCATTATTTTATACTTATCAAAGAAGTCATGAATTTGCCTAGTCTGACTTTATCATTGGCATTTTCACTTGAAGAAGAATGTCAGCATTGCAGGTCAACCATCTTCTAAAGATGCCGAGTTTGTGAGAAGTCATTAAGTCTTGCAGCTTGTTGGTCACCATCCAATGTACTTCCTAGAGAACTCATGTAGCCAGACACACTGGAATCTTCTGCTTTCTGGCACCATAAAGAATTTGACCTTCGTAACAAGATCTGTTTGAAAGCTATCACTTGCTTTGGCTAGGTACACATGCCAGTGTGTCCAAGAAGCGATTTTACAACATCACAGAACCACAGCAAATCAATTAAATAAAAAACAATTTATCTTAGCATGGTAAATTAGACATGGGCGCAAATAGCAAAACTCCTGATGTAGGTCCAAATTTCAACAATATACCCCTAAAATGCAAACAGACTAGAAAAATATTAAAGGCATCAATTATTTTCTAAATAATGACTAGCATTTAATGAGAAGGCATTGTCATGATCTTTTGCCATCAAGCAGCGACTTTCCCAATAATTGCCATTGCAAGTCATTATGTGCTGCTTGACGGTGAGCAGAAGTTGCTCTATATTTAACTAGAGTGAATTTCTTTTGTGAGGGTGCTTTAACACCATGATAGTCACAGACCTTTATCTTAATGAGTCTTAAAAGTAGGTTGCTACTTTTAGATATATTGTTTTATGATCGAAAAGCAAACAAATCTCAAGTTAATGCTTACAAGCATAATATAGTTTACAATTCAGTAAATCCCAGAGGATTTATTTGTCATGCTTCTGTAAACACTAATGTATGTTTATTGTGTATTACAAAGACTGAGATACAGTATCGGCAATACAAATATTAAACCATGAGCAAATGTAAATTTCCTGACAATAACTGTAACTGTAGATAAAGAGCAATTTACATCAACTAACTTTAGTAGCGTTGACCTAGGTGGATTTGTGAGATGACCTTTGTCCATCGTAATGCAGTGTCATTTATGGTTTATTAGTGTATCCAATATTATGCACGTCAATTTTTTTATTCCTCTGGCAACAGTAAAGTTTTAACCCGGTCATACATGGATCAACATTCTTTACGTTCAGCAGGGACTGGCCGAATTTGGATTCATGTACGGGCTAGGAAGGCTCCCCACCAGAAGAATACAATACCACGCAGGGAAGGATTCCCTCAAACACCTTGAATGTGGATGGGAACAGCTGCTCATTATTTTTTCAATCTATTGGTTGAACGAAAAAAAAAAATCATTCATTACTTGCCTTTTTCTACTTCTCCCAGTCATCCATACCTTTCCTTTCCATTCAACCCATTAACACCAATTCACCAAATTCTCCATGCACTTTCCACTACTAATCTACTACTTGTAGATCATAAGGTTCTTGGGTCTCGTTTTCTACTGTCCACCAACTCTACTTTCCTGCTGCTTTTCTCATCATCTACTAATTACTCTTGGGTCATCCATTCAAGGTTGTCCAGTAATAAATAGGAGAGAATAACGTCAAAAGAAAAACCAATAGCAAAAAAGAAATGTTGACCAGACAGACCTGAACTCAATTTTAAACTTAAAAGTGAAAATCACTTCAAAGAACAATTAAAGCTTTCATTTGATGGTACAAACAAGTCCCAAATCCGGTTACTATGTATTACTAGTAGCGGCTGTTGCTCAAAATTTTTTGGGGGGGTGCAGCAAACAAACCTACCTCTTTGGAAGATGGACAGTGGCAATCAGTGTGCCCCCCTGTGGCAGATGGATGATGGCGATTGATGCCCCCCCCCCACGGGAGGGGGATGGCGCTGATCAATGCCCCCCCGTGGGAGGCGCATGGTGGCGATCAGTGGTTTTACCATAGGAGGCCGATGCTCCAGCTTGCGGGTTGCAAATTCCAGGGAAGAGGTGGGTCCTAAGACTCCTTGGCCAATCAAATCTCAAGACTGGCTTCCTGATTAGCCAGTAGGACAATCAGGAAGATAATAGCGAATATTAATTCGCTACTGTCACACAACTGGGTGGGCTCAGGGTGCAATGCTCTGTGCCTCTAGCCCACCCTTTTTTGAAGCCTATTAGAGCCTCTGGCTCTAATCACATGGTTAAAAAAAAAGTGGAATCTATGCGTTCGGTGCCCTGCATGTAGATCAGGTGGACTAAACCCCTATGCCCCTAATGACCAGGCCACTATTGTTTATTACAGGTATTTATTTAGCATTGACAATTTATACAGCTCTTTGTATATACTGTACATTCACATCAGTACCTACTCTGTGAGCTTACAATTGAAAGACCCACACTTACATGCATACATACGCATTCTAGGCCCAGTTAATCTACCAGCATGTCCTTGGAGTGTGTGAAGAAACCAGTGTAACCATGCAAGCACAGGGAAAACATGTAAACTGCAAGCAAGCGGTGTCCTGGTTGGGATTCTAATCAATGACCCTAGTGCTTTAAGGCAGACGTGCTAACAACAAGCCTCATAAAGTATACAAAATACACTTCAGACACTGCAGCTCACAGTAGGAGGGTTATAGCAACGTGGGTAGTGCTGTCATTCCAAAAACAAGTAGCTAAGTCTAGATGTGACCAGTAGTTGAACTTACAGGTTTGAGAATAAGCAGTCACAATGATAGCCACTCCCCCTATAATATCCTCTCATTCCATCTCAGTACAAGCAAGCATGGCCTACAGAAGCATGGCAACACTGCTCTGAATTCTGGAGAGGTGCAGCATCTTTGCCCACACCATCACAGGGAGCTGCATTAGCTGGATTTCACTGCCAGGCTCAAACCGGTAGTTGTGGGTAGGGATGAGCTTCGTGTTCGAGTCGAACATACGTTCGACTCGAACATTGGCTGTTCGGCCGTTCGGCGAATTCCGAACGTTTGGGCCGTTCGTGTCAAAATTCGAGTGGCGCGCGCGCAGACCACAATGCACTGCGGTGGTGCAGTGCATTGCTGGCTCATGATTGGCCAAGCATGCACTGTGACCCCGCATGCTTGGCCAATCGTAGCGCCAGCAGCGAGGAGAGCCATGATTGGCCACAGGCATCCTGCCTGTGGCCAATCATAGCTCAGGCTGTGTAGTGCATGCCCCACACTATATAAGGCCACCTTTGAGGCGGCCTCGTGTAGTGTGTTAGCATCTGAAGCAGTGGGTGTTCTGTGTACCTTCAACACAGTACACACCAATCGTTTTTGGCTGATTTCCTATCTTGCTGCTGTGTAGTGGTTGTTGTCTGTGCCCTGACCGCAGTATACACCACTATATTCACCTCACCTATATAGCTAGTGATCTACCTTTAACCACTTAACAACTGCCCATTGCCGATTAACGGCTTCAGGGCGGTTGTTTAACTCTGAGAGGCCGTTAATTAACGGCCTCCCAGAATTCTGCTCTCGCTCTCCCCCTGGGGCGCGCACTCGAGAGCATCCGTGACCGCCGGGTCCACAGGACCCGGCGCATCACTGATCACGGTAAACGACCGCTCGTCGCGGCCGTTTACCACGTGATCGCTCCGTCAAATGACGGAGTGATCACTTGTAAACAAACCGGCGTCATGTTATGACGCCGGTTCCTCCCTCCCCTCTCTGTACCGATCGGTACAGCGGAGGGGAAAGAGATCGGTGTCAGCAGCGATGTGGGCTGCATCTGCAGTGCCCACATCGCTGCTCACCAAATTTAACCCCTCAATTCCCTGCCAATACTCTGCAATACCAGTGCATACTCTGCAGTACCCTGCCATTACTCTGCAGTACCCCGCCATTACTCTGCAGTACCCCGCCATTACTCTGCAGTGCAGTACCCTGCCATTACTCTGCAGTACCCTGCCATTACTCTGCAGTACCCCCCATTGCTCTGCAGTACCCCCCAATACTCTGCAGTACCCTCCAATACTCTGCAGTACCCGCCATTACTCTGCAGTACCCCGCCATTACTCTGCAGTGCAGTACCCTGCCATTACTCTGCAGTACCCTGCCATTACTCTGCAGTACCCCCCATTACTCTGCAGTACCCCCCAATACTCTGCAGTACCCCCCAATACTCTGCAGTACCCGCCATTACTCTGCAGTACCCCGCCATTACTCTGCAGTGCAGAACCCTGCCATTACTCTGGAGTACCCTGCCATTACTCTGCAGTACCCCCCATTACTCTGCAGTAACCCCCATTACTCTGCAGTACCCTACCATTACTCTGGAGTACCCCCCAATACTCTACAGTACCCTGCTATTACTCTGTAGTACCCCGCCAATACCCCGCCAATACTCTGCAATACCCTGCCATAAATTGCCATACCCAGCCATACTCGGTGATACCCTGAAATACCCAGCCATAGACGCCCCCCACCCCTCACCGCCCTCCGGTGCTTCTACCAACTCGCCAGTACGATCAAAGCCAGAATCTTTTTTTTATTTTTTATTTCAGGCTTCCCAGCCTAGAGGTGAGATGTGGGGTCATATTGACCCCCAGATTTCACTGTAAAGAGGACCTGTCACCCCATATTCCTATTACAAGGGATGTTTACATTCCTTGTAATAGGAATAAAAGTGATCAAAAATATATTTTTGGGGAAAAAAATGTCAAACTAAAATAAATAAAGTAAAATGAACAATAAAAAAAAAAAAACATTTTTTAAAGCGCCCATGTCCCCATGTGCTCGCATGCAGAAGCGAATGCATGCGTAAGCCCCGCCCACATATGAAAACGGTGTTCAAACCACACATGTGAGGTATCGCCGAGAACGTTAGAGCAAGAGCAATAATTCTAGTCCTAGACCTCCTCTGCAACTCAAAACATGTAACCAGTAAAAAAAAATTTAAGCGTCGCCTATGGGGATTTTTTAAGTAGCGACGTTTGGCGCCATTCCACAGGCATGTGCAATTTTGAAGAGTGACATGTTTGATATCTATTTACTCAGCATAACTTCATCTTTCACTTTATGCAAACATTGGGCTAACTTTACTGTTTTTTTTGTTTGTTTTTTAAGCACAAAACTGTTTTTTCCCCCCAAAAAACGCGTTTGAAAAATTGCTGTGCAAATACCGTGTGAGATAAAAATTTGCAACGACCACCATTGTATTCTCCAGGGTCTTTTGGTATACATATGCTGTGTGTGTGAAATAACCTGATAATATGACCATTTTGTGAAAAAAAAAAAAAAAAAGGAAATAGGCCGTCAGTACTTCAGGTGTGATCAATTTTCAGATATTGGCACCATAGCTTGTGGACTCTATAACTTTCACAAAGACCAAATAATATCCACCAATTTGTACTTATTTTTACCAAAGATATGTAGTAGTATGAATTTTGGCCAAAATTTATGAAGAAAAAATTACTAATCTGCTAAATTTTATAACAGAAACGAAGAAAAATTCATTTTTTCGCAGAATTTTCGGTCTTTTTTCTTTTATAGCACAAAAAAAAAAAAACTGAGAGGTGATTAAATACCACCAAAAGAAAGCTCTATTTGTGTGAAAAAAAGGACAAACATTTCCTATAGGTCCAGTGTTGCATGACTGAGTAATTGTCATTCAAAATGTGAGGGCACCGAAAGCTGAAAATTGGTCTGGTTATTAAGGGTGTTTAAGTGCCCAGTGGTCAAGTGGTTAATAATAGAGCTTGCAGTCAGTAGTGTTAGGAGATAGTGCGTGCTGTCTGCGTGCTCTGTACCCAGTACATACCGCTATAATATAGGGCAGGCCCCTACTTTCAAACATCCAACTTACAAACATCTCCTACTTGCAAACGCAAGGAGACAGCAGCAAGTGAGATGAAAAAAGATGGACGACAAAACAAATTATACAGGGGTGATAACCCTTCCCTATGTTTTCCAAAAAGCTTAAAAATAGTTTGTTTGACTGGAGCTACACTTTAAAAATGTACCGGTTGAAAATTACAAACAGATTCAACTTAACACAACAAACCTACACAGTCCCTGTCTTGTTTGCACCGCCTGTATACTGCTGTTCTGAGTATATAGGGCCTGGGGGCCACACGCATTTCCTTTTTTTAATATGGGTACGGGGTTCCCCTTAATATGCGTACAAGACCCAAATAGGCTGGTAATGGGCAGGGAGGGCTACCCATGCCATTTTTCTCAATGATTTTCAACCATATTGCAGGAACCAGATATAACATTAAAACCACAAGCAGTTTTAAATGGTGTTATTTCCGTTTAATGTCATTTTGTGCAGGGACTGTTCCAAACACGGGAAACACGTGGCACTTCACAGGCATACTACAGACACCCCCCAGGCACCATATTTAAAGGAATATTTCACCTTTTTTTTTCACTTTAATCGTCATTAAAATCAGTGCTCCCGCCAAAACGGCAGTTTTTAAAACTTTTTTTTGCAGTGACCCATGTCCCCTGAGGCAGGAGGCAGGTCCCCAAACCCTTTTTAGGACACTATCTTGCATATTAGCTGTTAAAATTAGCACTTTCCATTTCGAACGTTCGAGTCCCATAGACTTCAATGGGGTTCTAATGTTCGTTTCGAACGCGGGGGTCGTTCGCAAGTTCTGGTGCGAACCGAACCGGGGGGTGTTCGGCTCATCCCTAGTTGTGGGACTCTGCAGGGGGACTAAGAGAAAATTTAAGTGCTACAACACATTTTTTGGCCATGGTCCTACTTTAATCTGGGGCAAAAATATGATCTATGATTTTATCACATCACCTGGTATCAATGAGATGAAATGCATCTGGTCAAGATCAAGGTTCACCACCAGAATAGCTCAGTGCATCATAGCTAGCAAAGGCAAGTTTTTTTACATAATGAAAAATTAACATACCTACTACTAAATGCACGTGAGGTTTGGCAGTTTAGAAAGGAGGACATTTCTGGTTTCCAAGACAGCTTGTGGCCTAGTTTGCTAATAGAATAGCTGTAGACCAGCATCAGTTTTCACAACATCATGGAAATCTAGCAAATCTAGCTTAGAAAAGGAATTTGCAAAGTTGAATGCCTGGGAATTTTGGTCATGTTTATATAGCTTAGCGTATCACAAAAAAAGTTCGAAGCCCACAGTACACATCAGCCCCGTATAATTGTAGTGGATGACATTTTGGACAAAGTATCATTCATGTGTAAATTTAGTTTTTGCCTCAGAATGGTAAAGGGGTTCTGAGGGTTAATTATGTAGGTTAACGTTGACATCAGTCTGGCGGGGCTGTGTTAGGGTTCTGCCTGGTCATGTGTACAGTGAGGTGCACATGACAGACCAGAACTAGGCCTGGTTGGACGGTTTGGGTATCAGCTTCCTCGGAACCAATCAGTGGGTGTGCCAGCCCCGCTGAGGAGTCTGGGGAGGGGTACATAAGATGTTGAGGTCACGTGTTATGGTTTGTTCGTTCGTGAGGCCTGTTTCCTGGCCCGGGGTAGCCCCGCGGTCATGGAGCTTTCGACGCTCTGCAACATGCTTCTGACGGTTAGCCCCAATAGACCCGTCTGGTAGGGATCCGTCTGTTCCCGAGTCTCGGGAACCAACTGGTCCGAGGCGCAGTAACTGAGGGAGGATTCAAGGTGTCCAGGTGTGCTCTCGACTTGGAGGGGCACCACAGCTCGTGAAGGTGACCGGGGGAGGACTTTTCGGAGGAGGGCCAACAAGCTGGCATCCTGGGAAGTGCCTGGTTACTGAGTTGGGAAGGACATTGACGAATCCACGCTTTTTCCAGTACTATTAAGGAGACAAAGAACGTTCCAGGTACTGAGGAAAAAGGTTCCTGTTCACTTTCAGTTACAAATTGTTCAAGGTCAGAGATATTACAAGTTCTGAATCAAAGTGCTGATTGACACAATCTCTGGCTAGAGATTTGTCCAGCCT
Organism: Lithobates pipiens; assembly: GCF_037356315.1. Classification (NCBI taxonomy): domain Eukaryota; kingdom Metazoa; phylum Chordata; class Amphibia; order Anura; family Ranidae; genus Lithobates; species Lithobates pipiens. Next base: position 93,113,451 of record NW_027507758.1, read on the forward strand.
TGAAGCGCCCAGCTGCGAGTGGCTACTCTCTGGGTGGCAATAGAGACTTTGTTATGTCTGCAGTTCAAAGTGCCTGCAGTTCACCCTTGCCCTCTGTTCCTATATGAGACTGTGGATGTTATCTCTGCAAAATAAAACCTTTCAAAAGGACTTTATTGGTGTCAGCGTCCAAAGTTGTTGGGTATCAACCCTGGGAACCCCTAGACATGGAAGAACAAGCCAAGCGGAGGTAACCAGTATCCCAAAAGGTTAAGGCCACCCTGCAAAGGTTTATGGCTGCTACATAATGAAATGGTTTGTCCCATAAAAGATCTTCATTGAAGCATGTCAAGGTTGTTCTTGTGCAGAGACCAATCCTGTACTCAGAAGTTGAAATAAAAGCTGCCTTTAGGGTTGATTTTCTAAAGGCAAATAGGTTTCCCACTTTGCCCCTGCGCATAGTGAATATGGTGACATTTCATCAAAAACAGCTTTTTAACTTGCACATGATTGGATTATAGAAGTCAGCAGAAATTCACCCCATTGACTAAGCTCTGGGGCACATTCTAGTTGCCTGTAGTAAATCAGCTCCAGTGTATCTGTTTTCTCAGGGAGTGACAAACAGTGGGAACAGAATCTGGTTTCAGTGCCCTAGCACCTAGCACCTAGCACTAGCTCTTTCACTCACTTCTCCATGGTAAGCAAGTGAATATGTCAATTATACCACCTCTGAGTTTCAATGGTCCGGTTGACTATTTATTACATGTACTTGGCGCCTGTAGGTGGGTGCAGCGGCAGCAAAAACACACAGTCTGGGTGCAATGTAAATAACTTGTATTGAAGTAAAGCAAAGACAGTTCACAACAAACCCAGTGGGAAGCCCAACCAGGGGCAATCACAAATTCCAACAGTGTGTAAGTGGAGCAGGTTTCAGCCAAACTGACAGTGCCTGTTTGGAGAGGCAGAATGCTGCCTGGCCATGTCATGCCCAGATGGGAAGAAGTTCAGAGAAGCTGCGACCCTTCACTTTCCCTTCTTGTCTGGAGATTTCTCTGCCGCTAGAACTGTCCCTGACAGACTGTGTCTTGTCCCTACACTACCTACTTCCAATTGTGCACCAAAACCTGGGGGGGACTTAAAAAGGCTCTGCTGACCCAAGATGGCTCCCAAGGGTCACTTGAACCAGGAGCAAGGCATTCTAAGCCCTTGTACACACGGTCGGACATTCCAACAACAAAATCAGTCGGGTTTTGTCCGAAACTGGTGTTGCATACACACAGTCGGACAAAGTTGTCAGAAAATCCGATCGTTCCTAACGTGATGACGTTATTTCGTTACGACGGGACTACATTCAGGCTAGTAGCCAATAGCTTTGGTCTAGGAATTTGATCTGAGCATGCATGGCACTTTGTCTGATCGGAATTCTCTACAAACGATCAGACAAAGTCCGATCGGATCATATTGTCGGAAAATGTTATAGCCCAACTCTAAAACTTTGTCGGTCGGATATTCCGACGGAAACAGTCCGTTGGAGCCCACACATGGTCGGATTATCCGACAACAGGGTCCGATCGGACATTTTCCATTAGAATGTCCGACCGTGTGTGCAAGGGCTTAGAGAAACCAAATATCCCCTGACTTCTTCTCCAGGCTGTAATGCTGCTCCAGTTGGACGCCATCTACAGTGGAGGAAGCACAATGCACCTGCTGTCAATTTATGCAGTGCTATTGCAGCAGATATTGGGTAATGGCCACATGGCAAATAATCAAATTCTTATTCGCTGTTTAATATGGACAACATGAAGAATATGACTGGTTATATACATTTTTACTTTACCATTTCTTACACTGGATGGGTTGTGTGCTGTGTATGCATGTACAATATATTCTGTCTTGAGATTTGTAATATCGCTAAATAAAGTTTAGGAATGATTTTATGATTCTACACACCTGCACCAATATACACAAGTCTTTTCATTTTCTAAAATTCAAATGTGTCTCTAATCGTAAAGATATATATATTTTTTGACAATATTGTCTTTCAAATGGGTTCCTGTTGAATTTATGTAACACAGTCATGCATTAAATAGCTTTTTTTCTGTCTAGGATCAGTTTCTGTAAGAGGAGCCTTAGACCAGAATGAATATTAAAACATTCTTTGTCAACAATATGATTTAATAATACCTGTCATGGTAAATTAATTTATCTACGAGCTCCCAGTCTGAACATGTGGCAGTGTTTTGTGTGCGTGTCTATGAGCATATTCCTTGCAATGTTATAGCTCGATTGAGCATTTAGATGATCATGTCACACTTGAAGAACAATATTGGCTTACGTTTGGCATAAGTATTGTCAATTCTGCAGCTGTTTTCTATAATCTCCGACGAATGAAGGAAATGCATGTGATTTATTCTGTCCCAGCCCATGGAATATTTGGTTTCTCTCTCTCCATAGCAATGAAAACCTTTTACTGGCAGATGGCTAAAAGATATATTGGTGTATTTTTTTTTCATCTTATTTTATACTTGGTGCTGAATTTTGAACAGAATCTTCCTATTCATAAAAAGAGTTGGTAATAATGAAGGGCAGCTCCTTCACAAGATTGAGATGGCATGAACATTTTACAGGCCATATATTAATAGGTAGGAAATTAAATGATTTGGTCTTCTTGATGACCGACCAATACTTTAATGTTTCGGCAACAACTTTACATGCAATTTGAGTGAAAATTTTGTTTGACTGCCTAGGCCTTTACAACCAATTAAAGTAGAGATGCGCTGGTACCACTACTTTAGCAACGAGTATTGATACTTTTTTTTAAGTACTCACCGATACCAATTACCAATACCAATCCCCGGCATTCAGGGAGATCAAGATTAGGAGAAGTGGTGGGGGGGGGGGGGCTCCACCATCTATCATTGTGCTGTGTAATATTACCATTTGGATGAGATCAAGTAATAAAGAAACACAGCACTCCCAACAGTCAGCACTGTTGGCCCCACAACTATAAGCCCTTGTACACACGGTCGGATATTCCGATGGACAATGTCCGATAGGACCATGTTGTCGAATAATCCGACAGTGTGTGGGCTCCATCGGACTGTTTCTATCGGAGTATCCGACAGACCAAGTTTTCCAACTTGTCTATAAAATTTTCTGACAACATGCTTCGATCGGACTTTGTCCGATCATGTGTACAGAATTCCGATCGGACAAAGTGCCACGCATGCTCAGATCAAATTCCTAGACCAAAGCTATTGGCTACTATCCTGAACGTAGTGCCGTCGTAACGAAATAACATCATCACGTTAAGTACGCAGATTTTCTGACAACTTTGTCCGACTGTGTGTATGCAACAGTTTCGGACAAAATCCGTCGGACAAAATCCGACGGATTTGGTTGTCGAAATGTCCGACCGTGTGTACAAGGGCTAAGGGCCAACCGAACCAGATGGTATCGGTTTGAAGTATCGGGGCATTTTCACGAGTACCGATACTTGTGTAAATGCCTACTATTGGCGCCAATATCGGTATCGGTGCAACCCTACATTAAAGTGTAACTAAACACTCTCAATCATCATTAACTATTTTTAATACTTAAAGTGGAACTTTGCCCATAACAACTTCATAAAAAATAATGTTCTTTAGCAAGGAAAATACATTCCACATGAATAATTATGCTACCACAATGAGTATGTCCTGTAAATTGCTTCCAGTTTTACTCCTGTTTCTTCTTGCTGGAGGCTGCCATTTTGCTGAAGCCCAGAGCCCCTGAGCAGCAGTAAATCCTAAAGTGAAACCCACTTTGATTTAAAGTTTCAAAACACAGTTACATTCCTGGAATTCCGGGATTGCTAACTGTCACATTTGCTTGTGTTCTCAACCGAACTGTCAAATCATCAAATGGCTGGTGTCATAACTGATCACATGTGCAGCACCCTGGCAGTTGCAGCTCAAACAGAAGCAGCTTCCTTGGATAGGAGGGTTTCATTCCACATTATGGCTGTCAGCAGATTGGCCTCTGCAAATTTAGCAGTGCCTAAAAATGGAGAGCAACTGAGGAGAGCAGGGTGAAATGGTGTATTACTGGATTTTAACCCGTACAGACACCTATTTTAATGTTTTACATAGCTATACCTGCAAAAGGGGTCAGCATGGTGATATAGCAGGACTTAATGTTCTGAATAAAGTTCCACTTAAAGTGGTTGTAAACTCTCCCTCACAACCTTATCACATTGTAATCCTCATAAAAAACACTTATGATCGCTGCTAATAACTGTCTCCTTACTTGTTTTGTTTTGCTGTAATCTGTCCGAATTTGATCAATGATGTCACCTGCGCATGTGCTTCCCTTTCCTTGCTTTACGGCTCTGTGTACAGTCCATCCACTGACGTGTTGCCATGAATGAGATTTCCTCTCCCAGCGGCACAGTCATTTAAGCTTGCGAGACTGCATTGTTTTCTAGTTCCTGGTACTCTCCATATGACCGTCTGATGTCACATGGGGGATACACCTTGGCAATCATGCTGCATTCTAGAGCGGCCATCAGCTGCAGCAGGAACGACAGGCATACATATGCAGTCGTGTTTCGCTATTGTAAGTATTTCAGCAAACTCGGCAATAAGCGATGGTTGTCGTGGCAACATCGGCTTGAGAACAAGGCTTGGCTATAACACGATTGCGCATGCGTGAGATTGCGGTGAAGGGAAACATGAAAGGGCAGAAATCGGCCTCAGATAACAGTACTGGAGATGGCACTGCCTTATCCAGGAAGAAAAAAATGTTCAAACTTAAAAAAAATAAAAAGTAAGTAATAGGCGATTGTGGCTGGATAGGTTATGTGATGCTTACTAACAAGTGATTAGAACAAAATAGCTGAAAAGCACCATAGGGATTGCAGGGTTTACTTCCTCTTTAACCACTTGCCGCCCGCCCTATAACAGAAACACGGCGGCAAAGTGGTTTCAAAATCCTGACCGGACGTCATATGATGTGATCAGGATTTTGAGCCGCTGCACGCCCCCGGGGGCGCGCATCGCGGCGATTGTTGTTGCGGGGTGTCAGCCTGACACCCTGCAACTACGATCTCGGTAAAGAGTCTCTGACGGAGACTCTTTACCACGTGATCAGCCGTGTCCAATTACAGCTGATCACAGTGTAAATAGGAAGAGCCTGTGATTGGCTTTTCCTCACTCGCGCCTGTCAGACGCGAGTAGAGGAGAGCCGATCGGCTGCTCCTCTGACAGGGGGGGTCTATGCTGATCGATTATCAGCACAGCCCCCCCGAGGATGCCAAAACTGACCACCAGGGACGCCACCAGACCACCAGAGATGCCCAGCAGAAGGTATGCAACCCTAGACCACCAAGGATTCCAGTCAGTGCCCACAATGGATGCCAATCAGTGCCCACAATGGATGCCAATCAGTGGCCACAATGGGCATCACTGATTGGCATGCATTATTGTTTGGCACTGATTGGCATCCATTAGTACAGTATAATATAATACAATGCCGCCTATCAGTGCCCATCTGTGCCGCCTATCAGTGCCCATCTGTGCCACCTATCAGTGCTCATCCATGCCCATCTGTGCCGCCCATCCATGCCCATCTGTACCGCCTATCCATGCCCATCCTTGCCGCCTAACCATGCCAATCCTTACCAGTTTGTACCACCTATCAGTGCCCATCCGTGTCGCCAATCAGTGCCAGTCATCAGTGCCGCCTATCAGTGCCGCCTTTCAGTGCCACATATCAGTGTCCATCAATGCCACCTCATCAGTGCCACTTCATTGGTGCCACCTCATCGGTGCCCATCAGTGAAGGAGAAAACGTACTTATTTGCTAAGTTTTGAAACTGAAACAAAAAAAAACATATTTTTTTTCAAAATTTTCGGTATTTTTTTATTTGTTTAGCAAAAAAAAAAAAAAACGTAGAGATGATAAAATACCACCAAAAGAAAGCTCTATTTATGGGAAAAAAATTATAAAAATGTAATTATTGTACAGTGTAGCATGACCGCGCAATTGTCATTCAAAGTGCGCCAGCGCTGAAAGCTCAAAATTGGTCTGGGCAGGAAGGTGTTTAAGTGCCTGGTATTGAAGTGGTTAAAGTCCTTTGCGTTGGCCTACCTCTCCATAGGCTATCCCTTCTTCAGTCTATCATGAATGCTGCTGCCAGACTTCTCCACCTTACCAACCGTTCAGTGTCTGCCGACCCTCTCCTCCAATCCCTACACTGGCTCCCAATCACCCAGCGAATTAAAGTCAAAATACTACCCACAACATACAAAGCCATTCACAACTACATCACCAATCTTATCTCCAACTATCACCCAAATTGTTCTCTCCGCTCTTCTCAAGACCTCCTACTCTCAAGCTCTCTCGTCTCCTCCTCCCATACTTGTGCTTTAAGTTCATTTTTATTATTATTAACTCTCTTAAATCTTCCCGAACTAATTGCTATTTTAGTTAACAAAAAAGCCCTGCTCTAAAAGCCCCATTTACATGCTTGAATCCATGATCATGATTCACCAATATCTTCTATCTCATGGATTGCAGAGTGGGTAAGTGGGGGGTGTTTTTTTGGGCACCCACATTTTTTGTTTAGGTTTTGTGTACACTTTCTATTGGCTGTCCTGTCAGTGGGACCTCGCTAACTCCAGAAAACTGCAGGAGTGTGAAGAGGTCATGACAAGTGGATCGGGTGCTGGAAACTGCAATTCTAAATCATCTCTTCAGATTTTTTTTAAAGCCCACAGATGGGCTTTACAAAAAAGGCACCCCTTTCAATAATATAGGACAACCTAGTGTCTTTTAGATGTTTTTTTGCTTTAGAACTTTTAAAGTCTATCTTAAAGACAAAATATTTTTCACTGGTCTTAGGCTCCATTCACACTAATGTGTTTTTTTCATTTTTTGCAGAAATGCAGGACATTTTTTTTTAACATGGGTTCCTACAGAACATGTTCACATCAATGCATTTGTGTGCCTCTGCGTTATTGGAAAGGTCATGGACTTTTTAAAATGCAAAACGTTGAGTTTTTGCTTTTTTTGATTTTTATTATTATTTTATTATACAGGATTTATATAGCGCCAGCAATTTACGCAGCGCTTTACAATATAAAAAGGAGACAATACAGTTACAATACAATAAAATACAAGAGGATTAAGAGGGCCCTGCTCAGAAGAGTTTACAATCTAATAGGGTGGGGCAGGTGGTACAAAAGGGTATAACTGTCGGAAATGAGCTGATGGAAGTGGTAGGAGATTAGTTGGAGACGTGATAGGTTTCCCTGAATAGATGAGTTTTCAGGGATTGCCTGAAGGTAGCAAGAGTAGGGGATAGCCGGACTAGTGGAGGTTGTGAGTTCCAGAGAATGGGAGAGGCTCTGGAGAAATCCTGGAGACGAGCATGGGAGGAGGAGACGAGAGAACTTGAGATTCAATAGATTTTAATGGAGAAGCTGCATATAAGCATGTAGTGTATTTTTACTGCCTTTTTACCGTGATTTGCATTTTTGCATTTTTAAATCTGTCCAACTAAAAAATGAAAAACGCAAATCGTGGTAAAAGTACAGTAAAAAAAAAAAAAGTTGAGAACAACTGGAATAGAGGAATAATAAAATATCCGTCTGTTTTAAGCTTGGTTCACACCTATGCATTTTGTAGTGCATTTTCAGTTTTGCACAAACACACTACAGTCCATTTAACATGCTTTCCTATGGATGTAGTTCACATCTGTGCATTTTATGGAAAGGGCCAGGGTATTTTTTTTCTGGTTTTTGATTCCATAGACTTCAATGGCTTAAAGATGTATGTTGAAAAAATGCAAGATGCACCTGCATTAGGCAAACTGAAAGTGTGAATCAGGCCTAAGTCTGTTTCATTGTGGAAATTTCCAATCACTTCCTCTTCTAAATTTGGAAGTTTGTAAATCCACTCTAAAGCCTCGTACACACGATCAGATTTTCCAAAAGGAATTGTGTGATGACAGGCTGTTGGTGGAAAATCCGACTGGTTGTACACTCCGTCTTACACTTGTCAGGTTTTCCGCGGACAAATGTTGGACAAATGTTGGATGGCAGGTTTTAAAATTTTCCATGGACAAATGTCTATTGTCGGATTTTACGAGCGTGTGTACACAAGTCCGTCGGACAAAAGTTCAAAGTACAAACACACATGCTTGGAAGCAAGGATGAGCCAGAAGTGGTCGGTCTTGTAAACTAGCGTTCGTAATGGAGAATTAACATTTGTGACGTGGCAAATTATGAAATCTTGAAATCCAGCGCATATTCTCTAATTCTTTAATGGGATAATAATGAAGTTGCTTTGCTGGTGATACTGATGGAGTTATTGCAAACAAATTTTCAAAGGCTTTTTTTTCTAGTGATATAATTTTTTTTTATTTGGGCAAGTTACCACAACACCATTATCACATAGTTTTTATGATCAAATATACAGCTATGTTGGTGTCCCTTGTCAATTTTACATTGTATTTTTTTAAATGTAACTGCCTACTCCCAAACTGTCATTTGAAGTAAAACACATAGCCACATATTATTCTCCACAATTTTTTTATTGTGCATTAAAAAAAGAGAACAAATAAAATTAGACATGCTATCTGCCAATAGAATTTAACCAAAAAGTGCATTCTATGCATCCAAAAATATAGAAAATATAACAAATCAAATCATTTTTAATTAACCAAAAAATGAAATAAAAGCCTCATACATGTGTTCTGCTGTTTAATATAGGGGGTCATCAATGCTAAGAGTTGGTGAAAGCAGGGGTCCATCATCCAGAAATAATAAAGAAAAACCTCTTGATTATTCTCCTGGAGCTCCCACAGCAAAGGCATATGACATAATTGGCCACGTTTTAATAAAGAAACCAATTTTTTGTTTGGAGGAGGTGGTCCTCCTGTTCCTGGACTGGACTTAAGTCAAAGCAATAACTCCAAGGCCAATAATAAATAAGTTAATTCCTTCGATTCTGCAACATGTCTGGTTGTTGAACGGCTGTTCAGAAACAAACAGAAAAGCGCAAAATGAAAAGCACGTATCAACACTCACTAAACTACTAACACGAAAATTAGCAGAAGGAGCCCAAAGGGTGATGCTAAACAGCTGAAAAAACATGTAGTATGTTAGTACGTATGTGTTTTTTCGCCGACAGTTCCTTGCCGTTTGTATGCAAGACAATATCCAGGCACACGCCTTCAGACAAAAGTCTGAGGTTTGTCTGCGGAAAATCCAATAGTGTGTATGAGGCTTTAGTCAGTTGTCAACAGACCAGGCATCCATATTGGAGCATTTCTCCCCACTTTCTGTTAAAAAAATGTAATTTCTTTAGATTTACCATCACTTTTTCTCTAGATAATTAAAATCTGAGGCGCTAAACATTCCATGCTTTAGCCAAAACAAATAAAATAAGGTTCTTTAGATATACTGAAGTTCCATTGTCTAAAGTTTGGCAAGGAACAAAGTGTGCAAGAAGGATGGCTTCACGAGTCTAATGGTGATCCATCCCCTCACCATCTGTTATGTATGAAAACGGCAATAAAGAAAGAAAGAAAAGGAATGCAGCCACAATATCTCAGGACTTGTAAGCTGTAGTATGTATAATTTCTGTTCTTGTGTGTATATACACTTTAGTTCTTTTTTGCTCCAACTGTATCCTGCATCAGCTATCATTGTAACCGCTAACCTTTCCTTTTTTTTTATCAAACTGCTCTTTTTTTTCAAAAGCATATTTTCTTTAAACTTGCTAAAATGCAGTTTTATGAGAAACAATTAATATCCCACTGTTTCTAAGAATTTCTCTTCTCTCAGACCTTACACATGTACCAGACATCCTTGGGAGGCTGAAGTAAATCTTTTGTGTTATCTTCAATAATGTGATCAACGCTGTGCAGCACTATCCTTTATAAAGAGTTCGTATTTTGATATTAAGCAGCAGAAAGCTTCATGAAATTTGAAAAATGTGCTCGTGCTTCACAGGCTTTCACTGACCCTTTAATGATGATCTCTTTTTCTGCAGGCTATTTCTGTAAAGTGATCATTAATCTTCTACATATTCATTTCATACGTTTTCTAATTCTCCTCCTTGATAACAGGCCATTTTTTTCCTGCCATCTCCCATGCGAGACTGCCTTGGGCGCTGCCATGCCCATGTGACTTTTAAAGATAACAGTTTTTGAATTTCTCAAGGTTGTGTGAACTCCCTGCAGTCAGAAAGCTTCAGCTTCAAATCATTGTGACTTGTAATATATTGACTTCTATTATTATATAATTACATCACTTGTAATAAAGTAGGGGGAATAGTTTGATGGTAGCTTTCCGAGTAATGGTATTTATCTTTCAGCGGCTTTTGAAAACTGCTAGATGCTGAACTATTTTCTTAGCCCTTGTACACACGGTAGGAAATTCCAACGGAAAATGTCCGATCGGACCGTGTTGTCGGATAATCCGACTGTGTGTGGGCTCCATCTGACTTTTTCCATCGGAATGTCCGACCAACAAAGTTTGAGAGCTGGATATAAAATTTTCCGACAACATGATCCGATTGGACTTTGTCCGATCATGTGTAGAGAATTCCGATCGGACAAAGTGCCACGCATTCTCAGATCAAATTACGAGGCCAAAGCTATTGGCTACTAGCGTGAACGTAGTCCCGTCGTAATGAACAAACGTCATCACGTTCTGAACGAGCAGATTTTCCGACAACTTTGTCCTACCGTGTGTATGCAACACCAGTTTCGGAACAATTCAGACGGATTTTGTTATCAGAATGTCCGACTGTGTGTACAAGGGCTTAGACTTCTACATTCCATCACATTGCTTCTCACAGTTCCACGCTACCTTATACACTCACTGGCCACTTTATTAGGTACACCTGGCTAGTACTGGGTTGAACCCCCTTTTGCCTTCAGAACTGCCTTAATTCTTCATGGCATAGATTCAACAAGGTGTTGGAAACATTCCACAGAGATTTTAGACCATATTGGTTTGACAGCATCACGCAGTTGTTGCAGATTAGTTGGCTGTACATCCATGATACAAATTCCCGGTTGCGCCACATACCAAAGGTTCTCTATTGGATTGTGATTGGGTGATTGTGGAGGCCATTGGAGTACAGTAAACTAATTTTCATGTTAAAAAAAGTTTGAGATGATTTGAGCTTTGTGACATTATCCTGTTGTAAGGAGCCATCAGAAAATGAGAACACTGTAGTCATAAAGGGATGGGACATGGTTAGCAACATTACTCCGGTCGTACTAAGGGGTCCAAAGTGTGCCAAGAAAATATCGCCCACACCCTTACACCACCACCAGCCTGGACCGTTGATACAGGGCGTGATGGATCCATGTTTTTATGTTGTTTACACCAAATTTGGACCCTACCATCTGAATGTCACAGCTGAAATGAAGACGTGTCAGACCAGGCAACGTTTTTCCAATCTTTTATTGTCTGATTTTGGTGAGCCTGTGTGAATTGTAGCCTCAGTTCCCTGTTCTTAACTGACAGGAGTGGCACCCAGTGTGGTCTTCTGCTGTAGCCCATCTGCTTTAAGGTTCAATGTTTGTGTTCAAAGATAGTATTCTGCATACATTAGTTGTACATTAGTTGTTATTGTTGCCTTTCTATCATATCAAACCAGCCTACCAATTCTTCTCTGACATCAACAAAGCATTTTCGTCCACACTGGATATTTTCTCTTTTTCGGACCATTCTCTGTATGTGTGTACAAATCCCAGTAGCTCAGCAGTTTTTTGAAATGCTCACACCAGCCCTTCTGGCACCATGCCACGTTCAAAGTCACCTAAATCCTCTTTCTTCCCCATTCTGATGCTCAGTTTAAACTTCAGAAAGATATTTTCAAAAGGTCTAGAAGCCTAAATGCATTGAGTTGATGCCATGTGATCGGCTGATTAGCAATTTGTGTTACCAAGCAATTGAACAGATGTACCTAATAAAGTGGCCAGTAAGTGTATATACAGTACATGGTCTTTTCTGTGATCTCCAGCTTGTAGAAGTTGATTACAATTATAGAGGAACAAACTCTAGCATTATGCTCTGACAGACCTTATTTACCCATGCCCATGTAAGCCACACACAATATTCTGTTCGAGGTAGCCACACCCTTTTTTGCTGCGGCACCCTGTCGCCAATGGGGACCAGAAAGCTCCCAATGCATACTTGCAATCAGAATCTCTCTGATCACGTGACAGCAAATCACAGAAGTCACATGACCTGAATGCCTGCCTCCACCTCCCAACATCTAGAAGTGTATAAAGGGCCGAGAAGGGGCTAAACCCCTGAATTGGTAGAGCAAACTGTTTGTGGGGAACTGCCAAATGTTGCTTTCTTCTGATTTGTTAACCTAGACGTTCCATACATTGTTGGTGGAGGGAACACACCCAGAATTGTAATTTCCTGCTTGTGTGATTATGACTGGCATATAAGTAAAATTTTGGCATTCCCTGTAATAGTATTTTCATTTTGGGCTTGCTGCTTCTAAAGCCTTAGGCTTTACTACTTCTAAAGGGAATGGACACTGCTGCTTTCACCATTAGAACACTGAGAAATGCTCAGTTAGTGATTAAGGCTAACACTCTCAGCAGGAATCACACTGGATAGGACATAGTGAAACACAAAGCCATTTCTTTAGAACAGAAAAAGCTATGATTATGCAACAAAGTAACCAGGCTCTGATGAAGGACATACCTTCGAAACTCGTCAACATTGAGGGACCTTGGTAAGGTTTCCCCTAAGCTCAAACTTTTGGCCAACCTGGAAGAATGAAACAGGACCAGTGGCCTGGTGAGTGTGTTAAACACTTATGTTTGTGAGTAGAAATTTATATTGCCTCACTTTTAATAAAAACTGTGTTGGATAATGGGTTAGTGTGCCCTCTGTATTTATCTATTTAGGCTGTGTCTCTGAGGACAACCCCATTTAGTCTGTGTCTCTGAGGACAGCCCCAGTCCTAGAGGGTTATCCATATCTACAGTAAGCAACTTTTTATGTTTGGCTATGACACTTATGCGCAGGGGATTGTTATTGCTGTTTTATAAATTCTAAAATCCTTTGCACTGGATGTAGATTCCTTAGAACAGATTGTATTTTTCTTATCAAATCTGGAGGTCTGCTTTAAAGCTTTTTTCTTTTTTTTTTTTTTTTTTTTTTTTTTTTTTAGTACGAATGTGATAAACTGATCTTATACAAAAACCGTTGCATGACTTCATCACTTTGACGTGTGCCCACTTGTATTACCCTTTCATCAATGACATTTTTGGGTGTATAAAGTTCTGACACTGCTGCTGATTCAGAGCATATTTTGAGTGACTGCGCCTAACCTTGAACATTGTCTTCCCACTATTTACATGCTTGTAATTCTTTTCCTCATAATGAGATTCCTTTATCTTTACGAAACTAGATGCAATAATCATAATGTGCTCATTTTATAGCTTGACGTCCTGAGCAAAAGGTTGAAGCATATTGGGATATTGGCATTCGGGTCTGTGCACTTGTGCCATCTGCTGAAAAGCTGTATAGGCCTTTATAAAGGGTTTGTTTTGTGCCCTTCCACATACACAACAACAGTAGAAGATGAGTAATTAGATGCTGTTTATATGCAGTGTGAATTAAGTACGTAATGAAAGGGGAAAGAATAAGGGGAAAAATCATTTACAACTTGAGTTCTGGAGTGTAACTAGTTTAATTAACAGGTTTCTGGTGGTAAAACAAATCAGTCCTGAGAAAATCATTGAATCAAACAGAATGAGTCTGTATCACAAACACTGATTTCTGCTTTGAGAAAATCTTTCTTTCTTTTTTAAAATGGTCTACTTTCCTTATAAGCACTAATATGCATTGACATAGACGTCATGACCCACTTCCAAAAGATGTTTTTCTGCTCCTGACTTGTCTTGCGTACACTTGCTTTCAGTTGATGACACTTAATTTAGGATAAATTCATTGCCAAGGGTGTTTTTTTCTTGGCATGGTCATACAAGATCTTTAAAGGTACTTATAAACAGAAATAGATGAGATGATCGTCACCCAACCCTTTTAATCTTCATTAAAGGGTGATGATGGTTATGTCTTTTAGAACTTTGAAAAGTTCCACGTTAAGTCCTCCTCCCCTGCCACATTTGGCATGTCACTTTTTTGAAGGGTGAGCAGATACCTAGTTTTGACAGGCACCCACTCCATTCTGTTTAGATCGCCTAGGCAATCTGAGTCCAAGTTTTTCTCTCCCCGCAGTTTTCTGGCACACATCACAGGTCCCAGAAGACTACAGGGCTATTCACAAAGTGCAGCCACAAGTACAGCCACAAGAGCACAGCCGCCTACCCACAGTTATGATGTCAGCTCTGAGAAACCAAAGGCTAGGGATTTCCTCTCACTTCCTGTCTTGGCTATAGAACAGAAAGTTAAGGTAAATCTCCCCAATGGTACACAGCAAAAAAACTAACATGGGATATAATAATGACCTTACTTTAAACTAAGATTAAGATTTGAACTATTTGAAGCTTGCAACTAGGGATGAGCGCAATGTTCGATTCTAATGTAAGTTTGACTCAAACATCGGGGGTTCTCCTGTTCGCCAAATAGTGAACGATTTGGGGTGTTCATGGCAAATTTGAAAGCCGCGTAACACCCATTAAAAGTCTATGGGAGAAATCAAAAGTGTTAATTTTAAAGGCTTATATGCATGGTATTGTCATAAAAAGGGTTTGGGGACCCGGGTCCTGCCCCAGGGCATGTGTATCAATGCAAAAAAAAAGTTTTAAAAACTGAAATTTTTTCGGGAGCAGTGAGCTTAATAAAAAAAAAAGGTCAAACATGTTAAAACACCAAGACACAGCTTGGGACAAGCCCTTTATTAAAAAATAAAAATGTCCCACAAAGTCCATTGATTTTCTTCTCTCGCTCCACCAAAAAAAAAAAAAGATCTGCATCAATGGGAGGCACCCACCGTATGATGCTCCAGTGCTGACAGTTCTTTTATAACTGAGGGCGGGGCCACACGGTGACCCTGTCCCCCTGACGCATGGAGACTTCCCAGTGACTTCCCCGTGGTGTCAGAGGAGGTTGGGGCCACCGTTTACGGCAGGGCCCAGGACTCAAAACACTTTTTATGACAATACCATGAATATAAGCCTTTAAATATTAGCTGCAATTATATATGCAATTAAATTATAGCTGCAAGTAGTTTTAAATGACTTTTTTTCCTTTAGAAATGTCATTTTGTGCAGGCAACTGTTCTAAACAGAAAAATGTGCCACTTTGCAGGCATACTATAGACACCCGCCAGGTACGAAATTTAACGGAATATTTTACTTTTATTGTTTCAATTTAAGCATGATTAAAATCACTGCTCTCGAAAAAATTGCAGTTTTTAAAACTTTTTTTGCATTGATACGTGTCCCCCCGGGGCAGGACCTGGGTCACCAAACACTTTTTATGACAATAACTTGCATATTAACCCTTAAAATTAGCACTTTTGATTTTTCACGTTGGTGTCTCATAGACTTTAACAGTGTTCATGTGTTCGAACAAATATTTTGCATGCTCTGCTGAAAACAGAACCGAGGGGTGTTCGGCTCATCCCTACTCACAACCCACCCCGCTACTCAAAACTGCCTATAGAATTACTGGCCAGATTATTTGGGCGTTGCTTTCAACTTCTAGTATTCTGGATGACTTAAAAATAAATATATTTTTGCTTGCACATGATTGGATGATAGAAGTCATTAGAGCTTAACCACATTCACTAAGTCAAGCAAAATTTCCCCTGCAGCGTGCTTCCCTTTAATAAATCAACCCCTATGTGTCCATAACCAGTTCAGTGTGTGAGTCTGGGGCAGCAGTTTTTCTATATGTCCAGCCCTGACACAACTTTACTTAAAACACCATGATTGCCTAAGATGTAAACAATTTATTTTGCTGCCCAGACTGTGGCAGTGAAAATGGTAGTATGGTTCTCTTATTCAGTTTTGCATTGAGGGGTCTGTAATTTAGGCTTTGTGTCACTTACCTTTAATCTCCCTGGTGGTATGATTATTTCAGATTTTAGGTGCTGAAAGCGGTACAATTATTTTGCATGAAAATTTGGCGTTTTATATTGTAGTCCTGTAATTCTTAAGAATAACTCACTTAAATCTGTCCAAACACGAGTCTAGCAGACATCCCGGGTATGATAAAGTTTGAAAAATGAAATCCTAAATTATAATATAATAAATAACTATAAATAATTATACCAAATAATAATATAATAATAATAAAAATTATTCAATAATGTAATCAAGTCAAAAACACGGAAATTTGCTCAGTTGCAGAATTGTCACTGTCATTACTTTTCAGTATTTGATGACGGATCTCCCCACAAATCGCTATCGCTCAATTCTGCGAGTGATTCCAATTTATTATCGCTGTTTTCTAGCTGGTCTAAAATCACTTTTGATGTAAAGGGACAGTTTTGGTTGCTATGGACAATCTCCAGTTTCCAGTCAGAAAGAACAGTTTTTATAATATAAAACTGCATGCAGGGCACTGGGGAAACCACTAAGGACAAAAGGGATGTGAAATAATTACATACAGCAATGTAATCTGTAAGATTACATTATACTGTATGTAATGTGTGTGTTTTACTTTTTGAATTTGGCGCCGTTCTCCGTCCCTGTGCATTGCAACGCTTGCAGGGAACGGAGCCCGTCGATGTGATAGATCGAGCGGAGGATGGCTCGCTCGCACTGCGGGGGGACATCGCTGGATCCAGGGGACAAGGTAAGTAACCTCTTCCTGGATCCAGCGATGCGATCCCGAGTCTGGCTCGGGGGTTACCGCTAATGGTACTAAATTTTCACCCCGAGCCAGACTCGGGAAGACTGCCAGGGGGCTTAATGGAAATTTGGTGGCTTGATTTACGCCAGCCATAGTCGGTTCGAATATCGACCAGTTTAGGAAGGACCAAGCGAAATTCGAACCACATATAAATGAGAGCAGGCTGTTGGTACCCAAGTTGTATTGTAGCCACTGGCAGTAATCACTGTGTTCTCCCAGTGGGGACGGCTCTCATCACCGGGAGAACACAATGGTTCCATGGGAGCGATTCCGCTACCAACACTGAATGTGTGGATGGTATCGATAACAATCAGAAGCGCAAATCTCACATAGTGTAAAATCCTTATTTGTTCATTAAAATCTCTGCATAAATAAAACTCACACATAATATATAATGGGATTGGACAAAAATATGGAAATACATGATTTGCAGGTGTGAAAGTGACAACATGTTTTGGGTTGGAAGTGGAAGCGATGTAGCATTCTGTGTGATGGGACACCTAGCTAAGAGGTGGGTAGGCTCACTTCATCATTCGCTGTGTGTGCTGCTAGTAATACGGAGTCATGTCAGAGCTTACTACGCATCAAAGAGGGCAAATTGTTGGTGCCCTCCTAACCAGTGCCTCTGCAATTGAAGTTGACAATTTATTAGTAGTGTTCCGAGGTACAGTTTCAAAGGTTATGACAGCATATGCAATTTCCAGGAAGACGTCTGATAAGCTTTAACAGGGTTGACATGGTCAACTGACCATGAGAAGAAAAAGGATATCGCGCAGGATTGTGACCTGGATTTTTGCATGAAGAGCCCATTCAGATTCCATTATCCACTATCCAAGACTTTGTTGATTCCCAGGAAAATTCAGACCGTCTTGGTGGCCCAACACCATATTAGGTAACAATGTTGCTCTTTTACCATATTTGTTAAGATCATTTTGTGCACCCCCTGTATTTTATTGCACATTAATGCCACGTACACACGGTCAGAATTTCCAACAACAAATGTTCGATGTGAGCTTGTTGCCGGAAATCAGACTTTTTTGTCTGCATTTCCAACAAACAAAATTTGAGAGCTGGTTCTCAAATTTTACGACAACAAAATTTGTTGTCATAAATTCTGATTATGTGTACAAAATTCCACGCATGCTCGGAATCGAGCAGAAGAGCCGCACTGGCTATTGAACTTCATTCTTCTTGGCTTGTCGTACGTGTTGTACGTCACCGCGTTCTTGACGTTCTGCATTTACGACAACATTTGTGCGATCATGTGTATGCAAGACAAGTTTGAGCCAACATCCCTCTGAAATAAATCCAGGATTTTGTTGTCAGAATGTCCGATCTTCTGTACGCGGCAATAGAGTACTTACACTCTTATTTAGTTTCAGTGAGTAGCAGTAAAGTGCTCTGTCCTATTTCTGATCTAAGGTTTCTTCACTTTTTTTTCTTAAATCATTCAACAATTGACAGAATGAGATACTTTCCATAAAAGAAACAAAATGTGATTTGAACAAAGGGTTTCCGTATGGCCTCTTAAGCTTAATGTACATGGGACGTTTTAACTTGACAGATAGTAACCCACGTTTAAAACGTCTGTTTTGACGCATTTATGTGCCGTGTTTACTTTTAGAAGCATTTGAAAAAAAAATATTCTTTTCAAAATAGCCAAAAATAAAAAGCACCTGTAAACGAAATGTGGCTAAATGCGAGTTGCCGCGTTTAGTCGCATTTAGCAGCATTTGGCATCTGAAATATTGGAAACTTGGGCGTCTGAACTCATTTTTTTGCCTTCAAAGAAAAGCCTATAAACTCAACTGCCTAAAAACGACATTAAACAGACCTGTGTACATGTACACATAAGATAACATTGGATGAGTTCAGGGGCAGCTGAAAAAAGCATCCAACTGCCTCTGAACGTACGTTTACCAGCAGCAGTGTACATGAGACTTGTGTCGCGTACACGCGATCGGACTATCCGGCGGACGACCCGCCAGACTTTGCAGCGGAGGTCCGCCGGATTTTCCGAACGAGCGCAACTGCCCACACACGGACTAGGTCCGGCGAAAATACGGGCCTAGCGAAGGAAGTCAATGTCGCCGCCTCCATCAGCGAGATTGACACCTCACTGGCCCCGTCACCTGGTATGGATTTAAAGGGGAACCCCTATGCCGAAAAAACGGCATGGGGGTCCCCCCAAAGTCCATAGCAGATCCTTATTCGACCACGCAGCCCGGCCAGTCAGGAAAGGGGGTGGGGACGAGCGAGTGCCCCCCCTCCAGAGCCGTACCAGGCCGCATGCCCTCAACATGGGGGGTGTTTTGAGGAAGGGGGGTCCTGTGGCCCCCTCACCCCAAAGCACCTTGTCTCCATGTTGATGAGGACAAGGGCCTCTTCCCGAAAACCCTGGCCATTGGTTGTCCAGGTCTGTGGTTCAGGGGGCTTATTGGAATCCGAGAGCCCCCTTTAATAAAGGGGCCCTCAGATACCGGCCCCCTACCCTATGTGAATAAGTATGGGGTACAATGTACCCCTACCCATTCACCTGGTGAAAAAAGTGTAAATAAAAAAACACAACACAAGTTTTTAAAATAATTTATTAGACAGCTCCGGAGGTCTTCTTCTGTCTTGGGGGGGTCTTCTCACAGGACTCTTCTGCTATCTTCTGCTCTTTTGCTAGCTCTTTTACTAGCGGAGGAGCCCGGCTTTCTTCTTTGTCGTCCCCGCCATCCGGAGGAGTCTGGCGAGAAGACCCCCCAAGATGGAAGAAGACCCCCGGGGCTGTCTAATAAATGATTTTAAAAACTTGTGTTGAGTTTTTTTATTTACACTTTTTTCACCAGGTGAATGGGTAGGGGTACATCGTACCCCATACTCATTCACATAGGGTGGGGGGCTCCCGGATTCCGATAAGCCCCCCCGCAGACCCGACACCCAATGGCCAGGGTTGTCGGGAAGAGGCCCATATACTCATCGACATGGGGACAAGGTGCTTTGGGGTGGGGGGCCTCAGGGCCTCCCTTCCCCAAAGCATCCCCCATGTTGAGGGCACGCAGCCTGGTGTGGCTCAGGAGGGGTGGGGCCCTCGCTCGTCCCCACCCCCTTTCCTGACCAGCCAGGCTGCGTGCCCGTATAAGGGTCTGCTATGGACTTTGGGGGGACCCCCATTCCGTTTTTTCGGCGTAGGGGTTCCCCTTTAAATCCATACCAGGTGACAGGGCCAGCGAGGTCTCAATCTTGCCAATGAAGGCGACAACATTCACTTCCTGCGCTAGTCCCGTCTACCTGGAGCCGCGGTCAAAATTAACGGACTTTTCTCTGTGTGTGGGCAAGTCCGTTCATTTCAAAAGTCCGGCGGACTAGCACACAGATGGGCGGATTGTCCGCCGGACAATTTTGAGTCAAAACTTCTTTCTAAGTCCGCCGGACTTTTGGGAAGAAAAAGTCCGCCGGAGCCCACACACGGGCGGATTGTCCGCCAGATAGTCCGATGGTGTGTACGCGGCATAAGTATTACCAATGCGGATGACATTTTGTGATTCTGTGCAGAGCATAAGGGGGGTGAGAAATGGTCCAGGACAGGGGGGATTAAAAGAAAGGAAAGTGGGTAGAATTGAAGGAAGGGAGTGGGGAAGCAATAAGGTGGAAAGAGGATAACTAATGGGGAGGAAAAAGAGGAACTTGGGCCCCTTTCACACGGGTGGAATAATCGGTCCACCTGTCAGTTTTTTTGTCAGACCCGGTCAGACCATCCATTGTCCTCCTATGGAGCGGTGGATGCGCTTACACCCGCCAACATCCTATTCCATTACTATCTGCAAAAAGCAGAGGGGATCCGTTCCCTATCTATCTGGTGGATCAGGTGACAGTCAGATGTAAATGGACAGGCGGTCTGTTTCCCTCTGACCCCTCATAGTGGGTTGTGCTCTGCATAGCGGGGCAGACAAGGCGATCGATGGGCAGATCCCCAGCTGAGCTGGAGGAGTCCGCCCGTGTGAAAGAGCCCTAAAGGAAAAAGCTCCTTCTCATCCTCCCATTTCCTCAGGGCTAGTCAGCTAATGTGTAGATCAAGAATTCCTGTGAAGATCTGGTCAGGTCCCAGGAATAAACTAAAATGCGTATCCATGTGTGTGTGCATGTATGTGTATGTATGCATGTGTTTATATATTTTTGTGTGTGTATGTGTGTCTTTGTATGTGTTTGTATATGTATGTGTGTATGTATGTCGATCAGAACTGCTTTTAGTGTTTGTAATAGCAGCAAGGACTGCCACTCATCTGAAAATGTATACATGTTCAGATCGCATTTTTCCGAGATATTTGACAGATGGTGAAGAGGCAATTTGCCCACCCACTGCCTGTTTTAACCCCCTAAATGAAGCATCACCAGGTTGCAACTTCTTGCTATGTGAGCAGTTGTGGGGCTGTTGCACATGCAGCCCCATTCACAATGAGGTATAAGTCTAGACACGGCCGAAGAAAGTGTAGACCCTCAGCTGCTGGAACTGCAACTAAAGGGAGATCAGTTGGGGTGGTAAAAATGGCCCAACCATGGTTTTACCGCCCCAAACTAACATGTGAACAAGCCCTTGGTTCACATCTGTGCTGCTGTATGCTGTGTGTAGGGTAGCCCATTCATGTCAATTAACCACTTGCCTACTGCACTTAAACCCCCCTCCTGCCCAGACTAATTTTCAGCTTTCAGTGCTCACACACTTTGAATGACAATTACTCAGTCATGTAATACTGTACCCAAATGAATTTTTTGTCCTTTTTTCATACAAATAGAGCTTTCTTTTGGTGGTATTTGGTATATTCACACCTGATGTACTGGTGGCCTATCTCATTTCTTGCCACCCTAGGGGCTCCTTCACACGGATGTGTCCTTGTATGGAGCCTGCTCTGCTCAGCGGGGAATCGCTCCATCGATCCCCGCTGAGCAGGCAGATGACAGGTCTGTCTCTGCACACTAAGCAGGGACGGACCTGTCAGAGCGCCACTCTCCCCTATTGGGGATCGAATGAGGATGGACCGTAGAGTCTGTCATCACCCAATCCGATCCGCAGACGGATGGAAAAATAGATTTTTCCTCCGTCACACTTTTTTGGAGCGGATCGGATGTCAGCAGACATGTCACCGCTGAGATCCGTCCCTCAATAGACCTCTATGAAGTGTTCATTCAGGTCCGTCTAAAAAACTGTCAGGCGGACCTGAACGGATTGTCCGTGTGAAAGGGGCGTTACAAGCCACATAGAGAGGCCCAACATGCAGGGAGCACCATCATGTTCTTGGAGCATAAATTACACATCTAACATGTTGACTACCTATTACACTTTTAAAGGCCCGGGAGCACCAGGACAATGACACGTGACACTGATGTGACACTGATGACAGATGGCACTAATATGTGGCACAAATGGCATGTGACACTGATGTGGCACTGATGACATATGGCACTAATACGTGGCACTGATGACACTGATTTGGCACTGATGACACGTGACACTGATAACAGATGGCACGTGACACTGAGAGGTGGCACTGGGGACAGATGGCACTGACAGGTGGCTCTGGGGACAGGTGGCACTGATAGGTACTGTGGGCATGTGTGTTTTTTCTGTGTGTGGCACTGTGTTAGTGTTCAAACACTCACGCTGCATCCGCAGGTCGCTCTCCCTCCTCTCACACGGTCTCTGTGTGAGGAGGGAGAGCCGGCAATGAGAGATAATCTCAAATGTTTACATATGAGATCAGCTCTCATTGGACACTGCGATGGAGTGCTAAATGGCCGCTGTGATTGGCCATTTAGCACGATCTGTAATTGGCTGTGTCTAAGGGACACGGCCAACACGTTTTTTCCCGATGTGCACCCGCAGCGGGGCGCGGGGAACTAGTGAACTGGAGGACGTCCAGGGACGCCCTCCCAGCAATTCAGCACCGCGCTGTAGCCGTCTTTTGGCTATAGTGCGGGCATGTAGTGGTTAAACATTAACAAACAAAAAGAAAACTGTGTACAGTTATCCCACAGTGGTATTGTGTAAGGCAATAAATCGACTGGTGTCATTTAAAGCACTTGAAAAAAGACTAGTTTGCAGAATACTGGCAGATAAAGGTGGCTTGAGCATTGGAAGTGGGATGTCTCATGGACAGTATTTCTATGTTTTTCAAATATATAGAGGGGATCAGAACAGTAATAAGGGTACAGTAGAAGCTAAAGAAAGGGGCGCTCAAAGACTCTGCAAGAATCCCAATTAGTATTGTTAGGATCCACCCAGCTGCCTGATTGACAGCTGGCTCAACCTTTCAGTGTGAGACTGAGAGCTGGAGCCAGCTGCACCCACCCCCTCCCCATCCTGGTGCTCCAGTAACCTTGAGGAGCAGAAAGGAGCACAACCGAGAACTGAGCGATCAGTGGTCATGTGATTGCTCAGTTCATGGGCTAAGAGCTGATGTGGGACAGCTGCCATATCACACCAATGCTGCAGCATAGAGAGGAGTATGTGTGTTTATCTTTTTACAAACCCCATACTTCTCCTTTAAGTTCATGTACACAAAGTAATGTATAGCATTTTCAAGTATATATTGCCTCTAATAGAAAATACCTTTCTCTCCCTGACAGTGCCTTCATCTTCCTTTCTTTGCACCAATAGTCAGCAAAGTTCACAAATGTCCGACACAAATTAGTCACTTCGCTAGCATCTTACCTTGTGATTTCCCACAAAATTATAACATTTCACTCTGATTCCTGGGGTAGATGAGTCTGAGAAAATGTGTTCCACTGACTGGAGCTGATGGAATGCACTTTACTGATAAAAAATTAATAAATATATATATATATATATATATATATATATATATATATATATATATACACACACACACACGATATTGTCAATAGTATTGGGACACCTGCCCTTTACACTGACATGAAAGTTAATGCCAGCCCAGACTTAGTCCGTATAGTTCAATATTGCATTGGCCCACTCTTTGCAACTATAACAGCTTCAACTCTTCTGGGAAGGCTGTCCACAAGGTTTAGGAGTGTGTCTATGGGAATGTTTGACCATTCTTCCAGAAGTGCATTCGTGAGGTCAGGCACTCATGTTGGACAAGAAGACCTGGCTCGCAGTCTCCGCTCTAATTCATCCCAAAGGTGTTCTATCATGTTGAGGTCAGGACTCTGTTCAGGTCAGTCAAGTTCATCCACCCCAAACTTGCTCATCCATGTCTTTATGGACCTTGCTTTGTGCACTGGTGCGCAATCATGTTGAAACAGGAAGGGGCCATCCCCAAACTGTTCCCACAAAGTTGGGAGCATGAAATTGTCTAAAATGTCTGGGTATGCTGATGCCTTAAGAGTTCCCTTCACTGGAAATAAGGAGCCAAGCCCAACCCCTGAAAAACAACCCCACACCATAATCTACCCTCCACCAAATGATTTGGACTAGTGCACAAAGCAAGGTCCATAAAGACATGGATAAGCGAGTTTGGGGTGGAGGAACTTGACTGACTTGCACAGGGTCCTGACCTGAACTCGATAGAACACCTTTGGGATGAATTAGAGCGGAGACTGTGAGCCAGGCCTTCTCGTCCAACATCAGTGCCTGACCTTACAAATGCACTTCTGGAAGAATTATCAAACATTCCCATAGACACACTCCTAAACCTCGTGGACAGACTTCCCAGAGAAGTTGAAGCTGTTAAAGCTGCAGAGGGTGGGCCAACTCAATATTGAATTATACAGACTAAGACTGGGATGCCCTTAAAGTTCATGTGGGTGCAAAGGCAGGCGTCCCAATACTTTTGACAATATAGTGTGCGTGCGTGCGTGCGTGCGTGCGTGCGTGCGTGCGTGCGTGCGTGCGTGCGTGTATACACACAGACACACACAGTGCTTTCAAAAAGTATTCATACCCCTTGAAATGTTCCACATTTTTTCATATTACAACCAAAAACATAAATGTATTTTACTGGGATTTTATATGATAGACCACACAAAGTGACACAATTGTGAATTGGAAGGAAAATGATAAATGATTGACATGTGTAATTTAATCTCAGTATAAATACAGCTCTTCTGTGAAGCCCTCAGAGATTTGTTAGAGAACCTTAGTGAAAAAATAGCATTGTGAAGGCCAAGGAACACACCAGACAGGTCAGGGATAAAAGTTGTGGAGAAGTTTAAAGCAGGGTTAGGTTATAAACAAATATCCCAAGCATTAAACATCTCACGGAGCTCTGTTCAATCCATCAACTAAAAATGGAAAGAGCATGACACAACTGCAAACCTAGCAAGACATGGCCGTCTACCTAATCTGACAGGCCGGGCAAGGAGAGCATTCATCAGAGAAGCAGCCAAGAGCCCCATGCTAACTCTGTAGGAGCTGCAGAGATCCACAGCTCAGGTGGGAGAATCTGTCCACAGGACAACTATTAGTCGTGCACTCCACAAATCTGGCCTTTATTGAAGATTGGCAAGAAGAAAGCCATTGTTGAAAGAAAGCCATAAGAAGTCCCATTTGCAGTTTGCATGTGGGGGACACAGCAAACACATGGAAGGAGGTGCTCTGGTCAGATGAGACCAAAATTTAACTTTTTGGCCTGAAAGCAAAACGCTATGTGTTGTGTAAAACTAACACTGCACATCACCCTGAACACACCATCCCCACCGTGAAACATGGTGGTGGCAGCATCATGTTGTGTGGATGCTTTTCTTTAGCAGGGACAGGGAAGCTGGACAGAGTTGATGGGAAGATGGATGGGGCCAAATACAGGGCAATCTTAGAAGAAAACCTATTAGAACCTGCAAAAGACTTGAGACTTGGATGGAGGTTCACCTTCCAGCAGGACAACGACCCTAAACATACAGCCAGAGCTACAATGAAATGGTTTAGATCAAAGCATAATCACGTGTTAGAATGGCCCAGTCAAAGTCCAGACCTAAATCCAATTGAGAATCTGTGGTAAGACTTGAAAATTGCTGTTCACAGATGCTCTCCATCCAATCTGACAGAGCTTGAGCTAGTTTGCAAAGAATAATGAGCAAAATTTTCACTGTCTAGAGTTTCTCAACTCCAGTCCTCAAGGCGCACCAACAGATCATGGTTTAAAGTGGTTGTAAACCCATTGGGGAAAAAAAAAAAGCAACCTGCAAGGCAAAGGCATAATGAGCTAGTTTGCATAGCATACTAGCTCATTATGAATAACTTACCTGAGAACGAAGCCCCCAAAGCGGTCCTCCGTCTTCATGTCCGCCGCTGCCATGGATCCCGGAGTGACTTCTGGGTCTCGCTGTTCCGGCGCTGTGATTCGCCGGAGCAGCGATGACGTCACTCCCACGCATGCGGCATATCGTCGTGATCTGCGGCATGACCAGTGCGCCTGCGCGCTGCTGTCTATGGCGCATGCGCCTTAGACAGCGGTGGCTGTCTTTTTGTAAATATCTCCTAAACCGTATAGATTTAGGAGATATTTCTTGGACCTACAGGCAAGCCTTAATCTAGGCTTACCTGTAGGCCAAAGTGGTTTGTAAGGGTTTACAACCACTTTAAGGATTTCCCTCAGAAGAAACAGCTGGGGTAATTACTAAGGCAGTGAAACTGATCAAATCACCTGTGCAAAATAGTGGAAATCCTGAAAACATGACCTGTTGGTGCGTCTTGGGGACTGGAGTTGAGAAACACTGATCTAGATGTACAAAGCTGGTAGAGAAATACCCCAAAAAGACTTGCAGATGTAAATGTAGAAAAAGGTGGTTCTACAAAATATTGACTCAGGGGGGCTGAATACAAATGCAAGCCACACTTTTCACATATTTATTTGTAAAAAATTCGGAAAACCATTTATCATTTTCCTTCCACTACACAATTATGTGCCACTTTGTGTCAGTCTACAAAATAAAATCCCAATAAAATACATTTATGATTTTGGTTGTAACATTACAAAATGTGGAACATTTCAAGGGGTATGAATACTCTTTAGAGGCACTGTGTGTGTGTGTGTGTGTGTGTGTGTGTGTGTGTGTGTGTGTGTGTATATATACATACAATATATACATACATTTTTTTTATATTTGTTGCTGTATATTGTGACATACCAGAATTCTTCTTTATGCAGAAAAGTTACTGAAAGGTAATTTCTATCAGGAAGTCTCACTTGGTCTTTGGCTAAATACTTGCTGAAAAGCATGGTGAGTTTTTAGACAGAATGACTAATTTAAGGCTACAAGTTTATGTGAGAAATGTTTCCATTCGTAACTTTGCCTCTAGGGCAAATTTTTTTGAAAGATTTATTGTAAAGAGTAGATATGATGACAGAGGAATGGCCAAACTACTTCCACAATATGTCCCCAATATTTGTTATTCCCAAACCTGACCATTTGACCCAAACATCAATAATATTGCCCATTCAGCAGTATAAGGCATCCCCTCTGGACCCTAAAGTAAAAATGTGAACCAATGCCCACAACCTCTACTAATTATCTATAACTTGTACCATACGCATGGTATACCAAACTTATGACCATAAAAGTTATTTCTGACTGGGATCAGTAACAGTTGAAAAATATTGTTTGCTTTCACCTGCCAGTGTGCCATCATCATAGAGAGAGATCCCCACTAATTTATACAGTAGCTTAGATCGTAATTTGAGATGTACCTTAGTTATCAGCGTATAACGCACCCCAAAGAGGGACGTTTCAGGAAAAAAAAAATGTTTTTTTATAAAAATAAACCACTTTGAAGCAAAATAATGGTCAGAACATCAATGCAGCCTGATTAGTGCCCATCTGCAGCTTCAATGAAGCCTGATCTGTGCCCATCTGCAGCCTGATCTGTGCCCATCTGCAGCCTGATCCGTGCCCATCTGCAGCCTGATCTGTGCCCATCTGTAGCCTGATCTGTGCCCATCCGCAGCCTGATCCGTTGCCATCTGCAGCCTGATCCGTTGCCATCTGCAGCCTGATCCGTTGCCATTTGCAGCCTCATCCGTTGCCATCTGCAGCCTGATCCGTTGCCATCTGCAACCTGATCTGTGCCCAGGCATGTACTGGCCATTGGGACTACCGGGAGTTTCCCGGTGGGCCGATGGCTCAGTGGGCCACTCTGATGTAAGGGGGCTGGTGATGGGCCACTCTGACGTAAGGGGATGCTGATGGGACACTCTGATGTAAGGGGGCTGGTGATGGGCCACTCTGATGTAAGGGGATGCTGATGGGACACTCTGATGTAAGGGGGCTGGTGATGGGCCACTCTGATGTAAGGGGGATGCTGATGGGACACTCTGATGTAAGGGGCCTGGTGATGGGCCACTCTGATGTAAGGGGGATGCTGATGGGACACTCTGATGTAAGGAGGCTGGTGATGGGACACTCTGATGTAAGGGGGCTGGTGATGGGCCACTCTGATATAAGGGGTGCTGATGGGACACTCTGTTGTAAGGGGGCTGGTGATGGGACACTCTGATGTAAGGGAGTGCTGATGGGACGCTCAAAATGTAAGTGGGCCGGTCTGGGTGAAGTCCAGGGCCAAATTTCTGTCCCAGTCCAGCCCTGTCTGTGCCCATCTGCAGTCTAATCAATGCCCATCTGCAGCCTAATCATTGCCCATCTGCAGCCTAATCAGTGCCCATCTTCAGCATTGCTCCTCACTGCAGCTTGATCGGTGTCCATCTGCAGCTTTGCCGAGGGGAAGGAGGGGACGAGCACCGCCGAAATAGAGCCGGATCTCCTGTGTACTCGGCTCAGAATCATTCCCAGTCCCGCCCCTTGGCCCGGGTCCTACGATGGACATAACACCAGTCCAATGTTCGGATGTCAGTGCTAGGAGCCATCCAGGGGACGGGACTGAGCGGGACTTTGAGCCGAGCCATGTACATAGGAGATCCGGCTCTATTTTGGCAGCGCTCATCCCCTCCTTCCCCTCGGTGGCAGCCTATATCGCCGTATAACACGCACACGCAATTTTCCCCCTATTTTAAGGGGGGGGGAGTGCTTGTTAAACGCCGATAAATACGGTATTTATTTTTTTGGGTTTTAATCATCCCAGTGTGAAACATAAACAATAATCATGAGTATTTTTGTGTATGTATAGTTCAGTTCCTAGTTTGTGCATCTTTCCTTTGATTTTCCTCAGGTCCATGGTTGAGTTATGTATCTCAGGGGCCACATTTTTCTTGCTGCCCTCTGTGATCACAGATTTTTGTCACTGGATGGTTCTAGACACTTCACATAATATCATTCCCTTCTACTGTGATGAAATGTAAATTCCATTATTAGTTCTGTTCCCTAAAGATTTACGTAAGAGAAATCATTAAGAAATGCTGAAAGTTAATGAAACTGGACAGTCTGCAGTTCTGATCAGCTTTATCTTCCTTAGACCTGTTCTGTGTGGCCTTTTTATATATCGGAAAATGAGAAAAGTAGAAAATAGCACTGGACCTGCAAGGTTATCTTATTGGCTTTGCTATCTTAAATTATTTATGTTGCTGTAAATAATGTGTTTCCTGGGCAGGCGGATTTTACACCCCAGAGGATTTTGCCATGGCTTGTAGTGTAATGTAACAAAAATTGAAATTGAAGTGCCACACCACTGCTAAGAGGGTCCAGATACAGATGTATTCCTATTAAATTCAGGAAGACAATTTAAGGAGTAGCCAATAGTTTGAGGGGGCAAAAATGCTCCTTCTTCACTTTTTTTAATTGAACACAATGTAAATAGCTTAGAAGTCAGCTAGAGATTTAATGTTATTTCTTCCTATGTGATTACAAGCACAGGCCTCATCAGGAGCTGGTTTGGTTGCCATTCACAAGGCCTGCGTTCCGGATCACTTCTAGTCCATTCACTTTGGGTTCAATTAAGCCCTGCTGATCCATTTTTGCCCCCCCCCCAGAATCAAATTGGCTAGTCTTTGGACTGTCTCTCTGACTTTTATTGGAAAAAGGATGAATCTGGTTACTTTTTACATTGGTTAATAAGTGCCTATACACATAGATACTGTATTAAGTCCACTGGCCTATTGACTCTGACATCACATGTATGTAGCGCCGGCTCCTGAAGAGCATGCGCTATGTGTTTTGAAATTTAATGTTACAACTGAACTGCAGTTTGGTTTGGGTATAATTATTCTATATTTTGACCTCAGCATCAGTCTGACTGGACTATAGGGTGTTCAGCCTGGCCATAGGGGGCACTGTCTCTTCTGGCAGGCATGGAAACACAGCCTGGTTGGGTGCTTTAAGGTTACTTTCTCTCGGAGCCAGTCCATTGGGAGTGTCACTCTTACTGTGCTTTCTGGGAGAGGGTATTTAAGATGCAGATGTCATGTGGTTCAGGGTTCCGGTCCAGAAGATGTTCTGACTCAATGGTCCTGGTCCTCCTGACCAGCCCCCTGGAAGGCTATGGCCTGGGTTACGGATCCACCCGACTTTATATCTCGGGGCTGGCTAGCCCGAGGCAAGAAAACTAAGGAAAGGATTTAGAGGTGGTCCGGTGCCGTCTCCAGTTGTGGAGATGCCCAGCAACTTCGGAGCTATCCAGGGAAGGACTCTTCAGAAGAAGGCCACGCACGGGTTGGCTTCTTAGCAAGAGCTAAGTGAATCCAATTTGTGGGTATCGCCGAACCTGCTGAAAGATACTGGTACCACACGTGTGTTCTACAAGTATTCAAGTTTCCTTGTCCATGTTCTACAACAAAGTCTGTGGCAGAGACTTTTTCCTACGCGTTCTACAACAAATCCTGTGGCAGAGACTTATTCCTACGTGTTCTACAACAAAGTCTGTGACAGAGACTTATTCCTGATTTAAGCACCCTGTTGGCTGCTAGGCCTTGTGAGAGAGGGACTATCCAACTAGAGTGAACATCCAGCTGTGAATGGCTATTCTCTGGTTTTAGTGAAAGTAAGCAAGTTCTTTATTATTGACTTTGACACTAAGAGTACCGGGACTTTTCTCCTAACCCTCTGATCCTATACTGAGAGACTGTTCGTTTACTACGTTTTTTCAAATAAAAAATCCCTTTAAGCGGATCTGTCGACCGTCTCTAAAGTTTCTGGGCCATCTACCACGGGAACCCCTAGAACCGTAAATCGAGGTGAAGAAGGTAACGGTAAGCCCAATCAAACCAGCAGCTCCTTCGGGGGTTAGTGCTACATGTAGGACCGCTCACCCTGCCTCATGTTGCTAAATCTAAATATACAACAGGTCTAGAAAAGAATCACCCCCTTTAAAATAATCACATTTTGCTGCTTGCAGCCTGCAAAGAAGACAGTCACCATTTTTGTTTTATCCAGCTGTATTTACTAGTGCAACTTATAACATCCAAGTAAAAGATATAACACCAACATGTAAGAAAAACATAAAAACAAAATAAAAAACACTCACTCGTTAGAAAAAGCATCACCCCCTTATGGCAGTATTTTGTTGGACTACATTTTGCTTTAATTACAGTCTTTAGTCTGTTGGGATATGTCTCTAATAACTTTGCACATCTAGACTTTGCAATATTTGCACACTCTACTTTGCAGAACTGCTCAAGTTAAGTTAAATTTGATGGTGACTGTTTGAGGACTGCAGTCTTCAACTAATTCCACAGATTTTCAGATTTTTAATGGGGTTTTAGTCTGGACTTTGACTAGGCCATGCAAGCACATTCACCCTTTTCTCTTTAAACCACTCTGTGGTCATTTTTGCTCTGTGCTTTGGGTCATTTGCATGTTAGAAGGTAAAGCTTCTTCCCATTGACAACTTTCTGGCAGAGGGCAGTAGATTTTCCTCAAAAATTTGATGTTTTTTTGCCCCATCCTTTTTCTTTCTATACATAAAAGTGCTCCAATCCCAGCTGAAAAGAAACAACCCCATAACAGGATATTACCACCTCCATGATTTACTATAGGAATGATGTTATTTGGACGTTAAGCTGTATTGGATTTACACCAGACATATCGTTTGGTGTTGAGGCCAAATCATTCAATTTTAGTCTCAAGAGAACAAAGCTATGTCTTTAGTAGAGAAATATTGCCCATGCACTCCTTAAATTCGCCCATCGGCTTTGGATACAGGTGCCGGCATTGCAAATAAGAGAAATGGTGCATGCGCAAATCGCACTGCGCTTTCAGAATTGTACCGTCATCGTCTGGGACACACACAGGTCCCAAAAGCAGTGGGATGGAGAAGGGTCTGATGCAATCGCGTAAATGACGTAACTCGCTGAGTTGAGGTAGGTTAGTCCAGCTGAAAAACATCACAAAAAGGTACCAAAAAGTCTGAAAAAAATATCCAAAAACGAGCAGCTGTGGGTTCTCTGTTGTTTAAGACCTTTATGCATTTTAGCCTGGAACTGCTCTTTAAAGGAGTTGTAAAGTCAGAAGTTTTTTTTATCCTAATGCATTAAGATAAACAATTTTCTGTGTGCAGCAGCCCCCCTTATACTTATCTGAACCCAATCATCCTCCAGCGATGCCCACGAGTTCTTCAGCCGTCCAGGACTCTCCTCCTGATTGGCTGAGACATTCAGAGAGAGGGGGCTTGGCAAAAACAGGGCTCTGTGTCTGAATGGAGGTACACAACAGGAAGGAGGGGTCAAGAGAGCTGAAGAGGGACTTGAGAAGAGAAGGATTTGGGCTGCTCTGTGCAAAACCACTGCACAGAGGAGGTAAGTATGACATATTTATTAAAAAAAAGGAGAGACTTAATCACTTAAACTTCAAATATTGTTTAAAAAAAAAACCTTGGGTGAACCACCAGATAATGCCATGCAGTCTATTATTTTGGGTCGGTACTTTAACCCTAATAATTTACTAATGGCTTCTCTGAGTGAAGGAAATCTTGAAATCAAACTTTGTTAGAGAAGCTTGAGTTGATAAACGCTGGTTTATGGCACCATTTTGCGAAGGCGGTGCTGAACTTCACTATCTTTGGTAATTTGGAACAATTTGGCCCATAACTGGTATATTTTTAGCCTCCTTGATTTGAAATATGAACTGTTGGTTACTTTGGAGCATTTCATTTACCACCCTCTGTGTGCTGTAGTAAACATTTTCTTTGATTATCAAACTTTATGATAAATAATCTATAAAATTATATTTTTAAGTGCCTGAATATATGAGAAAATTATGATCTTTTGCCTATAACCCTAAAATTCTGCATTCCAGGCAATTGCTTCTGTTTTGATAAAATTATACATTTCACATTCCCGTATTTAACCAATTAAAGATCAGTGAAAACTCCCCATTAGTCACAGTATTAAATGCGAGACTATTAGAGCTGAATTTGTTTATGCAGCCCAGGGAAAGAAATTGCAGTGATTTACCGTGGAGACACGGAGCGTCAGAATCTAGATTCCTTCTGGACAACTTACTCCCATAATGAATCTTCTAACAGAAAGCAAATGGCATCCCCACAGGTCTTGTTTCAAAGAAAATACAGAGAGCAATAAACTCTTGTATCGAATGGCTACTGTAACTAAATAGTGTCTGTCCCAGTACTTGACCCTGGTTTAGGGCTCCTCTCAACAATGAGGCTTCCATAAATTTTTACTGCTATGGACAGGTTTGCACATCAACTCTTGGAGCTCATAAATAAATGTAAACAGTGTAAAGTTAATGTTATAGCAGGGAGACATTTGAAGATATAATATAGTCTATAAAGACATTTAGTGTTGCTTTTTGTGAACTTTATTATTGATTTAAAACCCCCCCATGCATGGTTGCCAATTACCAATTCTAATACTAGGCATACATAGGGGTTTATCAGAAGATACACCTATCAATGTTGGAAGGATATGCAAATTAAGTTCAGAAATCATTGGGTATGACCAATTTCCTTGCTGAATTTGGGTATGAAGAGGGTGACTATCGGGAACTGTGGCATCTTTGTAAAGATATATGTGTGAAAGAGATTGACTAAATGTAATTACGGAACTTTCATCAATACACTGAAAAATTCAAAAGCCTTATTTTTGTTTGACATTTGTTATTATATCTGAACTTGAAGGTGACCATGTTTTCTAATTAAATATGTAGGCATACTTACCAAATTTCTAAGATCTGTCATATTTGGGGGTTCTTTAGCTTCTGTATAGAGCATACCAGTGAGCAGAGTCCATGCCAGTCATGCCATTTAAGGGCTTGTTGGCCCACGTTTATTAAATGAAAAAGAAAACAAGTCCAATAACAGGAGGGTTGCCCACACAGGGGTATCAGCTTTCCACAGCAAACACTGTAAGTTGAACAGAAAATACCAAGCCACGTGGCTCTCTTTAGCAGCACTGCTGCTCAGGCTTTTACTTCAGCCCTCTCTGCTCTATAACGGAGTTCCTATACACTCTACACCTCGGCACTCTTCCAGCTTCCCTGCTGTTCCCGCCCACAGGCTTGGACCCTCTTTCTGCCCTGACAGACAGAACTGTGCAGACATGCACACTTCTCCCTTGCTTGCCTAGACTCCTCAGGAGGGTGGAGCCCAGAACCCTGGTCTTGGCTCTGTTATAAGCCCAGGACCCACCTGCTCAATCAATCAGCCAGACCCGGTCCCAGGATTGGAGATTCCGTCCCACCCATAACACTATGGAATCTCTGGGCTCCAGGTCCCCAAGTGGATTTTTGTAAACAATGAGGAAACTGAAAAGTCAGTTTCCTCCCAAATAAACAACTCCCCTGGAGCACCTCAACCTGCCTGGTTGAGAACCCTGCATCCTTCTGCTGGTGGGGTACCACACTACCACAGATCGTATATAGTGACATTTTAGATCATAAAGGATGAAGGCAAATTACACACCCCTGTCGCTCCTACAGTTACACAGACTACAAAGAATTAATATACAACATATTATTGCACCTGGCAGTCCAAGACTATGAGAGTTTTAAAGATATTAAAGTCTTTTTTTTTTTTTTTTTTTTTTGTTTAACCACTTTCAGACCGGACCATTTTGCTGGTCAAAGACCAGACCACTTTTTGCGATTCGGCACTGCGTCGCTTTAACTGACAATTGCGCGGTCCTGCGACGTGGCTCCCAAACAAAATTGACGTCCTTTTTTTCCCACAAATAGAGCTTTCTTTTGGTGGTATTTTGATCAAGCCTGCGGTTTTAATTTTTTGCGCTATAAACAAAAATAGAGCGACAATTTTGAAAAAAACGCATTATTTTTTACTTTTTGTTATAATAAATATCCCCCAAAAATATATATAAAAAAAAAATTTCCCTCAGTTTAGGCCGATACGTATTCTTCTACATATTTTTGGTAAAAAAAAATCGATTTTTGATTGGTTTGCGCAAAAGTTATAGCATTTACAAAATAGGGATAGTTTTATAGCATTTTTATTAATAATTTTTTATTATTTTTTTTTACTAGTAATGGCGGCGATCAGCGATTTTTATTGTGACTGCGACATTGTGGGGGACCCATCCGACATTTTTGACACATTTTTGGACCATTGTCATTTATACAGTAATCACTGCTATATAAATGCAGTGATTCCTGTGTAAATGACACTGGCAGTGAAAGGGTTAACCAGTGGGTGGCAGTGTAGCGGTTAAGTGTTCCTAGGGGTGTGTTACTAACTGTGGGTCGGTTGGGCTTTCATTTAGTGAACACTGATCTCTGCTCCAATCACACGGAGCAGAGATCAGCGTCACTAGTTGCTAGGCAGAATGGAGAAATGCTGTTTACACGGCATTTCCTCCATTCAGCCGTCCCGTGAGACGATCGCGGGTATGCCCGCGGCGATCGAGTCCGCGGGTCCCGCGACCGGACTCACAGGGGTCCCGACCAGCGCGGGAGCGCGCTGCCGGTGGCGCGCTTCCGATGGCAGGGCGGCATTGAAGACTGGACGTACATGTACGCCAATATGCCTGCCCATGCCATTCTGTCGACGTACATCGTCGTGCACTGGTCGGGAAGTGGTTAAATATAGTAAACGTGTCATACTTACCTGCAGCGGTTGTGCACAGAGTAGCCCAGATCCTCCTCTTCTTAGGTCCCTCACCGGCACTCCTGGCCCCTCCCTCCTGCCGAGTGCCCAAGCTGAGCTGCTCGTTGCTTTCTGTGTCCATTCAGACACACAGCCACAGCTCAGCACCGCCCCCTTTCTCATCTCATTGGATCATTGACTTTGATTGACAGCAGTGGGAGCATAAAGTGGCTGCTGTGTGTCTCAGCCAATCAGGAGGGAGAGTCCCAGAGAGCCAAGCCTCACGTGCAACATTGCTGGATCGAGATGGGGCTCAGGTAAGTATTAGGGGGGGCTGCTGTACACAGTTTTTTTTTATCTTAATGCATAGAATGCATTAAGATAAAAAAAAAAACTTCAGTTAGAACCACTTTACATTAAGGTCACATGAAGCTGGCTTTACATGGCTCAGTTTTTGATTCAACCAAAAGGCTGAACAAAAAATCATATGGATTCCTCCATATAAACATTTGGAGTAGATGCTGGGATTCTCCCCACTGCATCTTGTCTTCCACCATTTGAATACACTGTCCAGCTCTGCAGATAATTGGCTGCATGCATTGATTGAAACAAAAATTTTCAACAAGCCTTTTCATGAAATAATGGATAGATTGACTTCTCATGAACAGGAATGGTCATCGTTGAATCGAAATTCAGCTGGTCCTTGCTGAGCTGGACGAATTTTGATCCTTCTATGGCAAGCTTGAGTAGGCTTGGAAACAAAGTTGTTTATTGATTACAAGAAAGGTTATTCGGTATTTTTTTTATTACATATAAATCTGAGCAATCTTTGAATAGTCAATGCTTCACTAAGAATGCATACACATAAGTATGTCAAAAAGAGATATTACTGCTGGTACTCTGTCTAAAAAAAAACACAGCTTAATAAAGGTATGTGTGGAGGTTTCTCTGAGACCATAAATGCCAGCTGAGACTTTGGGCTTCCATTTAAAAATAGTATTAACCACTTGACCTCTAGAAGGTTTACCCCTCTTCATAACCAGGCAATTTTTTGTGATAATGCACTGCATTACCTTTACTGACAATTGCGCGGATGTGCGACATTGTATTTAAATTTAATTCTTTTGGTGGTATTTGATCACCTGTGTTTTTAATTTGTTGCGCTATAAACAAAAAAAGTCCAACAATTTTGAAAAAAAAATATTTTTCACATTCTGCTATAAAACATATCCAATAAAATTTTTAAAAAAAATCGAATTTCTTCATGAATTTAGGCCGATATGTATTCTGCTACATATTTTTGGTAAAAAATCCCAATAAGCGTATGTTGATTGGTTTACATCAGGCATGTCCAAAGTCCGGCCCGCGGGCCAATTGCAGCCCGCGGCCCGGTTTTGAACGGCCCGCCTGGTTATTTGGACATACATATCGTTTGTGGCCCGCGACGATCTCCCAGCGCCGGGGCCACAAAAGATATATATGCTTCGGAAGGTACAGGGAGGACAGGACCGAGCGCCGTACACAGGAGAATTTCCTGTTTACGGGCGGCCTCTGTAATAGGAAGTCCTTCTCCTGCACTGCCATTGGACGACTGTTCTGTCCATCAAAGGAGGCGGGACTTTCTATTAAAGAAGCCGCCGTGCAAACAGGAGATTCTCCTTTGGCACTCGTCAGTGCATTCCTGGCAATGGTGCTGTGTTCCTGTCAATGGTGCTGTGTTCCTGGCAATGGTGCTGCGTTCCTGGCAATGGTGCTGCGTTCCTGGCAATGGTGCTGCATTCCTGGCAATGGTGCTGCGTTCCTGGCAATGGTGCTGCGTTCCTGGCAATAGTGAGTCATTCCTGGCAATGGTGCTGCATTCCTGGCAATGGTGCTGCATTCCTGGCAATGGTGAGGCATTTGGGGAGGCATTCCTGGCAATGGTGCTGCGTCCCAGGCAATGGTGCTGCGTCCCTGGCAATGGTGCTGCGTCCCTGGCAATGGTGCTGCGTCCCTGGCAATGGTGCTGCGTTCCTAGCAATGGTGAGTCATTCCTGGCAATGGTGCTGCATTCCTGGCAATGGTGAGGCATTTGGGGAGGCATTCCTGGCAATGGTGCTGCGTCCCAGGCAATGGTGCTGCGTCCCAGGCAATGGTGCTGCGTCCCTGGCAATGGTGCTGCGTCCCTGGCAATGGTGCTGCGTCCCTGGCAATGGTGCTGCGTCCCTGGCAATGGTGGGGGAATTCCTGGCTATGGTGGGGGCATTCCTGGCTATGGTGGGGGCATTCCTGGCTATGGTGGGGGCATTCCTTGCTATGGTGGGGGCATTCCTTGCTATGGTGGGGGCATTCCTTGCTATGGTGGGGGCATTCCTTGCTATGGGGGGGCATTCCTGGCTATGGGGGGGGGCATTCCTGGCTATGGGGGGGCATTCCTGGCTATGGTGAGTGCATTCCTGGCTGTGGTGGGTGTGTTCCTGGCAAAGGTGGGTCTGCAGATGTGCACTGATTAGGCTGCATTGGTGGGCACTGACCATTATTTTGCTTCACAGTTCTTTATTTAAACATTTTTTTTTCCTGAAACTTCCCTCTTAAAGTGAAGGTGTGTGTTATACGCCAATTAATACAGTATGTACAAATACGCCCAAGCTCATTTCTTCCCACACACAGCCACAAAGGCAAGAGAATTCCTGTTGGGCAGTGTATTAGAGCCCGAACGAACACACTTAGACCGAATTTTAACGATTCAAAGAATGTCAGGCAAAATGGTCGGCCCTCGCGCATGTTCACTTCATCAAATCCGGCCCTCTTTGAAAAAAGTTTGGACACCCCTGGTTTACATGAACATAATAGCATCTAAAAAAACTATAGGATATATTTATGGAATCTTTTTTTTTTTTTTTTTAAATACTAGCAATAGTGACAGTCAGTGACTGCGATATTGCATCAGACAATTAAGCACTGACACTTTGTAGGAACCAGTGACACTAATACGGTGATCAGTGCTAAAAATATGCACTGGCACTGTACTAATGACACTAGCTGGCAATGGTTTAAACATCTAGGGCAATCAAAGGGTTAACTGTGTGCCTAACCAGTGTACTATATGTGCTGCTTTCAATAGGGGAAGAGATAGATTCTAGTCCCTGCTTTGCAGGAACACAGAATCGAGCCTTTACCCCTGTCAGAACAATGATCTGCATTGTTTACATAGGCAGATCCCCGTTTTGTGTGTATTACCAATGATCGGCGGGTGTCAGCGGACATTAAGTGCTCAGCATCCGCAGATTGGCTTCTGCTGTAAATATTCACAGCAGAAGTAGCCTGCCAGCGGCACACACTCACCCCCTACAGGCAGAAGCACATATGTATGTATGTGTGTGTGTGTGTGATATATATATATATATATATATATACACACACACTTCTGGACAGGAGAGCTGCCCTTTAGCAGTAAAACTGCTATGGGGCAGACTGTAAGTGGTGAATCAAGAACCAATTCAGCTATGGGCAATACACTTTTTTTTATTTAATGGTAACCTGGCATTAAGATATCCTAAAGGATGTGATAGCTAACCATTTCTCTGAAAAATGCTGGTTGCTTGGCTGTCACGCCAATGCTTTGACTTCAATGCTCCCCAATTCACTTCCTGGGATCAAGCATTGAGATGAGGAATTTTGACACTTTTCAACACTCATTTTGAACCATGTGTGCCACCTACCTGGCTGTGCATTGTTGCAGATATGTGTAAATTACATAGCTGGCTTAACAGAATTACAAATCCTTTGGCTGGAAAACAAATATGCATTTAATCTGTGAATTTAGCGGTTTGCCTGGAGTTACTGTTTAAATATCTCTAAAGAACACTTGCCACTCATCAAACATGTATTTATTTATGCAAGATTTTTGTACCACAAGGCAAATTCTGCATCGGATAACTGTACATTGCGGCTTACAAATAAATCTTAATTATGAAGGCAATAGGAGATATGAGATTTGCCGAAGATGCATGGTAATCTCATCAGTGTCAATTAGTGTGTTTACACCAACCGAGATAATGAGCTTAACATAATGTACAGTACAGTTACATCCATAAATTCATACCACATAACATTCTGAATCACTGAGTGGGGACACTTAAGATCAGAGATAAATGTGTACACACCTCAGGAATCTTTCTAATACAAATAAATACGCGTATCTCTGGAAATATTAGTAATGAGAAGGTTAACCTGCATGGACCCATGTGTGATCAAGATCACCAGAGCTTGCATCAGTAAATTGAATGTGTCACAGACCAGGGCAATTCATACTGAGCATATATTGAAACAATTCTTAAGCAGTATCGTTAAAAAATAAATAAATATATATATATATATATATATATATATATATATATATATATATCATGGAAATATTATACATAGTCAAGTTGGCCCAGCTTGGATCAATGTATCTATGTATATAGCATACCAGGGTGATTTTTCTGGAAGCTACTCTCTACCCACTTCCAGACCAGGCCCTTTCTGACACTGTTTATTTGTATTTTTTGATCTCAAATTACTTAGAATCCCCAATCATTATATATATATATTTTTTTTTTTAAAGCAGAGGCCCCAGAGAAGAAAATGACAGTCATTCTATTTTTTTATAGCACACGGTATGTGTGCAGGTTTTTTAAATGAAATTTTCTTTTGGAAAAAAACGCCCATTTTTGAATCTTAAAGTGGAAGTAAACCCATGGATTTAAACAGTTAAAAATAAGGCATGCCGGAAATGCTAACTGCACATTGGCTGTGCTCTCAGCCAAACTATCAAACCATCCAATGGCTGGTGCCATAACCAATCACATGTTCAGCACCATAGAAGTTGAAGATTAAACAGAGGCCAAGATGGCAGCTTCCTTGGCTGAAAACGATAGGGGAGTTTACTTCCACTTTAATGAAAAAAAATAAAATACGTAACCCAATTAAAAGATGTTACGTAGAGTACATCAATACCAAACATGTCACGCTTTAAAATTGCGCACGCATGTGCAACAGCTAAGAATGACATAAACTGAGCTGCAGGCATCATCCTGGTATGACCACTCGAAGTCGCTGGTTCAGGAAGACGCTACTTACTTCCAGTCCATTGAGGAGCATCTGGTCTGCTGCATTGTGAACACAGGTTGGTTGCTCAGTACTGGTACCATTCAGAGAATGCTTAGCATTCTTTGAATCAATGCAACGTTTTCCACTATTGGACATGGCAGAGAGCATGATGTCACCACTTTGCCTCATCCAATCCAAGAATGCTTTGCATTCATTCAGAAAATGCCAAGCCTTCTTTGAATGGTGCCTTCACCAAACAACCAACCTCCTGTTTCCAGTAAGCAAGATTGCAGCTGCTCGACGCAAGACCCAAAAGAAAGTGGAGTTAATTAGGTGATTTCCATCTTCCAGGGGAATCCCCCAGGTATGCTATATACATTGGTCCAAGCTGATATGTGGAAGCAAAGCCCTGCCTCTCCCAAGAGGGTCACCTTCATGCAAAGGCACAGTGCAGAACAAGGCATGGTAAGTCAGTAATGGGAAAAGATCATCTGTACAGAAGCTGCAGACAATACTGTTGACTAGTCCTTTGCCCTTTGAAATGACAAACAATGTCATCTTTCTTCAGAAGTATTGCCTATAAACTACAAATCCCCCCCTTCCCCATTCCCATGCTTTGGAGATGAAGTGAGTAACGCGTATTTGCAGTTCATGAGAGGCAAGCACCCTAACGCGACATCCACACCTCACTCAATAGATACAATGGGCTGTGTGAGCGTAGCCACTCTAGTAGACATGTGCGATTCATTTAGTTACAAATCGAAATTCAGAAGAAATTTGTGTGATTCATAAACTTGGATGTATCCGAATGGACGAATCACAATAGTAACACATTTCAGCAAATCCAAAATGAATTATAACAAAACAACTAATTCATTTGTATTTATTTGCTTCATTCAGATGACAGGATGAGATCGTTTGGACCTTTTGTTAATGTTTGAAGCATCCAAAATCATGTAAGAAAATAATGAATGATTCATTTGGAGCCATTTGTTTTTATTCTATTGAGCCTATCCTAAATATTCTATTAAGATTCTTTTTGTATTTGGGTTGAATTTCGGAGACCATTCGTTTAATTTGTGCAGCCCAACAAAGTCAGTTGGAAATGTGGAAATGAATTCAACTTAACAACATAACAAATGATGACGTATTCATTTGGAATCATTTGTTTTATTCGCATGCTGTGCCATATGTCGCGTACACATGACTGGACTTTCCGGCTAGGTCTGACGGTGTCCCCAACGCACTTTCGGCGGAATACCGACTGACTTTCCGAACAAACGGACTAAGTCCATTTGAAAGTCTGTTTGTTTTGAATGTAATGCCGTAAACGGTACTAAACAAGGAAGTTCAATAGCCAGTAGTTAATAGTAATCAATAGCTTTGGACCAGCACACAGACAACCCGTTTTTCCCGATTTTAGTCCGTCAGAATTGAGTCCGTCGGATAGATTTGAAATGTGTTCTATTTCTAGGTCCGTCAGATTTATTTTCCGAAAAACGATCAGACTAGTACACATACTATCGGACTGTCCGACAGACTAATCCCTTCGGACCTAGTCTGCCGGAAAGTCCGGTCGTGTGTACGCGACATTAGTCTTTGACTCTTGGATCATCACCCGATTCTTTTTGCATTAACATTTTTCCTTATTATAAAAAATGCATTACATATGAAATGGAAACCTATTGTAATAAATACAGTAAGGTATAAAAGTGAAATAAAATTATTCCTACTTATTGTGTTTGGGTTGAATTTCCAAATCATAACATAATGAATGAATTTGAAATACATTTTGTTCCATTCATTACTTTCGAATGCATGCGACTCCAGTCGATATCATCCAATCAGCTCATCCCATTTCGGTTTGTCGTTGGACTAGCACGGATCACTCAGAGTGCATAAGTAATCTCCTGAAATAACAAACACATTAAAATTAGTATAGCCAGACTTCCAAAAATACGAATAGATTCAGAACAACGAATAAATATTCTCCTGATGTGTTCTGAAAACCAATCACTCTAACATAACGATTATGATTAAACTAAATGATTTACTTAATGAAAGAAACCCAAACGAAACAAATTTTTCCATCTTGGATCACCAAATGAAAATAAAGGGGGGCGGGGGGAATCTTAAGAGAAATATGTTTTTTTTTTCCTGAATCATACT
This sequence comes from Lithobates pipiens, assembly GCF_037356315.1. NCBI lineage: Eukaryota > Metazoa > Chordata > Amphibia > Anura > Ranidae > Lithobates > Lithobates pipiens. The sequence continues at coordinate 93,156,417 of NW_027507758.1, forward strand.
TACCTAGATGGACACAACATCGGTCCCCAGCCGGCTCTAACACTGAGAACCAAGTGATCAAACACTGCAGATCGCTCGGTTCTTAGGGCTCCCTGGACTGTCACTAACCAGCTCTCTGCTCTGCCCCCTCACTCACTGGAGATGGGCTGTGGAGGGGGCCACTGAGAGGCTGAACTGGGTGCCGGTCCAGGCATGTGGGTGGATCCCGACTTCATTGTGGGGATCTTGCCTGAGCCTGGGTCGGCTCTGTGATGTCAGCCGACAGCGGGTCACAGGAGTTCAGAATGAGCTACACTGTGATCCACAGGAGAAGTACAGCCAAACGAGTCTTGGCTGTATTTCTCCTTTTAAAAAAAGAAAACAAATGCAACCACCACATCTAAGAACTAAAAGTGAAAAGTATTACATTTTGTTTTAAAGGTAACATATGCACTTATTTATTACAGGTACTTACATAGTACCAACTATTTATGCAACACTTTACATGTACACTCACCATACAGTATATTGTACAGTCACATCAGTCCCTGCCCCCTCAAGGAGCTTACATTCTAAGGCCCCTAACTCACATACATACACGTACTAGGGCCAATTTTACACAGGCACCAATTATCAGCATATCTTTGGAGTGTGTACCAGTGTACCTGGAGGAAACCCATGCAGGCACAGAGAGGTCCCCAGGTGGGTTGTGCCATAATCAGGATTCAAGCCAATGACCATAGTGCTGGCAGGCAGAAATGCTAACCACTTATTGTTTGCTTAATTGGAATTGTCTAGCTTTGTGATAGAAATGTGATGGAGCAGTTTTATTTTTTTGAAAACACAAATTGTAATAGATTAGGATCTTCATTGATGGAGGAAGCTCTGGAGTGGTTTATGTGAAACGTGCCAGATATGGGTGGGCATGGTTTTGATTGTAGTTAGTAGCTGGAAGGGGCATACCTAGAGCATTTGGGACCTGGGGTGGACCCTATATCTGCCACCCCTCCAACTTTAAAATGTAAAAACACCCCACTATGCTCCCTGCATACCTCTGCACCCCCCAGTATCTGTCACTTCTGTGTACCCCCTCATCCACAACTGCACCTCTGGACCCCTTTACATTACACAGCACCCTGCACCACTGAACCCCTTTACACAACACAGCCCCCCACAGGTCTGGACCCCTGCACATTACACCCCCCACTATCTCTGGATCCCTGCACATTACACAGCCCCTCCCCCACAGCTCTGGATCCCTGCACATTACACAGTCCCCCACCCTAGCTATGGACTCCTGCATATTACACATCCCCCAGCTCTGGATCCCTGTACCTTACACAGCACCCCCAGCTCTGGACCCCTGTACCTTACACAGCCCCCCCCCACAGCTCTGGACCCCTGTACATTACACATTGCCCCCCAGCTCTGGACCCCTGTACATTACACACAGCCCCCCAGATCAGGACCCCTGCACATTACCCACAGCCCCCCCAGATCGGGACCCCTACACATTACACACAGCCCCCCAGCTCTGGACCCCTGTACATTACACACAGCCCCCCATCTCTGGACCCCTGTACATTACACACAGCCCCCCAGCTTGGGACCCCTGCACATTACACACAGCCCCCCCAGCTCGGGGCCCCTGCACATTACACACAGCCCCCCATCTCGGGATCCCTGCACATTACACACAGCCCCCCCAGATTGGGGCCTCTGCACATTACACACAGCCTCCCAGCTCAGGACCCCTGCATATTACACATTGCCCCTTCTTACCTTACTGGGGCATGCATGCAGAGCTGTAGACACAGCAGTGCTGAACAGGGGGTGGGAACTGCTTAATTTTTTTCATATTTACAATGCTAATGATTTGATTGCTAGGACCACCTAGCAACCATTCACCTGATGGTTAACTTGAAAAGTCCTCTCTCCAGCTCCATTCACTGTCTCTCTCCCCTGCTGTGCGGTGCAGACTGCAGAGAGAATCCGGCTGCGGGCGCTGGATGTCAGTCACCCGGTTAAGGTCCGCGCACAGGCACCCCTGCACCCTGTCGCAGCTGTCCTCTCCCTGCCATGACTATCACCGCACCGCTGCTGCTGCCTGTGCCTGGCGCCCCAATGTCACTGCTTCACTCACGGGGGACGCATTGCTGGCACCCCCCAATGCGGACCCCCCCTTTGGTACGCAACTTGTAGCTGGCATAGCTAATTGTAATATACCGTAAATCAATAGTGGCACAAAAATGTGATTCCTGTTTCAGGAGCTGTAGTTGATTCATGTAAAGCATCCACAGAGCTTTACAGTCCATCAACACAGTGTTCATGAGGTAGTAAGATGGCCACCTTATCCATGAGTAACAGAATCTAGAAACAGCAGCCCATCTCTTTTCTTGAACTCTGCTTCACTGGCTTCTGAACACCTGAAACCCCGAACAGTATGTGTGTTACTGAGTGCAAATAAAGGGAAAAAAAACCCAGAAAACATATGCAGTCTGAGGACTAGTAAGCTGTAATATATATCACGTTTTTGCTTTTGTGTTTTGATAACCTTTATGCTGCGTACACATGGTCGGGATTCCGACCAGCAAAAGACAGATGAGAGCTTTTCATCGGAAAATGCGACCATCCATATGCTCCATCAGAATTTTGCTGGCCGAATTTCCGCCAGCAAAAGATTGAGAGCATGTTCCGATCATGTGTATGCAATTCCGACGCACAAAAACTCACGCATGCTCAGATTCAAATACGAGACGGAAGCTATTGGCTACTGGCTATTGAACTTTCTTTTTCTAGTCCCATCGTACGTATTGTACGTCACTGCATTCTTGACTGTTGGAATTTGGTGTGACCGCGTGTATGCAAGACAGCTCTATGAGCAAAATCCCATCAGGAAAACCATCAGAGCTTTTTCCGAATCATGTGTACGGGGCATTAACATTAGAAAAGAGAATATATTTGAAACCCACCAACAATGCATGCTAATTTCCCTTTTTATTTTAATTTACATCAAGCTGTGATATGTGCTGCACCATTCCAAAAAATAATTTTACGTTTTGATAAAATTCTTGTAAAATTCTATATTAAAGTTGCATGCTTGCCATTTCACCTGATTGGCCCTGTTTTGTATTTATATGTGTTTTCCAAAACCAGAAAAAAATATTTGTTAATGCCCCGATTGGTTTGTTTGAGGCGTTTGGTTCCCCAAATTTTTATTCAGTTTAATTTTCTGACAGATCAATGTTCAAGCCGGCGGCATTACCATACACATTTTGCATATCCTACAGAGACTGCTTATATTATGTTTGTGTTTTCCAAATCTAAGCTAATGGCAATTGACTGACCTTTGTAAGTAATGCATTGTGGTTAATTCTGCTACTGCCTGTGGATAAAACAAACTAGTGGATTTCAATGGGATTCAGTGAAGTAATTAGTAAGATTTATTATATATCCTGGGAAACTTCTGTAAATTATAGTAGCGGCCAGATTTCAGCAGCACATTTTCTTCCTACACTCTCAGAATTGGCTGCTTATTTTACATAAAGGTGATTTAAAGTTGTGGTCTAGTGTATAATTCTTATGCATTAAAAATATATTTGCAAAGCAGGTAAATCTTTTTTGAAAAGTCTTCTAAAGACAATCTGTTGGGAATCATATATCAGTGTGGTAACGGAAAGCCTTTCTCTCTCGTTTTTCTTACATTTGGTATGATTATAACTAATTTGTGTTAACAGCCTGGACTTGCTGCCTGGCAATGCCTAGAATGGCTGGTGTCTTGGGAGTGGAAGTGGCATCTTTAAATCTGATGGGCCAATCATGTCCATCTCAGCCTTCAGATCATCATAGTATAGCAGTATGTGGTAGCCACATAAAGTAGTATTAACCACTTCAATACAGGGCATTTTCCCCCCCTTCCTGCCCAGGCCAATTTTCAGTTTTCAGTGCTGTCACATTTTGAATGGCAATTGCGTAGTCATGCTACACTGTACCCAAATGAAATTTTTACCTTCCCCCACCCCCCACAAATAGAGCTTTCTTTTGGTGGTTTTTGATAACTTCTGCATTTATTTTTTATGCTATAATATCCCAATAAAAAAAAAAATATATATATATATATATACATATATGTTTTTTTCCTCAGTTTAGGCTGATATATTTTTATTATTATTATTATTATATATTCTTCTACATATTTTTGGTAAAACAAATCGCAATAAGTGTATATTGATTGGTTTGCACAAAAGTAATAGCCTCTACAAAAAAGGGGATAATTTTATGGTGTTTTTTTTGTTTTTTTTCCAATAATGGTGATCTGCGACATTGCGGTGGACACTATTTTGGGACCATTCACATTAATAGAGCGATCAGTGAAATAAAAATGCACTGATTACTATATTAATGACACTGGCAGGGAGGGGGTTAACATTAGGTGGCGATAAAGGGGTTAACTGTGTTACCAAGGGAGTGATTCTAACTGTGGGGGGAGGGGACTCACAAGGGGAGGAGACCAATAGGTGTTCCTCTGTACTGGGAACACATGATCAATCTCCTCTCCCCTGACAGGATGTGGATCTGTGATCCACACAGATCCAGGGTCCTGCTCTACTATCGGGCAGTTGCAGGTGCCCGGTGAACATTGCGGCCACCGGGCACACGCATCGGCTCATGAGCGACGCAGAGGGCGCGCGCACCCCTTTCGGAGCCACGCCGCACGACCGCACAATTGTCAGTTAAATACGACGCAGTGCCGAATCGCAAAAAGGGGCTTGGTCCTTTAGCTGGAAAATGGTCTGGGGCTTAAGTGGTTAAACTATGGTATATACCAGGGATATGCAATTAGCTGAGCTCCAGCTGTTGCAGAACTACAAGTCCCATGAGGCATAGCAAGACTCTGACAGCCACAAGCATGACCCCCAGAGGCAGAGGCATGATGGGACTTGTAGTTTTGCAACAGCTGGAGGTCCGCTAATTGCATATCCCAGGTATATACAGTATATATTTGAAAATTGATCGGTCCTGATGTGCTGACTGCTTATCTAATTTCTTGAGGCCCTACATTTCTAGGGCAGTAAAAATTACACCTTTTGAAAAGTAGACAGTATTTAGTAGGAGGCATGGTGAGTTGTGATTTTTTTCAAATTTTTGGGGAAATTAAATAATTATTTTTTTTATACCACATTTTATGAGAGTGTTTTCACAGCTTAGCCTTACAGAGGGGCCCAAAATCCAAGGAACACCTTCAGGATTTCTAGTGGCATAAATTATGCATCTAATCTTCTGACTGCCTATTACATTTTTGGAGGCCCTGGAGCACCAGGAGAGTGGAAACTCAAATTGATCACAGTTTGGAAAGCAAATACCCCAAGGAATTTTCTAAGAGTCAAGATGAGTCTTTTGAAGTCTAAATTTATTTTTTTAGAAAAGTTTTTGGAAAAATGCTAAATAAACATGATTTTTTATTTTTATTTTTTTTACACAAAGTTGTCAATTTTATAACCTGTTTCTCACATACAGCATGGGCAAACTTAAGAGTTACAACCCAAAACACATTCTGCTACACCTTTTGAGTATGGTGAGACTTTTTCAGTGATAGGAGTGATTATGCCCCAAACATTATATCTTGTGTATCCCATAAAGTAACCAGTTTTATCAAAGCCACTACTCTAACCATGTACTGTAAGCCCTTGTACACACGGTCGGACATTCCGACAGAAAATGTCCGATCGGACCGTGCTGTCGGATAATCCAACCATGTGTGGGCTTCATTGGACTTTTTCCGTCAGAATGTCCGACCAACAGTTTGAGAGCTGGATATAAAAATTTTCCGATAACATGATCCGATCGTTCTTTGTCCGATCGTTTGTAGAGAATTCCGAGCGGACAAAGTGCCACGCATGCTCAGATCAAATTCCTAGACCAAAGCTATTGACTACTAGCCTGAATGTAGTCCCGTTGTTTGTTGTCAGAATGTCCGACCGTGTGTACAAGGGCTAACAGTCGCCTCTATACAAATGATCAGGGAATAATAGCGCATCAAAGTATCAACTGTAGCAGTCCCTATAAGCCAAGCAAGCCTTGCCTAAGGGTGTGTGGTGTCTCCCCTAGAATGGTATATTTACTGGACAGGAAGTACAGGAGTGCAGTTGTCCGCAGGGCATGCTGGGACTGGTGTCTTGCATGAATATGTTTGGATGTGAAAATGAGTCAGGTGCAGGCTGCACTTTTAGGGCTTGTTCACATGTGAGGTTGGGGGGTGGTAAAATCTTGCAGGGTCCAACAGGTTAAAGAAGGAATTGAGGAGATGATGTAGTGCCTCCTCACTGCCTGTCAAATGATTTTTTAGACTGGATTCCCACCTAATAACGATGCGGCACCCAGCTGGGGTCCGGCACATACCCGTTCACCATTTCAGGTCTGATTTCAGCATGAATTTTTGGCTGAATTTGGACGTAAATCGGACCAAAGGAGGCACAGGGCTCCTGTGCAAATTCACACCAGAGCCGCAGCAGAGATATGTGAACCGACTCCATAGAGAGCCGGTCAAAATCTCCTGCTATTGCAAATAGGATGCGGAGAACCCGCATCCTATTTCCACTGGCTTGAACCCAGCCTGAAGAGCGATCTGAATACGGATGGTTCTTCAGAGAGCATTGCACATGTCAATAAGTGCTTATGGTGACACAATGATTGCTGTGGCAGTGATCAGGGACACAATGACTGATGTGGTGGTGATAAAGGACACTGATAGAAATAAATAAAGTGTTGCCTGGTTTGCAGCACCTGAAAAAAAAAAAGGACCTCCCTGATAAGATTCACGAATCCACCAATTTAGGTGTGGGTTAGTGTACCAAAATAGGTAAAATAAACCCCCCCAGGGAAAGCAGGTACTATATGCAACCCAGATAGTGTGACTGGTAGCAACATATCTTTATTAAAGTGGACCTCCATCCTCAAGTGGACGTTCCGCTCATTGGAAACCCTCCCCCCCTCCGGTGCCACAATTGGCACCTTTCAAGGGGGTGCAGATACTTGTATAATCCAGGTATCTGCACCCACTTCCGGGAATAGCTAGCCACAGCTAGCTGCAGATGCCCCCCCCCCTGTTGTGTTCTAGGAAACACACAGTTCCCAGGACACAACAGGGACCAGTGAAGACGCGCAGTGCGACTCGTGCATGCGCAGTAGGGAACTGGTCAGTGAAGCCGCAGCGCTTCACTTCCCGATTAACTGACAAAGGATGGCTGCGGGGGAAGCCGAGAGACGAGCGATTGCTTGTCACCTGCTGCCGACATCGCTGGACCCTGGAACAGCTAAGTGTCCCTTTTAGTAAAAGTCAGCAGCTGCAGTGTTTGTAGCTGCTGACTTTTAATATTTTTTTTTCAGGAGGCACTCCTCTTTAAGCACATTAAACAATGAATAACACGTGGAGAAAACGCCTCCACCCCACACTAGCTAAAAAGAGTCTGGACTAAGGTATGACTGTAAACTAGAGAATCTTCACCTGGTATTATTTACACTATAGATTACTCTCCTGCTCGAAAAAGGGAAAGAGCAAAAATAATTAAACATCATTAATGGGGAGTAAACCATCTTGAAAAAACCCAAGGATGACCCCTCATGTTGCAAATAGGCACAACACCATATTATAGCATAAGTAAGTAGGCAAAATTAAATTAAGCCAAAGCTAGCTGAATGCAAGCAAAGATAATGCAGTTAAACCATGCTGTTAGGCAACAGAGAGCATTAAGGGTGGCTGCAGGTGGAGCAAAAAAAAGATTCACAGATGGGCTGATAGTAATAAATGGTCCCACAGACAGAGCTGTCGTAGAAAGAAGGTTAACAAACTCAGTTGATCAGGTATAGGTCAACGCAGCCCTGATTGCACCAAGATAGTGTCATTCCCTCATATGAGGGTCCCTAAACTCAGCCCAAACTTAGCCTAGGAAGAGTGATTCACTGCTTGTCAGTCCTGATGGACATTAGATACAAAGCCCTTGAGGGATGGATTGCTCAAGCTCCTTCTGCTATATCTCCAACACCTGGATACATCAAAGAAAATCACATAGGCTATGTGTAAGACAGATCAGCTGGTTCCTGGTTGTGCACACATCCGTCCATCTATTGAATAGGACACCAGGTCACCACACTCTGTGTCAGTAGAAAGAGCACCTGCCAGTAATATCTGACAGTTCAGCCAGTAAATACAATTAGACAATCTTCAGTATCAGGCATAGGTCATAGTATAGCCATTGTGCTCAAACTCGCTTCAAGATGGTGTTTCCTGTGCGTCACCCAGACACAGGGATTGTCCAGCAATTTACGTCCTTTCAGCCAAATGTAAACTGCCAAGGCATCCACTAATATCCACCATTGGTCAGTATGTGTATCCGCTCATGTGTAGCAGAAATTATCCACCTAGTAAGGTCGGTAAACTGGCAGCTGTCAGCCAATATGTCTGGGACTCTGTAATGTGATATGTTGTTTTCTCCATGTGTTATTAATTGTTTAATGTCCTCAGTTAAGATATTTTGTTACCAGTCACACTATCTGGGTTGCATATAGTACCTGCTATCCCTAGGGGATCTTCCCCCTTACTTTTGTTTACCAGGGACACTGTAACTGCTGTGGCAGTTATCTGGGACAATATGAGTGGTGTGGCCTTGATTAGGGTCAATATGGCTGGTGTGGCGGCCATCAGAGACAATGTACCTTAGCATTTAAATTTTTTTATACAGTATATATATATATATATATATATATATATATATATATATATAAAATCTCCCTATGTACAGAAAACCTATTTAGCACCCACCAAAATGGGTGGGCGCTACATATATGTATATATATATATATATATATATATATATATATATATATATATATATATATATATATATATATATATATATATATATTTACATACTGTCACCAGAGACGTGAAGTGTCACAATAGTGACCCTGTACTACTCTGGAAAAGTGATGAGGATTTTATTTTTACACTATGGCTGCTTATTACAGCAATCACTGTAAAAGCAATCCTTTTATCTAATGAATGACTTTCGTTCATGACTAAAAGTGAGTCGAAAAGGATCACCCCCTTTAAAATAATCATATTTTGTTGGTTTGTAGCCTGAAATGAAGACGGACACAATTTTTGTTTTATCCAGCTGTATTTACTAGGGCAACTTATAACATCTCCCCCCTTATGTCAGTATTTTGTTGGACCACATTTTGTTTTAATTACAGCCTTTAGTCTGTTGGGATATTTCTCTAATAACTTTGCACATCTAGACTTTGCAATATTTGCACACTCTTCTTTGCAGAACTGCTCAAGTTCAATTAAATTTGATAGTGACCTTTTGTGGACTGCAGTCTTCTAGTCATTCCACAGATTTTTAATGGGGATTAAGTCTGATCTCTGACTAAACCTTCTTCACATTGACACTTCTTTGGCAGAGGGCAGCAGATTTTCCTTAAGAATTTGATATTTTGCACTTGGTGATCCCAGCATAAAAAAAAAAAAACGATTCAGTCTCGAGGAGTGTAAGCACTTGTACACACACGGTCGGACATTCCAACAACAAAATCGGTCAGATTTTGTCCAAAACTGGTGTTGTATACACACGGTCGGACAAAGTTGTCAGAAAATCCGATCGTTTGGAACGTGATGACGTTATTTCGTCATGATGGGACTACTTTCAGGCTAGTAGCCAATAGCTGTGGTCTAGGAATTTGATCTGAGCATGTATGGCACTTTGTCCGATCAGAATTCTCTACAAACAATCGGACAAAGTCAGATCGGATCATGTTGTCGGAAAATTTTATAGCCCAGCTCTAAAACTTTGTTGGTCGGAAATTCCGATGGAAACAGTCCGATGGAGCCCACACATGGTCAGATTATCCGACAACGTGGTCCGATCGGACATTTTCCGTCGGAGTGTCCGATCATGTGTACAAGGGCTAAGAGGACACGCAATGAGACTGGAGGAGAAATGGTTTAACCTTAAGCAGCGCAGGGGTGTTTTCACTGTCAGGGCAATAAGGATGTGGCACTCTCTTCCACAAGTGGTGTTTTTAGCGGGGAGTATGGATATTTTTAAGAGACTCTTGGATGTGCATCATAAAAAACACAACATACAGGGATATTGGAAATAATTATAGACAGTGACACATGTGCAACTACACAGTTTGAACTGGATGGACCAATAGTAGGTCAAATCATAGACGGAGGAGTGCCAGACCAAAATTGAAAAAAATAGTCTGAGATCATTTTAAATGTTGGTAAAAAAAAGTCATATTAAAATGATTTCGCTGAGTGGCAGCTGCTGTCAAATTTTTACCCTGTGTTGATAGTTTAGTACTGGTTCTTAAATAGATCTGTAAAATCACTGTTTTCTGAGTCCATCCAAGTTGTATCCTGTGTTGAGCCCTGATGAAGAGGGAATGATGTTGCCCCCTGAAATATGTCGGATATTCGGTTTTGGTCTGGCGCTCCTTTGCTGGTACTTTTGAAAACTTCTGTAAAAAAATTTGAGCTATTACATGAGCGGGGAGGCACAGACCGCAAATTATTCTGGGTTTGAGTTGAGCTCATTTGCATATTAACACCCCACAAAAGTATAGAAACAGGTAAGGTTACATTTAGAGATCTAAACAGCTGTGCCATATAAACTATGGGAAATGTTTTCAATGGACCAACAACTTTGGTAATTTCAGTTAAACATTGAGGTACATTTTCTGTTTCAAATTTCACCTAGAACTTCTTTGTGCAAACTTTCGGACTTGATTATTAAATAATGCGTTATATTTAGTTACCGGATTAATTTGCCCACTGTAGCTAAAGCATAGCCATTTCTATTTATACTATGTTTAATTATTTCTGTGCTCCGTAAAGCTGTGCATAAACTTCAAAGCCGAGTTCTCCTTTTCATGTTCCTCACATTGCATTTCAGCACAGTGAAGCATAATGATGTACTCATTTTCACATAATTCTTGAGAAGTTGGTTACATCATTTTACAAGTTATTAAATGTGTCACTTGGGTACTTATATTCCCATAGTCTCATTGATTTTCAGTAAATGCTGCAGACAACGGCGTCTAAAACATACTTGTCTGTTCACCATTGCTGTTCTATTTCAGAAATGTTATCAAAGTACTTTAGTCTCATCCCACTAAGTTAGAAAATCCCATATTCTGCAGCTTGGAAAATGGAAAGAGATGATGAAACTGATCTTGCTGGTGCACCAAAAGTGAAAATAAAATGATTTGCTTGTTATTCTCAAATGGTCTAAGAAGACAAAACTGCCAAGTTTAGAAATCATTGCCTATCCGTACATATTAAAGTCGATCTTCACATAAAATGATTGTCTTTCATCAGCGGGGATACTCTTTGTAAAAATGCATGTATCTTTAAAGCTCAGGTTCTTTGAATTATTGTACTTTTGGTGGTGTTCATACTGCTGCTGGTCAAAGATACTTCAGTCCCAATGAAGGAAATGAAAAATCCTTACATAGAGGGAGAATTTTTATAGTTTTCTTGTATGGCTGGGGATCAAAGCCAAATTTCCTAGAATACTCTAACAGTGTTTCTCAAGTTTTGGTTGATCTTGTATCACCACCAGAACCTTTGCAGTGTCCAGAGATGGGGAACTACAGTCTCAACTTCCCTATTTCAAACTGGGGCGGAAACGACATCGGCGGTAAAGTGGCGCTATTTTTAGCGCCGCTTTACCGTTGTTTTAGCGGCGGTAAAAGGGTAAAACCGCCCGCTAGCACCCGAAAAAGGGTTAAAACCGCCCGCAAAGCGCCGCTGCTGGCGGTATAGCCACACTGCCCCATTGATTTCAGTGGGTAGGAACGGTTTAGGATTGGCAAATATACCGCTCCTTCACCGCTCCAAAGATGCGGCTAGCAGGACTTTTTTCACTGTCTTGCTAGCGCATCGCTCCAGTGTGAAAGCCCTCCGGCTTTCACACTGAAGTGAAAGGGGCCGTTTTTTTCAGACGCTATTTTCAGCGCTGTAGCGCCTGAAAAACGCCCCAGTGTGAAAGGGGCCTACTCGCTGTCAGTGTCACTGGTTACTGGGAGGCTATCGGCTATGAAACAGACAGCACCCTTAAAGTGGTTCTAAAGCATTAAAGTGATAATAACGTCTTTTTTTTTTGTATAAAAATAACAATCCATTGTACATTGGAGAACAGAGACAGGCAGAGTTCCTGTCTCTGTGTGCTGTGCAGCAGAGAAGCATAATTGCAGCTGCTTCCCCATCCTCACCTGTATCTGGTTGTTAAAGCAATATTAACGCTTCATTTTTTATTCCTCCTCTAATTGGCTCCCACTGCTGTGAATCAAATACTTTGCAGGCAAGGGGCAGGGCCAAGCCACCCACTCTGTGTCAATTGCCACAGACAGGAGAGCACGCTCAAGTGCCTTTCCATGGGGGTACTTGCTGAAGAGGAGGAGCCTGGAGTGCAGATGGGGGGACTCTAGAACTAGAGGATTGGGGTTGCTCTGTGCAAAACCATTGCACAGAAAAAGGTAAGTATAACGTGTGGGGAGGGGGGAGCAGTGGCAATTATGCTGTTCTACTACACAGCATACAAAGACAGGCACGCTGCCTGTCTCTGTTCCCCAGCTTACAATTATCTATGAACTTAGACTCTTATTAGTTATCTACAAATTGGAGGTATTTATTTAAAAAAATGGTGCAGTAATAGTGCAACTTTGAAAAAGTGTCATTATTAATAGCCATCTGATATTGTTGCATGTTTCAGCTACAAAAGCTACAAAATTAGCAGCAGGGAATTTTGAATTTGGCACAGGGAGATTTAGGGGGCCATATCACCAGAAAAGTGGTTCTAATGCTTTAAAAAATTTCCACGGACTGTGTTATGTCAAAGTGGAAGTTAGGAGCACAATATATTTCTGGCACATCAATTGTTATTTATTTTTCAAACTCATAGCATTACAGGAATACATTTTGTTGAAATTTGCATATATTTTTTTTTATTTGGCTTATGCCATGTACATATGGTTGGATTTTCCGACAGAAAATGTGCGATCAGATCATGTTGTTGGAAAATCCGACCGTGTGTGGGCTCCATCGGACTTTTTCCGTCGGATTTTCCGATGCACAAAGTTTGAAAGCAGGGTCTAAAATTTTCCAACAACAAAATCCAATCGCATAAATTCCAATCGTGTGTAGACAATTCCGACGGACAAAGTGCCACGCATGCTCAGAATAAACTAAGAGATGAAAGCTATTGGCTACTGGCCTGTTTATAGTCCCAACGTATGTGTTTGACGTCACCTCGTCAGAACGATCGGTTTTTCCAACAACTTTGTGCAACTGTGTGTATGCAACACATGTTTCGGACAAAGTCCACCTAAAAAAATCTGACGGATTTTGTGGTCGAAATGTCCGACGATGTGTACAGGGCATTAGACTTTAATATATTAATAATTCTTGAAAAATAAGATGTGGGTACCCCCTCATTACAACGCAGTGTAAAAAAAGGAAGATCTGATAGGACACATTCAGGGGCCTCCTGATATTCACAGAAGACTGCTCAGAACACATTTTTCTTGCTTGCTTTGTTCCACCTGCAATTAGGAAGTGTACCATCAGTACTAGACTTTGCACACCTTCACAAATACTATACTAAAACTAAACAAGGACACAGATTTATGCTTCTATAAAATCTTTTACATAATTTAAAGAGCCAATAAATCTAAAAAACAAACTAATAAAAAAAAAATAAAAAGATTCTTGTAAAGATACATGGCAGAAATTAAGACATTCAGAATTACTTTACTATTTACTGAGCTGCTTATTGCAACATATGCACACATATAATAATAATATAATAATAATAATACTGTATTATGTTATCCACTATTTCAGCCTGTAGCAAGAATGAGCAAATGCAGTATTGGGCAGGAAGTGAGCTGTGAGTAAGGGGCCACACACACTATACAATTTTCTTTAGATTTTTTTCCTTTAGATTTACCAAAAACATATAATATGAAGTCAAACCTTAACAGTTTCAATTTGTATGCAATAAGGCAGGACCTTGCACTACATGGTTTTGGTAAATCTAAAGGAATACAAACACTAAATATTTTTCCAACAATACAAACTTAATTGTGTTGATTTAAGTGGGTTGTGTAGGCAAAATCTAGAAAGTTTCCAAGAGATTACTAAATTGAACAGAACAGTACCCAAGCCAGATTAAGGGCACAGCATAACATCTTAATAGTTTAGTTTTCATCCTGACATTCAGCTTGGCCAATTGGCTGGCTTGCAAACAAAGTTCTTCTGGCCCTTTACCTTTTATTTCCAAACTACCTGGAAGTCCAATTATCTTGCCTACATCCAAATCTGTGACACAGCAATTTAAAGGGCGTAATGTGTATAATGAAAACAAAAATGGAAAAGCAGAGTCTACCATCATAGGCAGATCAATAAATAGATCACGAGTTATACAGGACAATTGAAAATAGTCCTAAGGCTGATCGGACCAGCCATTGCTCTCTATGGAGCTGAGCATGTCAGCAAACGTGTCCCGACACCTGCCAGCATCTGATCTGATCCTGTCCAACAAAAAGATGGATGGGAGATCATTACCCATCCATCCAGCAGATCAGATGACAGGCCGATGGAAATGGACTAGCAGTCCGTTTGCTTCTGACAGGCCTGTACAGAACTGCGTGGCTGTGTCCATGTCGGCTCTGACACTAAGCTGTCATCCACCTGCTAAGAGGAGGGATCACCTGCTATGCAGGCGGATGCACATTACGAAGAACGCCAGTGTGAAACCAGCCTAACAGATTTGTGGTAGTGGTTCCCTTAAGAACTACATGTGCCTAATTCAGGCAAGCATTTGTGCCAGCTTCAGTAACATTACTGACACCTGCAACAAATTTTTGTGTTTTAACTACCACAACTTTAAGAACCCGCCACTAGGGCAGCAACAAGTTCTTACAAAACTACCACCAGTTCTTAGATTAGGAACCTGGCTATAATTGAAACCAGCTCTGAGCTGGCGTATAGAGGTACACTAATATTCAGACTGAAGCCTAGATCTTCTGGAGATCTGTCAAGAATGTGACCACTTCATGCACAGTACTGTATCCCCGGCCCCATTTAGCAGGAGATTCCCCGGCTGAAAGCTAAATTTAAACGGGTGATGTCATTACCCAAATATAACAATGCTCATATTTGATAAGACTTGTCACTGGGTAGGTGGAGCCTGGTGGGGAACTTAGAGACTAATTTCCCTTCTGGCCCACTTTACTTTTGATTGACGCAGTGGAGGAATTCAAAAGCTGCACTTGGAATTAGTGTCTATGGATCTTCCCACTGCCGTGCACTGTCAAGCAAAAGTAAAGTAGACTTGATGGGAAAATAGCCTCTGAGTTCACCATCAGGCTTCATGTACCCCAGTACAAAACTCCTAAGCCATGTTCCTGTCTGTGTGATGGGCACATTGGCCGAGGAGGGTGGGTATGCCCTGAGGAAGGAATATCCAGTATGAACACTCTGATCTCAGTGCAAACACAGATGGATGCATATACTTGTATGTGACAGGTGCAGGAATCGGACTTGAGCAGCGACATGTTCAATGTTGTGCTCCAACTGAACTTGAATGGGTGTTTAGGACAACCTTTATGAAGCTTGCCAGGAAAAGTCCAGATCTGAGTATACCTTCAGCTGCCTATATCTCTGTATTTACTGATTGTATTGGAGTGTGGTTTACACCAAAGGCAATCCCTCTTTTATGTGTTTTTCGTCACATCTTCAGTTTCAGTAGTTTGTGACAGATTTACAATATGGCCTTCAAAAGTTGTTGTAGGTCACTCAGCTGTCTTTCTTACACTTTTTTACAATTACTTTTTGTGCCAGTTCTCTACATAAAGCATATCAGTTTAGTTGGTTGGCTGCCTTTCCACCATAGCAGTAAGATATCATCTCTCTTCAGACAGTTCTTGTAGCCAGTGAATAACCGACCCTGAATTATTGCCAGTGTCATAAAAGGAACACATGGTTCTTGCCTGGCAATCGTCAGCTTCATTTCAGGATCATAAAAGGGGTAAAATCTTTTTAATGAAAGACCCTGTTGTCCAGGCACCAATTAATTGTGCTTCTGGGTAATGTGAACTGTGCAGACATAGGTAAATGAAGCTAAATCTAATATTTGAAAACAGCAGTCTTCCCTTAATCAAATTATTCACAGCTAGATCAGATTCATCCATTATGTGTTTAGTGCAGCTGTGGCATTTGCTTATAAAACAAATTGTAATTTTGAGAAAACCTGATTGCGTACAGCTAAAATGGAGAGATTTGATTATCAACTAATCAGAAAGCTTTCACAACTAATTTCAAATCTGCAAAATGCCTTCCGTCACTTATTTACTTACATTATAGGCACAACGGCACAAAACTTATTTTCAAATGGCATAGTTATCCTTTTTTTTTGTGGTGTTGCTTTATCCTCTTTTGTTCTGCTGTTTAAAATAGTACAATAATAAAAAGGCTCATTCCGGATGTCAGTACTTAAAGCACCATTGCAAATGGTTAATTGTATATGGTATATTTGTAAACTGTATTACCTGCCATTGGATTTATTATTTCGTTCAGACAGTCTTGTGATTCTAACATCTTAACTATAACCTAAAAGACCATTCATGAGAAGATCAAGTATAGAAAAGTATAAACAAATCTATTTCGAGAATAGAAAGGACATCTGCAAATTTATATTATTACTGCATTTATTAATGTTTTATTAGCATAACAAATTATGGTTAAATAAGGATTATACCCACAAATTCATCATTACTAAGACTAGTGTTGAACTTGGTAAGCCATAGATTTTCAACTGGTGTTCTGCTTGTAGACAGGGGCAGACTACTTTTTCCACTGCAGTTGGTCCTCATCTTCAGTGGCAATGCAGGTGGAGGAGGGAACTGAGAGGAACCTAGTTCCTCTATGGTTTCCTCGGTCACAGGGAGGCCACTATCTGATTGGATGCTGGCACCCCATGTGAATTTGGTGGCCATCTTGAGTCAGGCAGAATCTTTTTAAGACCCTGGCTCCTGGGTTTGGCATGCATTTTGCAAGTCACCTGTCTGTCATGGACAGTGTTGTCTGTGAAAGGTTCTAAAAAAGTAAGGAAGGTGCAGGGACACGTCATCCTTCCTGGAAGCCTCCCCATTTGGGTGCATACCTGCCAGACTGCTTTCCACTTCTTCAGACAGACCTTGTTGGCACTTTTGGTCCACACTTTCTACTACTGCATTGCCGTTATGACTTGTGAGTGCTCCTGGTTGGGTTCCCTTCCTGCTAGTTTTTTTTGTTTTTGCTGGACTTTTTTTTATATTGTATATTTTTAAAATTTTATCTGAACTATGTGAGTTTTCTGCCCGCTGCAGATCCCTAAGGGTTCCACCTCTAGCCACTATTGCAGCGGATTTAGATCCACCCAGTGGGGACTTCAATATTTCCCATTGCAGGCTACAGCATTTCAGCACCACTGATAGGTTGATATCAGCCCAGCCGTGCTCTTTGAATACCTGTGCCTGGTATCCTATAGTGAGCTGATAGTGTGGGATTAGAGGAGTGGCTTGTCAGTCTGGTAAGTATAAACTGCAGAGAAAATCAGTATTTGTCATGGCCCCTTTAGAAAAGTCACCCCACCTACAACGTAATAAAATATGACTTTCCCCAGGAATCCTGCAATTCCCCTTGCTTGTGCTTTGTGGCCTTTAGAATGGCTACTGCACAGCTGATATTCAAAAAAGTGGAAATCTTCTTAAAGTTTGCTTGTAAACAATAGTGGAACCTCCATAATGCCAGCTTTCTTAGACTTCAAGACTGATCAGTTAAATACAGTATGATTGCATCAATGCACAGTTGTTATTTTTCCTGAACAATATTGCAAATTTAGTGTTACCAATTAGTGCCATCATTGAGCACCAATGCAAATTTAGCACTGCCACTGATTAGTGTTGTCATTAAACAATAGCACAAAGTGAGTTTTAATCTGAACGCCAATGCACGTCCAAGTCACATTAGAGAGATACGTTTATTATTTGACTTCCTTTATGAATATATCTATAACTTACTGATTATGCTAAAGTACCCTGAGCCATGGATCAGAAAATTTTAGGGGTTCACCCAGATTTAAAATTTTACTCTGCAAGGTACAAATGTTGAGAGGCTACACAAAGAGAACCACATTAGCTAACTATAAAGATATTGTTTTTATTAGTTTTGGATAAATTAGTGAATTGCTATCAACTCTCATGTTTTTTGCTGTCTTTGTCATTGTTGAGTTACCCTCTGTTTTTAAGTTGTCTCTGAAACCGGAAAAAATGGGAAATCTTTAAATGAGGACATTAGGTGTTTTTAGACGTTTTTTTTTTTTAGTTCTGTGTTAGGTTCAAGGCTTGTGCTTGTGTATTCTGGACAGTGCACCGTTTTCATTTTATATACAATTGATCTAGTGGTTGGAGATTACCATATTAGTGGTTACAGCAGTGCAGTGATTTTGTGCTGTTGGCACTATATTTTTTTCATTTTTATTTTATATTTCCTTTGTGATATTGCACATAGTAGCACATTAGTATTCATATAACAAAATGACTCTATCATCTACCACCATCTGAGCACTGCGGGAATCAAGGACCAGCTTCGTGGATATTAGAGAAAGATACAATGATGATGCTAATTTCTAGAAAATAGAGTCAGAGATCTGGTTCTAACCACAAAATGCATACCTCAGCTTTGTGCTATGACATATCCCCTTAAAGTCTATTAAAAAAGATATTTCTATAGGTACCCAGGTTGGTGACCTCAGAGAAGCCCAGTGCTTTAAATAATGTGTACATTTACCTGTGTTTTCACACACTCTTCTTCAGAGCGATTCAGAAAATAAGGATAGTGTTAACCATAAAGATTTCGGTAACAGAGCAGAAACAGCCTCTAAATGAATGTGGGTGCCCTTTATCGATTAGTCCTCAAAACAGTTTCAATTCAGATTTTTCATACCATGCCTTAAACAAAATCATTATATTTGTACTTAATGATAAAACATAAAGAAAGAAAAGGGAATCTTTTGGGAGAACCTATTGATTGGCGAAACCCCATCAGCAATCCCAGACCAGTAGTACTATCTCCTCAAGAGGGCCTAATCCATGAGTGTTAGATTATATTTCTCGAGTTCTGCTCCACAACTTCTGTCTTACAATAAAAGATCCAGTTGGTCAGACACCAATTAATTGTACGTCTAAGTAATATGGATCATACAAAAGTAGTTTTAGGAATTTAAAAACGCACTCTTCCCTTAAAGTATAACTAAAGCTTCTGTATGACCATTTAAACATATCCCAAATCCAAAATGTAAAAAAGCAGGGTAAGCACAGGCGAGCATTAGCACCACATCCCTTGACACATGAAAAAATACATAAGCAGGGAAAAAGGGGTTAAACTAATAGAGGTGATGACACAGTGTGTATCATAAAAGACACAACATTTTTATTACAATGAAAAAGAAAATACAAAACTGAATCACATACAAAAGATAAAATTAATTATCCACATTGTTGTTTACAACTAGAACACAACACAATTGTGTATCTAAGAACACTTTAGAGTATATCACTTGACATGTTTCGCTCCGAACGAGCTTTATCAGGAGTAATAGGTACACCTAGTGGATAAACTGTAAACAAATATAAGTCAAATGTATATTCAATATAAGTGTAATTAGCACATAATGCATTCAGATAGCAATATTTAAAATAGATAGCCAGAATGCCATGATTTCATGTCAATTATATTTGTTCTCTTATATAGTCATAGATATCAAACATTTCACATAATATAGTATAGGTCCAAATATGATCTCACCTATAAAACCAATAATGTGCTGCTAGCACCGCCAAATTTAGACCCCAACAAGTCCCAAATCCAGTTACTATTTGATGTAGAAGCCTCATTATGTAAACAAAAAAATGCATGTTCCTTTCCTGAATAAGCTAAATCTGCCTTCATAGTTTCATAGTTTCATAGTTAGTAAGGTTCAACCTGAGTGAGTGTTTACCCCTATCCCTGTACATTGCACACTCACATTGGTCCCTACCCTCAAGGAGCCCACAATCCAAGGTCCCCATTCATATACTAGGGCCAATTTTGGACAGAAGCCAATTAACCTACCTGCATGTCTTTGGAGTGTGGGAGGAAACCAGAGTACCCGGAGGAAACCCACGCAGGCACAGGGAGAACATGCAAACTCCAGGCAGGTAGTGTCGTGGTAATGCTCCCCCTCCTGAGCACTGGCACTGTGGGTGGGTTTCAGCAATAAAGGCAGTGCTATCAATCTAGAAAGCAGTGGGCAGGATTAGATGTGGACAGGTGCTGATTGACAAGCTTGTGACTCAGCAATGCCAAAGCTCCCCCAGTCATCAGAACCATTAGAGTAAATCTTCCTAACAGGGACACAAGACAGTCAAAACTTGACAGTGGTTCCAACCCCTCACCACTCAATTTAAATCAATACAACTTTTGCCTTTAGATAAACTTGAAATATCTTTCTGTTAGTAGTATTTTTTCTATTAGACCTTAAAATACGAAGGATAATTGTATTGGCTCTGTAGTTTCAGATTAACTTTCAGTTAAGAAAAACTTCTTATTTAGCACATTCTGATTTATTGAAATGAGACATACGCCAAAAAGGTTTTTTTTTTTTCCCCTCAAACTAGCATCTGATTAAAAATCTGTGGTTAGGTGTAGGGAGCAGTCATTGTATTTTGCGTATGGGTAGAATTTGGGAATAATGGACAGATGGACGCCCTAGCTCGGTCCCAGCCAGCGTGTTGTCATTACCAACTTAAAATGCAACACGAGCCAGCCCAATTATTAGTTCATTCTCAACCAGGTTTAATTGACTGTGAAATTCTACAGTTCCCTTTTTATTTTAATTTGTTAGTTTGTAGAATTCTGTTTACATTAACCCAAACGCACAGGCTACATTTGTTGATTATTGTACGTTGTCTATAGAGCTTTAGGTGTAAATTATCTAGCCAGATGTTTAATTACCTAGGGGAAACAAGTTAAGCACAAATTGTCATGGTTCTCATTTATCAAGCATTTAATTCTCAGCAGTAGGGCTAAAAAGCACTATCTATGCTTATTCTAGTGGACCAGAATTTTAATATCAGTTAATAAAAAAGTCAGAGCCCTTAATTTAATAAGCTTTTATGGTAAAGAGCCGCAAATGGTCATTCATTTCAGTACCTTTTAAAAGATAACTACAGTTCAGTCCAGTGAAGGAAGACCTGCAACTCAAAAACACCCAACCAGTTCACATAACCTGACATTATGTAAATTAACTGGTGTCTAAACTATAATTTGGAAGGGTATGGAGTTTTAGAGCTGCAGATGCTACACACATTGACTTAAAGGTTTGCATTTATTTAAAGGCAAGGTAGTAGTCCTAGTCAATGACATCATGTGGTGGTTGGACTTTTTAAAGTCATCCAAACACTCCGCAGTCTCTCTGACAGGCACATAGACTTGTATAGTTTGGAAGCACCTACCTTAGTAAGAAGAATAGGATATTGGCCCAAAAAACAAATTTCTTTCCCCTTGACAAGGTTGTACCAAGTACTTGTAGACCAGTGGTGTTCATCCCTAGTCCCCTAGGTACCCACAGGGTACATACACACTGGAAGTTGGACCTCTGCATTTGCTTGAATTAGGTTGCACTTGAATTGAACATGGTAGTGTGTACTGTTCCTGCAATATTACCAAAGAATAATTACATGCAAAATAACTTTTTTGGCAAGCATAGCAAATCATATTGCAAACATAGACCCCGTCACCACTGTTAACATGTTTTGCCACTACCACGTAGGAGGATCCCACTTATATATAGTCTTTAAAGCTCTATACCTTTTTCATTCATTGAGGTACACAGGAATTGTAGATATACAATTACATTTGGAATATACTGCCACCATCAGGAGGTTGGCACCCTGGAAAACACAAATATGCGTTATGCTAGTGTCTGAGGAGAATTGGCGCAGGTCTGCTGAGAAAAACACTAAACATGTTTTTTCAAATTTTTGTTTCTTCTTTTTTTTCTTCTGCTAAAGATAAAACTCCATCGATGTTTATTTCAGGCAAGACCTCTAATTACTGCTTGAGCTAGTCCCTATACAGCAGCTATCTGGTGTATTGGTGTATGTATTGGTGTATCCTCCGCAACTGCTTTGGAGGTCTTACCTAGACCCTGCTGAACCAAAGATTGCAGAGCTAACCTGGAATGTGACCTTCAGGCATTGGGCTGTGCATTTTCACGTTTTCCAGACCTTATTGTAATGTATTAGTTAGCCACAGGGTGCTCTCCAGGTCCAAAGCTGTGCACTCTGGATTGACTTACTCTAAAAGTGTTTACTCTGTACTAAATAAACACTGGAAGGGGCAAACATATACTGGTATATGACCTTTGAGCTCTGCATTGTTGTGCATTGTTAGCAACAGTGTGCTGTCCAGGTCCAGACCTGATGCACTTCCTTTTGGTGAGACCCAGTTTCTGATAACTCACGTAGTGAGTAAGGTCAATTGGGCTAAAGCAACTGGAGCTGTATCACAATTTGGACCATTGGGTGGCATTTTTTAACTTTTTCACTAACATAATTTTACTGAGGTAATGGCTTAAGGGGCATTAACTGAGTGATTGTCAACAGCTATGGGAGTGTTTTATGCGTGTGCTCCTTACTTTTTCCCTGTTACTGGCCTTAGGGGAAGCTGCTTTTCCTGCTTGAATCAACATGTGGATTATCTGTTCTCTATTGTTCCACCTAAGGGAATTGGTTATGCCTGGCCACCTACGTCCCTAATCAGTACTTTAATAGACATGTGCATTCGTTTTCGTCCGAATGCATTTTCGTGCGAATTTCAGCTATTTTCGTTTTCGTTTTGACAAACGATAACGAAAGCACAAAATCCGAAAAACGAAAGATCCGACATAAATAAATGCTTTATTTTCGTTTTCATTGTTACAACAGTTCGATATAGAATAGGAGATTCGACATGACTCTGACAACAATCTGTGTCTATAGAACCTGTGTTCGAATGTGCCTAACCTTACCTCTATTAGTCCAAGATTATATAGAGAAAATATTCGACAGAGAAAAAAGATTTGACAGAGAGAAAAGATTCTGCAAGATACTGTCCTAAAAGTTGTTTGGGGACCCGGGTCCTGCCCCAGGGGACATGGATCAATGCAAAAAAAAGTTTTAAAAACAGCCGTTTTTTCGGGAGCAGTGATTTTAATAATGATTAAAGTGAAACAATAAAAGTGTAATATTCCTTTAAATTTCGTAGGGGGGGGTTGTCTATAGTATGCCTGTGAAGGGGCGCATGTTTCCCGTGCTTAGAATTGTCCCTGCACAAAGTGTCATTTATGCAGGAAAAAAAGTCCTTTAAAATCACTCGCAGCTATAATGAATTGTCGGCTCCCGTAATACAGAGAACACTCATTGAAAGTCATTGATAAAAAAATAAATAAATAAATTAAAAAAAAAGCGTGGGGGTCCCCCAAATTCAATTACCAGGCCCTTCAGGTCTGGTATGGATATTAAGGGGAACCCTGCCTCAAATTTAAGAAAAAATTTGACGTGGGGTTCCCCCTAAATATCCATAACCAGACCCTTCAGGTCTGGTATGGATATTAAGGGGAACCCCGCGTCAAATTTAAAAAAAAATTGACGTGGGGTTCCCCCTAAAAATCCATACCAGACCCTTTATCCGAGCACGCAACCTGGCAGGCCGCAGGAAAAGAGGGGGGGACGAGAGAGCGGCCCCCCCTCCCTCCTGAACCGTACCAGGCCACATGCCCTCAACATTGGGAGGATGCTTTGGGGGTCTGTGACCCCTCAAAGCACCTTGTCCCCATGTTGATGAAGACAAGGGCCTCATCCCCACAACCCTGGCCAGTGGTTGTGGAGGTCTGCGGGCGGGGGGCTTATCAGAATCTGGAAGCCCCCTTTAACAAGGGGACCCCCAGATCCCGGCCCCCCCCTGTTTGAAATGGTAAGGGGGTACAAAAGTACCCCTACCATTTCACAAAGAAAGTGTAAAAAATGTTTAAATAAAACAAACACACTTTTGAAAAATTCCTTTATTAAAAATAAAAAAATAAAAAAAAGATTCCAGCGGCGGTAATCCACTCTTGCTATCCAGCGACGGACGGTCATCTCTCCAGCGATGTCTCATGTCATCCAGTGCAGCGAATCCTCCGTCCTTCTTCTGTCTCCGTGGAGGAGACACTGCAAGGATTCCGGCGGCTGACGTTTCTAATATACGGAGGGCGGGGCCACCCGTCACCTGACCCCGCCCCCCTCTGACGCAAGGGGAAACCGGGGGTTCCCTGTGACGTAGGGGTGACCCGCACCCCTCTGATGTAACACAGGTTTCCGTTACATCAGAGGGGGGCGGGGTCACCCATACGTCACGGGGAACCCCGGGTTTCCCCTTGCGTCAGAGGGGGGCGGGGTCAGGTGACGGGTGGCCCCGCCCTCCGTATATAAGAAACGTCAGCCGCCGGAATCCTTGCAGTGTCTCCTCCACAGAGACAGAAGGATGGATCGCTGCGCTGGATGAGATGAGACATCGCTGGAGAGATGACCGTCCATCGCTGGATAGCAAGAGTGGATTACCGCCGCTGGAATCCTTTTTTTATTTTTTTATTTTTAATAAAGGAATTTTTCAAAAGTGTGTTTGTTTTATTTAACCATTTTTTACACTTTCTTTGTGAAATGGTAGGGGTACTTTTGTACCCCCTTACCATTTCAAACAGGGGGGGGGGGGCGGGATCTGGGGGTCCCCTTGTTAAAGGGGGCTTCCAGATTCTGATAAGCCCCCCGCCCGCAGACCTCCACAACCACCGGCCAGGGTTGTGGGGATGAGGCCCTTGTCTTCATCAACATGGGGACAAGGTGCTTTGAGGGGTCACAGACCCCCAAAGCATCCTCCCAATGTTGAGGGCATGTGGCCTGGTACGGTTCAGGAGGGAGGGGGGGCCGCTCTCTCGTCCCCCCCTCTTTTCCTGCGGCCTGCCAGGTTGCGTGCTCGGATAAAGGGTCTGGTATGGATTTTTAGGGGGAACCCCACGTCAATTTTTTTTTAAATTTGACGCGGGGTTCCCCTTAATATCCATACCAGACCTGAAGGGTCTGGTTATGGATATTTAGGGGGAACCCCACGTCAAATTTTTTCTTAAATTTGAGGCAGGGTTCCCCTTAATATCCATACCAGACCTGAAGGGCCTGGTAATTGAATTTGGGGGACCCCCACGCTTTTTTTATTTATTTATTTATTTATTTTTTTATCAATGACTTTCAATGAGTGTTCTCTGTATTACGGAGCCGACAATTCATAATAGCTGCGAGTGATTTTAAAGGACTTTTTTTCCTGCATAAATGACATTTTGTGCAGGGACAATTCTAAGCACGGGAAACATGCGCCCCTTCACAGGCATACTATAGACAACCCCCCCCCCTACGAAATTTAAAGGAATATTACACTTTTATTGTTTCACTTCAATCATTATTAAAATCACTGCTCCCGAAAAAACGGCCGTTTTTAAAACTTTTTTTTGCATTGATCCATGTCCCCTGGGGCAGGACCCAGGTCCCCAAACACTTTTTAGGACAGTAACTTGCAAATTAGCCTTTAAAATGAGCACTTTAGATTTTGAACGTTGGAGTCCCATAGACTTTAATAGGGTTCTAAAGTATGCTATATACTAGCTCCGTCTAATCTTCTTTATACATTCGACAGACACCATAAGCCTTCAAAGACAGATTCGACCGTGATTCATGTGGATTTTCGGACGAATGCAATTTTTGAACGAAAAACGAAATAAATAAAAACGAATTTCGGGAGTAACTAAATAAATTAAGTTTTCAGACGAAAACGAAATTCCGAAACGAAATATTTTACTCTGCACATGTCTATACTTTAATCAGTTAATGGTTAGAGGTAGCCTACATAGCATCTAGCTGCTTCCCATTCAATGTTCTTTTTGGCATATCTAGTTTTGTCTATGCTTCCTTTTACCTACAGTCAAGGGTCAGACGTGGCAGGCTTAATGAATGTGTGTGTGTGGGGTGGGGGCAATGTCCTGAGATTGCCAGAATTCGAGAACTAGTTCAACGACTCATGTGTCTATCCCTCCTTACCATTCCAGTGGATCCCAAAGAAAGGCATTGGTTGAGATATAAGATTATAGGTCCTGTCTTAGTTCAACAAGCTTGGGAAGCAAGACATTTATCTAGTAACAATATGGTCCAGGCGTGCCTGTAATGATCTAGAATTTAATTTGCTATCACAGTGGCCTTCTTCATCTGTTATATTTGATTCTGCTGCACCACTCCATAGTGTGGTGCTTTACTCTCACATAGGGAGTAACGGTAGCATAAAGTAGATGAATAGTCATTAATCTTTTGTATCATATTGAACTGTATGAAAGTGTCATGTAGAAGATACGCTTGGGGTGTGAAAGGTGGGGTATTGCCAATTAGCTTATCAATAGTGTCATGGATGGCAGACAAATAAGGGTTACTGTACTTACTTCTGCTGCAGTACACCACGTCTTGTGCCACCATCTTCTTCTGCAACATCATCCAGAAGTAATCTGTCTCTTTTAGGTTCTTGCAGCCAGCCCCCTGATAATGTGCATGCATGGTGGTATGTCATCAGGGGGCCAGCTGCAAAAAACAGGAGGGGACAGCTGGTCCCCCTGATTATGTGGCTCCAAAATGAACCCTGTTTGTACTGTGCAGATCTCATTTTCACTGGTCAACACCTGCAGTCCTAACAAAGGATTGCAGATCTCATGGATTGGATGGTACATTTGCGGATTGATATACTAAAACTAGAAGGTGCATGGTAGCCAAGCAACTTCTAACTTCAGCTTGTTCAATTAATCTTTGACAAAAAAAAATGGACGCTGATTGGTTTCTATGCAGAGGTGCACCAGATTTTGTACTCTCCAGTTTTAGTAAATCAACCCCCTTGTATATTAAAAAATATGAAACCTTTAGTAAATCTCAATCTCTTTTAGCAGGGCCTATAATAAACATTCCATTGTTTTACATTGTGTTAATAGCAAGGTTTATTGGATGAGCTGTTGTCAATGAACTTCTCCAGCCTGCCCTGTGATTTCATGACAGTAAACTGCACGTAGAGGCAGCTTTAGTTTTATTTAGAAATATGGAGCATGCAAGACAAATACTTACTGGTATTAACTTTTAAAATAACTGCCCCCACAGTCTGTCCCCTAAATGCATGTTGGAAGTTATTCTGAACTATTTCAAACTGCTTAAAGAATTCTATGTACAAAACCTTTTTCAAATAAATGCTAGAAACCTTTTTGTTGAATTACTTTTGGACATGCTATATGAATATAGGCACATAACAAATATATAGTGGAAGTATCTCAAGTATGACTACAAAAGAGTAAATACAATTTAATTTTGCTACTTGTCAGAGTTCCCTTTTTTCCTTTTTAATATATTTGCTTCTATTGAGCACATTTCTGCACATTTCTGCTGTTTTTTTCAGGCGTTGTACTGGTTCCACTTGTATTTTTGGTGAATCATTTGCTGGTCCTTCCCTCCCCGAGTGAGACCTATAGTACTGTAGGCACAGTTGTCCCCATTGAGTACCTTCTCTCCTGATCTGTAGTACTATTTCCTATCTCCTGCCCTCTCCTTATATGTAGCTTTTCTTTTTTGCTTGGCCCTTCAGCATTTAGCCTTCTGTTCAGACATTAATTCCTTTTATACTCTGTGTAGTATGATATCCACATTGTCTGGATGTTTCAGTGGCTATTGGCCTCTCCTGAGTTTGACTGCTTTTGGACATCCCAGTTGACTATGATTATTTATAATTCATGTGTCCCTCAATGTACTATAAAGAAAATAAGTCATTAACAAAATATTTTTCTTCAAGATCATTGAAGGACAAAGGTCCCACTCCTCTGTGTTATTGTTATGAGGTTGGATGGGCTCTAACGAGGGCTTTGCATAATTTGTTTGTTTGAGAGCATCCCAACCTCTTGATTGTGACAGTTTAACCCAGATATTTAAAATAACCTTCAATTCCTGTGTCCCTCAATGGACGTAACATATTTTACAGTGGATGGATACCAATCTGGTCAAGGATCTTATTCAGACCAGCAGCCTGACCTCCCATTGATCATCCAGACAAATACCCAAGGTGATTGTTCTGGGTGCTAGGATATTTATGTTCACAATCAAACATCATTTGATAACCTTTAGAGCATGGACACACATTAATTGGTGTGATGAGTCATTTCCTTGCCTATAAACTGGTTTGATGGATGGTGGATACTTGCAGGTAATATTTCAAATGGCCAGTCAGTCCCAAAGCGCTGTATTTCCTATAAGGTCAGTATTTGGATTACCTAAGGATTTATTTGGCAGCTCCTGTTTTTCCTGGGAGGGCATACTTTTTTTAACGCCGGCATATTCTTTGCAGCTTCTGTTTTATTTCTGAAAGCGTCTGTGTTATGACAAATATAATACAACTCTTGGTTGTTAATACTGTACAGGATTTTCAATACTATATTGATTTATTCTCATCTGAGTTGGTAATTATAGTGTACAAGGCCATACACCGACTCGCACACGAACCTGTTTGAATGCTTCTTTAATAATGAATTGGATAGTGTGGACATAATGCAGTGTTGGAACTTGACATTATCAGTGTGAGAATTGGTCCTTACTTGTTCTAGGTCAGTGGCTCAGGAAGCATTGAAACTAATAGATCAACAACTAGCATTTTCAATAGAAGGTCAGCAGCGGCAGCCTCCATATTTTCCTTAACAGTGGTTTCCTTTAAGTCTTAGAAGACAATAGCAAGCAGACTCTGTTAAACACCCCTATTGTCACCTGATCCTGCTGATACTGACAGAGTCTGACAACTTTGTTTTAATGTCTGCATTATTTCTTTTGCAAAGAAAATTTCTTCATTCGACACATCAAATTTGCTGGGTTGTTGACTAATATACGTTTTTAGAACGGACATAAGAAGCACTCATACAGGTGCAAGAAAAAATATTGGTCGTCCCTAGTTTTTGGCCTGTGTGTATACATTCTTTAAGTGTTCCCACACAGCATACTTTTCACAGTTGAGAGGGCAGATTTCAAAAAATAATTGCAGTAATTAGGCTTCGTAGTGGTAATTTCTAAGTAATAACTACACCTCTAAAGATAATAAGCACTTTCAGAAAGCATTGCGGTCAAATGCCACTGGAGTCAAGAAAAAAGTCATTACATACCCAACATGTTAAGTAGCTTAACTATACTAAACTGACAAAAACTTAAACTAGATGGCTTGATACGGATTATGATTTCATTATCACTTTGTTGCTCTATGCATCATGTTATAAAGTAAAGGCCAAAGTGTTTATTTGTTTTAATTGGCACTAACATTACATTAGTTCTTTGTCTTATAATTTATTGGGAAGGGCAGGTTTTAGAGCTAGTTGCAGTTTTCCTTAGCGAATCATTTATGGTTCAATCACTTCTGCACAGTAAAAAAGTCACGTTAACCTTGAGCCCAACACGTTAAAATATATAATAAAACATTTAAACTACCGAGTAAAATTGGCATACAATATATGTATAGCTTTTTACGTCTCTATAGAGGAAATAGCAATATGACAAGCTCAAGAAGAGATGCAGAAAACTAACACACTGTCTTTCAGTGCGCCCCAGAGACAGACACTGATAGAGAACGAGAGATTGGATCCTGTTTTAATCCCAGTCTTGTACAAATACATTTCTATGTTTTTGTACATAAATTAAGCCAGCCGTAGATGTTAGATATGCCATCCGGAAAGCCTTGAGGTTTAATGTAACAGGGGAAAATGACAAAGAGCTGCAGAAAGCCCATGTTATTGGCCGTATCAAGGGTAAACAATAAAGGCCATTAGGAAAATCTCAAATTATTTGTTCTTGATGGAACAGGCGAATGGACAGGGGGTGTATGCCGCTGGATTGGCCATGTTCCCAGGTAGCTGGATAAATTTACATGCTCACTTAAACTGGATAAACACTATACAATTTTCTTAACATTTTTTCCTTTAGATTTACCAAAACCATATAATATGAAATCAAACCTAAACACTCAATTTGTATGCAATCAGGCAGGCCCTTGCACTACATAGTTGGAACGTAAAATCTAAAGAAAATTGAGCAACAAAAGTTGTATAGTGTGTATCTAGCTTAACATTCTTTGACAGTATGGGTCTCTATTGCTGGAACAAAACCCTAGTACAACAGTTCTAAAAATGTGGACCACATTTATCCAGCAATCAACAGACCAACAGATTGCTGACAAGCTAATTAAGAATGACGACCCTGCAAATTACTTGACACATTTAAATTTGATAGAGGTCCTGGGGAAATCTGGCACGACTGTAGATTAATCTGATTGCACACAACTTAGTCACTGGCCAACTACACTTCAAAAGCCAATTACTAGGTTGCATTCACAGCCAACCGTTTACAGGGTCCTTCTAGAAACTCAGGAACATCACCATTAAATAAGTACCATAATCATGCCCAGCAGCGCAACTGTACCCAGTAGGTAGGCAGGACCCACCATTTCAATAAGGAGGACCTCTCTTGGGCCTCTTGTAGGTTTTCTTATTATTTTTTAGATCAGGACAAGCATGCAGATTAGAAATTCTGAATTTTGCATCTGAACATTTGTGCTAATGCTTCACAAAGCACTGAATCAAAAAAAAAAAAAATATATATATATATATATATATATAGCATGGACATGATGGAACCCCTGTTTTTTATTGCTGTCTTTGGAAGTATTCGCAACATCTTTTTAGACAGAAAGTGAGAGGAGATCCAAAATGTTACATTTATCACCGTTACAGGAACAGAGAGTGAAATAGTCCATTGGGGTTATCTATGCCACAGGGCTTTTCCTTAACTTTGAAGATATTTCTCACTTGCTGTTGTGTCTACAGGACAGGAAGTTATATAGGAAATCTCGCCACTGACACACTGACCTAAAAAAAAAAATGGTAACTACTATTCTCCTTCATGACTGTTCAGACTGAGGCAGCACGACTTGCAGCGCGACTGCCTCAGGCGACCTGGACACGACCGCTGCGGCGACTTGCAAAACAACTTCTGTATAGAAGTCAATGCAAGTCACCTCAAATGGCCCCCAAAGTCGTACAGGAACCTTTTTCTAAGTCGGAGCGACTTGTGTCGCTCCGATTAGAACGGTGCCATTGTACAGAACGGAGCGCTACTTGCCTGACAAGTTGTCCCAGTGTGAACCGATCCTTCCTATATAAAATTAAAGTTTATTGTAGCTTTTCCGTGACATACAAAAAGATAATGAAGGTCACTGAGTCAAGTTGAAGATTGAATTTATAAGACAGTTCCAGTTCCAGTTTCTTTCAAAATTTCACAACCTCTTGGAATCAAATGGCACCTTAATTAGCCACTGTGTGTGGGGGAAACCCGCTTTGGTTTGGGATGGCCTGTAATTGGCACAAGGAAGCACCCTGGAAGCAAGACAAAGGCACATTTATCAAAACGGGGGGGGGGGGGGGGGTTGATGGGGGGCACTTACAGGGGTTATGGTGCAGCACTTTATTTACAGGTAGGGGTGAGCCAAACACCCCCCCCTGGTTCAGTTCGCACCAGAATATGAGAACAGGCAAAAAATTTGTACGAGCAAGCGAACACTTTTAAAGTATATGGGACACAAACATGAAAAATCAAAAGTACTCATTTTAAAAGCGTATATGCAAGTTATTGCCAGAAAAAGTTTTTAGGGACCCGGGTACTGCCCCAGGGGACATGTGTCAATGCAAAAAGAAGTTTTAAAAACAACAGTTTTTTTCAGGAGCAGTGATTTTAATAATGCTTAAAGTGAAACAATAAAAAAGAAATATTCCTTTAAGTATCGTTCCTGGGGGGTGTCTTTAGTATGCCTGTAAAGTAGCGCATTTTCCAGTGTTTAGAACAATACCACAGCAAAATTTAATTTCTAAAGGAAAAAGTGTCATTTAAAACTGATTGCGGCTGTAATGTATTGTTGGATTCCAGCAATATAGAAAACATTTATTGAAAAAACGGCATTGGTTCCCCCCCCAGTCCATTACCAGGCCCTTTGGGCCTTTTATGATATTAAGGGGAACCCTTCACCTAAATAAAAAAAAAATACGTGATGGTCCTCCCAAAATCCATACCAGGCCCTTCACATCTGGTATAAATATTAAGGGGAACCCTGCACTAATTAAAAAAAATGCTGTAGGGTCCCCCCAAAATCCATACCAGACCCTTATTGGAGCATGCAACCTGGTAGCCCGTAGGAAAAGAGGGGGGACAAGAGAGTGCCCCCTCCCCTCCTGAACCATACAAGGCCAAATGCCCTTAACATGGGGAAGATGTTTTGGGGTCCCCACAACCCTTGCCCGGTGGTTGTGGGGGTATGCGGGCAGGGGCTTATTGGAATTTGGAAGCTAGCTTTAACAAGGGGACCCCCAGATCCCGGCCCCCTTTATGTGAATGGGTATGGGGTACATTGTACCCCAACCAATTCACCAAAAAGTGTAAAAAAATTGTAAAAATGATAGGATACACTTTGGGGCAAGTCATTTATTAGTTATATAGCTGAGGGCGGGACCATCCACTGACGTAAACGGGTGACCCCGCCTTCTTCTGACATCACGTTGCATCAGAGGGGGCACCAATTTACATCACCAGGTAGCCCTGCCTTCCTCTGATGTCACGTTGCATCAGAGGGGGCGAGGTCACCCATTTACGTCACCGGGTGGCCCCGCCCTCAGCAATTTAACAGCTGTCATTGCAAAGAAGCTTCAGTTGGCAGGAGCCTCCCATGGAGGCAGAGTTGTTGCTATTTTTTTTTCTTTTTACAGTCTGTCGGGTGCTGTCATCGAAGATGGATTTACATCGCGGGACATTTTTATTTTTTTATTTTTTAATAAGGGACTTGTCCCAAGGTGTCTCTAGTAATTTTTACTACTTTTGACACCTTTTTTGGTGAATTGGTAGGAGTACAATGTACCCCATACCCATTCACATGGGGGGTGGGATGTGGGGATCCCCTTGTTATATGGGGGGCTTCCAGTTTCCGATAAGCCCCCTGCCAACAGAACCCCACAACCACCAGGCAAGGGTTGTAGGGATGAGGCCCTTGTCCCCATCAACAAGGGGACAAGATGTTTTGGAGGGACCCCAAAACATCCTCCCCATGTTGAGGGCATGTGGCCTGGTACGGTTCATGAGGGGGGCCCCTCTCTTTTCCTCCCCTCTTTTCCTGCAGCCTGCCAGGTTGCATTCTCGGATAAGGGTCTGGTATGGATTTTGGGGGAGACCCCTATTCCATTATTTTTTTTGGTGCAGGGTTCCCCTTAACATTCATACCAGACCTAAATGGCCTGGTATGGATTTTGGGAGGACCCCCACACTTTTTTTGTAAATGTTGGTGAGGGGTTCCCCTTAATATTTACACCAGTGTCAAAGCAGAGATCAGTGATGTATCACGCATAGCCACATCCCTCCACAGTTAGAAGCACTCCCCAGGACACACTTAACCCCTACACTGCCCCCTAGTGGTTAACCCCTTCACTGCCATTGTCATTTACACAGGAATCAGTGCATTTGTATAGCACTGATTACTGTATAAATGACAATGGTCCCAAAAATGTGTCAAAAATGTCCAATGTGTCAGCCATAGTGTCGCAGTCATGATAAAAATCATTGATCGCTACCATTACTAGTAAGATTTTTATTTATCAAAAATATGTAGAATAATAGGTATTGGCCTAAACTGAGGAAAAATATTTTTTTTATATATGTTTGGGGGATATTTATTATAGTAAAATTGCAAAAATAAAAATGTGTTTTTTTTCAAAATTGTCGCTCTTCTTTTGTTTATAGCGCAAAAAATAAAAACCGCAGGGGCGATCAAATACCCCCAAAAGAAAGCTCTATTTGTGGAAAAAAAAGGACGTTAATTTTGTTTGGGAGCCAAATCGCACGACCGCGCAATTGTGAGTTAAAGCGACGCAGTGCCAAATCGCAAAAAGTGCTCTGGTCAGGACGGGGGTAAAATCTTCCGGGGGTGAAGCGGTTAAAATCACTGTTCCTGAAAAAACTGGCATTTTTAAAACTTTATTTTGCATTGATACATGTCCCCTGGCGCAGGACCCTGGTCCCCATACATTTTTTATGGCAATAACTTTCATATAAGCCTTTAAAATGAGCACTTTTGATTTTTAATGTTAGCACGTCATCATGTTATGTAAGCACACTGCATAATGTTCTCTGTTTGGTGAAAAGGCGAACACCCAATGCTCGAGTCAAACTTAGGTTTGACGCAAACATCAGAGTCATCCCTATTTACAGGCTCTTAATTGTTGATTTGTATAATTCTATGGTAGGTACATATATTAATGTATATGTATGTTTTTATATTTTAAAGTGATATCAAACACATTTTTCAATATATTTTTAGTAAAACATCAGATTTAAAAAATAATTTATTTAATTATTTAAATAACATTTATTTAGCGTGTTTCTCCCATGATGGTCCTTGTGCAGTCATCCTGTTATATATAGTTATAGGGTGACGCCGCTCTGTCCCTGTTTTCCATTTGTCATACAGCTTTTAGTGGAGACTACTATTGGTTTTGATAAAATTGGTTGATTTGTGTGATACACAAGATATAATGTTTGGTGCATAATCACTCCTATCACTGAAAAAGTCTCATGAGTAGTATCACCATACTCAGAAGGTGTAGCAGAATGTGTTTTGGGTTGCCCATGCTGTATGTGAAAAATAGGTTATAAAATTAACAACTGTGCAAAAAGTTTAATAAAATCATGTTCATTTTGCATTTTTCCAAAAACTTTTGGCAAAAAAAATGAAGACTTTAAAAGACTCATCATGCCTCTTAGAAAATTCCTTGGGCTGTTTCCAAACTGTGATCAATGTTTGGTGCTCCAGGGCCTCCAAAAATTTCTTGGTGCTCCAGGGCCTCCAAAAATGTAATAGGCAGTCAGGAGATTAAATGCCTAATTATTGCCACTAGAAATCCTTAAGGTGCTCCTTGGATTTTGGGCCCCTCTGTGTGGCTGGGCTGTGAAAAAAGTATTTTTTCCAGACAAGAAACAGAAAGTGGGCTGTATAATGTATTTACTGGCAGAAAAAAAACGTTTTACTATCTAAAGTTAAAACAACAAGGGCAGAAGATTTAATAGATGGAAAGTTGAAAAAATGACTGAAGTTCGGCTTTAAGCATCTCTTTTTTGACACTTCAACTTTCCGTTGGGAGCCAATGCTCTTCAATTGATTCAGCTTTAGTAATGGCTTTTTCATAGTACAATATGCGCATAAAGGCTAGATTCATACTTAAGCAATCTTTTGCATTGTGTTAACATTTATTATATTGAACATTAACATGCTTTGTGTTAGGCAGCTCATTTATTATAAAGGGCTGCTAGCACATCACAAAAAAAAATACATATATTTGGAAATGCAGTGTGCAGTGCATCACTATATACAGTGTGTGTGTTGTGTTGCATTGTCCTATTTTTAAATTATTATACAGGATTTATGTAGCGCCAGCAGTTTGCTCAGTGTTTTACAATGGTAGTGCAAACTGTACAGTTACAATAGAATTCAATACAAGAAGAATCTGAGGGCCCAGCTCATTAGAGCTAACAATCTAATAAGGAGGGTCAAGGGATACGAAAAGTAATAACTGCGGGAGATGAGCTGACAAAGAACGTACATTTAGTTGGAGGCAGAATAAGCTTCTCTGAAGAGAAAAGTTTTAGAGTGGATAGAGTTGGAGATGGTTGGACAGATTGGGGTAGGTAATTCCAAAGGATGGGAGAGGCTAAGGAGAAGTCTTGGAGGTGATCATGGGAAAAGGTGATGAGAGAAATAGAGAACAGGAGGTCTTGGGAGGAACAAAGAGAATGATTTGGTTGGTATTTTGAGACTAGCTTAGTGATGTAGCTGGGGCACAAGTTGCAGATGGGTTTTTAAGTTATTGTTAATATTTTGAATTTCATTTGTTGGGTCAGTGGCAGCTAATAGAAGTAAATATTGGCAGAGAGGGGTAGCAGGCGCTGAGCTGTTTGTAAAGGTGATGAGTGTGGCAGCAGCATTTATGATGGACTGAATAGGGGATAGCATATTTAATGGTAAACAAATGAGGAGGGAGTTGCAGTAGTCAAAGCAAGAGATTACCGGGTAGTGAATTTAAGAGCTTTGTAGTTTAATTTGTTAGGAAGAGGCGTATTTTGGAGATGTTGCTGAGTTTGAGGTGGCAAGCTTTGGAAAGTGATTGGATGTGGGGCCAACAAGAGTTCAGAGTCCAAGATAACACCTAGCACCCTGGCATGCGGGCATGGGTTGATGGTTGTGCCATTGCTCTTAACAGAGAAGTTAGGGGAAGGGGCACATGGGGGAGGAAATAATGAACTCTGTTTTGGACAGGTTGCATTTGAGGTAGTGGTGTGACATCCAGACTTATGTCTGTTGGTAAATTAGCTTTGGACTAAAATGTAAAGTGTGAATATATATAAAGACAGGAATTTTGGATGGACAAGCAGTTACTGGTTCTTTTTGGAGGGCCTTACGGACAGCTTAGGAGGCAATAGATAGTCTAACCATATTTACTACCACTCTTCTCCACATTGCATATCCACAATAAACATGCTGAGCTGGCATGAAATCTTGACATTGGTAACTAATTACCATGCCCATGTCCTACTATTTCTGGTTCTCAAAGAATGATAATTGTCTATGATTCAGGGCTCAGAAGCATGATTAATTCATACATTTTTCACAAGATGCTTGGCCAAGGATGGTTATCCAATGACCGCTCTATCTAGTGTTAGTAGATCTGACAACATAAACATCTGCTGCCTGAGCATTTCTTACAAATCATCTATCTTTAAGTTGCACCAATAAATCAGCAAGCACTGATAGTATAAACTCAGGGTTGCAAGGAACTCTGTCCCTGCTTATCTTTACAGAAGCACAACCCTGTAGGCTAATGAAAATGTTCAGCATTCTCTAATACCTTGCTGCTATTCCTTTTCTAGGCATTCCATCAGTCTCAATGCATAAAGCAGGCAGGCCATTCTCCAGTTGTGAATTCTGGTTTTATGGCTTTTTGAGATTGAGCATGTGACATTATTGGTGGCAGCTGCACAAAATACATCATTCACTTCTTCTTGAGGTAGCATGGTCTCTAAATGTAAATGTAAACATGTTGAGAAGATGACAGCCCATTTTTTAAAGCTAGCCATAATTTGGAATGTATCTGGGAGAAATGAGAGAAGAAGCTTCAGACAATGGCAGAAATTTACTATAATTTCTCCGACTTTGTGGATGAAGCACATGTGGTGAACACTCTTCATTGCCTTTTTTCCATAGAGAAGGGAATGATTGGAACCCTCTTACATGCCTTTTAGATCATGTTGGAATCTTAATGTGATATTACTTATTCTTGAAGCTTAGAGAAACTTATCTCTTCCTATAAAACACAGTCAGTCTGAACAGTTCAATAATTGCTGCAAGCAGTGCTTAAATTTGTCTCATTGCTTGTAGCGATATGGCCTAAATAAAGTAGAAATTTAACATAGAGGAGCCACAATAAAAGTCAGGTTTAAATCTGAT
Organism: Lithobates pipiens; assembly: GCF_037356315.1. Lineage (NCBI taxonomy): Eukaryota > Metazoa > Chordata > Amphibia > Anura > Ranidae > Lithobates > Lithobates pipiens. The sequence goes on from NW_027507758.1 coordinate 93,194,194, forward strand.
TGGGTAAAGTATAGGATCTTATTTTTCTTTTTACCTCTTGATTATTCTTGAATTTACAGTTAGATTTTTTTTTATTGTCTCTGGAGCATCTGGGTAATTTCCGGAAACAACATTGGCAGGGGCATTGTTGTCCCATCAGCTTTGGGAATATTGGCAAAGCCACGCTACCATTTAATAATCTCAGCTGAACTACAAACAGTAATAAAAACATGACTCAACACATGGACATATTCATAATGATTTTCAAATATATGTTTGTATACCATATACAGATCCCTCTGGAAGCTGCAAATCACTATAGTAGGCACTACTGGGTTTACCTCCACTAGCTTTTGGGTCCCTCACAGAGCAGCTGCTCAGCTGCTCACTTAATACAGGGCGGCCACTGTGCATTTTTTCAATGAATGCAAAGCATTCTCTGATAGGTTGAGGAGCAGAACGTGACATCATCACCCCACCTCTCCACCTTGAGAAAATGCAAAGCAATCTCTGAATAGCACCTGTGCCAGACGGCCGACCTCCTGTGTTCAAAATGTAGCAGAGCAGCCACTCGGCACATGACCTGGAAGCTGGTGGAGGTGACCGTTGTAGCTGTGCATACTACACTCATTTCCAGTTTCTATAGGGATCTTGCAGATATGGCACATACAGAATTAAGTTGGTCCAAGCCGGATCAATGTAACTATGCAAAAAAATCCATACCCGGAATTCTTCTTTAAAGTAGTACTAAGAGAGAGAGGAAGGTTCAAAAGTCTCACTGTCATTGCTATTACTCAAACATGTTTAAAAAGGAGAGTGCAGGAATTGTCAAAATTCTTCCTCTCTTTAATTGTCCAATCACAACCTGGGGACATCCTTGATCAACAGCAATGTAAAACTGTCTGGCTTAAAGTAGTACTAAATGCAAAATCATAAAGGACTGGTAAGATGTTATATATTACGTTTTTGTTTTTGGGTTTAGATGTGCTTCAAAGGCAGCATAGTCTGCAAGGAGATTATACTTCAGGCTATTTTGTATGGCAGACGTGCCTATACTATCAATAGTAGATCACAAATATGCACAGTATATATTCACAACTTAATAATTAATTCAGTGAATTTGCTTATTTAATCTCTCCCACTATGCAATGCTAGTAAAACAAGTAATGTAAATTTAAATGTTCTTTTTCCAACAAGGGCAAGCTCGGCTATTTCCCCCCCCCCCCCCCCCAAATCCATATTTAAAAATAACATGTTCTTAAAGTATAAGACCTGTGTAATTTTCTCTTGTAATTCACTATACATAATTATTTCTGACAGTGATTGCTCCAGAACTGGAAGCTAGGCCTTTGCTGTTCTGGCAATATTTTCTGAAAGAAAGCATCTTAAGTGTATAATACATGCCTGAGAGTGAACAGGCATTAAAAGCAAAGCGAAAAAGTGATTTATCCTGTACAGCTTGCTAGAACAGTCATTTGGAAGCATTCAGTTGTTAGTGTCAAAGCATCTGATCTTATTTTAGATAAAATCAATCATGCTTGCCTGACAGCTTGATGGCAGTAGACGTCTACTTCTGAAACGTATGGTGCACAGAGACGGGACTGACCTTAGGTTATATGGAGCCCTGGGCAAAAATTCAGTAAGGCACCCTTATGAATAAAGACTATCTTATCTTTCTTGCAAACAGATAACAGTGAAGGCATGGTGGTGTACTTATTTTCAGGACTAAAAAGATACATTTTAACAAATCTTTTCTTTTTAATTTTCAGTCACAAGTATGAAATATTGCATACTACTTGTTTCTTCTTTTGATCCAGCAGGTGGAGTTTTAGGCCTCTTTTTTATTTGTTTACCTCCATCCCCATACCACTCTGTACAAAGACTGTTGTTTATAGAGGTCATTAGCTCAAGTTGCATTTTACAGACACAATTGAATGAGTCCTAGCAAAAACTCTGAAGTTCTCCATCCTTGCCTCCATCTGAGATATCAGTAAGTTGGTATTGTGTTAGTGCTCTGGGAATCCCTTTTCATGTATTTCTAGTTTATTTTTTTTATTTTATTACACATATTCTAGATAGAAAATTAAAAAAATGTCAGTCTAAAAACGTATAAATACATTTAAGATGAAGGGAAGGGACCTGGATAATGGAATGTGTTTCTGATCTTCCCTTTTCCTTATTTTAAAAACCAGAATGTGGAGCAAAGCCTATATGATTCTGCGGGTATTTAGTTCATTCAAATAAAGCTTGAAATTCCCTTTCTATTATTCTTTCATTAAATTGAACTTCTAAATAAAAATCCTTTGGACTTCTTACCCGTTCACAATGACCCCCCTTCCCTTCAGAAGCTTTTTACTAGTTTGTCACACAGTACTACTGATGTCCCTTCCTTCTTTCCTTCCTTCCTTCCTTTAAGTCAGAAAATAGTGAAAGTAACATATCTGTTTATTTTATGGCTAGCGCACCAGACTGCCCACTTCGATCCCTCGTTATTACTTTTTTGTAATAGGAAACATTATATAAGGGGTTCAACTGTATATTAAAAAGATAAACCAAGCTGTAGTCAGAAACAAAATATAAATCTTGCCCTTCCAAAGTGGCATTTTTTTAAGGGACATGTTTCAGTTTTTAACATTAAACACAATTATATGCCCTGTTCACACCCTTCTCCTGCACATACTGCCTGTTGCTATACCCTCCCCCCCACACATAGATCCCGCTGCCATACCCGCCTACCAACACATAGTGTCCACTGTCATACCCCCACACATAGTTCCAACTGTCATACCTCCCCCACACATAGTTCCCACTGTCATACCTCCCTCTCCACTCATAGTGCCCACTGTCATACTTTGCTTCCCACACATAGTTCCCACTGCCATACCCTCCCCCCACACATAGTTTCCGCTGTCATACCTCTCCCCCCACACATAGTTCCCACTTTCAAACCTCCCTCCACCCCACCCATAGTTCCCACTGTCATACCTCCCTCCCCCACCCATAGTTCCCACTGTCATACCTTCCTCCGCCACCCATAGTTCCCACTGTCATACCTCCCTCCCCCCCACCCATAGTTCCCACTGTCATACCTCCCTCCCCCCCACCCATAGTTCCCACTGTCATACCTCCCTCCCCCCCACCCATAGTTCCCACTGTCATACCTCCCTCCCCCCCACCCATAGTTCCCACTGTCATACCTCCATCCCCCCCACCCATAGTTCCAACTGTCATATCTCCCTCCCCCCCACCCATAGTTCCCACTGTCATACCTCCCTCCTTCCCACCCATAGTTCCCACTGTCATACCTCCCTCCCTCCCACCCATAGTTCCCACTGTCATACCTCCCTCCCTCACACCCATAGTTCCCACTGTCATACCTCGCTCCCGCACCCATAGTTTCCACTGTCATACCTCCCTCACCACTCATAGTGCCCACCGTCATACCCTCCTCCCCACACATAGTTCCCACTGTCATACCCCCCACACACATAGTTCCCACTGTCATACCCTCTAATTTGTGGTGCTGCACAATGTCTGTGCCTTGCTACTTTTATTTCTACTGTAAGAACCTTTTCACACCATATATCTGAGCAATAGGTTGAGGAGCATTGTCTGTTTTGGATGCACTGACCCAGGTTATAGGGCCTATTAAAACTGAATAAAACATTTTCTCTTGCAGTGTTGGCTGTACCTGCACGGCACGGGTTATTGCTCATTTTTGTCAAGGAGAGTGATGAAGAGAGCTATACTTACCTGACCCTCCGATCCTGTCTGCACAAGTCCAGTTTCTGCAGGTCCAGCTCCTAGCAGTCTTGAGCTGTGAACTGTTCCTCATGTCATGTCATCAACAGTGAAATCAGTCTGTATATGCAGTAAAGCATGCTTGTTATACTCACTGTGGAACCTAAGGGGTTAATCCTCTGCATTGTGTAAAAAGGCTGTTTGATCTGATCTTCTCTGATCCTCCCCTTCTTCCACTGACTGCAGAATAGGTCCGGATAAGACGGAGCCTTTGGAGTCAGGCTGCACATGCTCAATTTGGTGTGTATTGCTAGAGGTTTTTTTGTTTTTTTTCTTGGGAAAGTGCATGTGATTAGCTCAGCACTGTCCAGACAGATGGTGGTCAGGGATCCTGCATCATGATAAGTGCAGAATGAAAACTCCTCCTCCAAGCTTAATCAGGAACTGATAGAAGTCACAAGACGGCTGTATACTGCTGATGAGAAAAGGTGTTTAGCAGTTCATATTTACTAAAACCATTGCATTTCCATGTTCTGTGTAATGTGGGAGACCGGATATAGTGAATGCAGTTTCTGGGTTTAGTAACACTTTAACCACTTTCAGCCCCGGACCATTTTGCTGGCTTAAGACCAGACCACTTTTTGTGATTTGTCACTGCGTCATTTTAACTGACAATTGCGCGGTTGTGCGAAGTGGCTCCAAAACAAAATTGGCGTCCTTTTTTTCCCCACAAATAGAGCTTTCTTTTGGTGGTATTTGATCACCCCTGTGGTTTTTATTTTTTGCGTTATAAACAAAAAAAGAGCAACAATTTTGAAAAAAACGCATTATTTTTTTCTTTTTGTTATAATAAATATCCCCCAAAAAATATATAAAAAAACATTTTTTTCCTCAGTTTAGGCCGATACGTATTCTTCTACATATTTTTGTTTAAAAAAAACGCAATAAGTCATTATTGATTGGTTTGCGCAAAATTTATAGCATTTACAAACTAGGGGATAGTTTTATGGCATTTTTATTAATATATTTTTTTTTTACTAGTAATGGCGGCGATCAGCAATTTTTATTGTGACTGCGACATTATGGCGGACACATCGGACATTTTTGACACATTTTTGGGACCATTGTCATTTATACAGCAATCAGTGTTATACAAATGCACTGATTCCTGTGTAAATTACACTGGCAGTGAAGGGGTTAACCAGAGAGTGAGAGTGTAGGTATTAAGTGTGTTCTAGGGGCGTGTTACTAACTGTGGGGGGCGTGGCTGTGTGTTAGTGAACACTGATCTCTGCTCCAATCACAGGGGGCAGAGATCAGTGTCACTTACTGCTAGTCGGCCTCCCTGTGAGATGATTGTGGGTATCCCGGCGGCGTTTGAGTCCGTAGGACCCGCAACCGGACTCAGGGGGGTCCCGATCGCCACGTGCACGTGCCGGCGGCAGCACACACGCAATGGCACCCTGGCAATTTCAAATGGACGTACCTGTACGCCAGTTTGCCTGCCCTGCTATTCTGCCGACGTACATCGTCATGCACTGGTTGGGAACTGGTTAAAGCTGAACACCAGGCAGAAATAAAAGACTCAAATTAATGCTGCTCTGTATTCTCTAATACATCATTGCTTTTTAAGATTTCAATGCAAGCAGTGTTAGTACCTGAATTTGACTTGGTAGCAGCTACTTTCAGTCCCTATACAGCAAAGCTTATACTGGGTGAAGAAGAAGCAGCACATGATGCCAATCAGCATGGAGCAGCACAAGAAGTATACTGATAGGAGTAGAGTTTAGGGTGACCGAAAGATAAACTCATCAGTGTGCAGCTTCTACTTTTACTGTCCAGTAAAAGGCAGAGGTGGCTCAGAGCCTGTTGTAAGTGTTACTTAACTGCAGCTGGAGTTCAGCTTTCAATATCTGTTTTATGCAGACCTTAGGGTGATGTTTCCTTTTCTTCACTTTATTCTTGCTTTTCTTGTGCAGACGGAATCATTAGTGCCCTTGTCCACCAGTTATACATTTTTACCCAAATTTCAAATATTGTTCTTCCTAAAAAGAATGATTGACAGTTGATTAGCGTTTTCCTCCAGCCATTATCCTCTTGTGAAATTAGTTGCCTAGAAAATTGCATTGTAATCTATAAAGGGAAAACTGCTATTTTAAAAGCTCTCCAGACCATAATCCTTTATGTGCACAGTATACACAATGCTTTTTTAGCATGACGTTTTTTAGGTTTAGTTCAGTTTACGTTCTGCTTTTGGATTACAATTTCTTTCTAATAGATTTCTGATATTCTGCAATCTGGCAATTTATTATTAATGTTTGTGATGGCATTACTTACTGTACCTAGGCACTTATTAACACATACAAGAGGGACGCACAATGATATCACTAAAGAAAGTCAAACCGCATATACCAATGTGTAGGTGCGGTAAATGACTTGCTGGAATATTAAGACATTGGTGCTGTAAATCAAAGTGACACTAAAGCTTTTTTTTTTTTTTTTTAAATAGCAAGCATATCATACCTCCACTGTGCAGCTCGTTTTGCACAGGGTGGCCCCAAACATCCTCGGCAGCTCTCGCGGCTCCTCCCAGCATTAGATAACCCCCTAGAAGAAGTGCTCTCTCGAGGGGGTAACCTTGCGGTCGTGCTCCCAAGTCATTTATCTGGCGTCCATAGAAGCTGAATGTATGACTCGGCCCCGTCCCCCGGCACCCAGCTCATTGGATTTTATTGACAGCAGTGGGAGCCAATCGCTGCGCTGCTATCAATCCAGGTTTTTCACCTTAATGCATAAAACGCATTGAGGTGAAAAACTTTGAAGGCTTACAACCCCTTTAACCAGTTCCCGATCGGCGCACAACGATGTACGTCAGCAGAATGGCACGGACAGGCAAATGGGTGTACATGTATGTCCCTTTAAATTTGCCGACATGCCATCGCATGCACGCCACCGGTGCCGCGCACGCCGGCTAGGACCTCCGTGAGTTGGATCGCGGGGCCCTTGTACTCAATCGCCACAGGGATACCTCAGGGAGGAAGAACGAGGAAATGCTAATGTAAACAAGCATCTCCCCGTTCTGCATAGTGACAGTGTCACTGATCTCTGCTCCCTGTGATTGGGAGCAGAGATCAGCGACGTGTCACAGTAGCCACACCCCCCCAAAGTTAGAAACACACCCCAGGACACACTTAACCCTTACACTGCCCCCTAGTGGTTAAACCCTTCACTGCCAGTGTCATTTACATAGCAATCAGTGTATTTGTATAGCACTGATTGCTGTATAAATGACAATGGTCCCAAAAAGTGTCAAAAATGTCCGATATGTCCGCCATAATGTCACAGTCATGATAAAAATTACAGATCGTCGCCATTACTAGTAAAAAAAAAAAATTAATAAAAATGCCATAAAATCATGCCCTATTTGTAAATACTATAATTTTTGCGCAAACCAATCAATAAACTCTTATTGCGATTTTTTTTTTTTAACAAACATATGTAAAAGAATACTTATCGGCCTAAACTGAGGGAAAAAAATGTTTTTTTTTATATATTTTTGGGGGATATTTATTATAGCAAAATGTAAATTTTTTTTATTTTTTTTCAAAATTGTCGCTTCTGAGAGAGAGAGAGCACCACGCTTTTCCCGAGACTGCTGCCAAGAGACTGAGCATAAAGGAGCCAGGAACAGTGCCACCCACATGGCCCCCTACCGTTCAGCCCAGGGACCCTGCTTAGCAACTCAGCGTCATCTAGCCCAACGGTGACAACCCACACACCTCTTCAGGGATCACAAGACACTCCAGGTGTCCTGTTGGCTGTTGTCCGATCACCCTGCCACTTCAGTTACCAGCCACCCCGATCGCCCAACATGAGGAGGTGATCCAGTGCCTTACAACATTGCCAGAAACCTGAACCACCAGTACAGACACTGCATGCAAACACATATTCCACTTTCTACTGTCAGAACATGCTTGTTTGGAGCTGCCACTTTTAGTCATTTTGTTCTTACAAACCACTACCTAACAGGATTTCTTAGAAGATTATTGTCTCACTTTTGATTGTTTAAACCTACTCTCTTTACAAAGGGCCCCAACGTTTGCTAGCAGAAGACACTAGTACATTTCAACTCAGGACCTATAACGTTACAGAACTGTGTTTACTCTACCTGTTAGTCCATCTCTTCTTTTTGTATTGTTACTTCTCTCCTCCCTCTCAGCGTCTGTGTTATGGGCATATAGAATACTGCCCCTTTCTAAATTTACAGTTGCTAAGTATTGAAGGTCGGCTTTTCTATTGTATTCTTTGCAAAAGATTTAACGGTGTTGTAAGTTTCCATATGCTTTAAATCGTGATAGTATATTCAATTTGTTTAACACTACCAGGTGTGTGTCTGTTTTTGGTGATAATCCACATCCAGGATAACAGTATTTTCCACATGTGTCTTTAAAGGTGTTTGCAGTCATTTAATTTACCCAGGTGTGCCAGAGGGCTGAGGTCCTTTTTGGGGTGGAGGCGGAGATCAGAGAACCCAAATTTACCAAGCAGCTCCTTCGGGGGTTGCGCTACATGTGTAGGAGCCTGCAAAGCATTACATCTGTGATCAGTGGATTATGGGTGCAATGCCAGGCTCCTGTACAGTACACTCTTCCCCTAGCTCTCTGTCCATACCTTAGTACTGGCTTGAGAGCTGGAGGAAGTGTCAATGGACTACGAGTGCTACATTGAGAACTACATATCTGTGGCAGTAGGGATTTGCAGTTTGTTCAATGAAAGACGTGGCTGCTCAGGTGGAGGAGAACTTCTGGGTGTGGGGTCCCTTGGTCTCCATGTTACACTATAAATACTGGTCTAGCATCTAAGATAGTTTAAAGGATAGAGTTAACTTTTGAGTTATTTGATTTAAATGATAGCCATTGAAGGAGAAGTCATTATTGGCATACTCCATACTTTCTCATTATCTCAGGTACCCACTCATCCTTTTTTTTTTTTTCTTTGAATGATAATATCATCTTGTTCAGAAGGTTCAGGTTCCTGATACAAACTTTAAACGAGGTGGCCCTGCATAATCATAATTTTTTTCTCATAAATTTGAATGTAATTGAAAATGTTTCAAAACAAAGAAGCAGGGCCAGAATTCCTTCCCCAGAGCCACGGTATTGCCGTGATCATTAGAGCGAGAGCAATAATTCTAGCGCAAGACCTCCTCTGTAACTCTAAACAGGTAACCATTAACAATTTGTTGCCTATGGAGATTTTGAAGGACCCATAGTTCATCGCCATTCCACGAGTGTGCACAATTTTAAAGCGTATAGTGTGACATAAAATATTTCAACAACCACCATTTTATTCTCTAGAGTCTCTGCTAAAAACATATATAATATTTGGGGGTTTTAAGTAATTTTCTAAGAAAAAAAAATACTGATTTTAATTTGTAAACGACAAATGTCAGAAATAGGCCTGGTCTTGAAGGGATTAAAGTTCATGTGCGTGTAAAAGCAGGTGTCCTAATACTTTTGGTAACAGTGTAAATGTAAAGCGCTGCGTAAATCGGTGGCCCTATAGACGTACCTGTAATAAATAAATTACTGCACAGGGAAAAGCCTCTGCTGCCTATAGATACAAGCCTATGTTACCTAATGTTAAAGCGGATCTCGAGCTTTTTGCAAACCCTGCCTACCTTGACACTGGTCGCGGACATTTTGGATATTTACCCGCCCAGTAGATCCAGTAGTGTCCTGCAGACACGCTTGGTCCATTTTCCTATATGACATCATCGCAAGCTCTACTGGCTCTTCCAGGTTCAGCTTCCGAGCCTCTTGATGACGCACTGCTAGTCCCGCCCCCTCTTTTTTCTGTTCACTATCCCTCCTGGGATATGTGACTTTTTTTAGGAGACAAAGGGAGGGTAGTGCATGCCATTTGTCTAGGCAAATGATGTGCAGGGGGGGGCAGGGCTGATCTAATTTTTAAATAAAAAAAAAAAAATAGTGTGCTCCATCTGTATAAAGGAGGGGAACAGGGGTGGAGAGGAGGGAACTTAAATATAAGGGTGAAGATCCCCTTTAAATCTGGCACTGCTTACACTCCTATTAGAAGCAGATTAGATCATTATTCTATGTTGGATGTACTGTCAGGTGAAGAATAACCTTTTCGTGCCGACCATATGCAAATTTGCGTTCATGGCTTGAAGGGGTTAAACCGGGGTGATCACTACGGCACTTTTTTTTAGAGCCAGCTGCTAGCTTTTTAGTGATAACAACCGATTCGGCTAAAAGTTACTCAGCTGTTATCCTAAGGAGCAGGAGGGGATGTCAGATGTTGCCAATGACGCCAATTTTAAAAAAATGACGGTATTTAGAGTTGCTGATTTTGCCGATCTGAATACTTTTAAGTGCAAAGGAGGGATTTGGGGTCTTTTAGACCCCTGATCCCTCCATAAAGAGTACCTGTCACCACCTATTACTGTCACAAGGGATGTTTACATTTCTTGTGACAGCAATAAAACTGATCAGAATATTTTCTTCTTTTTTAAGGTACAATGTAAAAAAATAAAATAAAAAAAATAAGAAAAAAAAAAGAAAATTTTCGAAATCGTAAGTCGCACCCGCAAATGTAAACGGTGTTCAAATCGCACATGTGAGGTATCACCGTGATTGTAAGCAAGAGCAATAATTCTAGCAGAAGATCTCCTCTATACCTCTAACCCGGTAATCGTAAAAAAGTTTTAAAGTGTCGCCTATGGAGATTTTTAGGTACCGTAGTTTGTCGCTATTCCACGAGTGTGCGCAATTTCAAAGCATCACATGTTAGGTATCTATCTATTCGGCATAACATCTTTCACATTATACAAAAAAATTCAGCTAACCTTACTGTTTTTATTTATTATTTTTTTTATTTATGAAAGTGTCTTTTTTTGCGTTTCATAAAATATTGTCACAATTGCCATTTTATTCTCTAGGGTCTCTGTTAAAAAAAAAATATATATCATGTTTAGGGGTTCTAAATAATTTTCTAGAAAAAAAAAATAAAATCATGGATTTTAACTTGTAAGCAACAAATGTCAGAAACAGGCTTATGTGTGAAAGGGATAAACTGAAGTTGGGTTACAACTAGAACCTCCCGTCCTGCACACTGTCCCCCTCTATGCTCCCTGTGGTTACACGCTAACTTTTTCCTGTAACACTGACAGTGAATCGCATTTCTCCAAAGGGCTCAGAGTTAAATATGTTATAAAAGCATCATCCTTTCTAAAGCTCTAATTATTAATATCCACATGAACCTGTCTTTACAGTACAATAAATTAGCTCAAATGCAAGTTTTGAAAAGAATCCTTACTCTGTACAACTTGGTTTTACATATGTCATGCTGAGATTTCTAATCTGTAATTTAGGCTCTTTTCTATTATCAAGCATACACACACTATTCCATGAGGCCCAGAGAAATGCATTATGAATGTGTCACCTTCCTTCCATTCCTTATTGACGCCCCACACTGCCAATCTCCATAGGGAATCTTAACAAACTCAGCCGAGTTAGAGTGACTTATTTCATAGTGAATGTATCCCTCATTATGAATTTCATTGTTACATCCCGCCTACATCCCTCAAGAAAGTTGTGGTAATGTGTTATGTAAAATGGATCCATGACACAGCTTGCAAATATGCAGGTTTAGTTAGTGCCAGCACAGCTACAAATGGGTCTTTTTACCCACAAATAATGGGCACTATTTGCTTTGTTCCCATACATGATTATTGCACATCACCATTTTACCATCTCTTTAGGCTCGGTGCTTCGTGTTCAAATGCTTTGTCATTATGAAGATAATTACAAAGTCATTACCAACACTCAGGAGTATAAGATTTACCGTATTTATCGGCGTATAACACACACATTCATTTTAAGAGGGAAGTTTGTTGAAAAAAAGTACATTTTAAATAAGGAACTTTGAAGCAAAATAAGGGTCATTGTCCATCTCTAGCCTCACCATTGCCATCAATGCAGCAGCCTCACCATTGCCATCAGTGCAGCCTGATCAATGCCCATCTGATGCTTCACAAGTGTCATCAATACAGCCTCATCAGTCCACACGAATGCAGCCTCACCATTGCGATCAATGCAGCAGCCTCACCATTGCCATCATTGAAGCCTGATCAATGCCCATCTGCTGCCTCACAAGTGCCATTAATACAGCCTCATCAGTCCACATAAATGCAGCCTCACAGTTGGCATCAATACAGCGGCCTCACAATTGCCATCAATGCAGCCGCCTCACTATTGCCATCAGTGCAGCCTGATCAATGCCTATGTGCAGCCTCACAAGTGGCATCAATACAGCCTCATCAGTCCACACAAATGCAGCCTCACAATTGCCATCAATGCAGCAGCCTCAACATTGCCATCAGTGCAGCCTGATCGATGCCCATCTGCAGCCTAGAGGGAACAGAGAGGGGGCGGGAAGAGCGCCAACAGACTACATACAGTGAGAATCTCCTATCATAGACAGAACAGTGATCCAGTTGTGGCCCAGGAGATGGGACATCCTATTACAGTGGCCGCCAAGTAATCGGGAGATTCTCACTGTAGGTAATCTGACGGTGCATGTCCAGCCCCCTCCCTGTCCCCTCCGAGGCAGCTAAAATTGAAATATCAGTGTATAACACACACCCGATTTTCAGGATGAAAAGGTGCGTGTTATACGCCAATAAATACAATAATTTGATGCCTTTGTCTTTATTTTAGGTTGAAACACAGTATACAGTGTATAGGTTTGTTTCTTTGCAGCAAAATGTTAACGAGGAGATCTCCTGAGACAAAGCCTTTTTTTAAATTTTTTTATTTATTTATTTTTTTGGATTTTTGCATCTTAGCATTGCAAACAAAAATGCTCTCCAAGTTATCTAAAATAATAACAGTGCTACCTTACCTAGCATTACCTTGATTTGAAATCTGATTCATATTTTTCTTGAAGTTATTTTCACTTTCTTGTCTCTCTGTAATGTCTTCGATTTTATCCGGCCCTCACCTAACTGTACATTTATTTTCTCTATCAGTCTATCCCCCACAGTTACTACATTTTGTATTTCTTGACCCTCCCTTTTAGATTGTAAGCTCTAACGAGCACGGGCCTCTGATTCCTACTGTATTAAAGAGTATTGTAATTGTACTGTCCTAAACTGCTGACTCTATATAAATCCTGCATAGTAATAAAAAAATAATTTATAGTTTATAATGACCCACTAATTTAAATAATGGCCTTTATATACTACCAACTGGTTTGCATTGTCTATAAATAGGAGAATGGCAGCTGTTAGAAATGTTTAGCCTATTGTGTTCTCAGCAATTTACACACAAAGTACATACAGTATGTGTTTACATCAGCCCATACTTCAAAGAACCGTATTTTCTGCACCGCACATACATCCACAATCACATTAGTGCCTGATTCACTAGAAATAAATTAATCCTGATGTTATATACTTAGAATGAGAAAGAGAACTGAGTCATTCATTGGAAAACAAACACTGGAAGAACATGCAAACTTAAGCCCCATACACACCACTGCCAGCTCTGGTCGGAGCCACTGTACTAACAATACGATGTTCACACAGAAATCTACCCTGCTGTTCTATTGCATATAAACAAGGCCAATGATAAGTTGAAAGGCTGGCGGTAGGCCAGCCTGTATTTGTAGCAGGAGCCTGAGAGGGCTATTTAAACCTCCACCTCTCTCAGGGCCAGTGTTGTTAGGATTTCTGGGTGATGCTGTCACTCCTGGCTACCTTTGCAGAGCGGCGGTCGGCCTTAGCCATGGTCCCCCCTGTCATCCCTGGGTTCCACCGGCTGTTTGGTGTCCCCCCTTGCAGCCCATGTTCCAGCATTATGGGGGGAGGCAGCCACCGCTTCTCCTGGCACTCATGGGGAGGGCTGTCCTTCTACCCTCCTCCACCCACTTCCCCCACTACTCTGGCCACCGTGCCGCCGCTTCTCCTGGCTTTCATGCCAGTGGGGTGCGGGGTGCGTTCTCTTGTCATGTGGCACCTCATACTCTTGCCGCCCACCTTCTCCCCATGTACTTAGCTCCACGTGGCGGCCCGCTGTTCTCCAATTGTGGGGGGAGGGGGGGTCAGCCGGCCCAGCTCCTCGCTCTCCCCATGTGCATATAGGTCCGCCCGCCGATTCTCCCGGTGTGGGGGGAGGGGGAGGTGATCGGCCGCTGCCGGCTCCCCTTCTCTTCTCACATGGGCAGTGTTCACCCGCTGTTTCTCCTGTTGTGGGGGGAGGGGGGGATTGGCCGCCTGCCAGCTCCTCTCTCTCCCCATGTGCATGTCACTCTGCCCACCGATTTTCCCGGTGTGGGGAGAGGGGGAGGTGATCGGCTGCCACCGGCTCCCCTTCTCTTCTCACATGGGCAGTGTTCCACCATTTCTCCCGGAGTGGGGGGAGGGGGAGGTGATCGGCCACCTGCCGGCTCCTCTCTCTCTCTCTCCCCATGTGCTCCACCCGCTGATTCTCCCGGTGTGGGGGGGAGGGGGAGGTGATCGCCCGCTGCCGGCTCCCCTTCTCTTCTCACTTGGGCATTGCTCTGCCCGCCGATTCTCCCGGTGTGGGGGGGGGTTGGCCGCCTGCCAGCTCCTCTCTCCCCATGCTCTCTTTCTGCACCTGGCCTCCTGCAGATTCTCAGGGGGGGGTCAGCACATCCATCCCCACATCTATGCCGCACACCTGGTGGGGGGATCAGTGATCTGCCACCTCCTGCTCCTTTGCTCTGGCTCCACCAGGAGGGCTGACCGCCGGTGCTCTGGGGGGGGGGGGGTCCGTCGCTCCTTTCCTCCCCATAGTTCTGACATCTGTGCAGCTGTGACAGAGGATGTCAGACCATCCACAGCAATCCTGACAACGGCCAGTCATGAGGTGACAGGTCTGCCAGGGTTGCTGCGGTTACTGGTAATTTTGCTTTCTTTGGTCAGTGTTTGATCGCAGCCAGTGTTTCTGCCCAGGTTTTCTGTCATAAGCATTTTTTGTCATAAGCGATTTATGTCCAGCATTTCTGTCATAGCGTTTTTTCTGTCCAGCATTTCTGTCATAGCGTTTTTCTGTCAAGCATTTCTGTCATAGCGTTTTTCTGTCCAGCATTTTCTGCCCTGCTTTTTCTGTCATAGTGTTTTGTCCAGCGTTTTAGTCGTAGCGTTCTGTCCAGTTTTTTTTGTTTGTTTTTTTTTTTTCAGTCGTAGCATTCTGGCCAGAAGTTTGTCGTGGCGTTCTGTTCAGCTTTCTGTCATAGTGTTCTGTCCAGCTTCTCCATCATAGCGTTCTGTCCAGTTTCTCCATCATAGCGTTCTGTCCAGCATTTCTGTCATAGCGTTTCTGTCCAGTTTTCCGCCATAGCATTCTGTCCAGCTTTCGCCGTCATCGTTTGGTCCAGCATTTCTGTTACAGCGTTCGGTCCAGCATTTCTGTCTCAGAGTTCGGTCCAGCATTTCTGTCTCAGCGTTCGTTCCAGCATTTCTGTCATAGCGTTCTGCCCAGCATTTCTGTCATAGCGTTTCTGCCCAGCTTTTTCTGTCGTAGCGTTCTGCCCAGCCTTTTCTGTTGTAGCGTTCTTCCCAGCTTTTTCTGTCGTAGCGTTCTGCCCAGCATTTCTGTCATAACGTTCTGCCCAGCATTTCTGTCATAGCGTTCTGCCCAGCAGTTCTGTCATAGAGTTGCTATCCAGCATTTTCATCATAGCGTTTCTGGCCCGGCATGTCTGTCATAGTGTTTCTGCCCCTGGATTTCTGTCATAGCGTTTCTGCCCCTGGATTTCTGTCATAGCGTTTCTGCCCCTGGATTTCTGTCATAGCGTTTCTGCCCCTGGATTTCTGTCATAGCGTTTCTTCCCCTGGATTTCTGTCATAGCGTTTCTGCCCCTGGATTTCTGTCATAGCCTTCTGCCCCAGGACTTCTGTCACAGCGTTCTGCCCCAGGACTTCTGTCATAGTGTTCTGCCCCAGGACTTCTGTCATAGCGTTCTGCCCCAGGACTTCTGTCATAGCGTTCTGCCCCAGGACTTCTGTCATAGCGTTCTGCCCCAGGACTTCTGTCATAGCGTTCTGCCCCAGGACTTCTGTCATAGCGTTCTGCCCTAGGACTTCTGTCATAGCGTTCTGCCCCAGGACTTCTGCCATAGCGTTCTGTCCCAGGATTTCTGTCATAGCGTTCTGCCCCAGGACTTCTGTCAGTGTTTCACCCCAGGATTTCTGTCACAGTAGTTCGTCCCAGAATTTTCTGTCACAGGGGTCCGCCCCAGCATGCTTCCCAGCTTTTCTGTCATAGCATTATGCCCAAGCTTTTCTGTCTTTGCGTCTCTACCCCAGTGTTTCTGTCATAGTGTTCTGCGCCAGCTTTTTCTGGCTCAGCGTTCAGTCTGTGTTCTGGCTCGGCATTCAGCCTTAGCTTTTCGGTCATAGCGTTTCTGCCTCAGGATTTCTGTCTTTGCATTTCTGTCTCAGCGTTCAGTCTCAGCGTGTTTTTGAGCATTGCATTTCTGGCCAGGATTCTGCTGTTGTGTCGCTGGCTCAGTTTTTCTGTTATAGCATTTGTGCCCCAGGATTTCTGGCATTGCATTTATGCCTCAGCGTTTCAGTCTTGGTTGTTGCTGTCATTGCGTTTCTGCCCCTGGTTCTGTCACTACGTTTCTGCATCAGCATTAAGTTTCAGCGTTTTCTGTCATGGTGTTTTTCATCATGGCGTGTTGTGTTTCTGTCTCAGCGTTTCTGTCTCAGCGTTTCTGTCTTTGTGTTGCTGCCAGCATGTCTGTCATAGTATTTCAGCCTTGGTGTTCAGTCTCAGAGTTTCTCAGAGGGGCGTCGTTCACTCATGGCATACTCTGGTAGTCTTTCATCTTTGTTGATTGTCATGTCCCATCGTGTCTGTGTCAAGTTTTGTACCTGGGTCAGGTAGCTAGGGCTCGCACGTCAGGATCTGTCATGTCTATAGATCCATATGGGCTGAGGATTCGTTTGTTAATTGATTGTTGTCCACAATCTTCTCGCCCATATACCATACGTCATACGTTGCATGTTCATTCACCACATCTATACGACTACCCACCATGGCCTGTGGGTACACTAGCCCTGAGTTTTCAGTTACCTGTCTCTGCGCTGCAGGTTACTCGAGCTCACTTACCACTTACATGTGGGTGGGGGGGTCCGTCCGTCAGGTTCTTTTACGCGCAGTGGTCTTGACTTTTCTGCTCATGTTTCATTCTTAGTTAGGCTGGGGGGTATTGTTGTTCTCATGTCTGGTTGTCTGTCATTTCTCTAGTTTGTGTTTCAGGTTGAGCCGTCTTGGCATCCATACCGATATCAACCATGCTTGCACTCACTTCCATTAGCCCGGCCGTTGTTGGGGGCTAGTTGATTGGTGCTGATGTCATTTCACCACTGGGCTCACCCTTGGGTCTGAAGCAGTCGCAAATTTTTCTTCAGTTGATGTCCTGTTGTGTTGAGGCCCTGGTTACCACCCAGGGATGTATAGTCTCTCTCAGGGTGTGTGCTAAGCCACATCCCCGTGACGGTCCTTGGGTGGTAGGTTGGGCAGATGTCATAATGATTCTGGATTCCACTCTTGGCTCTGATCTTGTCTAAACTTATTGCCTGGAGTTCTTCTTGGGGACATCAGTCCAGTCATCTTTTCCGATCCCCAGCTTGTTCCAAGTAGGGGGGGCTTGGGTATGTCTGTATCATACCATGGGACTATTTCCCCGGGAGAGAGTCTGGCCCTCCTTGGTTAAGGATTCTGACTCAGCTGTTAGGTTCAGGCTGTAGCATGACCCGATCGTATTCGGGTCATGCTATGGGCCTTATCCGCTTACTCCATCACATCCATCAGGTATCCAGCTTTTCGCACTCTTGCTAGTGGTCTTTTCACCGCTCACCCTCTTGGGGGGGGAGTATGTTTCTGGGCTATTTCTCTTGTGTTCATTGAAGTATTTCGCCATCATTTGCAGGGGTTCCTCAGGCCAGGCCTTGTTCCTTTCCCCTCACGTATCCTCTCATTTCACAAGCAGTTCATTCTCGGGTCTGGGTGTCATGGGCATCAGGCTCAATTCAATCTTTCAGGGGATGTTCAGTTGGGTTCAGGGTAGTGTCACAGGTTCGATAGGGGGTTCCTTCTCATCACCAAGTCAGGAGTCAGTGTGTTCTTTTGCCACAGCGAATACTTTCCGGTTACTTGCTGGATACGTACTGTTGACGTCCGGGAGCACACCTTTATCCGTGATGGTTCATTACTTTCCCTTCTTCTCCTAAGTTCTGTGTCTTTTTGCCCTCTTTTCAGGCATACTGACCAGCTAGGCCAAGGCACACCTCAGGCTTTGGTTCTTAGGAGTATCGCACTTCCCGCTTGAAGACTCTGACTACAAATCCAAGGACAAATTCTAAGCTTACTTACCGACCAGCCCGCGGATAACCGAATCAACCTATCTAACAGTATGCATTAAAAACAGGGGTTTAGTCTGCACACTTTTGCAAATACTTATGTAAGTTACAGGCCAGGTCAAGGCACCCTGGTATCTGTAGATCCTATTACTGACTGATGAGTGACTCCACAGTGGAAGCACATGTATTCTAATGGATAGATGAAGGGAAGATGGACTGAAGGGAGCCCACCCCTTCTTAAAGGTGCAGGTGCATAGTGAACACCCAGCAAACTGCACAAAGGCTGCAAAGGTGTCCAATATAACATTATTGCAAAAAAAGGGGTCCACTGCCCCCACCTATGACTGGCCATTACGGTCACCCTATGTCGTTTCGTCAAAAGTGACTTCTTCCTGGGGTACCCCAGGAAGAAGTCACTTTTGACGAAACGACGTAGGGTGAGCGGCGTGCTGACGTCACCGCAATTTCACGTTAACCAGGAAGGGCGGGCAGTGTAAACAGGAGAGAACCAGCCGGCTCGTGATTTTTATACACGCTTATACTCTGCTGGAAGTTTGTGAGTTTGTTACTTTATCTTATTGTATTTTTTATTAAAATTTTATGGAGTTACGCTATGGGAGCCTTTCTCTTTTGTCTTGTTAAATGATTGTGGTGGAACGGGAGACGCTTTGAGAAGGGGGCATATGAGTTGGAGACACCAGCAGAGCCTATTAAAGGGACCAGGAGGGATTGTCCTATTTGCAAGCTCGTATGATCTCCTTAAAAAAGAGATCTCGGCAGCTGGTAAGCCTCACTGAATTTGGTGGTGGATAAACCTCTTTCCTCTGGGTGCACCTGCTACATGCTTGAAGGGTGTTTTTGAAGTCACTGAAATGAACTGAGATTTATCATCCTGTCTATCTTCCATCTTTCTTGGACTGTTTATACATTTTTTAAAAATCAATGTTTTATTGAATTTTTCTTTTGCACTATTATGCAATTTTTTTGATTTTTGCAAAAAATAGGATAAATTATTTCATATTATAATTTGGTTTCTTATAAGTTTTAGTGCAGCTTTTTCTATAGGATTTGATCACCCCTGCAGTTTTTATTTTTTGCGCTATAAAAAAAAAAGAGTGACAATTTAGAAAATAACGCATTATTTTTTACATTTTGCTATAATAAATATCCCCCAAAAATATATAAAAAAATATATTTTTATCCTCAGTTTAGGCAGGTGCATATTCTTCTACATATTCTTGGTAAAAAAATTGCAATAAGCGTTTGATTGGTTTGCGCAAAAGTTATAGCGTTTACAAAATAGGGGATAGTTTTATTGCACTTTTATTAATATTTTTTTTTTTTACTAGTAATGGTGGTGGATCAGCGATTTTTATCGTGACATGTGACATTATGGCGGACACATCGGACATTTTTTACACATTTTTAGGACCATTGTCATTTATACAGCAATCACTGCTATAGGCAGAACGGGGAGATGCTTGTTTACATTAGCATCTCCCCGTTCTTCCACCCCGTGAGACGATCGTGGGTATCTCTGCGGCAATCGAGTCCGTGGGATCCATGATTGGACTCACGGAGGTCCCGACTGGTGCACGCGCCGATGGCAAGGCAGCAAATTTAAAGGGACGTTCCTGTACGCCCATTTGCCTGTCCATGCCATTCTGCCGACGTACATCAGCGTGCATCGGTCGGTAAGTGGTTAAGCATATTTCTGTTGTGTGAAATGCATCTAACTTGACCACTGCTGGTGTCCTCTGGTGTCATTTTCAATATATATTTTAATATTTCAATAAACTTTACTTGGAGCCCACGCATGGCATAGCTGCAAACCTACCAGGACATGGCTGTCCACCTATACTGACAGGCAAGGAGAGCATTCATTCATCAGAGAAGCAGCCAGGATGCCCATGGTAACTCTGGAGGAGCTGCAGAGATCCACAGCTCAGGTGGGAGAATCTGTCCATAGGACAACTATTAGTCGTGCACTCCACAAATCTGGCCTTTATGGAGGAATGGCAAGAAGAAAGCCATTGTTGAAAGAAAACCAAGAAGTCCTGTTTGCAGTTTGCTATAAGCCATGTGGGGGACACAGCAAACATGTGGAAGAAGGTGCTCCAGTCAAAGGAGACCAAAATTGAACTTTTTGGCCTAAATGCAAAATGCTATGTGTGGCAGTAAACTTACACTGCATATCACCCTGAACACTCCATCCCCACCGTGAAACATGGTGGTTGCAGCATCATGTTGCAGGGATGCTTTTCTTCAGCAGGGACAGGAAAGCTGGTCAGATGCAGCCAGAGCTACAATAGAATGGTTTAGATCAGGGACGTGTGGTGAGATCAGTGGCTGGTGAGGCACTGGCTAGTATCAGAACCAGATACACACAGGTTACATATGCCACAAACATTAGAGCGAGAGCAATAATTCTAGCAGTAGGTCTCCTCTGTAACTCTAAACATGTAACCTGTAAAAAATTGTAAATTGTCGCCTATGGAGATTTTTAAGTACTGAAAGCGGGGTTCCACCCTAAAGTGGAACTTCCGCTCATCGGAACTCTCCCCCCCTCCGGTGTCACATTTGGCACCTTTCAGGGGGGAGGGGGGTGCAGATACCTGTCTAAGACAGGTATCTGCACCCACTTCTGGGCATAGACTCCCGCTGGACCCTGGGACAGATGAGTGTCTATTTATTAAAAGTCAGCAGCTGTAGTATTTATAGCTGCTGACTTTTAATAATTTTTTTGTAGGTGGAACCCCTCTTTAAGTTTGGCAACATTCCAAGAGTGTGCACAATTTTAAAATGTGACATGTTGGGTATCTATTTGTTTGGTGTAACATTCTCTTAAACATTATACAAAAAAATCAGGAAAATTTTAGTATTTTTTTTTTTTCTTTATATATTCATGAAACCGTTTATTTGCAAAAAAAATGGAGTTTGAAAAATTACTGTGCAAATACGGTGTAACATAAAAAAATGCAATGACCACCATTTTATTCCCTTGGGTGTCTGCTAATATATATATATATAAATATATATATATATATATATATATATATATATATATATATATATATATATAATATATATATATATATATATATATATATATATATATATATATATATATATATATATATATATATATATATATATATATATATATATATATATATATATATATATATATATATATATATATATGTATATGTATATATATATATATATATATATATAATATTTGGGGGGTTCTGAGTAATTTTCAACAAAAAAAATATGATTTTTACATATAAGAGAGAAGTGTAAGAATTGGCCTGGGTGGCAAGGGGTTAACTACCATAAGTAAGTAATATACAAATAATTACTATATATTGTTTTTAAGGTAATTCAGGTGGCTTAATGGACAAATTACTTCCATGTATGATGGTTTGAACTTCAAATCCATAATTTCACAGTAAATAGATAAATAATAAATTATGTTATAACATATAGAATAATAATATATGATTTAACTTGATTAAAACAGTACCTTTTCCACAGGCAGCAGATTCTCATTCTCTGTCTTAACTGTGTGAGAAAAACATGGGATTATGGGTACATCTTATACCCATAAACCCATGTTTTTTCCTTCTAGTTAAAGAGGAAGTAAAGGCAAAATGATTATGTTTTTTTTAAACGCACCCTGTAAGGCAAAGGCATAATGAGCTAGTATGCATAGCAAACTAGCTCATTATGAATAACTTACCTGAGAACGAAGCCCCCAAAGCGGTCCTCCGCCTTCCTCTTCGCCGCTGCCATGTATCCCGGAGTGACTTCCGGGTCTCGCGGCTCTGGTGTTGTGAAGACGTCACTCCCACATGCGCACGGGAGCCGACACTCGCGGCGTGTCACAGCGATCTACGGCCTGCCCAGTATGCCTGCACGCCGCTGACTATGGTGCATGCGCCGTAGACAGCGGTGGCCGTCTTCGGGTAAATATCTCCTGCCCTGGTGATATGGGAGGGTTCCAGTGCAGAGGGTGCAGCGGAGACCCCTAGGTGCATGCCCTGCTGTGTGTGCAGTGTGAGGTAGTGTGCAGTTTGGGGGTTCCAGTGCAGAGCGCACAGCAGTCCGGAGTCCCCTTAAATGTTCACCCTGCCTCGTGGAGTACAGTACCTTACAGAGGGTGCAGTAATGTTAAAGTCACAGAAAGGATCCTGGCAGCATGCTCCAGCATGTCAAACGGCCGGTGGCCATGTTTGTGTGGTCTGATGACATCACCTGCAGCCATTTCCCTTGGTCTGGCTGGTTTCTGGCCAGCGGCCATGTTTATGTAGCTGATAATGTCACAGCGGCCATTTTTCTTTAGCCTAATGAAACGCTAGAGACAGCCGTATACTGGTGGAGATGCCACAAATTGGGGCTGCTGGGTCCGAATTGCAGCAATCCTTTGGTAGGGTGAGTCTTCTCTTGTGGTTCTTGTGTATCTCCCTCTCTGCTGATAGGTACCCTGGCCATTGGGGTGTCCCTCAGTGGTGCCAAAGAAATTGGGCTACCTGGTTCTGACTCTGGAGTAAATGCTGACCATGTTAGTAGTTTTTCTTCTCAATTGGTGGCCCCTTCAGCAGGCTCAGTTCAACGGGAAGTAACTGAGGCCGTGGCAATCTTCGAGTTCCTCTGGTAGACGTCCTATTGCCACTGCGAGTCCAACACCTTCCTCTTCTGCAGTGCCCGCGAAAGTCTTCTGGTGGCCATAAACGTCCCTTGGAAAAGGACCAGTTGTACTGAGGGCTGAGCTTGCATTCTGCTTTACAGTACCTGGTTTTAATCGCCTAGCCATTGAAAGTAAGGTACTGAGAGATAGAGGTTTGTCGGGATCAGTGATCCCTACTATGGTGAAGGCGAGAAAGTCGACTTCTAGTATAACATACCATCATACATGGAAAGCATACATTTATTGGTGTGAGTCGATTGGCGTTCATCCTCGATCCTTTTCTTTTGCTCGGATCTTAGCTTTTCTTCAAAAGGGCATTGAGCAGATGTTGGCTTTGAGCACCATCAAGGGCTGGGTGTCTGCCTTGTTAGTCTTCTTTCAGTGACCCCTAGCCACTCACTCTTTAGTTTGTACCTTCATTCAAGGAGTGTGCTCCATCGGTATGGTCTCTTTTGCCACCATGGGATTTAAACTTAGTGCTATCAGTTCTCCAGAAACCTCCATTCAAGAATATTCAGGAGATTCTCTTACCTATAGTGTCCCAGATGATGGCATTCTTCGTGGCTATTACCTCGGCCCGCAGGGTTTCGGAGTTGGCGGCATTATCCTGTCGTAGTCCCTATTTAGTACTCCATAGGGATAAAGTGGTTCTTCGTCCCTGTCCATCATTTCTGCTTAAGGTTGTCTCTGATTTCCATTTGAAGGAGGACATTGTGTTGCAGTCCTTGTGTCCCAAGCCGGCTCATCCCAAGGAATTTGTTTTGCATACCTTAGATGTGGTTCATGCGATTCCGTTATATCTGGCAGCCACTGAGTCCTTCCGGGGGTCAGACTCCCTTTTTTTGTTTTGTTTTGCTGGCCGCTTCTTCGGCTACCTTCAGCTTTCTTTGTCACGGCGCATTCTACTCGGCACTTAGTACTTCTTAGTACTTCAAGGTGCTCATTTGGTCTTCAGTGCATACCTTCACTAAATTATATAAAGTAGATATTTTGGCATCTGCGGATGCTTCTTTTGACCACAAGGTTTTGCAGGCTTCTGTTTTAAAAGGGGGGTTCCCTCTTGAGGGGTGTTTTTTCTTTACAAAATATTTTATTTCAGATGAGGCTCCTGTGACCTGGTTTAGGCTTCTGTGTCCTGGTTTGGCCTCTTGCGGTTAGCCTTGGGTTATTTTGCCCACCCCTTCATTTTTCTTTGGCACTGCTTTTGGATGTCCCAATGGTCAAGATTAAGGAGGCACTGTGTCCATCGATGAACTCGGAGAAATGGATTTTGCAGTAAGTACAAAAATCCCATTTTGCTTCCTGGTCATACACCAAGAAATAAGGCATAAGAACCTAACTGCTCAACTGGATCTGAGTAGGTTTAACCCATGTTGGACCAAGGACAAAGGACATAGGTAAACATTGCATGACTTAATTTACGCCTTAATGTGAGACCTACAATACCCCCCAATGCATTATGATAAATAGGACATATGATACTATAAATCCACATTAACTCCAGTTTTTTTTTTTTTTTTTTAAAGAAGCCACTGCTCTGTTACCTCTTTAAATATTAAGAGAATTTAAAAAAATATATATATTTTTATATATATATATATATAAATACTGTGTATATATATATATATATATATATATATATATATATATATATATATATATATATATATATATATATATATATATATATATATATGCACAGTATTTCACTTCTGGTTCAAAAGTAGTGACAACATTATTTTGAGAAATTTGTATAATTTAGGTTGGTTTCTGATTTTTATTCCATTGACTTAAAGTCAATAAGTTTAATATCTCAGTGATGCCTTAGCTCATTCTTATACAGGGACTTCATTTCTAGAACTGCAAATCGAATGCATTTTTTTAAGGGGTTGCTGTTGTTTTTTATATTTGTTATTTTCTTGATCTTTGAGCAAGAGAAATTGGAATACCTCTGATGTAGCAACAGGAGTTTAACATCAAACTGTGCATTAACATAATCTTAAAGTGTTTGTTAACCCAGCACTTCATATTATTGATATGTGCCTGCTGTGCCATGTACTGAGGAAGTCTCCTGTTCTCTTTGTATTGCTTCCTTTATATGAAATCCCTGGTGTTCCTGCCAGTCCCTCTGCTTTCCTATTAAAAACTGACCACACTAAGGAGAGCACACTGTAGTCAGTTCTCTAGCAATGCTTGGAATTCAATATGCTCTTCTCCAATGATCAGACTTGTCTTGACACACCCTCACTGCACAGCCATTCACTGGGAAACTTAGTATGCTGCTGTGTCTCCTCCCAGCTTTTATGTAGAGGGAATGTGATCACTTATAAGAAAGAGGAAAAAATGTATTTTTTTTTTTTTTATCTATACAAAAATGTTTTTTCCTTTTTATTTCTATTTTAAACTGAATGGATTGTTTTAAAAGGTAATTGTTTACAATCACGTTAAAATACAATGATGAGATGATATACTGAAGCCACCAAGAGATACAGAAAAGCAGTGGGTGACTGCCCACTGAATCTGTATAAATTCATTGGCCTTGAAATGCTACATCCCTATTTGAAAGCATAAAGAAAGCATTACCTTCTTGATATGGGGGATTATAACGGCACTAGTCCATATATAGCTCAAATATATAAAGTTTATTAGAAAAATAAGTTTTCTAAAAAATAAACATTTTCATTAAAACAGAACTTGTTAGTCAACCTATAGGTATTACACTAAACACACCCCATTAGAGCATACAGACTTATGTCCAGTTGTGCATTTTAACCACTCCCCGGCCGGCGCACGCGGATGTATGTCAGCATAATGACATGGGCAGGCATATTGGCGTACAGGTACGTCCAATTTTAAATGCCGCCCTGCCATCGCTTGCGTTCCGCTCGGGACCCCCTGTGAGTCTGGTCGCGGGTCCCGCAGACTCTATCGGCGCGGGGATACCCGCGATCGTCTCACAGGGCGGCTGAACGAGGAGATGCCGTTGTAAACAGCATCTCCCTGTTCTACCTAGCAACAAGTGACGCTGATCTCTGCTCCATGTGATTGGAGCAGAGATCAGTGTAAACTAAAACAAAGCCTAGCCCCCCACAGTTAGTAACACACCCCTGGGAACACTTAACCCCTACACTGCCACCCACTGGTTAACCCCTTCACTGCCAGTGCCATTTACACAGGAATCAGTGCATTTGTATAGCAGTGATTGCTGTATAAATGACAATGGTCCCAAAAATGTGTCAAAATTGTCAGATGTGTCCGCCCTAATGTCGCAGTCACAATAAAAATCGCTGATCGCCGCCATTACTAGTAAAAAAAAATATTAATAAAAATGCCATAAAACTATCCCTTATTTTGTAAATGCTATAACTTTTGCGCAAACCAATCGATAGTCACTTATTGCAATTTTTTTTTACCAAAAATATGTAGAAGAATACATATCGGCCTAAATTGAGGGAAAAATGTTTTTTATATATATTTTTAGGGGATATTTTATATAACAAAAAGTAAAAAATAATGCGTTTTTTTCAAAATTGTCATTCTATTTTTATTTATAGCGCAAAAAATAAAAACCGCAGGGGTGATCAAATACCACCAAAAGAAAGCTCTATTTGTGGGGAAAAAAGGACGTCAATTTTGTTTGGGAGCCACATCGCGCGACCGGGCAATTGTCAGTTAAAGCGATGCAGTGCCGAATCGCAAAAAGCGGTCTGGTCTTAAGCCAGCAAAATGGTCCGGTCTGAAAGTGGTTAAGCAGTATATATTTTTATATCAGATTCTCTGCAGAACTCAACGCGTTTCTTGGATTTTGTCTCAGTCTGTATCTAAAAGAGATGTCCAACCCCTTTCAGGGATTTTACCCTCTTAGATAAGACAATAATGAGGAAGGAAAACTATCAACAAGTCATTACTAGTCCATGCTAGTCTGTTTAATCTCCCAGCTTTACAAACATAGACTGCGTGTCTTTTAGGTCAGACAGTATCATAAAAGATTTTTTGTAATGTGATAACTTTTTCACATCATGACTTCCAAATCCTAAGCTTCACTGTCATGTTTGTGCTGACCACAGGCTTAATTATGCAAGATCCATGGGATTTTTCTGTAGAGACTACGATCAAACAGAAATCCAATGTCTTTACATCAAAGGATCATATTGCTTAAGACTTGTTTTCTTCTTTACCTTTATAATACATTGCATTATTAAATTCAATGGTAATAATGGTAATGGTAAAGAAAGATAGCACACTGAGTCAAATATTAAATACAGCCAGGGAAATATGTAACACATGTCAAAACAGTGAAAAGGGGAAACGGTCAGCAGATGTCTCTGGATTTGTTCAGACTTAGAAGGTGGTCAGTATTACAACTTTTCATTGTTTCTAATGATTTGTTTAAATTGTTATTGGGTTTATTCAGTAAAACATTGATCTCTAATCTTTAGTATCCAATGGGAATTCCCCATTCACTTATATGACTTAGTATAAGTATAGGCAACTTTGTTTACCATACATCAAACATATGACAGGATTATCATTCAGAAAAACAGGGGATAAAGTACAAACAATTGGTTAGAGGGTATGAAGAAAAAATAACCCTTAAGCAACTGGATGTATAGGATGCATACAAACAGTAGCTGAAAAATCGATGTAAAAAAAAAACTCACACAAAGAGATGAGAGAACCAATTCACCATGCGTGCTACAGTATATCAGTTTCTATGAAAAATTGAGAAAATGTTATATCAATGTGTCGTGTAGTTTTGATACAAATCATAGAAATTAGTGGAATAGGGCATAATAACATTTTAAGAGGTATAATTAGTTATCAGTGAGAGAAGAGTGTCACTGGTGTCCTGATGGTCAATCCAGGTTTCCCAGATCTTATTGAATTTCCATGGGTACCCTCTGCCCTCGTATGTCAGTTTATACGAAGGTAGGTTTTTGTTAATCAATTTTTTCCACATACTAATATTAGGAGGTTCTTTGTGTATACATTGAAGTGTCACCATTTTCATAGCATAGTACAGAAGGATCCGTAGGAAGTGCTTTTGTTTGGCACTGATATCCAAATCTTTGAAAATACCCAATAAATACTACTTGGGGTTACAAGTGTTGGGGAGTTCTGGGGAGTTTTTATTTTATTACTGTTTACGGGGATATGTTGAGGAGATTGCCCCTCACTTATTAAGCTGGCCATAGATGATTCCAATCTTGGCTGGTTCTAGGACTGGACTAGATTCAAACCAACTAGCTAGTGATAATCATGGTGTTCTCCCAACACCTACCCCCCTCCCTTTTGCCGGCAGAACACAATAGCTCTGTGAGAGGGATCTCTCCATTAATGCTTACTGTGTTGATAGGGGAATCAGCCGATTTTCTTTCCTAAATGAGTGAGAAGAAAGGGGGGTAAAGGTGCGCTAAGGACCCTGGACTGTTTTAATAGAACAAAAACAGTATGCGAATAAATAATACCAAAAGTAAAGTGTAAATGAGCTATGTGTTATGGTGAAAGGGGCCTCCACTACCTAATATATTCACCTAAAAGGTGAAAGACATAAATGAATAAGAAAGAAAAGTGCATCATGTATGGCCTGCCTTTCGGTGACAATCTTTTCTCCTGAGAAATTATGGAAATTCTGCAACAGGGTCACAGACAGCAATAAAAGGTTGGTAGGGGTTCAAACAAGGACTGGGTTTCAAGGAAGAGGAGCATTTTTCTCCTGGGCCTGTACTAATAGGAAATGTTGGGCTGGTGACCCAGAGTTGAGTTTCTTCACCATTCTTAATATTTCCCACTTGCCCCTTCCCCTGACTTCTCTGTCAAGATTAATGGCACATCTATCAGTCCATCCCCACATGCCAGGGTGCTAGGAGTAACCTTAGACTCTGAACTGTCCTTTCAGGCCCACATACAATCCTTGTCCAAATCATGCCACCTTCGCAACATTTCCAGTATACGTCCCTTTTTAACTAATGACACCACCAAGATTCTAATTCACTCCCTGGTCATCTCTCTCCTCGACTACTGCAACCCCCTCCTCATTGAATTACCTTTACATAGACTATCCCCCCTTCAGTCCATAATGAATGCCGCTGCCAGACTCATCCACCTTACCCATCCATTCAGTGTCCTCCACCCCTCTCTGCCAATCCCTGCACTGGCTTCCACTAACCCAACGAATAAAATTCAAAGTACTAAAATAATAAGCCATCCCTAACTCTGCCCCCAGCTACATCACTAACCTAGTCCCAAAATACCAACCAAGCAACTCTCTTTGGTCATTCCAAGACCTCCTGCTCTCTAGCTCCCTTGTCACCTCCTCCCATGCTCGGCTCCAGGATTTCTCCAGAGCCTCTCCCATCCTTTGGAACTCCCTACCCCAATCTGTCCGTCTGTCCCCTAATCTATCCATCGTTAGGCAATCCCTGAAAACTCTTCTCTTCAAAGAAGCCTATCCTGCTTCTAACTAACACTGTTTTACTTCCTCCATCAGCTCATCCCCCCACAGCTATTAGCTTTTGTATCATTTGACCCTTCCTTTTTAGATTGTGAGCTCTAACGAGCAAGGCCCTCTGATTCCTCTTGTACCAAATTGTAATGTAACTGCAATGTCTGCCCTCATGTTGTAAAGCGATGTGCAAACTGTTGGCGCTACATAAAACCTGTATTATAATAATAATAATAATAATTCTGACATTCATCAGAGCGGGACTTGCAGTCTGTGACACATGGTGGGAATTATATAGCCACCTGCTTCCTGTTCAGACCTGTATATACATATCTGGCAACAAGAAGTCTTCATGCACCAATTTCCCTTGGCACTCTGAAATTTCATAAGCCAAATGTCAACAGCCACAAAAGAAGTTGATGCTGGAAGTTGGGAAAAGGTGTCCTTGAGCAGCACCCATTATTCACCGTGGCCACTACTGTGGCACAATTTAAATTGTATGCAGGAATTTGTGTTGACCATGAAACGAAGTTTGCTCCTCAGGCCACATTTTCCCAGTCCAGTACAGTCCTGTCCTGTAGGGGCTTCTAGCTTTCCCATACTCCACTGAAAAACAAACTAACAAACAAACAAACAAAAAAAAAACATTTTTGTTCCTGTGTTACTGTTGGAGATTTTCTGATCAAAAGTTTACATACCCTGGAAGTCTTGGCCTTGGTATGGACACAGAAGGTGGCACATGCAGGTTAAAATGGGAATTAAAGATTAATTTCCCACATTTGTAACTTTTTAAATCACAATCCGTGTCTGTGTATAAATAGACAATGAGTTTGTTAGCTCTCACATGGATGCACCAAGCAGGCTAGACACTGAGCCATGAGTGGGTAGAAAAGAACAGTCAAAAGACCTTCCGTAACAAGGTAATGAAAGTTTACAAAGATGGAAAAGGATATAAAAAGATATCCAAAGCCTTGAATATGCCAGTCAGTACTGTTTAATCACTT
The DNA here is from genome assembly GCF_037356315.1 of Lithobates pipiens. NCBI lineage: Eukaryota > Metazoa > Chordata > Amphibia > Anura > Ranidae > Lithobates > Lithobates pipiens. The sequence goes on from NW_027507758.1 coordinate 93,224,475, forward strand.
ATTAAGAAGTGTAAAATTAGGGGCCCTTTTGATACCAAGTCCAGCTCAGGTAGACCAAGAAATATTGCAGCCACAACTGATGGAAGACAAAAAAAAAAAAGGTTGAGTGGCCAAAAGGAAGCCTTTACTGCGCCAATGCATCAAAAGCCCAATGAGGCTTGTCAAGGTGTTGGGCATATTGTAACCAGGCTTTTTTGTGGAACTTGTACAGTAAAGGCTTAATTTTAGCAACTTGACTATGCAGTTCTTCTTTGTTCAAGTATCATCATATTGTGCTCCTTGAAAACAACTACACCTTCTTTTTCCAGAGCAGCCTGTATTTCTCCTGAGGTTACCCATAGGTTTTTTAATAAAAAGGGTCTGATGGCAATTGTGGCTGAAATCTTTCCACTAATTATTAAGTGATTGAACAGTACTGACTGGCATATTCCTACCCCTTTAAGGGGAGGAAAGACCTCATGGGAGAAAGAAATCTATACTCACAGGTCGTCTATAACACTGTACTTGGCTGGCAGCGAGGAAGATGGGACCCCAAATGGTTGTCTGTTCCGGAGCTGAGGCAAGGGACCCCAATCCCAGCTAGGACAACACCCACATGGCGTGCTCGACTGCCACAACACATGCCACATGTGTGGGGAGGATTGCAAGTATGGTGTTCTGGAAAAAATATATGTAAAAAAAAATTGTGAAAAACATATGTGAGAAAAATATAAAAGGTGAAAAAATGTGAAAAGTGAAAAAACATAAGTGTAAGTGAAATCATTCATTACCTTGTTATGCAGGTCTTTTGACTGTTCTTTTCTACCCCCTCATGGCTCAGTGTCTAGCCTGCTTGGTGCATCCATGTGAGAGCTAACAAACTCATTGACTATTTATACACAGACACTAATTATAAATTAAAAAGACACAAATGTGGGAAATTAACCTTTAATTGCCATTTTAACCTGTGTGTGACACCTTATGTGTCTGTATCAAGGTCCAACATTCCAGGGTAAACTTTTGATCAGGACCATTTGGGAGATTTCTGTTAAGATTATGATTTGAAACGGATCCAAAAAAACTATGTGATAATAAATGGCTTCATGTTATTGCTATCCTTAAAGGGGTTGTAAAGGTACGTGTTTTTTTACCTTAATGCATTCTATGCATTTAGGTGAAAAAACATCCGACAATGCCCTCTCGAAAGTCCTGCACTCGCCTCCAACATCCTCTTCACCACTCAGCCTGGCCGTTCAATGGTTACAGTGGATGACTTGAAAGCAGCACAGCCATTGGCTCGCGCTTCTGTCAATCACATCCAATGACGTGGCGTGCCGAGGGGTGGGCCGAGTGATACAGTGCGCGGCTATATCATGGAAGCGCGCCCGCAGGCACTCCACACCATGCGAGGGAGCTTGCATGAAGGTGTTGAGTCCTTGTGGGGGGGAGCCAAAACAGCCGCCGAGGGACCCCAGAAGACCAGGTTCGGTGCCACTCTGTGCAAAACAAGCTGCACAGTGGAGGTAAGTATAACATGTTTGTTATTTAAAAAAAAATATATATATATATCTTTAGTGATCCTTTAAATAAAAGACAGTTTTTTGGCATGATCAGTCATATTTTCAATATTAATGACAAAATTTCACAATTTCTGCCAGGGTATGCAAACTTTTGAGCACAACTGTACAGTAGATATGTTTAAATTACACACAAACTTTTTAATTTGGGTGTGCTATTTCTATAATCATAATTACTGTACATTATGCTTCTAATTGTGTTTATAAAATCAAATTTGCTCTTGTGGATTCATGCAAACTGTTGTGGGTCTTGTAATGAAACTGCTCATTTTCTAATTAAGATTAAAGTTGCAGTGTGTACACAAAATAAAGGAAATGCCTAACAAGATATTACTATGAATGTCATGGAGAAGTTGGGTTAACCTCAGGGCTTTTCAGTCCTTATTGGAATTGTATATACAAGTCAACTGTATAGTAGGAATTTAACCTTCAACAAAGAAAAGCCTCTGTTTTTTTTATGGGAAAATAAGGTGAAAATCTACTTCCCACTCTGTACTCCAGAGCTTCACATTAATGTTAAGTAATATTTAGGTCTGGTGAGTAGGGAGGCAATGGAAGGCATTTGACTTCCTCCTCATGTTCTTGGGTATTTTCACCCTGGTATATGAGGGCAGTGGGGATAGTTCTTTTCACCAAAGGTCCACCCAAAATGGCATATCTCTACCATGTATAAAAGTTGACATTGTGTGCAGAAGACATCCCTTGATTTTCTCGAAATGTAAATATTAATTTTTACAGGTCTTCATTGACCACAGCTGATGTTTTAAATATATAGTAAACTTTTCAGCAAAGAGAAAAAAAACAGGTATACCTGGAGGTACCTACTAATACCTTCAATAGCCTCTAAAACCCCATTCTTGTGTCTGAATCCTTAGCTATTCCAAGGCAAAGATCAGATACTTTTGTTGATGTTGGGGCTTGCTGATGCTTTCCATCTCCCACCCATCCCTACTGGCTTATTACTATGATAGCTTACCTTACTTGCCAATAGAAATGATGTGGACTAGCTTTGGCAGTCAGATCGTGTCAGGGATTTACCTGTCAAAATAACCCATTTGATCCTAAAGTCCCATACACACTATCAGATTTTCTGATGATTTTTGTCTTCAGATTTACCAAAACCATGTAGTAGAAGGGCCTGCCTGATTGCATACAAATTGAAACTCCTAAGGTTTGACCTCATTTTATATGGTTTTGGTAAATCTGAAGGAAAAATCTGCAGAAAATCTGATAGTGTGTATGGCGCTTAAGACTAGAGTTTTGGAGTCTACTTGCAGGTATGTCTCAACATCTCTAGGCTCCTGTACTTATCACCTATAGCAGATTTGTCTCTGCTGACAAGGCCTCTTTACATCTATTAAAAAAAAAAAAAAATACACTTATGTTGACAATACAGACATCAGTGTCTTGTAGGTTATGTTAAATTGTGTTAAGCCGACTGGTCTGTGTTACTGGCTCTCCCTAAATGTCAAGGCTGTTTGGAAAGTTACCTTGGTTTAGCCAACACAACGGCAGCCAGCATCATGCAAAGCTGAATGATACCAGCAAAAATATGTATGACGTGCTGAACTTTAAATTGAATTTTCAAACACACAGTTTCTTCTCTTTTTTATTGTAAATTTTAGAAAGCATCACTTCAACGCCTTCTCTCTTAACACTTTGACATGAGCCCAGAGATTATTTAGCTAATTAGAAACAACAAGCTGAAGCCTTTGATAACACATTTTATTTTAAAACTTGCATTAGCATATGCACCCATTTTGCATATCATCCTGACCCATTCCTTTCACACAACAAAAGCTGTAAAGAAACAATGTAAATATAAAGTAGGCAATCTCATATTCCTACATACACACACACACACACACACACCTTTGATTGGCCTCTCCAGTGCCCAGAAACTCCCTAGACTCTGATATGGAAGCAGAGACTTTGTTTCCCAACATTGAAAGCTGGCCCACACCTCTCAGGCTCTACTCCTTTGTATAATTATTAGCCTTTGAGCATGATGCATTGGAGTTGGTAGGGGGCAAGCCAGCATTAAAGTTCATACAGCAAAGTCAGTATTTGCATATGTGAGCACTGTGGGTCTGGGGTCTTGATGAAAAGCATTTTGAGGATTCCTGCAGTACACTAGAGTAGCGTTTCAACAACTTTTGTTGTGTGCAATGCTTGCTTCCTGCTAATTGCTAATAAATTACTAATAATGGCTTCCTGCTGTAGTCTTAATTATTAATTGCATTGCAGGTGAGAACCCTTTACATATGTTTGTTCTGTCACTTAGATTTTTTTTTTTAAAGGTGGTATAAACAGAAGACAATTTATGTAACCGAGAGCAGGTATAACTGCACAGTTTTATTACCCTCGGTGTATGTAAACCCAATTTTATATTAGCTTTAACATGTTAATGCAATTTTAGAGTAATTTTTGTTAATTTAAGACCTGGTTCACATTAATGCTACTTTAAAATTGCGCTATTTCAATTGAAGTAGTGCAATTTCAAAGTAGCAAGGTCAGCGTGATTTCAGGTGCCACTTGATAGACATCTGTGTGACTTCATACACAGATGTCTATTGAACTCGCACGTGAAATCATCCAAAGTAGTGCAGGAACTACTTTCGCAAATTGGTGTGGCACCGCAAAATTAGTACTGCACTGATTGGAACAGTGGCACTGCCGCCAATAGGCTGCGATTTGTCATGGGATTTGATCTCTCAAATCGCATGACAAATCACTCCAATGTGAATCTAGACTCAAATCTGTTTTTATTAAAATCATCTTGTGATCCTGCCAGGAAGGTTTTGTTCAGGCCCTTTTTTGTTAGAGGGGGACAACATACTATCCCTGTATACCAATTGTGCTCCTGCATTGTTACCCCATCAAGCAGGCTCCTGGTGGAGACTACAAGTGGCTGTTTCAGCACATGTTATGCAAGTATGGTCCACTGCTGTCACCAGGGAACCATAAGAAATGGCATGTAGTCATCACTGAAGTGCATGCATGTAGACATGGAGTTGCTCCAAAAAGAATGCAGGAGAAAAAAAAGCCAATCGTTAATGATGCACTGCTTTAACCAATGAAAGCATTGGGTAGTGTCGCCGGCTATGACGAAAGAAAGAGTGGCAAAAGTGTGCAATCAAAATAGGTATATGGGGTAGGGGAGGCCCGATGGCAGAATCTTTGTCATTTTGCCATGCACGGACAACATGACTGTGCCTTTTTATGGTGACTATGTCTAATCAATTCATAACATAACACATTTCCAAGCTGCGTATACATTTACTGATCATCGTTTATGTTGGATACAATTCTCCTTATCCCAACATCTTTTGAAGTTATTTTTTTCCTCAGGAACTGAAAGTTATTGGAGGGTAAAATGACACCATTAATTCTCAGTTTCTCTGAGGAAGAATTTAACTTTGAAACGCGTTGAGATGAGAAGATTTATACCTAATAAATCTGTTGATCACTGAATGTATATGCAGCTTTTAAATATGGTTTTATGTAAAAAAAAATCTAAACATTTAAATATAAAAATAGCTATTTTTTTATGAATTGATGAGCTGCGATTGAAATGCCTCTAAAAATCCAATCAAAATCTCCTTTTTGTTTTTTTTTGTGTATGACTATTGGTTATGTTGGAATTCAATAGGTTGGTAAAGATGCTTGGTGTTTATATTGTGTCTTTTAAAGCCCACGTCAAAGTATCTTAAAGCTAAACTCCAGGAAAACTAAAAATACTCCCTTGAAGTCTCCACTGCACCCTAGCCTGGTTTCTGCAGCAGAGTCCCAAAGTCTCTGATGCATCCCAGCCTGGTCTCCACTGCATCCACAGCCCAGCCACTGCTGCATCGGCAGCCAAATACTCTGCTGCTTCATGCCCAGTGTCTGTTGCAGTTGAAGCCCAGCCACTGCTGCACCTACCTTTGCGTCCACTCAGCTTGGTTTCTGCTGTATTTGCTGCCATATTTCTCCTCAGCTGCCTGCAATCTACACTGAACCCATGTTCTCACCCTGTGCTGCACCCTAGCTACAACCACATTCTCAGCAATTAGACATGTGCCGAATGAAAAAATGTGTTTTGATTAATTTCGGATCAATTTGTTACTTTACTAATTAAATGTTGTTTTATTGGTAACAAAACTTGTTTAGTTTTGTTTCATTTATTCGGTTTCAACTGGATTCAAAATTCAAAAAAATATATTTATTTTCTATTGTATTTCTGTTCTATTCCTTTATCTTATTTTCTATGATATTCTTTTTTATATTTTATTATTATTTTTATATTCTATTTTATTCTATTCTATCATGTTTTATTTTATTCTAAATTAGAGACCAGGTGTGGTTCAGTGGGGTGGAACTCCTTGTGCGGGTGCACGCCACGACTCGCTTCCCACCAACATAGCGAAAGTCAGTTTATTGAGTAGTATTAAAAGTGCATGACACCCACTGCAGATACATTAACTGGTAACAGAGGCTGACACATTTCACACAACGAACCGTGCTTACTCATAACGGCATTTATTTAATTTTATTTTATTCTATCCTTTTCGAAATTTGAATTTCTGAAGACATGTATATTCTTTCTATTTTATTATATTCTATTCTATTTGAAACTCGAATTTTGGAAGACGGCTATATTCATACATCCGGATTTCTGAATTATGAAAATGTCATCCACATTTTGATTCGTAACAAAACAAATTGCACATGTCTATCAGCAACACCCACAATCTTCACTGCATACACAGGTTGCTGAATACAGCCAAAAAAAAAGTTATAATGAATCAGATTACGTTGCTGCTGCTGTATTTAAGCCAAGCTATACATAAGTTTAAAGTAAATCAATTCCACAGCCAAATAATCACTGTGCATGTACATGTCTCTGACTGTCTTTGAAAATAGTACTGTCTTGTAACAATACTACAAAGCTTTAAGTCCTTATACACACAGGGAGTTACAAAAAACAAGCTGCAAAGCCAGTACCAATGCCAGGAAAAAGCGTCTGTAAAAATGCTTTTTAGTAGGTTTTTGCATTGGCGTTAACACGAGTTTAGCCGCCTTAGCGTTTAGCAGCCTCTTCCATTTTCCATTCACAAATACAATTACTACAGAGCACAAGCCACATGACATGTCAAAATCAATGGTTCACTATGAGAGTTGTCTTAACTGATCCGACTTTCAGCTGATTGATTTGAATGGAAGTCGCATCCAAGTTGGATCATCATGATCTGACTTGTGGCATATGACTTGTGCTCTGAGGGTCTTGAAGGGGAACCCCATGCCAAAATTTGAAACGAAGGATGTGGGATACCCCATAGATCCATACCAGGCCCTTTGAGTCTTGTATCGGTATTCAGGGCCGCTGATAGGGCAGTACAACCAGCCCCATTGTACGGGGCCCGCCCCCATCAGCTACACAGTGGGGCCCGGGCATCTTACAGTTTGTTACCGCATTTAAAAAAAAAAAAAAAAGTTTCCTAAATTCCCCTCCCGCTCCTACTTGCTTACATAGGGGGGGTTAAATAATTTTCCAGGAGGGGAGTGCAGGCGCAGCAGAGGGACTATTTCTTTATTTTCGGGCACATGTACATCATGCCGCCCCACTATTTTATTAGTCCCGGCTGGCGGAGTGATACAGTGATTCTCCGTTCGTCTCCCGGCTGCATTCCTCATGAGTTATATAGAAGTTGATCGGCTGACAGGGGAGAGGAGGACAGCGTTGGCTGCACTGGACACAGTGAGTGGGGAATAGAGGTTAGAATACTCACTGTGTCCTATCATGTATCTCACAGCTCAGCAGGTTATCAGCATTACAATTACAACAGGTAGCACAATAAGCAGGTGCTCTGTCATGGCTCTGTCATGGCTCTAGGTCACATTGCTTTTGGGTGCTCACTGTATTATGGCTGTGCTTTGTTACAGTCTGTTACATACAGTACAGCCATAAGTTAACTCAGTGAGCACCCAAAAGCAATGTGACCTACAGCAATGATAGAGCCATGACAGAGCACCTGCTTATTGTGTTACCTGTGATAATTGTAATGCTGATGATCATAAGAAACAACGAGATGCTACTTGAGGGTCGTTTCACACTGAGGCAGCGCAACTTACAGCGCTACTGCCTCAGGCGACCCAGACGCGACTGCTGCAGCGACTTGCAAAATGACTTCTGTATAGAAGTCAATGCAAGTCGCCCCCAAAGTCGTTCAGGAACCTTTTTCTAAGTCGAAGCGACTTGTGTCACTCCAAATAGAACGGTTCCATTGTACAGAACGGGACGCTACAAGTTGTCCTAGTGTGAACCGACCCTTACACTTCATTTGGGGGAGCAGTAAACATGCAGCAGAGCTACATTTTTACGGCTCCTCAAACCAATCCCCTTTAACTGCTTCCCATCCAGCAACGTACCAGTAAATCGCTGGGATAGACGGATGATATCTTGATCATCACTACAGCAATGATCAAGATATCATTTTTTTAGTCCCAGCAATTCTGCACAAAGTAAAGTAATCCTAATGGCTAAGAAGACACTGGATTACTTTTACAGGCAGTGGAAGGGGGTCCCATCACCACCTTTACTGCTTTTAAGCACTTGCTTACTGGGCACTTAAACACCCTTCCTGCCCAGACCAATTTTCAGCTTTTGGTGCTCTCACACTTTGAATGACAATTACTCAGTCATGCAACACTGTACCCAAATGAATTTTGTGTCCTTTTTTTCCCACAAATAGAGCTTTCTTTTGGTGGTATTTGATCACCTCTGGGGTTTTTATTTTTTGCGCTATAAATGAAAAAAGACCGAAAATTTTGAAAAAAAAACGCATATTTCTTTGTTTCTGTGATAAAATTTTGCAAATTATAATTTTTTTTTCATAAATTTTGGCCACAATTTATACTGCTACATATCTTTGGTAAAAATAACCCAAATTAGTGGATATTATTTGGTCTTTGTGAAAGTTAGCGAGTCTACAAGCTGTGGTGCGAATCGCACAAAATTGATCACATCTGATGTACTGGTGACCTATCTCACTTCTTGTGACCCGAACAAGTCAGGAAAGTACAAATACCCCCCAAATGACCCCTTTTTGGAAAGTAGACATTCCAAGGTATTTACTAAGATGCATGGTGAGGTTTTTGATGTTGTCATCTTTTTCCCACAATTCACTGTTTACATATGAGATCATCTCCCATTGGCAGGTGCGATCGCGCTGTGAACGGCCGCTTTGATTGGCCGTTCACGGCGATCTGTATTCGCCTGTCTCCGGGAGACACGGAAAATACAATACTTCCGCGATGCGCGCCCCCGGCGGCGCGCATTGCGGAAGTAAACACCAGGCCGTCCAGGGACGGCCAGGCGAAGGAAGCCGCCCGCTCTAAGGCCGTCATTCGGCCATAGGGCGGGTGGGAACCGGTTAAGATGTGACCAGTAGCATCCGGTTCCAGGGACACAGTGAGAGGGATGGATATTGTTCTTCCCACTGTGTGATGTCAGAAACCGGAAGTGACAAGGATGTTGTCACTGCCGGTTATGTAAAGAAGCCATCACTGGCTTGAACAAGCATCTAATCAAACTGATCTTAGTTTGATCAGATGCTTTGGAGGCCAGAGGACAGATATGGGGTCTAAAAGACCTCATATCTCTCCATAAAGAGGACCTGTCATGGCCCTTGCTATCACAAGTAATGTAAAGATGCAGTGTAAGATTTTTTTTTTTTTATTTGTACTAAAATACAATTTTAAATAATTTTAAACTGCCCCCCCCCCCTTCGTGCTTATTAATTGCAAAAGTATGCATTGGCTCCACACGCATATGTAAATGGCAACAAACCTGCATTTTGTTTCAAGCCGGGATCAGGGATGGGGTCGAGGGTGGTTGAAGGGGGCCCCGTCAGGTAGGCTGTACAGGGCCCCATGATTTCTAACAGCTGCCCTGTCGGTATTGAAAGGGAACCCCACGCCAAAATGATAAAACAAAAAGCAGTGTAGGTTCTTCAATCTGGTATGGATTTTTTTTATTAAATGAGCAAGCAGCCTGGCAGGTCAGGAAAGGGGGGGTGAGCGAGTCCCCCCACGGTGAATGAGTATACATTGTGCCCCTACCCATGTACCCCCAAAAAAGGCAGTGTAGTGTAAATAAAAACAAAAGACTGTTTAAAAGTCCTTTATTGAAAATGAAGATTGTCTCACATCGTAGCTTCACTGCGTCTTCTTCCTCTGGTCTTCTCCCTCCAGTGATGTGTTCTTCCTCCAGTCTTCTCCCTCCACTGTTGTCTTCTTCACCGCTGTTGTCTTCTCTACCACTGTTGTCTTCTCTGCCACCGACCTGGTCCTCCTCCGACACTTGCTCCCATCGTTGTGCCAGCTCCATTCTCACGTGACATCACAAGGGGCGGGTCTCATGGTGATGTCATTGGATGGCCATGCCCCATGGCTATATAAGAACCAGCAGAGAATGAAGCTGGCACAGTGATGGGAGCCAATGTCAGAGGAGGACCTGGTCAGCAGAGGAGAAGACCACAGCGAAGGGAGAAGAACGGAAGAAGAACACACTTCCAGAGGGAGAAGACCGGAGGAAGAAGATGAGTTGAAGCTACGCCTGGGAATATTCTTCATTTATAATAAAGGACTTGTCAAAATCATCTCTTGTTTTTATTTACACTACACTGTCTTTTTTTGGGGGGTGAATGGTTAAGGGTACAATGTACCATATACTCATAACATGCGGGGTGGGATCTGGGGGCCCCCTTATTAAAAGAGGATTCCAGATTCTGATAAGCCCCCTGCCTGCAGACCCCCACAACCACTGCCCAGGGTTGTCAGGAAGAGGCCCTTGTCCCCATCAAAGCACCTATCCCCCCCATGTTGAGGGCATGTGGCCTGATATGGTCCAGGAGGGGGGGCACTCATTCATATTCCCCCTTTCCTGACCTGCCTGACAGCATGCTTGGATCAGGGTCTGGTATGGATTTTGAGGGGACCCTATGCTGTTTTTTTGTTGGCGTGGGGTTTGCCCTCAAAATCCTAACCAGACCATAAGGTCTGATACAGTCTTGGAGCTGGGAGGAATTCCACGCCGTATTTTTTTTTCCTTTTTGGCATGGAGTTTCCTTTCAAGATCTTCAGAGCACAAGTCGCATGCCATATGTTGGATTATGATAATTCAACTTGGATGCGGCTCCCATTCAAATCAATGGGCTGAAAGTCGGATCAGTTAAAATGGCTCTCATAGGGAACCATTGCTTTTGACATGTAAAAAAAATAACCCTTGACGTGTCAAACGTTTTTACAGCTGTAATGCTGGTCTTCAGAATGCACTGGCCCTGGGGTTTTTTTGCAAATTGAAAACACCTATGCCACTTACAGCTCCTAAAAGCCTATGGAATAACATGGAGAGGTATTCTTAACCACATGCCGACCACTGCACGCCGATTCACATTGGCAGAATGGCATGGGCAGGCAAAAGGATGTACTTGTACTTCCCTTTGAATTTGCTGCCAAGTGGACGCACGCGAGAGCGTGCCTGCGAGTCTCGCAAATTTGATGTCTGCCACCGGCCCACAATTACAGCGAGGAGAGGCAGAACGGGGAGATGCCTATGTAAAAAAGACATTTCCATCTGACGCTGGTAAAAGCAGCTGTAAAAATGCCCTGTGTGCCTGAGGGCTAAAGCATTCTCCAAGTATGTTACTGAAACGATTTGTTTATTTTCAATTTCAAAATCTACGAAAAGACAATCTATATGCTGTAGTTTTTTTTTTTGCAATGGTACATGTCCCCTATGACCGTGCCCAATTCCCCATGCTCTTTTTTGACAATGCTTTGCCTATTAGTCTTTAAAATAGGCAAAACTTAGTATCAATATTTACCCCCATTATTTTGGATTTAATGCTTAGTTTGAGTTTCACAAGGGCCCCTGTGATTCAAACCCAGACAGATTTGCTTATCTCTAGTTCTAGCACAGTGACAAGGAAAGCATTGAATTCTTGGGATCAGCATTATTTTTGACTGATTAAATAAGGATAATAATTTTTTGGCACCCTGTGCTGCTTTTATGTAAGGAATGTATCGGTGGCTAAAATGTACTGAAGCCAAAAAAATAGCCAGGCAGCTAGTATTCTAAGAAGGACATCACCAAAGGCAGGTCTTATGTTTCTCTCATTACATGTTGCCTTTAAAGCAACCTTTTTTGTTATTCAGGACTTTCTTACACCAAGCCATACCTGGTAAAAGGAGAGTGTACATACTTCCCTTTCTTGTTGCTCATACCTTTGAATAATTGTAAACATTATCTAAGCCCTTGTACACACGGTCGGACATTCTGACAACCAAATCCGTTGGATTTTGTCCGACGGATTTTGTCCGACGGATTTTGTCCGAAACTGTTGCATACACACGGTCGGACAAAGTTGTCGAAAAATCCGATTGTACATAACGTGATGACGTTATTTCATTACGACGGGACTACGTTCAAGCTAGTAGCCAATAGCTTTGGTCTAGGAATTTGATCTGAGCATGCGTGGCACTTTGTCCGTCGGAGTGGGCTACACATGACCGGAGTATGTCCGATCGGAGCATTTTGCTGGAAAATTTTACGGACAAGTTGGAAAACTTGGTCCGTCAGATACTCCAATGGAAACAGTCCGATGGAGACCACACACAGTTGGATTATCCGACAAAACGGTCACATTCTGTCAGAATCTCCGACTGTGTGTACAAGGGCTAACAGTTATCCAATCCTGAGATAACTTCTGATGAAATTGTACTGTATTGAAACTGTATTGAAACCAACACTTCCAGAAGCGAGGAACTCTGTAGTGCTCACTGGTTCCTCATGCTGACCTTTATTTTGCTAGTGTATCCTGTAATGGGTGGAAGACAGAGGGAGGAACCACTGAAAGCTGTAGGAGATCTAGGAGGTTGACAATCCCAGAATAGTGATTAACTAAACCCAGACAGAAGATTTCTTAAAATCCGGGTGGCTTTTGCAGTGAGGGAAGCAGGAAAGGCATTGCTTTAGAAAAAGTTTGTATAGCCACGGGCTCACCAAAAGTGGTGAACTCCTGGGTCTCCGGCAGCTCTAGCATGTTTATGTTGCCCTCTATGCCACTACTGTATTCCGTAATGGGTGGAAGTCAGAGGCAAGAACCTGTGAAAGTTGCTGGAGACCCAGGAGATCCTGGAATAGTAATAAACTATGGTCCGATCCAAATCCAGTTCAACAGAAATTTTTTGAGGATCAGTGTGGCTTTTGTCAGAGAGGGCAGAAGTAAAAACAAGTATACTCTACTTTTACAGATATTACTTGGTTTAAAAAATAAAAATGAAAAAATTGCACACTGTATTGAGACTGGGGACATTTAGCCATTCAGGGCTAAATTATATTGTTCTTTTGGGGAAAAAAACAATCCCCATCCTCTGATAATTACGCTTATGATGTTCTAGCTTCCTGTAGGAACACAGACACACACACAGCCTTTTTAAATGACAGGATAGTTACATGATTGTACATGGCTTCTGATATGTATCTTATTTGTTCAAAACAGTCGGAGGTCATTATTGCAAGTTATATTTCTCACTCTGTGCTGTTCATTCCTATTGTAGAGGACAGGAATATAAATTGCTCTATTACTAATCTCAGTTTCTGTAGTTACATCTGTTATTGTTGAATTTTTTTTTCATCATTAATTTTTTTTCCCAAAATATTTGTAGGAGACTGAATGGCTCAGCAAATTGACATTGAGATACACAACATCCTCCTACACTTTTGTTTTCACTGCCAGGGACAGAAAATTGAGGCTGGCTTCATCTTAAAATAGATCAGATCAGTTTGTTGGGAGTGAAGCTTCGGGTTTTTTAGGATATTTCGGTTTCTGATATTTAGCACTTATCCCTTATCTCCCCATGTCGATTGCTCGTTGGGATTTGTTCTGAAACAATGTTTACATTTAACACCTGTTAAATGTGTGTTTTAGCTTATGAGTTTAAAAACATATTTTTCTAGCTTTTTAGGGTGTATTTTCACTATTTAAAAACAAAAAGTGCATTACATCATGCATTTGCATATGTCTTTTACGTATAATTTTTTTTACGATCTGTACTTGTAATTAGTTTATGTGTAAGGGTGTCTTTTACGTGTATTTTTGAAAGCCATACATTCCAACATTTATTATATCCTTTCCTGTTACCATTTTGTTTTGGGACTTTTGTATTTGAAAACGAAATACGCATTGCACATTATGGGAATTACAATTAATTTCTATGTAACATACTTTTTAATGAAAAACAACCAACCTCATTACTAAAATTTATTTTAACCACACTGAACTAAAATGAGAAGCTAAGAACATATTTATGTACATGAAAATGTGAATGGACATGAGAATAGTTGTCAGAAGTCAGGAAAGAGGCCGATTGTTGAGAGGTCGCCCCTTGCGGCTAAGTGCAGTGCTTCCCTGAAAGTGATACAGGGAGAGCAGTGCCCAAAGGTGCACAGTTTGCCAGGTGTTTGCTGGTGATGAGCCGGCCACTTGGAGAGAACTAAGAGTCCCTGGGATGATCCATAGGGCCACTGAACGCTCGGTTCAGATAGTTATCTCCAGTAGGGCCAACCTGGGAACAGAAGGTGAAGACAAGCCAAGGGTCGTACACGTGAGATCAGTCCACAAGTATCAGATGCAAATTACAGGTGAGGGAGCAGACAAGAGCATAGTCGGTGGAGAAAGCCAGGGGTTAATCAGGAGAGGATCAGAAGCAGAAGTCAGAAGAACCCGGGTTGGGAACGGGGGAACCAGAATCACAAAAACACTGGAACTCAGAAAACAATGGGAAGCTGACGATAATCCAGCAAAGGGTGGCTCCAACAGCAGGCTTAAATAGACCTGGAAGTACTGCCCACAGCAGTCACACTGTGTGCCATGGTGGCCACCATTGTCTTGGACAGGATTGCCAGTCCTTCGGCCATTTTCCTGACAATAGTGTTCTGCTCAGCTCTCCTTCCGGTTGACAAATACTTTTTTGAGCCTCGCATAGGTAGAGATCGGGAAGCAAGCTGTTGGAGCCAAAGATGCTTGGATGAGAGCTTCCAGGCTATGGACTTAGAGAGCTATAGGAGGCCTATTTTCTATAAGTCTCTCGCACAGAAAAATATTTTTTGCTGCCTCTTACCCTGTGACCTGGCAGTACACAACACTGCAATAGCATGATCACAAAGAAGTGAAGATTATGAGAATGCCCCCTTCATTCTGCAGCAGACTGATGACATAATTCTCATTGATTTCAGCCTTCATTTAATGAACAATCCCTTTCCTGGAGCCCAAGGGTTGCTTTTTATTGATAAAAGGTAAATTATTTTTTAAATGGTGGTGTTGCTATATTTTGCAACATGCCAGGAATTTATTGATGCAGAATTAGTTACTTATTGGTGTGGTTTAATTTGCCCCCTTAATCACCAGGCCATTTTTTTGCAATACGGCACTGCGACGCTTTAACGGACAATTGCGTGGTCGTGCGATGCTGTACCCAATCACAATTTATGTCCTTTTTTTCCCCATAAACAGAGCTTTCTTTTGGTTGTATTTGATCACCTCTGCGGTTTTTATTTTTTACGCAATAAAAAGTCACAATTTTGAAAAAAAATATCTATATTTTTTATTTTTTGCTATAATAAATATCCCCCCCCCAAAAAAAATATTTAAAAAGTCTTCCTCCATTCAAACTGATATGTATTCTTCTACATATTTTTGGTAAAAAAAAAATTCAAAAAGCGTATATTGATTGGTTTGTGCAAAAGTTATAGCATCTACAAAATAGGGAATAGATTTCTGGCATTTATATTTTTTTTTTTTTTTTTTTACTAGTAATATCGGTGATTTTTAGCAGGACTGTGACATTGCAGTGGACAGATCGGACTCTTGACACTTTTTTTGGACCATTGAAATTTATACAGTGATCAGAGCTAAAAATAGCCACTGTTTACTGTATAAATGTCATTGACAGGGAAGGGGTTAACACTAGGGGTCGATCACGGGGTTAAATGTGTGTTCTAGGGAGTGATTCTAACTGTGGGGGGATGGGACTGCCTGGAGGAGGAGGCCGATCAACAGCAGATTTGTCTCCTCTCTCCTGATAATGTAATGGAAACAAGGCAGACCGCCATTCTATAAAAGGGGAATGTGCTGATCCTGTGTTCCTGCTAAGCATCTTACCATTCCCACATGAAAAGCACATCCCCCACAGTTAGTAATCACTCCTAGGGAACACAGTTAACCCTTTAATCACCCCTGATGTTAACCCCTTCCCTGCCAGTGTCATTAGCGACCGTGTATATTTTTTTTCGCAATGATCACTGTATTAGTGTCACTGGTCTCCAAAAAGTGTCAAAAGTGTCAGTTCCAAGTCCAATTTGTCCACCACAATATCACAGTCCCGCTATAAGTCGCTGATCGCTGCCATTACTAGTAAAAATTAGAATAAATAAATACAAATATATCATGGTTTGTAGTCGCTAGAACTTTTCCACAAACCATTCAATATATACGTATTGAGATTTTTTTTTTTTTTACCAATAAATATGTAGCAGAATACATATTGGCCTAAATTGATGCAGAAATTAGATCTTAAAAAACATTATATTTGGAATGTTTTATAGCACAAAGTAAAAAATATAGTTTCAAATTTGTTGGTCTTTTTTTTGTATATCGTGTAAAAAATAAAAACCGCTTCATTTGTGGGGAAAAGAAGGACACAAATTTTATTTGGGTACAGCGTTGCACGCCCACAAAATTGTCAGTTAAAGTAACACAGTACCGTATCGCAAAAAATGGCCTGGTCATGAAGGGGTAAACCTTCAGGAGCTGACGTGGTTAGGATAAAAAAAATGTTTGGGCTTTATAACAACTTTAAAGTTAAAAAGATACTTCTGTGACTGGATCGCAATGCCTCTCCTTTTTATTCCTCATTTTATCACTTTAGATTTTATATAACAACAGTGCATTGTTTTTTTACTTTTACATCCCCTCATTTAAAGAAGTTCCAGATTTATTCACATAGATATAATCATTCAAACCAATGCATACAACCCTCACAAATTTCGTTTGACTTAATCCGGTTATTAAAACCAATTAAGTTACACTTTATTAGTTAAAATATCAAAAGATATATGTACATATTAGTGGAAATTAATATGTTATTTTCTTTTATTCATAACACACAAATATATAATAAATGAATTGCACTTAGAAGAAATATCAATTCTGCAAGCTTTCAAGGATAACTGACACAGTATTAGGAACATCATTAAATGGTAATTACATTATTTATGATAAAATAGCCTGCTAAGAGTGAGGATAAACAGCATTACGAGGAGCAATATATCATTTGCGAAACTAAAAGAGGTCCTATTTTTTAATGATAAAAAATGTGTCTCTAATGTGGCAGCCTGTATAAAAGCTCTGAATAGTAATGTGCAGTTACTGGAACTTTCTCTAAGGAATATTGGTTACATTTCTACTACTTGGCAAACCGTGAGTTTTTACCCTAAACTGCATGTGACCATGCAAAATAGTTCTGCACTGTCTAGAAGATTTTTTATCTATAATCATAAGGAATTATCTGCTGTATTAATCTAAATATCTATCTATGGCTTCTCCCCAACAATAAAAAAAAGCCTTTATTGTGCAGCATGCCAATTATTATGTGGCAGAGGCCCTGAGCTACATCATGCACCTACTATTTTCCACTATGCACCATAATAGCTTGAAAACACCCAATAAATGTAATAAAACTCGAAATTAATGGACATGAAGTTTGCAGATTCTAATCAAAGTATATTGTGTATAGTGCTACCCCGGAAAGGAACTGATTGATAATTTGGGTTCTCTGTTCTGTGCCTTGACTCCATAAACAACCTCAGCCTCTAGGCCCCTAGTCTCTAGTTTTAAGTGTTAAGCCGGCTAGCAATGGGGCACAGTAGTACCATTGATGCACATGAGAATAGTTCCAATCAAGTCTGCAGGCAGAAAAAATGCTACCAGATGGCTGTATGATCAGTTCCTTAAGAGCTTAGTCTCTCTAGCAACAGATAAATTCCTCACCAACAGCTCACCAGTTCCAGTGATATTGCAGCTCACCCTCCGGTCACAGACAGTAAATAGTTCACTCTCTACCCGGTACCCAGGTGAATCTGGCTGGCGACCACGGTGCAGTGCTGCCTGCCTGTCTATTGAACTCTTCTTGCTCAGCACCCTCCTCTTGCTGATATAGCTGTTAACCAGTTAAAACGGAGTTACTACCATATATGTACATGAGAACAGTTGGGTGACTGGGTGGCCCTCTATAACAAGAAGTACCTGAGTAAGGACCTTCATTGAAAGATCAGCAGGCATTATTTTAATAAAAGCTGCCTATACTGTATAAGCGACTGGATTTACATGTACTCTGCCTGTCACTGCTGTAGTGCAACAGGCTGAGGATTTAAAGATGAAAAGGCCCAGATGATGTACAATGTGCAATAAACCTTGGCAAGCAATCAGCTTTAATTTTGCTGAAGTCTAGTCCGTTAAGAGGCACTTTGCTATACTGGATAAACCTGATTAGTTTGCTTTGACTGTTTTGTATTGGTCAGAGCACACACACCAGTGTCCTTTTCAGTACACCCAGTATTTGATTACAAATCCGATTTCTTGATGCTTATAGTGTGTGTCTCTTTTAATTAGTGCTTTTCGATTTGGTAATAATGTGCATTTTGTATGACTGCAGAACACACATTGATACCTTTCAAGTTGTTAATTATTATTTCTCAAATCTGCATAGCATCTTTAATTATGTGAAAATTGGCTTTGAAGTACCTTAATTGTTAGAATAAGTTTGCCTTTTGTTGTTTTGCATACCTTGAAAAATATTAATTTAGCATATGTACCTCATCTTTTATGTTTTCAATAATAAAGCTCTAGGATAGGCTTTTAGGTAATTCCTCACATTCCCAGCATGGCTCACATTTTAACAATGTATTGCATTTCTTGCCTTCTCCTTTTTTATTTTTTATTACTGCACATTATCAAAAATATTTTCCATAAATCTTCACCACATCATGTAGTATCCTTATAATAAGGACATTTTACATCTACACAAGGGTTTGTAAAGCCAATACCTCGGTTTGATATGGATACAGCATGGAAGGGTTAGAGGGTCTGTCAGTTTTTTGTTTTTGTTTTTTAATTGTGATTTTTTTTTTATTGAAAGTTTTTCAAAATAATACAAAGGCATATGCAATTTTGCAGATGCTGTCATAGGAAACGTCCAATGAAGAAAAATAGCATTTCAAGTCACATACATTTAAGAAGACACAAAAGGATTCACATGAGTACAGTAAATATAAAGTAGTTAAGAAAGCATTGAACCAACAATGAGATGGAGCATCTGACAAATAATAAACATAAATGGAAATGGATCCAAGGATTAGACTTAGCAAGGAACAGGAACAGAATTGACCAGCTCCAATCCAGCATGAGCAGAGAGTGTTTGGAGCCTAGGTAATATAGAGAACACTACAGAAACTCATTAGTAATATCTAATGAGGCAATGCAACCATATTAAAAGTGAAGAGGAGGGAATTTCACAAAAATAAAATTACAAGTTTAACATCCCAAAATCTGTTAAAGTGAGGGTAAACCGTATTCATAGTGGTACCAGGCATCCCAAATTATGTTAAAATGCAGTAAAGTGTCACCAGATTGAGCTGCAAGGTACTCCACTTTCCAAACATCTTTGATTGCACTTCAAAGTTGAGGGAGAGAAGGTGCAGTTGAGAGCCAACAAGAGGAAATTACTCTTTTTCTTGAAGCAACTAAAACATGTGATATCATTTAAAGGTTTGTCATTACCAGTGAAGGGTAATCCAAGTAAAAAGTGAAGAGGATCAGGGGGAGATGTGATTATCAAGACTTCCAAAAAGGATATTAGATACAGATGCTCGAAAGGGCTGAATAAGGCGACATGACCAAATGATATGTTATAGGGAACCTATATCTTTAGTACATCTCCAGCATATAAGCTAGGTTATAAGAATGGAGAATCTCAGGGGTTTTATACGAAAACATCAGTATCTTGTAAGTAGTCTCTCGCTGCACTGCGCTGGATGATTTGGACCGAGCTTCCCAACTTTTTTTCAACTGTTTATAGGAAACAGGGTGTCCAAGGACATGTGCCCAGTTACACAGGTAGAAATGGGAGTCTGCTGTTAAAGGGGTTGCTTCATGAAAACTTTTATGGATAGAAGATATCAAATGTGGTTAATGCGGGCCTTGGGTGTAAATAGATTGAAAGGCCATAGGTTTGGTTAAAGTCAGTGCAGGAAATAGGGATGCAACGTAATGTTTAAATTGAAGGTATGTATAGAAGAGTCACCTAGGGATATGCTTCTTAGGATTTAATCCTCAAAAGGACACTGTTTGGGAATGACTGGATGCACAAGGTTGTGGAATTGGACTATACTAGCCCATGCCCAGGGCACTATACCTCCATAAAATAGTCTATCTGGTAAGTCTGGGTTATAAAGGACATTGGGGGTGAGCATGGTGAGGGGAGAGAGTATCTTTCCAAACTCAATATGTAAAAATCATCAACACAAGGTGTGTCAAGTCTCTTTGTGGCAGCAGTATGGTACCAAAGCAAGGAACATGGATGGGTAGGATATATGGATTCCATCTCATTTCCTGACCACTTATTAGGTGCACGTTGGGTGGACTAAGACAACGCAGAACATAGATGGGTAGCATAGTAATACTTAATAATAGGATCTGGAGCCTCCCAGACCTCCACCTCCAAGATTTTAAAGAAGAGAGCATTGATTGAGCGATATGGTAGGACCTGTTGTTCCAGATAAAATTAATAATAGAATGTTAAAACGAAGTTGAGACATGGTTATTGGGACCATAAGGGTTTCAAAATAATACAACGATCTGGGGAGAAATAACATTTTAAGTAAGTTTATCTTCCCAAATAGGAAAACATAGAAGGGTCCAATTGTTTAAGCAAACAGATTATATCCCTGAATAAAGGAGAATAACTAATAATATACAATGAATGATAGGAGGAGGTACTAAAAATAAGCCAAATATTTGAAGTCATGGGGGCTGAAAGTTGAAGAGATCTAAGAAGTTGAGGGTGATGTGAAGTGGTAAGGCTTCTGTTTAGAAGTGTTCATTTTATAGCCTGACAAAGTAAAAAGCAATTTATTTAGGGAAGAGAAAGAGATATGCGGATCAGTCAGGGTCAATAAAATGTCATCTGCAAACAAGGAGAGCTTGTATTAACGTTGACATATATGTACCCCATGGATAAAGAACAATGGGGACAGAGGGCACCCTTGTCTACTGCTGTTGCTCACTTGGAATGTGTGGTGCAGTTAAGAAGCTTGAAAAGTGGGTAGAAAATATAATGGCATTAAGGAAAGGCCCTTAGAAGTCATAATGAGCCAGACTGGCAAACATATAGGGTAATGCAAGCCCATCAAATGTTTTTTTGCACAGAAAAACTTAAAATGAGAGGGGTATAGTACGAAACCTATTTAATACCTCAAAGCAATGATTCACCGTGTATTGTCTCCAGCACATCTAACTGGAACAAAACCCATCTAACCTCTATTTATAATTTTAAGCAGGAACTGGGACAGCCTGTGAGCCAAAATCTTTGTAAAAATGTTCTAATCTGAGCTAAGTAAAGCAATGGACCTACAGTTATTAGGGGACAGCAGGACTCTTCCCAGGTTTCAGTATAACAGAAATGTAAAAATGCATAAACTGGGTGTAGGGAGTTTTGCCTTTTAATAAAGATTGATAAAAGAACAACATATGGGGAGCTAAAATAGGGAAAAGGGCCTTATGCTGCTTACACATGATTGGAAATTCGGCCAGCAAAAGACCGATCAGAGCTTTTGGTCGGAAAATGTGATCTTGTGTATGCTCCATCATACTTTTGCTGGCCGAAATTCCGCCAGAAAAAGATTGAGAGCATGTTCTTAATTTTCCGGTCGGAAAAAGTTCCTATCCGAAAATCCGTTCGTGTGTATGCAATTCCTACGTGCAAAAACTCACGCACACGCTCAGATTCAACTGCAAGATGGAAGCTATTGTCTACTGGCTAATGAACTTCCTTTTTTTTAGTCCCACTGTATGCGTTGTACGTCACTGCATTCTTGACGGTTGGAATTTGGTGTGACCGTGTGTACGTAAGACAGCTTGAGCGAAATCCCGGCGGAATTCCGTTGGGAAAACCATCAAAGCTTTTTCCAACCAAAATTCAGATTGTGTGTACGCGGCATTATAGTAAGAAAAAGCAGGCGATTTATGGGATGGCAGCCATTTAACCACATCGGAAAGTTCCTCAATAGTGACATCTCTATTGAAGGCATCCAGATTGAGGGACAGTTTTGGGAGTTTAATGCCACGTACACACGATTGGAATTCCGACCAGAAAAAGACAGATGAGAGCTTTTAATCGGGAAAAAAGAAACCGTGTGTATGCTCCATCGGAATTTAGCTGTTCGAATTCCCGCCAACCAAAAATTGATAGCATGTTCTAATTTTTCCCGACTGAAAAACTTTCTATCGGTAATTCCGATCGTGTGTATGCAATTCCGACACACGCCAAAAATCACGCATGCTCAGATTCAACTATGAGACAGAAGCTACTGGCTACTGGCTATTTAACTTCCTGTTTCTAGTCGCGTCATACGTGTTGTACGTCACTGCGAATTTGGTGTGACAGTGTGTAGACAAGACAGCTTGAGCCGAATTCCGTCAGAATTCCATCGGGAAAACCAACAGAGCTTTTTCCGACGAGAATTCCGATCGTGTTTACGCGGCATTAGGGTAGCAAAAAATTAATCAAAATCTGCTAGCACATAGGAAAATTGGACTGAAGATTTAATATACCCAGCTCTACTGTGGTCTGATGCACCCCACTGAGTACTGCTGCAATCAACACTGTTCTTGTGCCCTGAGCAGCGCTGCTGATGGGACAGTGTTCAGGTAAGGATGTGGAGAATGGTAAGTTGGGATGCTTCTAGAATGTCGTTTTTAACACACTCAGCTCTGCTGGGGTCTGACACATCCCACTGAGCACTGCTCTAATCAACATCACTCTTCCTCCTTGGGTGGGGCCATTGATTAGGCAGTGTTCAGTGGCTGAGGGGTTGCATTGGAGAACTGGGCTGCTTCTAGAGTGTAGGATTCTCTTATAAGCTGCCAGCACATAAGAAAGCTGGACAAAAGCTTTAATATACCCAGCTCTTCTGTGGTCCAACACATAGACAGTGTTTGGGGTTGGAGAGGTTACACCTAAGAGCTGGAATGCCTCTAGAGTGTAGAACAGGGCGGGTAGGGCGAGCTTGGCTGCTTTTAGAATGTGGGATTTTATTACATGCTTTAACATACCCAGCTCCATTGCAGTCTGACACATCCCACTAAGCGCTGCTCTAATTACCATCACTCTTGCTCCCTGGGCAGTGCTGTTGATTGAGCAGTGTTAAAGGAAGTTGGGGGTTGCCTTGTAAAGCTTGGCTAATTCTACAGTGTTGAGCTCTCTTATTTGTTGGTTTTTTGTTTAACCCTTGCTGCAGCACTTAACATATAAAAAAAGTAAATGGGTATATTTATTATTGTAGATACAGCCTGACTGCCTTACATTGTCAATTGAGTGGGCTCAGTTGAGCTTTAACCATTCCATGCTCTAGCCAAAACTAAAGAAAAAAAGTTTGGACGTTTAGATATACTTTAAAGCTTGAGTTTATTATGATTTAAAGTTTAAAGATAGAATTTGATTAAAGCGGTAGTAAACCTGCTGACATTTTTTTTTCAGACCTGTAAGGGAAAAGTATGCGGTGCATACTAGCTCATTATGAAATACCTTAGAACGAGGCCCCAACATCTCACCCAATACACGCCGAGGGAGCTGACATGTTCCCTTGGCGTGTCTTCCGCATATTGCAGCTCCGGTGTTGTGAGTGGCCAGAATAGCAATATCATGCGTGCGGGAGATTTCTTTCCGGCAGGGTCCGGCGTCTGCTGGGCTTCCAGCCGAGAATCCCCTGTGCGCAGTCAGCAGCTCATTGCAAGGGGAATATCTCAATAAACCATACAAGTTTAGGAGATATTTTTATTACCTACAGGTAAGCCTTATTATAGGCTTACCTATAGGTAAAAGTAAAAAAACTGACTATACAACCGCTTTAAGAGTTGAGTATTGGGATCAAAATAGGAGCGTGTGTCAATGGGTGTTTACATTAAATAGATTTTTCGTTGTTATATGGGAATGCATGACTTGAAGCTGATCAAATGCAGGTTAGAAGGAGGTCAACTGCATATAGAATGCGCCTGATGCTTCAACACAAGTCCATAGGCACAGGCCCAAAGCAACCCTTAACTTTTGACCAACTGGTGAAGCTGCTATCAGCATTGACTTTTATAGGTACAAATACATTTTATTATTATACAGAATTTATATGGCACCAACAGTTTTCACAGTGCTTTACTATGTGAACAATTAGCCTTGATTGATCATGGCATATAATGGAAGCTTCTCAGTCATCCTCCAAAACTCCTTATTGCTTCACTGTGCACCATCATGCTTCCCCGTGCCTACATTTGAAATATTCTCTGTTCTATCAATCATGCAACACTCCTCTGCCTTCTGCATCTCTGCCTTGCCCAAGGCAACCATATTATTTAACTCTGTGCCAGCGGGCTATTTGGCTGCTGCCTAAATCAGCCCTAGCATATGTATGTATGCATGTGAGATAGGGACCTTGAATTGTAAGCTTCTTGAGGACTGGGACTGTGTCACTGTACAATTATGTAGAGTGTTTGTAAATTGCTTGTGCTATAAAAATACTTGTAATAAATAATAAATGTGATAATGCATTACTTTTCTTTTTACTTTGTTTTCACCTGATGATCTTTCAAGTAACACAGTACCTGTCCTAGGCTGACAGCCCTTTGCCCGTTGTACTGTATCTATAGAGGAACATTCTTTAAACTCTAGGGCAGAAAGTGTTTTTGGACTACAGAACACATTTCATCTTATCTTTTCTATAACTTAGGGTGGAGTAAGCTGTCCTTAACAGTCAGTAGTGGTAGAGTTCATTGTTAGTGTTTACATATTTTAAAGTGGTTCTAAAGACCTAAGGATTTTTACCTTCATGCAAAGTAAAAAAAATACTTTGTGTGCAGCTCCTCCCCAAGCCTCATGATACTTACCTGAGTCTGATCTTGATCAATCGATGTGCACAAGAGCATTTGCTCTCCCGGCTCTCTCCCTTCTCATTGGCTCAGACACAGCAGTGGGTTCCCTTGGCTCCCACTGCCGTCAATCACAGCCAGTGAGGAGGGAGCAGGGGGAGAGGCTGAGCCCTGTTCTGTGTGTCAGAGGACACACAGTGTGGCTTGGGAGCGAGCACGCACAAGCGCCCCCCATAGCAAGCGGCCTGCTATGGGGGCACTCAGCAGATGAAAGGAAAAAGTATAACATGGTTTTTGTGTGTTTTTTTTTTTCTTTTTATTTCCTTTAGCATCACTTTAATGTTTAAACGGTTGGTTCACTTTTACCAAAAAAATGGTTATACAGATAAGCCACATCTGTAAATAAAAACAAAATGGGCAGCTCTGACTAAAGTTGAATAATGCCCTTGCTATAGATGTAGGGCAGTGGTTCTCAACCCTGTCCTCGAGTGAGTACCCCCAACAGGCCATGTTTGCAGGTTTTCCTTTATCTTGCACAGGTGCTTTAAATCAGAGTCAATGGCTTAGTATTTTGGACACCTATTTTATCTAAGAGAAATTCCCAAAATATGGCCTGTTGGGCGTACTTGAGGACAGGGTTGAGAACCACTGGTGTAGGCCATTTGCATACTTCCTGAAGGACCAACTGGATGCTCCCAGGAAGCTGCTAAGCGAAGCCTAGTCATTACTGCTCACCTTCGCAACTGGTCTACAGCCATAACAAGTGCAATATTCAGCTGCATGGCTTGCTTTTATCTACAATCACTTCTTACCTTCATAGGCACTTTTTTTGTAAAGGTGAATTAACCTTTTAACTTAATAAAAAAAACTTGTAAATCAAGTCTTTAATTGTATTCCTTTACCTTTAATAGCAAACAAATATTGTTCTCTTTAGAATCAGGTTTTCTGCTCTCCCCACGGATAACTTGTTGGTTGCTGTTATTGTGCTAGAGGCAGATTTATCACAAACACCATCTGCCATGTCCAAGAAATTTCAGTTTTTCAAACAGAATTTAAAACATACAGGGACACTTTCCAGCGCACATACAATAACCGAGATTGTGTTGTCAACTCCATTCACAACTGTTGCTGTAAGGAATAGGATTTACTAGCAGCATAAATATATATCTGAGCCCAGGAAAAATTCTTCATATGCCATCATTAAATGGCAATGGTAAATCATTTTACAAAGCTGCTGGTAAAGTCTATACAAAATAAAATGTTGGTAAAAAAGAATATCCACCACTTCTAATCTTGGTTCTAAGCCCTTGTACACGCGGTCGGACATTCTGACAACCAAATCCGTTGGATTTTGTCCGACGGATTTTGTCCAAAACTGTTGCATACACACGGTCGGACAAAGTTGTCGGAAAATCCGATTGTACATAACGTAATGACGTTATTTAGTTACGATGGGACTATGTTCAGGCTAGTAGCCAATAGCTTTGGTCTAGGAATTTGATCTGAGCATGCATGGCACTACCGTCGGAGTAGGCTACACTTGATCGGAAAACTTGGAAGTTGGAAAACTTGGTCCGTCGGATACTCCGACAGAAACAGATAGAGACCACACACAGTCGGATTATCCGTCAAAATGGTCCGATAGGACACATTCCGTCGGAATCTCCGACAGTGTGTACAAGGGCTTAGAGAGTAGTTAATGTAGAATTCCAGTCAAACCCTCTTTAGCCTTAAGCCGCGTACACACGGGCGGACTGTCTGGCCTACTTAGTCCGCCGAAACACATTTCAGCGGACAGTCCGCTCGTGTGTGGGCTTCAGCTGACTTTTTCAGCGTGCAGTCCGGCGGACTAAGTATTTCGGAATTTCCGTAATACTGTCCGTCGTACTCGCATTTCGGCGGACAATCCGCCCATGTGTATGCCAGTCCGCCGTACTTTTGAAATGAGCGGACTTTTCCCGCCCGGAGAAAAGTCCGCTCATTTCGAGCGGGTATCCAGGTAGGCGGGGCCCGCGAAGGAGACGTCGCAGGCCCCGCCGCCTGGTATGGACTTAAAGGGGAACCCCAACGCCGAAAAAAATCGGCGTGGGGGTCCCCCCCAAGTCCACAACAGACCCTTGTCCAAGCACGCTACCCGGCCGGCCAGGAAAGGGGGGCGAGCGAGCGCCCCCCCTCCTAAACCGTACCAGGCCACGTGCCCTCAACATGGGGGGGTGCCTTGGGGAAGGGGGGGCCGCGCGGATTCCGATAAGCCCCCCGCCCGCAGACCCCGACAACCAACGGCCAGGGTTGTCGGGAAGAGGCCCTTGTCCTCATCAAATGGGGACAAGGTGCTTTGGGGTGGGGGGCCACGCGGCCCCCCCTTCCCCAAGGCACCCCCCCATGTTGAGGGCACGCGGCCTGGTACGGTTTAGGAGGGGGGGCACTCGCTCGCCCCCCTTTCCTGGCCGGCCGGGTAGCGTGCTCAGACAAGGGTCTGTTGTGGACTTGGGGGGACCCCCACGCCGATTTTTCTCGGCGTTGGGGTTCCCCTTTAAGTCCATACCAGGCGGCGGGGTCAGCGACGTCTCCTTCACGGGCCCCGCCTACCTGGAGACGCGCTCGAAATGAGCGGACTTTCCTCCGCGTGTGTGGGCGAGTCCGTTCATTTCAAAAGTAGGGCGGATAGTATGGCGGACTTAGTACGCCGTATTAGTCCGCTCAAAAAGTGGTGTGTGTGGTCAAGTCCGTTCATTCGAAAGTATGACGGACTGTCCGTCGGATTGTATGACGGACTAAGTAGGCCATACAGTCCGCCCGTGTGTACGCGGCTTTAGATATTGAGCAGAAGGCTAGTATGTGTGTCAGCCACTGTATATACGGTTGTGTTTCAGCTGGAAAGTTCTTCCCTTTATTTCTTTTTCAATGCCGGGACTAACACATAGGGGCCGGTTAACACTATCACATCATGTGCCCTGTAGTTCATTCCAAGTAAGTGGACTGCAACACACATGGTTGCTTTACTGAAGGCAAAATTCAAGATAACTTTTTGTTAGTTTAGTGAATGTGCTGGAAATTCAATTTGCAAAGAATATCCAATCGTGTTCGAGGAAAAAAAAAAACAGTATTTTTGCTTGCACAAGATTGAACGATGGAAGTCAGTATAGATTCACTAAATCAAGGCAAAATTCCCTTGCAAATTTAACAGCCCTTTTGCCTTAGGTAGATCAACCTCATTGTGTGCCGCATTTGGAAGACACATTGGGTTGCCATTTAATATGAATGGCACCCCAATACACCTCCATAGCTCAGTGCACCACAACAGAAGGACCATGTAAAATGAATAGCACCACAGCACATCAACGTATAGACGGTGATTACTGCACATAGCGACTAAGCTTACTTGTCTCCACATGTTACTGAAGTGGCCTGCAGTGAATGGGCCCCAACAGAAAAGATGTTTCTTTTAATAGAGGTTAGAAATGCCATCACGTTTT
Organism: Lithobates pipiens; assembly: GCF_037356315.1. Taxonomy (NCBI): domain Eukaryota; kingdom Metazoa; phylum Chordata; class Amphibia; order Anura; family Ranidae; genus Lithobates; species Lithobates pipiens. The sequence continues at coordinate 93,252,744 of NW_027507758.1, forward strand.
TACTGCTTTATGTAGTCCTGTTGAGAAGATTTGTCTTTGACGAGAGATCGGGTCAGGAAGTAAAGGGAAATCTCCCCCCAATGGGCTCCTATTCAACAAAGGAAACCCCACAGAGATTCTAAACATTCCTCACTCTTTTTTTGCCTCCCAAAGAATTTCTTGTTTGGAATGAGGATTGAATAAATGAAAATTCTGGATGATTTGCATTTGTGAACTCCTCTGCATTACTTATAAATAATGTGCTCTGATGAGTCATGTTTAAAAACAATTCTAAGGATTTTTTATTTTTTATTCCATTGAGACATCAGTTGAGTCAATCAAAGCTCTTCACTTAGCCCTGAGTAATGGGAAGGAGAGATACTATGGTGGAGGAGGTAGTTTGTATCTTATGTATTCATTGTTGAGGAAGTCTTAACAAATATATAGGACAACAATATTTGACATAATTTCCATTTATCCAATTTGCAGGTGAGATAGCTGTCTTTGGGGTTGCAAAGGCTCTATATATGCAAATTGAATTAATTCTGCTTCTGATTTTTTAAGAGTTGAAACAGAAAGAGACATTTACTGAACCATAACAAGCTTTATTATGCCCTGATTCTATAACAGCTCTTGACTATAAGAATTTAGCTGGTCAAGGCTTTATAGTCAGAGAATAGAAGAATCCCCACCCTGGGGGAGAGCGTGCCACATAAAATAGTGGGTGTGGCTAAATTGCAACAGTGAGAGGGTCATAAAGGGGCATTGCTAAATAAAACCAGGAGTGTGTTACACACAGGGTGCAGGGTTCAGGAGTGCATTATGCACAAGTGCACAGTTAAGGAATGAACTACACACAGGGTGCAGGGTTCAGGAGTGCATTATGCACAAGTGTGCAGAATTCAGGACTGACCTACACATAGGGTGCAGGGTTCAGGAGTGCACAACATACAGGGGGCAGGATTCTGCAATGCATCATATGTGGGGTGCAGGGTTCAGAAGTGTGCTACGTAAAGGATGCAGGGTTCAGGAGTGTGCTACCTCAGGGCTGCATCTGGTGACAGGCAATGGTGACAGGTGACAGGCTGCATCTTGTTGCAGGTGACGGCATGCTGCATTTGGTGGCAAGTGACCAGCTCAGGCTCCCCACTGATTCTGCATTATGAGTTTAACTATTTCAATAAATATTACAATGTAGTAATAGAAATAATGTGATTCAGTCATCCTGACACCATATCAAACATGGTGTCAGGATGATTTAACTGCTAACCCATCCTTTAAAAGGATTATTTTATTTTCCTTGATCAGTGTTAGAAATGTTGAAGGAGCCAATGGGAGCTGCAGACTTTTACTGCATTCAATTTCTGTGATAAGCTATTGAGCATTATCCTCAGGTGTTGTGCCATTCACTCATTGCCATAGAAACATTTGTAAAGGGGATTAGTTAGATGACCATGCACATGTGGGGGCACCAGAAATATTTATACACCCAGGCATCTCTGACCCTAGGATCGGCCCTGTGCTACCTACAGGGTGCATTGTTCAGGAGTCCATATCTCACAGGCCAGTTAACCACCAAAAATGTCTCCCTCCCATTCTCCCCAATCTCCCTCCTAGCACAGAGCTCTCCTCCCATCCCCCAGCAAAGAACTCTCCTCCCATCTCCAAATCTCCTTCTACTCCACCTAGAGAGTTCTGAAGGGAGAAGTTGCAGAAAAGCAGCTACAACTTAAATCAGGAGAGTGAAAGCAAGGGGCGTGAGCTTCAAGAGGAACTCTTGCCACAAGACTAGTGTGGCTGTGTAAATCCTCCTCCCCTCCTCTGCTGTCATAGGGATGGTGCAAGGCAGGGAGGGTTCTTTATTAGCCACCTGGAGAGGTACACTGTCACTTACTGTATAAACACAGAAGCTGGGCTTCTGTGTTTACAAGGGACCATAGTAAAGGGTGAGCACAGGGTCAGTCCTGGAGGTAGTGTTCCAGCTGAAATAAATCCCTGTAGCTAACGATTTGGTATCATAACCTATTTGCAGTGAATCTGACTTTTAGCTGATTTGTGATGTGTTCCAAAGTGGTGGATTCTAATTTTAAGTAAAGTGGATTGAGTGATTAAAAAAATATTATTCCCAGCTCCAATACGATATGATGCAACATTTAGGTTAAGCAGGTGTCAGAAACCATGAAATCAGGCTGAGACAGAAGTACAGTTAAATCACACTTGTTTAATAATAAAAGTAAAAAGAACAAACATAGTCAAAACATAGCCAAAGTTCAGTAACCAGAGTGGATAGTCAGCCAAGCCAGAAGTCAAGGATCAATATAGTGGAACAGCAAGCAGGATCTGGAGCCAGCAGGGATGTCAGCAAAGCAGGTCTTGAACAGGATCGCAGGAGATAGTTTCTTTGATGTTGACCAAGGCAAAGGCAGAGATCCACTTGGCTGAATGGCTTAAGTAGGCAGGACTGATGAGCAGGATATTATCAACAGTTGAGTAACTGTGGAGAGATAGGAGCTGGCAATTGGCCGACAGCTGAGTGGCCAGCTCTGAGAAGGAAGGGCTAAGCCCAGCCCTGACAGCAGGGAAACCTTAGGGGAGGGCTAAGATGGTTTCCAACCAATTTCCCAACTTGGCAAACCTATGTGTGCAGACCAAGCCTTCTAACTTCTCAGTGACCAAGATGTAAATGTCAGCATGACAGGTCATGATGGTTTGGGAGGTTCAATATTTTTTTTTTAAGTATCAAACATGTCATATTTACCTGCTCTGTGTAATGGTTTTGCACACAGCAGCCCCAATCCTTCTCTTCTCTGATTCCCAGTGCTCCCGATCCCTCTCCGCTGCTGAGTGCCTCTATAGCAAGCTGTTTGCTCTGGGGGCACTTGTGCATGGTCCCCCCTGAGCCGCCTCTGTTTGTCTGTGCGGCTTGGTCCCGCCCTCTGTTCCCTCCTCACTGGCTGTAATTGACAGTAGCATGAGCCAATGGCTCCTGCTGTTGAGTCTGAGCCAATGAGGGAGAGAGCTAGGATAGCAGATGCTCTCAAGCACATTGCTCAATTGAGATCAGGCTCAGGTGAAGGTTCTTTTACCCTCATGCATAGAAAGCATGAAGGTAAAAACCTTCAGCCTTTATAACCACTTTCAGTTCATCCATCTTTAGCCACCTTTAGGAAAAAAGGCAACGTTATATGAAATTACCAATTCCTCCTTTTTTGCACAGCGTGGTTTTCTGATAAATGATCACAATAAGCTGCATCTGATGAGGGAACTTTTATCTGTATGCATGTTACACAGTCATTCTAAGCTCTGTGAAATATAAAAAAAAGAAAATACATCTATTGCGAAGCAACACCCATTAGCAAATCTGTTGCTGTTTATTCAGTGTTGAATAAAGTATCTTGTTGGTATATATACACTATTATTTTCTTTTATTTTGCATTAGGAAGTTCCATTAACAATGATTAGTTTAGGGTCCCATTGACCTAGAATCATTGATAATAGTCATCATAGAAAAATAAGAACATTATCTAAACTGCAGCATAACAGCATTGACTTTTTGTCTGTGTCTTTAGGGGGAACGTTGTTGCTGACTGTAATGGTAATGAGGCATCTTTTCTACTATTAGAAAATAATATTCACATACTCCCAGGGTATTTGTAATGTGCTTGATTCATTAGAGCATACTTAGTTTGCACAATTAGCATTAATCATTTACTTAGCAATTGTCATGAAAAATATAAAGTTAAGTAGCAGGAACATTAAAAAAGTGAAATGTATTCTTTAGATGTTGCTCTTTTCCCTGCCAAGAAAATGTTATGCAGAATTGGGGGTATTTAACCTTTACGCTACTTTACTGTGGCTTGGTATTTTTACATTGTGACTTTTAACATAAGTGTCAAATCAATATTGTTTTTTTTTTTTTAAGTTGTAAAGCTTTTTACCACATATTCTAAACTTTGGAACTTTTAGTTGCATAATAGCCCATATTGATCAGTTCTATATCAGCTTTTTAAGATAATTGTAGGTATTTAAAGCCCAACACCAGGCAGAAATGTAAAAGCACTTTTGTAAATGAAATATCATACCCTGCCTTATCTTACCTTGCCAGTATTGTGCCTTTTTTCATTTCTGCATCAGCCATGGTGTCACATTTCTGATGGAGGAGCACAAAGATTTGAGAGTGGCTACTCTTACATCTCCTGCTGAGGGCAAACAGGTAGTGCAAACGAGTGGTGTAAGGGCGCAGAGTGGCACGAGTGCCTCATAGTTCTTGCTGAATGCTGCTGTAGGAAGAGAGAAAGCAATATATAACCTCCCCTCTGGGTATGATGGGCATGGCACTGGAATGGCAAGCAAGAACACTGCAGCCGGTAGTGAGAACCACAGGAATAGCAGACAGGTGGCAGACTGATTGGCTTCGTGGCTCAGGCAGGTATGTAGAGCATCAATTGAGAGACTGCAGGCTGGTGGGTAATCATGACATGGAAATTCAGGACTCGTCAGGAAAGCTGGGTCGCAACTAGCTTGCGGATCAGGTACCATAAAGACACCAAAACTTATGTCAAGGTTCAAGCTGGAGTTGATAATGGATAAGCAGATCAGGAACAGAAGAAGCAAGCAGAGATATAGTCCAAGTGACGGCCAAGGGCAATACAGGTGGGAAGCAGAAGCACGTCAGTGCAAGCTGGGTCATTGTCAAGTTGTTAGGCATGAAGTCACAGATTCACATGCAACACTCAAGACAGCACGAGCTATGTGCAGCTGACCAGTTTAAATAGCCGTTTGAGGTCAACATTGGCAGCAATCATGCATGCAATCCTGACCCAAACACACACATTTGCGCATCTCTGCATGCATATGAGTGGCCAGTAGCAACCCCTGATGTAGGGCTGCAAGCAAGCCTGTCCACAGATGCTTATACAGATGCACAGTCATTCATATTGGCATGACTTCCCTACACATGATCTTTACTATCTTGTAAATACCACTCAATAATTCCTTATTTGGGCAACAATGTAATTGTGCAGTTGCTACTAAAATGGGAGGACCCAGGTTGTCTGTGCTTCTGGTCTGTTCCACCCAGACTGTCAGTCTGTCCTGCCCATCCATGCAAATGAGAAGTTATTGAAATTCAAAGAATGTGACATTGAGGCCACCCTCACCTCTCTTTCCAGAGGGCATCTCAGAATTTTACAAGTAAATGATGATGTCACAGACTTTGATATACAATTTCTCAAAATGTTTGCGAGTAATTGAAAAATGAATTTTAACGCCAAAAGGTCAGCTTTAAAATTAGTTTAAGATGCTTCTGAGTTCCATTGGCACTTGAATTTCTTCATTATTTGTTTTGACATTCCCATAGACATATATTTGTTCTTACATAAATGAAGCTCATGAACACAGGTCCTTACAAATCTAATCATGTTCATTAGCAACAAAGTACACTGTACACCACTACAGGAAGGACAGATAAAGTGTCTCTCCTCTTCATGCTGCATTGGGTTGTTGGTAAGGTAAGCTTCCACTGTATATGCTGTACACTATTATTCTTTAAGAAATGTAATTTAATAAAGGCATTTAATAAGAAAGCGTACAATTGCCCATAAACGTATCATAGTTTGTGCAAATGCATTTATTAAAGATATGAACTCCAGAAATGCTGGTACTAAACCATTGACCATAATTGTGGATGCAATCTGTGTGGATGGTGTGCAGAATAAAGCATTATGGAATGGGCTGCTTAGTATATACAGTACAGCGGCAAGAGGAAGCATATGAACCCCTTGGAGTTGACTGGTTTTCTGCAATATTTTGTCCATAAAATGTGATTGGATCGTCTTCAAAATCAATGAACAAACAGTGTTCTTAAGCTGAAAACACACAATTCTAATTTCTTGTGTCTTTCTTGAACACTTTCGATAAATATTCACAGTGCTGGAGGAAAAAGTAAGTGAACCCATAGCCTAATTACTTCAATGATTGGAGTTAGTAGTTTGAGTTCAATTAATAAAATAAGTTTGGAGGATGTGGTTTAGAGCTACTTTGATGACTGTCTCTCAAACATTTTAAGATTGCTGTTCATAAGAAGCATCAGCTGATGTGACACATGCCTCGCAAAAAAGGAGCTCTCCAAAGACATAAAATCAAGAGTAGTTTATCTGCATAAGGCTGCAAAAGAATACAAAGCAATCTCAAAGTGTTTAGGCAACCATCAGTCAACAAATTGTCTATAAATGGAGATAGTTTAGTATTGGGGATACTCTTGCTAGAAGTGAGTAACAAGCCAAGATGACCCCCAGGGCAAAATGCAGAATGCTCATTGAGGTAAAGAAAAATCCACGAGTAACAGCTAAAGACCTGAAGACATCACTGTAACTGGCAAACATCTTTTTTTTATAAGTCTACCTTGTCTTTATAAGTCTACCTATGTAAGTCTTTGAACAGGCAGGGTGTCCATGGCAGAATACCACAGAGGAAGCTGCTGCTCTTAAAAAAAATTATAATTCTGCAAGTCTAAAGTTTGCCAAAGACCATCTTGGCAAGCCATAATTTTTTTGTGGACTGCTCAAACAAAAGTTGAAGTGTTCAGGAAGAATAATCAGCACTTTGTACAGTATGGCGCAAAAAGGGCACAGCTTACAGACATCAAAACATCATCCCAATGTGATCATGATTTGGATATGCTTCGCTGCCTCTGAGCCTGGAAAGCTTGCCATTACCAAGGGGAAAATTAATTCCCAAGTTTACATAAAAATTCTGCAGGATAATGTCAGGGTGGCTGACCACATAAAGATGCCGTGGAATGACCTCAAGAGAGCCATTCACCCCTGACAACCTGCAAATGTGTCTGAGCTAAAACAGTTTTTCTTAAAGAGGAATGGTCAAAAATTGTCCTTAATATTGTGCAATTCTGATCCAGTGCTACAGAAAATGCTTGCTTGAAGTCATTGCTGCCAAAGGAGGTTTGACCAGCTAATAACTCCAAAGGTTCAATTACTTTTTCCTCCAACACTGTGTATGTTTCATAAGTATGTTCAATAAAGACAAAAAAATATAATGGTTTGTGTGTTATTAGATTAAGCACATTGTGTCTGTCTATTGTTGTGACTTAGATGATAATCAGATCACATTTACTGTAGAGAACTAGTTAATGACAAGGGGTTCACTTAATTTTTCTTTCCACCGTAGTTTGTTGTCTTTTGCACACAGTTGCTGAAATTTTGTCCGATATTGGCTTTATTCCATGCTGCAGGCCAAAAACTTTGTGGAACGTTACTTTTTATTCCAAAGAGTGTGTCTAAAAACAAAATGCAGGCACAATTATTCATACTACATATTTCAGCTCAGTTGAGTGTTTTCAGATGTATCAAGCAATGATTTCATAGGTGCCGCCAGATGCAGATGGCTAGCTGCTGCCAGGGCAAACAAGAAATTGGACAGGTTAGGAAACCTGTTGCAGCCTTTTGTTTCCATTTGATGACTCAGTGCTGGCAGCGTTCTCTCCGTTGATTCCTGTTCCTCCATCATAAATTTAATTTTGTTTCTGCAGAACCAAGCCTTCAAGTCTCTGGAGCTGTCTGCAGGTCTTTTACTTGAAAGTGGCCATGTCATACCTGTCTGAGTGCCGTCTGAAGTATTTGAACAGCCATACTTCCTAACCACTAACTTTTTGGGACAGATCATTGCTAAACTTTTACTTTTAAGAACAGTTTTAGTGTTTTGTCCATTTTTAGTGGCCTCCATCTCTATTGCAATAAGACAACAAAGGTATAATGTCAGGTCAGAAACCCTCCTTTACAAATATCATTGGTGTAGCTGGGTGCCCTTCCAGCTGTGTGCCCGCTCTCCTACTTCCTTTTCCCTCTACTGCTGGAGTTGCTCTGTGCTGAATATGTACTGCATTTCCCCTCCACTGCTGTGTGAGCAGACACAGAGCTACTGGAAGAGTGGGCTGTGCTCCTCTTACCCCTTGCTCCCTGCTGTGTGAGCAGGGTGGATTGTGTGTCCTCCCCTGCTTGCTCCTGCCTCCCTCCCTTTTGGCAATAGCGACTCTGAACCAACCAGGGCAGAGAGAACCTGTTACGCAGTGGCCACCAGGGATTCTGAGAAAAGTAGTCCTTAAAGGGGCACTGCATTATATAAGTCAATATAGGCTAATGGAGCTGCAGACTTTAATACCCACAGTTCCCTGCACAACACAGAAGGAAAGACGGAACATTTCCTAGGCAATTCCATAGAGATCTGTGTCTTTTGCAGGAGGAAGCCAAGTCATACAGACCTATGGCCTTTGTGGGGACTGTGCAGAGATAAGAGGCCATAGGAGTCTTTGCCAAGGGAGACAGAGAGAGTACAGGCCTATTGCTGGGGTGTCTGTGCCTACACCAGAGAGCAAAGGACTGAGACACTGAGAGAGAACACTTACTAAGCAGATATAACAAAACATGTTTAATGGTACTGTGTATTTATAGTAGCACTAAACAATATCCTTATTCTCCAAAAATTAACCATAAATTACCACTACTTAATAGCCTTGTATTCTCTTTTTTTATGGAAATGTTTTTTAACACCTCAGTGAGTTCCTAAACGTCCACCGCCCCTGACTACCATTTGTTTAGAATAAGCAGTACACATTGGTTACAGCCATGTGCACTGCTCTGTGCACACTACAAATCCCATAGTCTGTCTTGGGAGCAAGCAAGAGAGGGTGGTTACTTTCTTACATACAGCGGGACTATCGCGAATGAATATAGCCACCCTCTACAGGAAGTTGGATCACAGCAGGCAGCACAGAAAATAAAAGGATGTTGGAGGTCTGGAAGAGGCTGAGAGCAATGAAAGCCCATTTAAAAAAATAAATAAAGTGGACCTTTCCCTCCTTTTACAAAATTTCACATCAGCATGCATCTCTGCATTATTTTTTAGTATTTATTTCCTTGTTCTCTTGAAGATGCTATTGACGTAGCCCCAGTCCCACAGATGCATCCTGGAAAGGCAATGTCACTAGTGCCTTCAGGAAGATTATATTCTTGTACAGCCCACACACAAGATGAAGTGCATAAGACCATGGCCTTCATATTGGGCCACATGGCATTCAACTCACTTCTTAAAAAAAAAAGTTTTTAAAAACAGATGAATATAATATCATCTGACACATGCACAAGATGAGGCATATAACGCTGTGCACTCCATCTGGTGTATGGAAGGACATATGTTTTCAAAATGGTGAGGAGGGAGCCGGGGTACTAGCTGCACAGAGGCAGGTAACCACAAGAAAGAAAGGCTGCATGGGCATAGGTGAATGTATTTGTTTATGTACACCTTATTACATATTATTGCCATTTTCTTGTGTGGAAAGGGAGGTCTTCTTTAGAAATGCATATTTCAATAGATTTTTATTTTTTAAACCAGGTTTTAGTGTCCCTTTAAGCCCTTGTACACACGATCGGACATTCCGACAACAAAATCCATCGGATTTTGTCCGAAACTTGTATTGCATACACACGGTCGGACAAAGTTGTCGGAAAATCCGATCGTACGTAACGTGATGACGTTATTTCGCTACGACGGGACTACGTTCAGGCTAGTAGTCAATAGCTTTGGTCTAGGAATTTGGTCTGAGCATGCGTGGCACTTTGTCTGATCAGAATTCTCTACACACAATCGGGCAAAGTCCGATCGGATCATGTTGTTGGAAAGTTTTATAGCCCAGCTCTAAAACTTTGTCCGTCGGATATTCCGACGGAAACAGTCCGATGGAGCCCACACACAGTCGGACTATCCGACAACACAGTCCCTTCGGACATTTTCCGTCGGAATGTCCGACCGTGCGTACAAGGGCTAACAGTAAATAAAAAAGCAAATAAGAGAAGTTAATTTTTGGGTTTACCTACTCTAAATCTACCTTGCCTAAATATAAAATATTTAAATATTCTGCAGTAACACCGCCCGGGGACTAGCCAAACCAATGCTGTGTTCTTCACACTGGAAGAAATTAAGGGGTGTTACAAATCCATGATCACTAAATGTATATGGACAATTGAATATTGCTTGTTTAAATCAATAAACCATTAAATAGTATGATTGTTTCACGGGCGAGTGTTCCTCTTTTAATTATAATTATTCAGTTTAGGGTTAAATGAAGCAGAAGTTAATTGTACGAATCTCTAAAGAATCTTGACATAATGAATATTTGAAGTTTTATATTGTTTCCTTGATTGCTTTGTTGTAGTGCATGTATCTGACTTATTTAAATGTACATAACTTTGCATTCCAGATCAGCCATCATTCTCTAGTGAAAGAGTTAAGGGACTGTGGTTTTCTTTGAACTCTGTGTCTTCTTCCTGTCACATACTCTGGTACCTGTTACTTAGGATGGAAAATAAAGCCTGCGGATTTCCACAAGAGAAAATTGTGGCTAGTTAGTGTCACAAGCAATAGGTCTGTGCTCTGTAACTTGTCTCTGCCAATTAATGGAGCGTACATTGTACCCACTCATCCCACTGTGGAATATATTGGCAATTTGCAAATAGATGGTCAACAATTATTCCAAAGAGAGATGTGCAGGAAATATGCCTTTTTAAGTTATGCATTGGCTTAAGAATTAATTACCCCTTTAAATTATATACAGCTCCAAAAATGTGTACAAAGGCTGTGATTTATTAGATTCTAGAATGAGACCTGGGAAGATCTATGGCGACAGAGATTGCTGCTTAAAGTTTTTCTTGTGTTTCAACATTCTATCCAAAAGTTTGTGTAAACCCCAATGCCGTGTATACACGGTTGGAATTTCGGCCAGCAAAAGACCGATGAGAGCTTTTCGTCGGAAAATGTGACCGTGTGTATGCTCCATCGGAATTTTGCTGGCCGAATTTCCGCCAGCAAAAGATTGAGAGCAGGATCTTTATTTTTCAGACGGAAAAGTTTCTGATCGTGTGTATGCAATTCCAACGCGCAAAAACTCACGCATGCTCAGATTCAACTATGAGATGAAAGCTACTGGCTATTGAACTTCCTTTTTCTAGTCCCGTCATATGTGTTGTACGTCACCACATTCTTGACAGTCAGAATATAGTGTGACTGTGTGTATGCAAGACAGCTTGAGCGAAATCCCATTGGAATTCCGTCGGGAAAACCATCAGAGCTTTTTCCGACCAAAATTCTGATCGTGTGTACGGGGCATTACTATGAACTTCTTTTAGTTTCTCCCTTTTAGTCTAAATTGGGCCAGTTTAGCAGGGACCAGCCAACTTTTCATCCATGCATAAGCAGGCTTGTTGTACAGAAGTCATTCAGTATATCAACTTTTGTACAACAACCCTGTCGTGTTTTTCTCCATCAATCGGTGCCACTGGCTGTAACCGGCAGCACTGATCAGTTTATTCAGAAGGCAGGGAAGTCTCTCCACTGTCAGAATTCAATCTTAGCAGGAAGGAAGAATTCCCCATCCACATTGATTGTGTGTATGGAGGAATGAGATCATTTGTATCAATGTTTGGGCTGCCTTATTATAGCAGTAAAACACTGTGTTATGTCTCTTCAGTAAGTGCAAAAAAAAAAAAAACTGTTTATCCGGTCAGAAATTGAAGGCTGTTCTATGGCACTCTGCAGGCTTATCCCAAACATTGTTATCAGAAAGTCAAGCTGGCCTTGCACCTGTGAAAATTCATTAGAAAATTGATGTTTTCAGAATGTTTGTTTGATTATCTAAAGGGATGTCAGGGACCATGAACCAGGCAGAGACTAAACATGCAGTTAACATCACACCTTTAATGTAATAGTAAAAATAATACTGTTCAGGAACGTAGTCAAAAACAGAAGCCAGGGTTAGGAAGCCAAAACAGGTAATCAGACGAGCTGGGATTGGGAAGCCAGGAATCAGCATTGTCAGAAGCCAAAGATCAACATCAGGAACAAGAAGAAATGTCAGCCAAGTCATAACAGGAACACAGCAGAGACATGCTGGATATGTTGACCAGGAGAAGGCACAATAGGAATGAGCAAGACAGTTTAAATAGCCAGAAGGGGTTGGCTGTAGACTGGACTAATGAGGCAGGTAATGATAACCAGGTGAGTCACTGTGCAAACAATGAGTGGCTGGTAATTAACTGACAGCTGAGCAGTCCTGAGCACTGGGAGGAGAGCTGCTAGAAGCTCAGCCCTTACAGTGGAGGATTTGATACTCTCCGTACTGACCAAAGCATGCAAACATCAAAGGACAAAGATGGAAACGTTTTGTTGAATCTAATGGGAACAAACAAAGTTTGAATTGTTGAAGCCACACCTGGCTAAGAACATTTATAACTAGCACACACAGCTATCCATAGCTCTGCTCAAGACTGGCCTCTCTTATACAGGGACAATCTGAGTGCTGCCCACTAAAGTCTGTTTCCACTCTCCATGGAAAATATGAATATCAGCTGTATCCTGTGTGGCTCCTCTTACTTTAATATTTAATAATTAATAAGTTGAATGCAAGTGAGTTCACCTATCCTTGTGAGTAAGCCAGGAGTGGTGAAATGCATTGGTAAAGATTGGTTCTTGGGCAGAGACATTTATGCATGCAGTCAACGCATTGATTGTTAAATAATATGGTAAGAGGAACCAAGCAGAGTGCCCCTGACATCCACCTGTCAACATTAAGCTTGATGTAGAACGAAAAAATCAAGACAGCTGACATAGTAGACATTTGTATACTTTCTCTTCCAAATGTTTGAACAAAATTCTGAAGGTGTATTAGAACTTGGAATGTGTTTGTTATTGAGTGGAGGAGAAGGAAAGGCTTTTTGTGGTCCTAACACAATTTCTATCCTAAGGTGACATTGCTAGTCCTCTTTAGATATGGTACATTGAGTAAGAATTGTCACCCCTGGACAGGAAGATCAACAAGTGAAAATAAAGGCAAACAACTAAAAATATAAAACAAATACAGCTACCTCATACACAGACTGGAAAAGCTGCAATACGTTACATGCTTTTTCTTGGGTTTAGACTTTACGCTTTAATGCACAATCCAGCTAATAAAGGCTGTCACTATAAGGCTGAAATAATCATCCGGTCTCAATATAAAATTTATCGGTTGTATTACTTGTGTTGACCCCACCGTCAAATTTAACACATGATCCTTGATTGGGAACTGACCCCTTGTCAGCCCCTACAGCCTCTTTGACACAGTCGGCTTGTACTAGTAGTTTTTCCTGGCATAGTTCTCAATCACATGTTTTTTTCACTTTAATCAGCACAAATACTGACATATAAACTTTTAAATGCCCGTTCCTGCTCTTCTTAACAAATATACAGACACTGTTAATGACAGCCAAAAGGAAAAAAAAACCTGTGCAATTATATTTATGAATTGCCTGTTACATAGAAAATTGTTAATATAATGTACACAAAGTCATTTCCAAAGATCTGTGCAGTGTTTAAAAGTTAGATATCCACGCTACCCTATAAAGAGTGTACATATACTTTTTGCTACGTATTATTTTAAAACATCTACATATAAATAGTGATTCAAGTGGGTGATATGTTTGTTGTTAAAAAACAGAAAAAAACTGAAAAAATAAAAACAGGTGCTGCAAATAAAAAACCTAAATATTCGGCTTGCGCATATGTGTAAAGAAACCTCAATTGCGCAACCTCAGTGTATTAATTAAAGAGGAAGTAAACCCTGATGAGTTTACTTCCTCTTTCATTCCCTGCAAAGGTAAAGCATAATGGACTACTATGCATCGCATAGTAGTCCATTATGTGTCACTTACCTGCCACAGGAGCCAGCGAAGTCACCGATGTCCCCTGTAATCCGGAGCATCCATCTTCTCGGTGGGTCTCGCTGCTCCGCCGCTGTCATTCGGGGAAGCCGTGATGACGTCACTCCCGCGCATGTGCAAAGGAGCCGCCACTCGCGGCATATTGCTGTTGACAGGGGCGCGCTCAGTGCGCCTACTCGCCGCTGTCTAGTGCGCATGCTCCGTAGACAGCGGTGCCTGTCTTTCAGCAAATATCTCCCAAACCGTGTAGGTTTAGGAGATATTTCTTGGACCTACAGGTAAGCCTTAATCTAGGCTTACCTGTAGGTCAAAGTGGTTTGTAAGGATTTACAACCACTTTAAGTGAATAATCACAATTCACACAACCCTGAGTAAATGAATGTACTACAAATTATTTCAGTAGTACTACAACTACACTATCCAATTAACTTACTCAAATTTAAAACAAATGAACCAAAAATCAATAAATCACAAATAAAGTGATAGGTGAAACAATAGCAATTAATCAATCAATTACTAAGCTCAAACAAATGTCCATGAAACATCCCAATGTCCATAAACCATCCAATTACTAAAAAAAAGCGGTGTATCAATATAAAAAACTGCAGCTGCGGCTCAAGCCAACCAGCTGCAACGTATGTCTGGTCCTATAGCTCCACCCAAAGTGTTTCTCCGTAAGAGGCTTCGACTGGGAAAAAAGCGGTGTATCGATACACCGCTTTTTTTAGTAATTGGATGTCAGTTGTGTGTCAAACCACCTTTTTATTAATACTGGAATAAAGAAGCCTTGGTTTTAAAAAAGTACTGCACCATAAAGTTTTTTCTCTGGTTTATATAATTACGTGCGAGTGATCCCAGCGTGCTCAGAGTCTATGGAACAGGAATAGCACCATAACTAGATGAGTGCTGTGTGGAGGAGACATCGCCTTTTTGCTCATACCAGGGGAGTGGATGATCCATATCAAGGATGAACATATTGCCCAGTGGTGAGGATCTACCCTCATACATGCCCATATGATCTCTATCATCTGAGATCCTACGGATCTGTTAAGCGGCCACCTAGTCTGATTTTAATCCTTGGCTGATTTTTGCTGGATTGATCTAATGTGTGGTGCTTTCGTGTGAAGGAAGAAAAAAGGTGATATTTTGTATCACTTGGCTATCTTTGCTACATTGAAAAGGATTTTTGACTTCTTTTACTACAATATTTTATCACTTTGCTACATTAGTTTCAATACCCCATATTCATATGGTTTATGGACATTGGGATGTTTCACGGACATTTGTTTGAGCTTGTTTGAGCTTAGTAATTGATTAATTGCTATTATATCAACTATCACTTTATTTGTGATTTATTGATTTTTGGTTCATTTGATTTTAATTTGAGTAAGTTAATTGGGTAGTGTAGTACACCAGCTACTGCAATAACTTGTAGTGTGTTAATTTACTCAGGGTTCTGTGAATTGTGATTATTCACTTAATACACTGAGGTTGCGCAATTTAAGTTACTTTACTCAAAGTTCTGTGCAATAAAAACTTTTAGTGTAATAAAAAAGAAATAAATTAAGTAATACATTTGGAAATAACATTAATGAGAATAGAAACTGCATGCTTTAGGAGTTTGTAAACTAGCCATACTACTGCAAAATTCTTGTCATGGTTAGGACAAGCAGAACAAAAATACTGTATGTTCTGTGAAAGATAGGTGATCCGTAGAGCTCAGGATCACCAATTAGCCGTATTGGTGAAACAAGCAGTCCTTTTTTTCAAAACCAGCAAAACAGAAATAGCTCAGCAAGAATAAAGCAAACTGTCCATAACTGTGATCAGGGCCATAGCTCAGTTTTAGGGTGCAGCAAAAGCAGCAGGGGTTCAGCAAACAGCAACTCCAGCGAGTTGCTGGAGAGACCACACTTGCCCACAACTGTTCATCCCTTGATTCCACCTCAGACAACTGTTCACTGTTTCATGTTCCTTTTCTGGACCTTGATGCAGCTGGGTTAACTGTTTCGGGACCAAAGCTTTAGTAATCAGAGATTAGAGATTCTTTCCCATCCAAAATCTCCCTGAACCTCCAAATTCTGGGTCCCAAATGAGGACTTACCAATTCTGGGAGAGATGGAAATATATCTGTCCTGTCCAAGTAGACTACCCAAGAACCCCTCACCCTTCATGGATGAGAATCCCTGAGTACCAAAATGTCTCTGGAACTCACCCTTAAAGGGACCACAACCCAAATAGTGGGGAAATATATCTCCCATCCAGCACCCATTTCTGGTGTTCTGTACAGATTCTCATAGTAGTACTTCTCGACTTTCTGAAATGCTTGAGGGATCTGGGTTCAAGAGTAGCATTCCTTCCAAATGAGGGATATTTGGTAAGGTATTGCTTTGTTCTAAAAGGGTTTTAGCTACAGGGTCTAGTGATGTAATCAAAAAGAACTTATATTATTGCTCTCTATTCTGTCAAAACTCCTATACAAATCAGTGGTGTAGCTACAGGAATAGCAGAAAAAGCAAAGCCAATTGGTCTTGAGGAGCACAGTGCTATGGAATGCTTATCTCTTTGCATCTCACTGTTATGAAAGCATCATGGTGTGATCATTAGCCAGAAAACCATCATAATACTGTATGTTTACAAGTTTGTTATTTTGTAGAAAGCATTTGCTTTGTGCTGGGTAGTTTGCATCATATTGAAGTGTTGGGCCATTAATATGTTGTCATCTTTCTTGGCACAAATGCTTTCATATATTTGTTCTAAAATGAATATTCTGTACGATATGTATTCATTTAAAACTCCTTCTGCACCCTATGGCTTTATTTATTCATGAGCTTTGCACACCCTGATTTAACACTGAGTATTAAAAAATTTGTTTTTCCTGGTAATAAATGGAGACATTTGGAGCAAACTAGGCTTAAATGGCCCTAACCAGCTATTATAGTCCTACTAATATCAAATATGATGTCCGTATATTTACAGTATCCTGTCTTCTATAGTATAAGTGCATTCTATATAAAGTGTCAGTGTTATGTAATGCCGGCAATTAAAAAAATATTTAGCTGCAGAGTAGAAAGCGAATCCTGGAAGCAATGTCACATTTCTATTTGCTGCCTACTTTGGGGTTGCTAGTAAGCAAAAAAGAGGTAACAATACCTCACATTCCTGTTCACATGGATAAATAGTAGATGCTCCCACTGCAAGCTTTATTTTAACTTTTGATTGGCACGTGTCTATTTTGTTAAAATTTTTAGGTACTTATTATTTAACCACTTCGGTCCCAAAAGGTTTTACCCCCTTAATGACCAGCCCATTTTTTTACGATACGGCACTGCGTTGCTTTAACTGACAATTGCATGTTTTATGTAACGCGGTGCCCTTTTTTTCCCCACAAAGATGCTTTATTTTGGTGGTATTTGATCCCCTCTCAGTTTTGAAGAAAAAATATTTTTTACTTTTTACTATAAAACATTTCCAAAAAAAAAAAAAAAAAAAAATGTATTCTTCAAATTAGACCAATTTGTATCCTGCTACATATTTTTGGTAAAAAAAATCCCAATCAGCTTATATTGATTGGTTTGTGCAAAAATTACGTGTCTAAACCGCGTTCCCTCACTTTGTGTTCTAACTGTATGGGAGATGTGCTCACTGGGACAATACACAGATCTGTCTTCCTGCAAAGACAGGATCTGTGTGATCTCCCCTGTCAGAATGGAGATTTGCCTTGTTTACACAGGAAGATCCCTGTTCTGTGACTGCAGGGAATGGTCGCGGGTGGCAAGTGAATATCGAGTCTGCCGGACCCGCTGATTGGCTCCCCTTCTGGCCAATGGGAGCACGTGCCCACAGATCGCCACATACGAGCCCAACGTACACCTACGGTGATTTGCGCAGCCAAGCCAACCTACCGCAGTATATAGTGGCTGGTTGGTAAGTGGTTAAAGCGGATTTCCACCCATTTAAAAGTCAGCAGCTACAAAAAGTGAATATATGAAAACGGTGTTCAAACCACACATGTGAGGTATCGCTGCGAACGTTAGAGCAAGAGCAATAATTCTGGCCCTAGACCTCCTCTGTAATTCAAAACATGTAACCAATAGAAAAATGTAAAGCGTCGTTTATGGGGATTTTTAAGTAGCGACGTTTGCCGCCATTCCACGAGCGTGTGCAATTTTGAAGGGTGACATGTTAGGTATCTATTTACGCAGCGTAACTTCATCTTTCACATTATGCAAAAACATTGGGCTAACTATACTGTTTTTTTTTTTAAAACACAAAACAGTTTTCGAAAAATTGCTGCGCAAATACTGTGCGAGATAAAAAGTTTCAACGACCACCATTGTATTCTCTAAGGTCTTTGCTAAAAAAAACAAATATAATGTTTTGGGTTTATATGTAATTTTCTAGCAAATAAATTATGATTTTTGTAGGAGAGAAATGTCAGAATTGGCCTGGGTGCTCCAGAACGCCTGATGGCACTCCCTGCATGTTAGGCCTCTGTATGTGGCCACACTGTGTAAAAGTCTCACACATGTGGTATCACCATACTTGGGAGTAATAGCAGAATGTGTTGTGGGGTGTAATTTGTGGTATGCATATGCTGTGTGTGAGAAATAACCTGATAATATGAAAATTTTGTGAGAAAAAAAAGGAAAAAAAAATCTTGATTTTGCAAAGAATTGTGGGAAAAAATTACAACTTCAAAAAACTCATTGTGCCTCTTACTAAATACCTTGCAATGTCTTCTTTCCAAAAAGGGGTCATTTGGGGGATATTTGTACTTTTCTGGCATGTTAGGGTCTCAAAAAATGAGATAGGCCGTCAATACTTCGGGTGTGATCAATTTTCAGATATTGGGACCATAACTTGTGGACTCTAACTTTCATAAAGACTTGTGGACTCTAACTTTCACAAAGACAAAATAATATAATAGTATCCACCAATTTGTACTTATTTTTGTTTGTTTAGCACTGTTTGAGATAAATATAGAATTATATATACAACTATATAGATCAGGCCAAAATGAGGGACAAAGTAGGAAGAAATGGGGACTTTGTTCTAAATCAGGGACAGTTGGGAGCTATGTACTTGTAGGATATGGTAAACTTACCTCAATTGTTGGCCTGCTTTGCTCTTTCAATTGCTACCCCACAGCTGCCAATGTCATCTTTGTAGCATCCTCCTCCTACGGCCATAGGTTGACCATTGATGGTGCAACGGAGTTGCATTAGGCGTGCACGAGGTTTCACTCTTTGGCATCTTACAGAGTGCACGCTGCACTGCTCAGACCCAGTCCGCAGTGTAAGTAGGAAAAGATTGCTGACTTCGGAGCTACCTTAAAATATAAATGTATGACTCTCATTAAACTGCATAAACTAAAAAGTGTTTACGTACATATATATATATATATATATATATATATATATATATATATATATATATATATATATATAATTTGAGTCTTGTTATGAAGGCTTCACTTAATATACAATAATTTTGTTTTTGGTAGATATGATTTAATTTAATCACCTCCTGGTTGTCTTCTACAACTTCTGATTCAATGTTGAGTGGTTCCCTGTTCAGGCTTCCCAGCAAATGTATGCATCTTTGTACCTTACCTCCCCCATCTTTAGACTCTACCAAAGGCGTTAAACTGTTCTTCATGTATTTTGTCTCCAGGAATCTATTAGAAGTGTATGATACCATCATGGGAAGAAGAGGGGAATTCGGATTTGGGTATTTCAGATGCTGAAAAGCTGCTTCATAAGTTAATTCTGGGTGGTGGTGGTTTTGAGTAGATATCAGCTCACTTCATCTGCTGATGATCTTCTACCACAGGAGTGTCTAACCTTTTGACCTTCTTGGGCCACATTGGAAGAAGAGGAAGAATTGTCTTGAGCCACATATAAAATACCCCAACGATAAGGATAGCTGATGAGCAGATATTTTTTATTATAAAAGTAAAAGAGGACAACATAAAAACAAATGTTAAATTTGATACAGTTTTTGATAAACAAATGCATCAATATCTGGTTAGATGCATATAGCAGCAATTCCCAATTAATTCGCAAGGTGCTCATCAGATATTTTGTTTCTAATTTTGCCCTTCATGTACTTCATCCTTGAAAATAGTTGCTTACAAATATAGGTGGTGATGAAAATGAATGACATGAATATGGCCTGATTGTGATAAGTGGTATATTTTTCTTTGGGAAGATAAAATGAATAAAAGTCCAGTAAAGAGACACTCAAATTTTTCTTCGGCTAAGTGTAAACACAACATTTTTTAAAAATCTTAATTATTTATTTTTTTAAAATTTAATTTTAAATTAAACTGGAATTTCCACTCGTTGTAGTACTCCCCCCCTCTGGTGCCACATTTGGCACCTTTCGAGGGGGGGGGAGGGGGGACCGGATACATGTCCAATACAAGTATCTTGTTCCCACTTCCGGGAGCCTCAGCCGTGGGTATTGACGTCAACGCCTGGACTCCCTCCTCCTTCCCCGGATGCCAGGCCAGTAGAATAGAGGAGCAGAGCCTCGCACATGCGCAGTAGGGTTCCCAAGGCTTCACTGCCGGATTCCTTTACTCGCAATGGAGGCGGCATGCACCCGACAGCTGATGAAAACATCAGCTTGGTGCCAACATCGCTGGACTCCAGGACAGGTCAGTGTCCGATTATTTAAAGTCAAGTTAAAGTTCTCCCATCTCTAGAATCTACCAAAGGCATTGGACTGTTTTTCATGTACTCATTGGTTATTATGTTGCCAGAAATCTTTTGGAAGTGCATGATGCCAACATGGAAAGAAATGGGGAATTTTGGCTGAGAGATTTTGCAACTGGAGTAGTAACTGGGAAGTAAAAGAAGTCAATATTTCAGTTGGGGGAAAGCTGCTACATAAGCTGTGGCATTAACCTTTAACTTATAGTCGTCTTGGCTTATTTAAGTCAACGTTAACTGCTGTGGTAATTGCATATAAGGGCAATCCTTGCAGAAATATAAATGTTATTTTCAGACTGCACAATTTCTGCCTTTGGAATGACAGCAAAGAAAAGACAGTAAGTGCAGATTGGTTGATTGCGGTGTAAAACATTTCCATTCTGTGGCTCCCCGGGCCATTTTTTTTCCCCTTTGCTGCAGAGATCACAGAAGCACATGAAATACTGATAGTTGTTATGGTGAATTAACCATGGCACTCATGGAGGCCAAGCGTCTGAGAAAGTGTTACACGGCCTCAAGGCAAATATGATGACATGGGATTCACACCTGTAGTTCATTTACTGGGGCTGAGGTTAGATTTCAACACAGACAATTACTGGGAAGTATTGAGTTCCCAAACACCAATTCATTCTGCTGCACTGAATGTTTTTCTCCTGACCAGACCTGCCCTAAGGAGCGACCGAAATCGCTGCATTTGATTATGTGCCACAGCCTTGTGATTGACAGGACAGTTAACTGTACTTCTCAGCTAAAGGAAAGCAAGGCACATAACTGGGGTCATTTGTTTGATGGCTTCAAATGAGAGGCTAGGTAGAGAGAGCACTTTTATAACACTACAAAATCTCCGCTTACTAAAGGTACTTCAAGAGAGCCATTACAGAACATGGAAATAAAACACTGTGTGATTCTGCCAGTCTACAATACTTTCGCTAACAAAGCTTGCATATTGTACTGCATAAGCATTGCACCAAAAATAACAAATGTGTGTATATATATATCTATCTATCTATCTATATATATATATATATATATATATATATATATATATATATATATATATATATATATATATATATATATATATATATATATATATATATATATATATATATATATATATATATATATATATATATATATATATATATATATATATATATACAGTATATATATATATATATATACAGTATATATATATATATATAATGTATGTAAATAATACCATGCAAGGTATAGGTGTTTGATATTTATTTTCAAATTTTTGTTTTGTTCATTACTGTGAGCTCCAGCATTGTCTCTGTTGATTTCAGTAATGCAAATTTATTATATAGAAGAGGAAGGGTCTTCTGTCAGATTGAACTGTATTGTTTTTAATGGGGAGCCTATAGTCGATACATTTACTCAGAGAAGCTTCAGGTGCTGCTTCAGGCCCAGAGATGTAACTAGAACCTTCAGGGCCCCAGTGCAAGAAACCATAAAGGGCCCCCCTGACCCTTCTAACTGATCCAGGGGACTTTTATTATGGTCCCACAGCAAGACTTTATTCACTTGTTATGCAGTGGGCCCCCTTCCTGCTATTTTGGAGCCCTAACCGCTGACTCTGTCCATTTAAAAAAAAAGGATGGGGACAGTAAATTACAAATTTATTGGCTTCGTTCCCACTCTCCATCCCAAAAGCACCCCCCCCCCGAGCAGCCAGCAGGAGTGGGGAGGGGGAAGCTGGCAGCAAATGGCAGGAGAGTACACAGGGACCCAGGGGCAGCAGGACCTGGATAGGAGGGGTGGCATATAGGAACTGATCCCCCTCCATTTTCCTCCTGCAGCTGCTGAATGACTGTGGGAGGATGAGAAGGAGAAGCGGGCTTTCAGAAGCTGCAGGATAAAAATGGAGGTGATCTCTTTCTCTATATGCTGCCTGTCCTGTCCAGGTATACAGAAGAACCGCATAAGCCCGTGGAGCATGAGGCTGGATCGCAATTGTGACCCCTGTATTTACACCCCTGTTATGGTCCCAATCTCGTACTTTTTTCTTGAAAAAGATTTAGAGAGACCAAAAGGCTTAATTTGTGAATAATGGACTAACAGGTGCTTCCTACTGGATACAGAACAATGCATACCCTGTAAAAAAAAAAAAAAGAAAAAAGATCTGTATGTTACCATGTTTCAATTTGGTCCAGTCTTGCCATATGATTTAGCAGCTCATCTTTGTAAGAGAGTGCTTGATCACAACGGCTCATTAGCCGCTCTGGACGGCTTTCAGAAGCATCGGGAGAGGACGTGTTCCTGTTTGACCCTAGATCAGTGATGGCAAACCTTGGTACCCCAGGTGTTTTGGAACTACATTTCCCATGATGCTCATGCACTCTGCAGTGTAGATGAGCATTATGAGAAATGTAGTTCCAAAACATCTGGGGTGCCAAGGTTCGCCATCACTGCCCTAGATCTATCCATTAAGAGGACCTGTCATCCTTTTTTCTATTACAAAGGATGTTTACATTCCTTGTAATAATAATGAGAGTGCTAAAAAAAAAAAAAAATTAAAGGGACAGTCTAAAAACAAAAAATAAAGTAAGAAAGTAAGAAAAAAATAAGAAATAAAGCCCCCCATCCCTCCATGCTCACGCAGAAGCGAACGCATACGCAAGTCATGCACACATATGTAAAAAATGTGTCATACCACACGTGTGGTATTGTAGCAAATGTTACAGCGAGAGCAATAATTCTAGAATTATATCTCCTCTATAACTCTAAACAGGTATCCTGTAAAAAAATTTAAAACATTGACTATGGAGATTTTTAAGTATAGTAGTTTGTCGCCATTCCATGAGCATGTGCAATTTTAAAGCGTGACAGGTTAGATATCTATTTACTCAGTGTAACATTGTTTTTCATATTTTTACAAAAACAATTGAGGTATATATTGTATTTTTTTTTTCATTCATTAAAGTGTATTTTTTCCCCAAAAAATGGCATTTGAAAATTGCAATGATATTTTATTCCCTAGGGTCTCTGCTAAAAAATATATGTATAATGTTTGAGGGTTATAGTTCTTTTCTCTGCACAGTCTGTTGATGGTGGCGAACCTTGGCACCCCAGATGTTTTTCTAACTACATTTCCCACGATGCTCAACTACACTGCAGAGTGCAAAACATCTGGGTTGCCAAGGTTCGCCATCACTGGCCTATGTGATGCAACTTTATCAAAGTAATATCTGGGTTTGTAATGGCATTTAGTGAACACAACGTGAATTTATATCTATTGAGGAATATTGTACATGAAAGTGAAAGTTTTTGTGCCTGGAGTTCATCTTTATTTTGTTAGAAACACAATATAACAAATATAAATATTTATTTAGGTTGTTTACTGCTTAAAGGTTTTATTAATGGAGCTGATTTTTACCTACACCCAGCAACTTTTTCTGGACACCTTCATGATTTGTTTTTCTGAGATGAACATAAATCAAGGAAATTGTAATTGTTCATTACAGACAAAACTCCTTTATTACTGAGTGACAGTCTGTTTACATCCTATGAATGTATATGCTTCTGTCCCATTAAGGTGAATCACCCATAAAAACCTTTAATGGAATGACTGCTGACACTAAATTGTAAAAGACGTCTAAACTCTAGAATTCATGAAAAATAATTGCCAAATCGCAGGTCTTTCAATGTACCAAACAAAAGATCTATCAGCATATGTCTAGTTTATAATTTTCTGTCTGGTCATGAGTGCCGATGTGGAACTTTTTGATGCAAACTGTTTGTCCTGTCATAGGTCTTGACAGTTAAATTAGACCTCAGGGCATTCACTAAAGGAAAGACCACATCAATGGAGGTCACTCTGGAAGTACCTGTGATAAATTGGAGAACTAGCTGTTAATATTAAATAAGAGAAAACTGTTTTTTGACCTAATTCAGTTCTGCTATGATGTTTATGGGAAAATTGGCATTTTATAACAAGTTACACTTTAGACCAGTCTTTCTGAATAAGAAAAAAACCCTTGAAATATTTCAGGTCTAAGGGGACTCCAGTTAAAATTATTTTATATACATTTTCATGGTATATTACAGTGATCAGCAAGCTGGATGTTTTATAGGAAATTGCAAAGATTCTGATACACCTAGAGTATTTAGAAATCTGGAAAGCTTAATTTTCAACATTCTCCTTGCTTTACATGACAAAAATATTTCAGTACTGTTCATGAAATGGATGAAATAATATTAGTAAGCAAATAACCCATAGATGATAAAAATTGGAGTATCCTAATAAATTAATAGTGCATTGCGTTGATGGTCATTGGAAAATTGCCCCCTTACATTGGTGGCCAGTATAGACAGCAGATCTGTTCACCAATGCTCACTTGTCAAGGAAGCTTTCACAACCTCTGAAGGTTTCCCTAGGTTTCCAAGAGTTATGATGCTTTAGACCGGTGGTCATCAACCCTGTCCTCAGGGCCCACAAACAGGCCAGGTTTGCAAGATAACTTAAATACATCACAGGTGATATCAGTTGCTGCTCAGTGATTGCAGCATTCTAGTCTGCATCTCCCCAAGGTAATACATAAAAGGGTTGATGACCACTGCTTTAGACCACATGGTCAAAAACATGGCCCTCGGGGTGAATCCGGCCTGCCAGGCCATTTCATGTGGCCCTCACACCCTAAGCTTTTTTTCAGCTGGAACATAGCGGAACTCAGTTTCACCACCTTCGGCTATCGCCCTCTGCTTTCTTTTCACCACTGTCACAGCAACAAGGACAGCTTTCCTATCATCAGCTCTCACAGATCCTTGTACTCATGGTGCAAACAAGGGGGATGCAGGTGCAGTGTGGGATGCAGCATCACGTGGTAAGCTGCAATGTGTTCCCCACCTGTGCCTGGGTGCATAGATGCTGACCAATGGTCTCCCTGCATGTAAGAGAGAAATGTGGAGCTGCCTACACTTCCAGGAGGTGGGGGGGGGGGGGGGGGTGGAGGGATGGCTGATGGCTTTGAAGGGAGATGTGTGCAGAGGTGTGAGATGGAGGAAAGTGTTGCAGAGGTCAGAACCGAGGAGGGGTGGAATCTGTGTAAGTCAAAAACAATTCCATAGCTCAACTCACCAACCATTCTGCTGACCAACCAAATTGACCTGTCTAACCATTTGTTAAAAGCAGGGGTTTAGTTAGCACACATTTGCAAACGCATGTGAAAGCTGCAAGGCCTCGTTAAGGCACCCTGTGTTGCTTGCAGTCCTAACACTACAAATTTATAAGTGTCTCCACAGTGGAAGCACATGCATGGAATGGATAGATGTGGGACAGGTGAGCCTGGAGGCTGCCCAAGCTCCCTTAAAGGAACAGGAGCACACTGGACAACCAGCAAGAACACAATGGCAGCGAAGGTGCCCAGTGTGTCCCCGGACAATATATACGAACAGTAACAAAAAACTGACCACTGCCCACACCCATAACTGGCCTTCACAGTAGGGAGCACATGGAAGGCATATACATGTAAGACAAAAACAATTCCATAGCTCAACTCACCAACCAGGGGTGGAATCTGTGCATAGCATACCCATGAACCCTGCAAGCTGTGCATAGCATACCAGCCCTAAACCCTGCACTCTGTAAAATGCACACCTCTGAACTCTGTATATAGCACAACTCAAAACTTTGCACTCTGTACATAGCACATCCCTGAATGCCACACATAACACACTCCTGGTATTTATTGCCCCTTTAAGTTCCTCCCATTGACAGTGCAATTTGGCCACACCCACTATTCGATGTAGTTTAGTGGGAGGCCCGGTTGAGTTCCTGGACCTATTCTCTGAGACAAAAGGCCCTTAATATATTTTTATAATCTTACGTATGCAACCAGCCATTTGAGGGCAACCATAATGCAGATGTGGACTGCTATGAAAATGAGTTTAGACTATTATTTTAGGGAGAGGCACTGACTGATTTAGAGCACATAAATAAAAATTAAAACATTTGCCCCTGAAACTTTTTTGACTAATTCACACTAGTGCATTGATCTGCATTTTAGAACACTTGTAAATAGACACACAAAAAACGTAATATTTATTTGTATGTGTCCTATTCACACTGCAATGCTGCGTTGACCTAAAATGCAACATATATGCATTGCAACACATGCAAACGAGTGTAACATGCACGTCAACTCAGCGAAATGCATGTAAAGAACTTTTTTTTGTCATGTCATTCATTTTGCCTCTAACCCACAAACAGGAACAGGATGTGATGTCACAGGAAACATGCCATATGCTAAAACATATATCAACTTAAGTCAACACGCACATAAAAAAAATTAATTTATTTTCCCTGCATTTTACTGCAAGTCAGCCTAATCTGGTTTATCTTCTTTAGATCTACAAACGATGTGTTTGTGTCTACCAGACTAAATATTAGTTCTGGTAGATTTGATAGAAAGTTTAATAGAAAGTGGACATTCAGACTACAAGGTGTATGTCCAGCTTAGCTGCTTGTACCAGGAATAAAATCTTGAAATCACAATCAAATCTGCTTTTACATTATTATATATGACTTATAAATTTCAGTCTACCACAATAATTTGATTCTCACTTGCCGAAACAGTCAGACTGACCAGCCTTCTTTATGCTGTATGCGTAAGGAGAACGCTTCAACTCTTCAGGGAAGGCTGTCCACAAGGTTTAGGAGTGTCTATGGGAATGTTTGACCATTCTTCCAGAAGTGCATTTGTGAGGTCAGGCACTGATCTGCATGAGAAGGCCTGGCTTGCAGTCTCTGTATGAGTTCTCTTCCCTGGAAATAAGGGGCCAAGCCCCACCCCTGAAAAAAAACACACACCATAATCCCCCTTTCCAACAAATGATTTGGACCCGTGCACAAAGCAAGGTCCATAAAGAAATGGATGAGTGGAGGAACTTGAAAGTCCTGACCTCAAACTGATAGAACATCTTTTGGATGAATTAGAGCAGAGACTGCGAGCCAGGCCTGCAACATCAGTGCCTGACCTCACAATGGCTTTCTGTAAGAAAGGGCAAACATTCCCATAGCCACACTCCTAAACCTTGTGGACAGCTTTCCCTGTTATAGCTGCAAAGGGTGGGCCAACTCAATATTGAACCCTTCGGACCAAGACTGGGATGCCAGGATGTAAAGGCATGCATCCCAATACTTTTGCTAATATAGTGTATGTAACCCAAGCCTAAGTCAGCTAGATTAGGATATGGTCATCATTTGTCTTAGGGCACCTAAACTTGAAGTGTGACATTTAATTAGATAGTAGATCATTTTTATGCAAGCAGCTACTTTTTGTTTACTAACAGATTCTTTTAATTTTACAGCTGTGCTGGTACCAGGAGGCACTCCTGGTTGAGTTTGCTACTATTAATTGTGCTGCTTGCAGACATTGCATTATTAATACCGATAGCTGTGATTTGTAGGTCATCTTGTATTATACGGCTTGTTTAGTATTTGTGTCCTGCAGGGAGATTTCAGCATCGTTTGCTATTTTTTTTCCCTGCTCATTGCTGACATGCCGCTTCCAGCAGCTGTCCATCCAACACTACAAATATATTTTTCACGGCAAATTGCTATTATTTATTTAGAGAAAGTATAGATCTTGTCGGCAGTTGTGCTTATGTTGTACATCATTCTGTGGGTCTGGGGACTTTATGCTTCGGATTGTTTCCGACAATTGTATGTACCGCTGTGCATCTATCATGGTGATGTGGTCAGGATTTATATTGCAAGATAATAATCTTTGGGAAGTGAAAACATTTGGGAATGACTGAATAGTCAATCTGCTCTACTCTATAAGGCCCCAATAAAAATAAATGATATATGAAATCTTCAGACAAATGTAAAGTCATCCATTACATCTGTATATACTGTACATTCACTGAAAAGATGTGTAATGTGTATTACATGTAATTACCTTTAATCATAATTGCATATTAAATTTGCCTCCTGCCGTCACTAGCCATTTTTTTTTAAACTCAAGCTGACTGAGAGGTTTTGAAAAGTTAAGCAAGAATTCTACAAATTGTTGCCTTCCATGGGACTTTATATAGCAAATATAAAAAATATAAAAAACAGTTTATTTTATTGTATACAGTTTTAAATAAATTTACATAAAAAAAAAAAAAAAACACATGCACAATGTTGGCAGGTTAATACATCATTCATATCTTTGCAATACACCCACACAGCTGGCGGAGATTAATGACATAAATATTACAATGGACCCCATAGAAGAATTTCTTCACAGGGTCTTCCCCAGCCACAGAAACCCAACACATTTTAATTTGTTCCTTTCCTTCTTCAGGGAAAGGTTTGTGGAAATACAGCCGTGGCCAAAAGTTTTGAGAATGACACAAATATTAATTTTCACAAAGTCTGCTGCCTCCGTTTTTATGATGGCTATTTTTATATACTCCAGAATGTTATACAAAGTGATCAGATGAATTGCAATTAATTGCAAAGTCCCTCTTTGCCATGACAATGAACTTAATCTCATAAAAAACATATCTACTGCATTTGTGAAAAAGGTTTCAGGACGCCCAAGAAAGTCCAGCAAGCGCCAGGACCATCGCCTTCAATTGGTTCAGCTGCAGAATCGGGGGGAACCCCCAGTGCAGAGTTTGCTAAGGAATGGCAGCAGGCCGGTGTGAGTACATCTGCACTCACAGTGAGGCTAATGCTGCATACACACGACCAGACTTCCTGGCAGAATAGGTCCGATGGAATCATTCCGTTGAATAGTCCAATCATTTTTCTTTAAACAATTCTGACGGACGTAGAAATAGAACATGTTTCAAATCTGTCCGTCGGACTCAATTCCTATCGGGAAAACCGTTCGTCTGTATGCTGGTCCGACGGACCAAATACGTCGCAAGGGCAGCTATTGGCTACTGGCTATTGAACTTCCTTTTCTAGTCCCATCGTACCTCACCGCGTACGAAACAAACGGACTTTTGAACAGACTTTAGTCTATTTGTGTGTGGGCAAGTCCATTGTAACTCCGTCTGACCTTTTCTGCCGGAAAGTCCAGTCGTGTGTATGCGGCATAAGACTTTAGGAGGATGGACTGGTGTTGTGAAGGGCAGCAAAGAAGCCACTTCACTCCAGGGAAAAACATCAGGGACAGACTGATATTCTGCAAAAGTACAGGGCTTGGACTGCTGAGGACTGGGGTAAAGTCATTTTCTCTGATCAATCCCCTTTTCAATTGTTTGGGGCAGTTGGAAAAAACCTTGTCCTGAGAAGAAAGGGTGAGCGATACTATCAGTCCTGAGACCATTCAAGTGTGGGGTTGCTTCTTAGCCAACGGAGTGGGCTCACTGACAATTTTGCCTAAGAACACAGCCATGAATATAGAATGGTACAAAAACATCCTCTGAGAGCAACTTCTCCCAATCAACCAAGAACAGCTTGGTGCCAAACAATGCCTGCATGATGAAGCACCTCGCCATAAAGCAGAATTGATAACTAAATGGCTTGGTAAAGCAAACATGGAAATCTTGGGTCCATGGCCAGGAAACTGCCAGACCTTAATCCCTTTGAAAAGTCAGTCCTGAAGAGGTGGGTGAACAGAAAAAAAACCCCACAAATTCTGCCAAACCCCAAGCATAGAGTATGCAAGAATAGGCTGCCATCAGTCAGGATGTGGCCCAGAAGTTGATTGACAGCTGCCCCGGTGAATTACAAAGGCCTTGAAAAAGAAGGATCAACACTGCAAATGCTGACTCTTGACATACTTAAAAGAGAAGTATGGGTTTTTTTTTGGTTTTTTTTAGATTCATATTTAGCTCTGTGGGTGGAGCATCAGACCAATGCTATAGCTGTCCCCCAGCATCTCTGTACTGAGAACTGAGCCCCCCAACCCTGCCGATGGCTCGGTTCTCACTCCTCCCCGAGCAGAGAGATGCTGTCTGTCAGTCAGCATCTCTCCTGCTCTGATTCTCCACGCTCATTGAAGTGATTACCTGTGGAGGAGCAGGGAGTGGCTGTCTCAGAGGCTCACTGAGATTGGCCTCAATCAAGGCAGCTGGCGGATCCAGACTTGGGAAGTCGGGATGATGCGCTGCCTTGACTGATGGCAGTGATGTCAGCGGAGAGCAGACTTCAGACTGCACCCCTCTGAAAGCAGGTCACAGGAGTGCAAAACGAGTTGCACTCCTGCGACCCTTAGGAGAATCCCAGCCTAAAAAGCTTAGGCTGGACTTCTCCTTTTAATGAAATTGTCAATGAAAGCCTTTGAAACTTATGAAATGCTTGTAATTAATCTTCAGTATACCATAGTAACATTTGACAAAAAGTTCTAAAAACAATGAAGCAGCAGAGTTTGTGAAAATTTATATTTGTGTCATTTTCAAAACTTTTGGCCACGGCTGTGCAAAAAAGATGTGCATCACATCATAAATCATCTTATTCCTACAATAATATTGATGTGCCGCCTCAAAGATTAACTAAACTCTGGGTTTTTTTTTCTTTATTTTTTTCTTCCCTGCAAAGGAAGGGGAAATGTGCTAGTATACATCGCATACTAGCACATTATGTGACACTTACCTGCAAATGAAGTCTGCTCCATCCCAGCTGCAGGCTGCATCCATCTTCACCTGTCTTCCTTCTGTGGTTACAGACTCCGGCCAATCACTCCCATGCATACATGTTGGAGCCCCCCATCACGGCACTGACCCCTGAAGAAAAGACACGGGTGGTCGTTCTTTCAGAGTACATGTGCCGATGACCACAATGGCGTAGTATACAGTAAATATCTCCTAAACGGTGCACCTTATTCTAGGCTTACCTATAGCTACAAATAATACAGGGAGGTTTACAACCTCTTTAACCACTTCCCGACCGGCGCACACCGATGTACGTCGGCAGAATGGCACGGGCAGGCATATTGGCGTACAGGTACATCCATTTCTATATGCCGCCCTGCCATCGCATGCGGGCCGCTGGCGGCGCACTAGCGTGCTGGTCGGGAACCCCGTGAGTCGGGTTGCGGGTCCCGCGGACTCGATCGCCGCGGGGATACCCGCAATCGTCTCACGGGGAGGCTGAACGGGGAGATGCCGTTGTAAACAGCATTTCCCCGTTCTGCCTAGCAACAGGTGACACTGATCTCTGCTCCATGTGATTGGAGCAGAGATTAGTGTTCACTAACAAAAAGCCCAGCCCCCCACAGTTAGTAACACACCCCTAGGAACACTTAACCCCTACCCTGGCACCCCCTGGTTAACCCCTTCACTGCCAGTGTCATTTACACAGGAATCAGTGCATTTGTATAGCACTAATTGCTGTATAAATGATAATGGTCCCAAAAATGTGTCAAAAATGTCTGATGTGTCCGTCATAATGTCGCAGTCACAATAAAAATCGCTGATCACCGCCATTACTAGTAAAAAAAAAAATATTAATAAAAATGCCATAAAACTATCCCCTATTTTGTAAAAGCTATAACTTTTGCACAAACCAATCAACAAACTCTTATTGCGATTTTTTTACCAAAAATATGTAGAAGAATACGTATCGGCCTAAACTGAGGGAAAAATATGTTTTTTTATATATTTTTGGGGGATATTTATTATAACAAAAAGTAAAAAATAATGCGTTTTTTTTTTCAAAACGGAAAAAAAACGGTCTGAAAGTGGTTAATTGATAGTAACATGCATGTATCCACTTGAAGACCAGGCCTTTTCTGGAACTTTTTGTTTAAATGTTTAAATGAGTATTTTTTTTATTTTTTTTTAGCAGAGACTCTAGATAATAAAATGGTGATTGTTCCAATAGTTTGTCACACAGTATTTGCGCAGCAGTCGTTCAAATGCACTTTTTCTGGAAAAAAAATACACATTAATAAATTAAGAAATAACAAAACACAATATTTACCCAATTTTTTTTGTATAATGTGAAAGATGATGTTACGCCGAGTAAATAGATATCTTACATGTCATACTTTAAAATTGCACATGCTCGTAAAATTACGACAAAATACAGTACATAAAATTCGCCGTAGGAAAACACTCTATGTGTGTGTGTCTCGTGTATGCGTTCATTTCTGCGTTCAAGCACGGAGGGGCGGCGAGATTTAAAAAAATATATATTATTATTTAACTTTTTTTGTTTTTGATCATTTTTATTGCTATTACAAGGAATGTTGACATATCTTGTACTAGAAATAAGGATGCCAGGTCCTCTTTATTCAGAGATCTGGGGTCAAAAAGACCACAAATCTCTCATTTACCTTTAAAAGCAAAATGTATTTATTTATTTTTTTACTTTTACTTTTAAAATATATATACCTTATTTATTGGCGTATAACACGCACCCCAAGTTTAGGAGGGAATTTTAAGGAAAAAAACTTTTAGGAGGAAAGTTTAAGGAAAAAAACTTACATTGAAATGCCCATTAATGCAGCCTTATCAGTGTCATTTGCAGCCTTGTCCATCATTGCACCATTGTCATGCAGCCTTGTCCATCATTTGCAGCCTTGTCATGCAGCCTTGTCCATTATTGCACCCTTGTCAATGTCATATGCAGCTTTGTCATGCAGCCTTGTTCATCGTTGCACCCTTGTTGGTATCATTTGCAGCCTTGTCAGTTTTTTATTGCAGCTTTTCCTTTTAAAAATGGTGCCGCCGAGATACAGAGCCGGATATCCTGTGCATCTCGGTGGCGCTCGGTAGTTCTTGGCGGCTTTGGGCCATTCTCGGCAGCTTTCGGCCGCCTTTGCCCGTTCTAGGCAGATTTCGGCCACCTTCGGCCGTTCTCGGCAGCTTTTGGCTGCAGAGAATGGCCGAAAGCCGCCGAGAAGAGCCGAAGGCGGCCGAAAGCCACAGAGAAGAGCCGGAGGTGGCCGAAAGCCTCCAAGAAGAGCCAAAGGCAGCTGAAAGCTACCCAGAGGCTCACAATGGTGGGGGTCGGGAACACGCACCCATGATTTTCCCCTGATTTCAATTGAAAAAGTGTGTTTTATATGCCGATAAATACGGTATATACAGTGGTGTGAAAAAGTGTTTGCCCCCTTCCTCATTTCCTGTTTCTTTGCATGTTTGTCACACTTAAGTGTTT
Source organism: Lithobates pipiens (assembly GCF_037356315.1). Taxonomy (NCBI): domain Eukaryota; kingdom Metazoa; phylum Chordata; class Amphibia; order Anura; family Ranidae; genus Lithobates; species Lithobates pipiens. The sequence goes on from NW_027507758.1 coordinate 93,286,274, forward strand.
CGGAACATCAAACCAATTTAAACAATAGTCAAGGACAACACAAGTAAACACAAAATGCAATTTGTAAATGAAGGTGTTTATTATTAAAGGTGAAAAAAAATCCAAACCATCATGGCCCTGTGTGAAAAAGTGATTGCCCCCTAAACTTAATAACTGGTTGGGCCACCCTTAGCAGCAACAACTGCAACCAAGCGTTTGCGATAACGTGCAATGAGGCTTTTACAGCGTCCTGGAGGAATTTTGGCCCACTCATCTTTGCAGAATTGTCCTAATTCAGTTACATTAGAGGGTTTTCGAGCATGAACGGCCTTTTTAAGGTCATACCACAACATCTCAATAGGATTCAGGTCAGGACTTTGGCTAGGCCACTCCAAAGTCTTCATTTTGTTTTTCTTCAGCCATTCGGTGGTGGACTTGCTGGTGTGTTTAGGATCATTGTCCTGCTGCAGAACCCAAGTTCGTTTCAGCTTGAGTACACGAACAGATGGTCGGACATTCTCCTTCAGGATCTCTTGGTAGACAGCAGAATTCATAGTTCCTTTTATCACGGCAAGTCTTCCAGGTCCTGAAGCAGCAAAACAGCCCCAGACCATCACACTACCACCACCATATTTTACTGTTGGTATAATGTTCTTTTTATGAAATGCAGTGTTCCTTCTACGCCAGATATACTTGGACACACACCTTCCAAAGAGTTCCACTTTTGTCTCATCGGTCCACAGAATGTTGTCCCAAAAGTCTGGGGGATCATCAAGATGTGTTGTGGAGAAATTGAGACGAGCTTTGATGTTCTTTTTGCTCAGCAGTGGTTTTCTCCTTGGAACTCTGCCATGCAGGCCATTTTTGCCCAGTCTTTTCCTGATGGTGGAGGCATGGACGCTGACCTTAACTGAGGCAAGTGAGGCCTGCAGTTCCTTGGACGTTGTTGTGGGGTCTTTTGTGACCTCTTGGATGAGTCGTCGCTGCGCTCTTGGGGTAATTTTGGGCGGCCGGCCACTCCTGGGAAGGTTCACCACTGTTCCATGTCTTCGCCATTTGTGGATAATGGCTCTCACTGTGGTTCGCTGGATTCCCAAAGCTTTGGAAATGGCTTTATAACCCTTTCCAGACTGATAGATCTCAATTACTTTCTTTCTCAATTGTTCCTGAATTTCTTTGGGTCTCGGCATGATGTGTAGCTTTTAAGGATCTTCTGGTGGACCTTACTGTGTCAAGCAGCTCCTATTTAAGTGATGCCTTGATTGTGAACAGGTGTGGCAATAATCAGCCCTGGGTGTGGCTAGAGAAATTGAACTCAGGTGTGGACAACCACAGTTATAGTATGTTTTAACAAGGGGGGCAATCACTTTTTCACACAGGGCCATGATGGTTTGGATTTTTTTTCACCTTTAATAATAAACACCTTCATTTACAAATTGCATTTTGTGTTTACTTGTGTTGTCCTTGACTATTGTTTAAATTGGTTTGATGTTCCGAAACACTTAAGTGTGACAAACATGCAAAGGAACAGGAAATGAGGAAGGGGGCAAACACTTTTTCACACCACTGTATATATATATATATATATATATATATATATATATATATATATATATATATATATATATACATTTACTTTGGCTTGAGAACCAGACGTGGCGTCAGATGTTGCATCGGTTCTCGAAGGGCGTAGAGACGAGTGGCGGACATTTTTTATTGCAGAAGACATGCTTTGTCTGTTCTGCATTAAAGCCACTTTCCTGACTGTCCCACCTTGTACAGTGAGCCACATATGTGCAGCTCACTGTACAAATTCATTAGTGCTGAATCTGTCTGACATCATATCCCCAGCAATTGAGACCCGGAAGCCGGCTGCCTCGAAGATGTCAACAACCATGCAGGGAGCTTGAGGACGCTGCATCACTGGAGCTGAGGTGAGTATTGTTGCACTTTAAGTAGTACATTGTGCATCGATTACCTTACTCCTAAGTCTTGATTTCAAACAACACTTTCTAAAGTCTAGTACACACAAGCTGAATGTCGGACGGCATCAGCTTATTCAGTAGAATCTGTCTGGAACTCTGTGTGTACGGCAGCTAGTCCAACAGAAGCCAGCCATTCAGCCGAAAAGGGTCTGCTGATTGGCTCCCGGGCAGCACTCTCAGCCAAAAACCATCCCCCTGTTAGAACACAAAAGCACCGCAGGAAAGATTGTTGTACTTACATCGGATTGTTAGTAGTGAGAAATCAGGTTTGTTTTTCCGCTGGGTTGGATTAAGCCAACCTGCAGTGTAATAGATCAAAGTCACACTTTCCTTGTTGAGCAAAGTGGTTATCCTGAACTGGGGACCAGGTGTTTTTCCCTACTCGTTATCTTCCTGGTCCCCTTATCAACCCCATGATCTCTCTGGAGCCTATGAAGCAGGACCCAGTAACTGGAAGTGTTGCCTCCACCAATAGAAGTTGAGCATATCAAGCAAGCAGTGATGTGAATACCTGAAGGAGGAACTTGGGAAGTAAGCAGAAGAGGCGGATCATCATGTAGCCATTGCTTCAGTTGGTAAAATGGACATTTGGATAGGTTTTTTTCCCTCATACCTGCTATATGGTGTTGCTAATATCCCAGATTTGGGCTTTAAACTATTTACTAATTTGCCCCTATTGTTATATAATACATTATAGCTCATTCTTCAGTTACTGTTAAATACGTGCCGACGTGAATCTGTGATCTGAGTCATCTTGAAGTAGTTAACCTGATCACAATGTTGAGTTCTGATGCATAAAAGTTATTAAATATATGACATTGCTTATCTTGTCGAAGCAGAAGAGATGTAAGATTCCAAATGGACAAAAATTTTCAGAGGCTTTATATATTCTTGCACCCTGGAGGAAACATTGTTATTGAACTTTGCTCTGGACATATGTATCACTATACATCAAAGCACAGTTGTTTCAGGATGTGACTGTCTTCTCATTCATGTCCATTCATCTGTGGAATGGAGGTGACCAAGTAACCTTGCACTGTATGACAATAGGTCCAATAATACCAGTTTCAGTTGTTGAGAAATGACGCTCTCCTGATCACAGAGAAAGGGAGCTGTGGGAAAGCCTGCCTCACAAAATACAGATGAAGGTGATACAGCAAGCTTTGAATCAAATCTTTACACACTTATATTTTATCAATTTATATAATCGTGACATACTTTGCAAGGCTTTACAAAAACCAGTGAACAAAGCATCAATAATGGATGTACATAGGAGTCTGTTTACTTACATTCCATGAAATAATTCTATTGCCACATTTAAAGCTTTCCTGTACTGCTCAGTACATTCTAGAGTTTCATCTGCAACAAATATCACATCAATGACATTTAATCCTTTTTAACCACTTTCAGACCGGACCATTTTGCTGGCTTAAGACCAGACCACTTTTTGCGATTCGGCACTGCGACGCTTTAACTGACAATAGCGCGGTCGTGCGAAGTGGCTCCCAAACAAAATTGATGTCCTTTTTTTCCCACAAATAGAGCTTTCTTTTGGTGGTATTTGATCCCCCCTGCGGTTTTTATTTTTTGCGCTATGAACAAAAATAGAGCGACAATTTTGAAAAAAAATCATTATTTTTTCATTTTTGTTATAATAAATATCCCCCAAAAATATATAAAAAAACATTTTTTTCCCTCAGTTTAGGCCGATACATATTCTTCTACATATTTTTGGTAATAAAAATAAGCGATTATTGATTGGTTTGCGCAAAAGTTATAGCGTTTACAAAATAGGGGATAGTGTTATGGCATTTTTATTAATAATTTTTTTTTTTACTAATAATGGCGACAATCAGCGATTTTTATTGTGACTGCGACATTATGGCGGACGCATCGGACATTTTTGACACATTTTTGGGACCATTGTCATTTATACAGCAATCAGTGCTATACAAATGCATTCGTTCCTGTGTAAATGACACTGGCAGTGAAGGGGTTAACCAGGGGGTGGCAGTGTAGGGGTTAAGTGTTCCTAGGGGCGTGTTACTAACTGTGGGGGGCTGGGCTTTGTGTTAGTGAACACTGATCTCTGCTCCAATCACATGGAGCAGAGATCAGCGTCACTTGTTGCTAGGCAGAATGGGGAGATGCTGTTTACAACGACATCTCCCCATTCAGCTGCCCCGTGAGATGATCACGGGTATCCCCATGGTGATAGAGTCCACGGGACCCACGACCAGACTCATGGGGGTCTTGACTGGCACGCGAGCACGCCGCTGGCGGCGCGCACGCGATGGCAGGGGCGGCATATAAAAATACGCCAATATGCTTGCCCGTGCCATTCTGCTGACGTACATCGGAGTGCGTCGGTTGGGAACTGGTTAAATATCATCATTTAATGGCTCTACCACTGTCAACACACTACAGCCAAATTGTGTCCAATCTACCCACAATTGACCATATGTTCAATCCGATTGGACAATCTCCTTTAGATCTACCATTATCTATGTATTGCAAGGGCCTAATTTGATACTTACTGCATGTTTAAATTTGTTCTTATTGCATAGCCAAAGAATGTACACTATATAGCCAGTTTAATAATAAAAAAAGTGAAGCAAATTTTTTCCTTTTTCCACAATATCAGGGAAAATCCAGAGATTGCAGCAAACTTTGGCTAGTGAAAAGCATTTGGAAAAGGCCAAATTAGGTGTTTTTAAGGGTGCAGTGGACTTTAAATGGCTATTGGGAGTTATGGAAACTTCTTTCAACTATTTTGGACCTCATTAGCCTAATAATTCTTTTTATTTTTTTCATAGAAAAAAAAAAGCTAAAAAGTCACGATAAAAGTAAAATATAAAAGGTCACCAAGGAAAAAGAATAAACACAAAGAGCATTAAGAATACTTTTTATAAATGCCTTTACCCAACATTCACCAAGCAGTTCACATTTATAGATAGACCCCTGTACTCTAAGTTCAGTGTGCAAGTTAAGTGTTGCTGCCTTAGTGAAAATTTTCAATGCCAAAATTGATAATTATTGTGCAAAATCAATTACTTCACTCATCCCTGCTACTTAACCTACCAGTAATCCAAGGCTTCATGGCCACCATTGCTGAAATGAGGAATCTAGGAAAGCTTGGTATACATTTTTAGGCTGCAATGCTCATTGTGCCCTGCTCAGGAGCTCACCAGGGATTGTAAATACAAAGGGTAAAGACAAGTGAACACTAATTTAAAGTGGTTCTAAAGGCAGAAGTTTTTTTTTTTTTTTTTACCTTCACGCATTTTATGCATAAAGGTAAAACAATTTCTGTGTGCAGCAGCACCCCTCCCTCAATACTTGAGCCCCATTGCATTGGCTACCACTGCTGTCAATCACAGCCACTGAGAAGAGAGAGGCCAGGCCAAGCCACAGCTCTATGTGTGTAAATGGACACACAAAGCAGTAGCTTGGGAATGAGCCTGCTTGAGTGCCCCCAGAGCAAGCTGCTTGCTCTGGGGGCACTCGACAGGAGGGAGGGGCCAGGAGTGCCGACGGGGGACCCAAGAAGAGGGGAATTGGTGCTGCTCTGTGCAAAACCACTACACAAAGCAAGTAAGTATAACATCTTTGTTATTTAAAAAAAAAATTGCCTTTGATATGACTTTAAGGTGGGCCTTAAACCACAGCAGCTGCTTTTAAAACAATGAATAATTATTCTACCTGGATCATGTCAGACCAGGGCACCTTGGTTGGTGATTTTCTAATTTAAAGGTATTGTCCCATCTTTTGAATATTTATGAAGTAAACCTTTTTAATAATGGGTATAGATTTTTATATTGCAGTCAGTAAAGTGTTAAAATGTATATTCTAGTAATAAACATTTATATACATTCAGTTGTTCCTAGATGATAGTAGTACAGCTTTTGCCTTTGGAGTAAAATAATACAGTAGTACTTTTTATGAAGATATTGGGGATTCAGTAGATAGGAGACCCAGAGTTGCTGCTGTTGGGATTCTGACAGGCCTGAGCCCCAAGCACTTGTATTCAGGCCAGAGGTCAAATCAGTTCACTGATCTCCTTTCATAATCCTCTTGACTCACAAAGAGGCAAGATGAAGTTGACTGACATCATCGCGGCTCCTGGCACTCAGAGCGCCGGAGCCCATGAACATGGAAGAAACACTATATTTTTGTTGGTACAGTTTTTCTGTGAGTCCGGTCGTGGATCCCGCGGACATGATCGTTTCACGGGGCGGCTGAACGGGGAGATGCCGTTGCAAACAGCATCTCCCCATTCTGCCTAGCAACAAGTGACGCTAATCTATTCTCCATGTGATTGGAACAAAGCCCAGCACCCCACAGTTAGTAACACGCCCCTAGGAACACTTAACCCGTACACTGCCACCCCCTGGTTAACCCCTTCACTGCCAGTGTCATTTACACAGGAACCAGTGCATTTATATAGCATTGATTGCTGTATGAATGAAAATGGTCCCAAAAATGTGTCAAAAATGTCCGATGTGTCCGCCATAATGTCACAGTCACAATAAAAATCGCTGATCGCCACCATTACTAGTAAAAAATAATATTAATAAAAATGTCATAAAACTATCCCCTATTTTTGTAAACATTATACATTTTGTGCAAACCAATCAATAATCGCTTATTGCGATTTTTTTTTACCAAAAATATGTAGAAGAATACGTATCGGCCTAAACTGAGGGAAAACATTTTTTTATATATTTTTCGGGGATATTTATTATAACAAAGTAAAAAATAATGTTTTTTTTCCAAATTATCGCTCTATTTTTGTTTATAGCGAAAAAAATAAAAACCACAGGGGTGATCAAATACCACCAAAAGAAAGCTCTATTTGTAGGAAAAAAAAGGACATCAATTTTGTTTGGGAGCCACGTCGCATGACTGCGCAATTGTCAGTTAAAGCGACGCAGTGCCGAATCACAAAAAGTGGTCTGGTCTTAAGCAAGCAAAATGGTCCGGTCTGAAAGTTGTTAAAATGATATTAAAGTCAAGGATATATTTACGTGCTCTATGCAATAATATTGCATAGAGAAATTTCTTAACTCCTCTTCTGGGGTTCACCTCAGCCTGGGGGGTGTATGTGTAGTTGTTTTTTTTTTTTTTTTTTACCTTAATGCAGAGAATGCATTAAAGTGGAACATTACTCATAACAACTTGATAAAAAATAATGTTATTTAGCAAGGAACAAATATTCCACGTGAATAATTATGCTATCAAAATGTGTGTGTGCTGTAAATAGCCTTCAGCATTGCTCCTGTTCTTCTTGCTGGAGGCTGCCATTTTGCTGAAACCCAAAGCCCCTGAACAATAGTAAATCTTTAGGCTGTCAGCAGATCGGCCTCTACAACTTTTTCACAGTCCCTAAAATCTGAGAGCAACTGAGCTTTTGGAGAGCAGGGTGAGACAATGTATTACTGGATTTTAAACAGTACAGGCACTTTTTTTTAAGTTTTTTACATAGCTATACCTGAAAAAAGGGCCAACCTAATGTGGTCTAGCAGGACTTAAATTGGTTGTAAACCCTTACAACACACTTTGACCTACAGGTAAGCCTAGATTAAGGCTTATCTGTAGGTCCCAGAAATATCTTCTAAGCCTACACGTTTAGGAGATATTTACCGAAAGACAGGCACCGCTGTCTACGGCGTGTGCGCCGTAGACAGCGGTGCGCAGGCGCACTGAGCGAGGCACCGTCAACGACAAAGATGCCGCGCGTGTCGGGTCCTGTGCGCATGCGCGGGAGTGACGTCATCGCGGCTTCACCGAATGACAGCAGCGGAGCAGCGAGACCCCACCGAGAAGATGGATGCGCCGGACTACAGGGGACAGCGGTGACATTGCTGGCTCCTGTGTCAGGTAAGTGACACATAATGTACTACTATGCGTTGCATAGTAGTCCATTATGCTTTGCCTTTGCAGGGAATGAAAGAGGAAGTAAACTCAGGGTTTACTTCCTCTTTAATTTTTTGACTAACGTTCCACATTCAGATAAAAAAAAATAGCGTTTATAACCAATTTAACTGCAAGATTATAAAATTGTAAATATATACTGTACATATTTTTGTATTTTATCTTGTGTGTTGTAAAGCAAATTAGATGTAGGGACTGATTTGAGTGTGCAATGTACAGGGATAGGGACAATTGTAGACACACTGGATGGACTGGTGTCTTTATTCAACCTTACTAACTAAGAAACTAGATGTGTCATAACAAGCAGTGTTATTCAATTTGACTGTTAGATTTGTGTAGTGCAATTTAAAAAATTAGATCTGTCTATTTTTCTGTGTATTTTCATATACTGTGATGCCCAGTAGAATAATGAAAATGCTTACAAATGTGTTACAACCAAACTTTAAAGCACTCTAAAAACATTAACAAAAGCAGACACACATAGAAGTGAACCTGGCCTTACATTAAAAAATCATTCATGGCTTTCCTGGCTTCTATTCTTACCACTAGCACATTTCTCTTAAATCTTGTTTTTCTCTCATAATGGACCCATAATTTCAACATTTCTAGATGCTTTTTTTCTCTTTCTTTTCATTTAACATCTCTTTCTTAATGTCTGGAGTTTCAGAAGCCCTGTGGCAATTGCTTTGGCTTCTGTGAATAAAATTGTTCTTTGTTGGGTTGGAATAAGACAGAGTGATATTGTGAATGGGTTGGGTTTTAATATAAGCCTTTGTTATTAAAATCAAGCATTAAAAGTGATCCGCTAAGGAACTGACTACTGTGGGAAAACAAATGCAGACTAAACAAAATTTAGTAGGAATTGAGGGTTTTGGGGAAAAAATATGGATCAAAAAGATAACGTTATTGCTTACCAGGTTCCATTGTCTGTAATGAGGTACTTGCATGCAAAACCAGATGGCATGTAATAGCCAGTCATACCATAAAGCATATCACTTAAAAGTGATATCTTTGACCCTGTCTTATACTGTACATATGGCCAGATTGGTATAGATACGCCACTCACAAACTTTGGGTGGCTTTGGAACAGGAATTGGTTGCTGCCTCCCTAGCTGGGCTTCCATTCTCAGGAGTCCAACACTCTCGAGTGGCGCCTCCCCACTCCTTGATTTAATCCACCTTGATAGAATGCTAGATATTACAAACTGGCAGCTATGAGGAAAAATTAGGGGAACTGGCAATTAAGGAGCCATATCATCAACATGTACAAATACAAAATTGGTCCATATAGTGAACTTGGTGTTGAGTTATTCACTTTAAGGTCATCACACAGGACAAGGGGGCACTCTTTAAGTCTAAAGGAAAAAAAAAGGTCTAGAGGAAAAAAGATTTAATCTCCAAATATGGAAAGGTTTCCTCACAGTAAGAGCTGTGCAAATAGTGGATTAGACTCCCTCCAGAGGTGGTTCTGCCAAGATCAGTAGATTGCTTTAAAAAAGGCCTGGATTATTTCCTAAATGTACTTAATATAACTGGGTGCTAACATTTATAGTTAAAGTTGATCCAGGGAAAATCCAATTGCCTCTCGGGGGATCAGGAAGGAATTTTTTCCCCTGCTATAGCAAATTGGATCGTGCTTTGCTGGAGATTTTCGCCTTCCTCTTGATCAACTGTGGGTATAGGATTGTGTATATGGGATTTTATTTATTTTTTGGTTGAACTGGATGGACTTGTGTCTTTTTTCAACCTAACTATGTAACTATGGCAGCGACTTCCAGCTTCCTATCATCAGCTACCCAGACTTCATTTCCGGTCTGAATGATCGAGCCTTTCAATGCCAACATTATCTGAACCTAGTCAGACCTTCTTCCTTCATTGGTCCATCTGGATGGGTCTGCCCATCAGAACTGTTTGGTTCTTTTAACTCTTCAGCTCCGGGTCAATGGAAACTGTGGCAACTAACTTACTTCCTCTGATCCCTGTCCAATCGTTCCGGGTTTCAAAGAAAACCTACCTCATTTGAACACCTTTGTTTGGGAGAGGGGTCAATTCAGAAATCTCTGGCATCGGAGTGTTTGCACGAGTGCAAGTACACGTGCAAATGCTCAGTATCAGCACCGATACTAGTATCTGTATTGGTGCAACCCTAGCACTGACCGTATGGTATGACAGTTTTTTTTAGCTGTGCAGGGTACCCCCTTTTTAAGGAGGGTCATCACTTGCTTTTTCATTACTTTTTCATTACAAATGATATGTGCCTGTAAGTAATCTGATCATGTGAGCTATGGTCCTAAAAATATTTTTCTACACATGGTTATGTTTTTCTCCCAAAGTTGAATATGATCCTGAGTTGTAAGGCAAGATTTAGCATCAAATTGACAGGGTATATAGATTGGTTAGTGACAATTAACCTATATTGTTTTCATTTCCATCATGTCACCTCTGATAATCTTTGTCAGGACGGTGCTGTAATGTCATAGTTATGTGTTATGGTGCATACCCTTAAATAAAGAATAAAAAAAAGTGATATCTTAAATATAGGTAGGGAATTGTGGGCTCTGTTACTCCTTGGTTTAGTCATTGCTTAGGGGAATTCCCATCGAGTAAACTCTGCTTCCAAGTCTTTGCCACTTTTCATAGCCATCTTACATTTTCACTTCCAAATAGGTGTTCTTTCTGTTACTTCATAATATAAAATAATTTCTGACTCCAGGAGTGACAACTCACAATTCTAGCCTCAGACTCTATTAGCTGATATGTTTTTTCCATGTGTACTTAAAAGCCAAGATTGAGTTTTGGGTGAGTTGAAGCAAAGTGGGCACCATACTAAAAAGGTCTCCTCATCAGTCCACAATAACTACTCCTGTTTTACCATCTGTATATATCTCTCAGCACAATGCTCCATGCTAGAAATATGTTTTTACACACCCACACCTGGGAGCCAGCAGCTAACAATTTCTGGTTTCGAACCATATTAAAAAAAAAAAAAGCTGTTGCTGTATCTGCCTAAATAGTTTTTCACTAGAATTAGGCTTTAACTTTTCTTTTACTTTCAAACATATTTCCACTTTTGCAGAGAAAACCGCACTGCATGTTTGTGTTCCCATTCACACAGTATGATTACATTAAAAAAATATATATTTCTTGCCTAGATGTTTTTTGGGAGGAGGTGTCATAGCTGACTGCAAGGTTTTTGTGAGCTTGTCCTAAAGCCTGGTACACACCCAGCAAGCTAAATAAAAGAACAAACTCAAGAGCTCGGGAGGAGCCGCTATACTAACTATCTGATGCTACAGTGATCTCCCCCCACTGAGCTATTGTGTTCTGGAGCCGATCACATGCTGAGCTGTCAGCTGCGACTTTGCTGTGTAGGCAGGTACAGAGGACACAGCAGACAACGGAAGCCCCATAGTAAGTCTTTGGGTGACGTCACTCTGCATTAATTTCCCAGGCATTGTTGGCTGTGTCCTCTGCAGAGCTTCCATTGCTGGAGATCGGATCGGCTTCAAAAAAAGGTTTGTTTACTGATTTCTTCCTTACAGGGCTAGATAGGATAGTGTTAGATCATGTATGTCTATAGATGAAGGGATTTTAGTTTTAGACTTGACTTTTACTTTAGTTAATGCAAATAGATATCCTTCATCATATTCCTAGATAGGATAGTGTTAGATCATGCATGTCTATAGATGAAGGGATTTTAGTGTTAGACTTGACTTTTACTTTAGTTAATGCAAATAGATATCCTTCATCATACAGTATAGTAAGCCTACTGAAGAAGCCCAATAAAAGGGCGCAACTTGTCTCGGAGGGGAGGGGCCAAGCCAGGGATCTCATGCCACCGCCACTATCGTGTTTCTAGTGGTGAGCTGACCTAAGAGTTGTTCTTAAATGCGCTTAGTTATAAATATTTTTGTCAAGGTTTTTAGCAGTGGAGGTGAATAAACCTGTTTTAAATGGAGCACACTATGATATTGCCTTTTTATCCCTTGTATTATATGGTGGATGTTGCGAGAGGAGACGAACTCGGTTCCTCAAGTGAAAGGAGGGAGTGGGGAGCTCTCTTCCTGCAGAATTTGACATCAGTTAGCAGTGATGGGCATGTGGTTATTTTGTTAAATGTGAGCAGGCACTGCATTCGGTGGTTAATAAAAAGTGCACTGTTACAAGAAGATTTGAATCGTTTATATTTGGATACACAGAGCACTGGGCACTGGACTGTTTATTTTTGTTCTATTGATTTGAGTTTTTTTATGGACTTTGTCTGTTTTTCACAAGCTAAGTGTTTCACTAGACTATATTGTATAATTTTTTAATAAAAAGGATGAGATGAAAACACCTGAAAAGTGTCATAGCTGATAACACAGGAGTGGTTAGAATAATAGTTACTCCATGTTATTTACACATTATTATACATTCACCAATTAAGTACTGTTGAGGGTCTTTACATTTATATTTTTGGCAGCACAGATGGAACAAATACACCAAGATATCCTTGATTGACATGTTAAGGGATCTCTGAACCAATAGCAGATAATTCCCTTTAAAAAAAACACAAAAAAACAAAACAAAACATATCCTTCCAAGCATTCCAGAAGAATACAAGATAGAGGTCATCTTGCAGTTAGGCTGAATTCACATATGGTGTGGTGACAGGCGTTTTACTGCACTGTAAATCACGTCACTGCAAGAACACACACAAAACAATTGTTTTCTTTGTGTCCCATTCACACTGCAATGCCAGCCATGCTGCTGCATTTTATTTTACAGAAGTTTATGGCACTATACAACAGTGCAAGTGCGTCACGCTGATGTACATAAACATGCATGAAGTGTACTTTTGTATAGCTCGAAAAAAAAGATAAGTAATGCCTGGTACACACAATGAGGTTATCGAATGAATGATGTTCTGTTTTTTTTGTTTTTTTTTGCATGCTAACCTCAGATTGAACCTTAAAGCCCCATACACACTGTCAGATTTTCTGCTGATTTTTGTCTCCAAATTTACCAAACCCATGTAGTGCAAAGGCCTGCCTGATTGCATACAAATTGAAACTCCTAAGGTTTGACCTTATATTATATGGTTTTGGTAAACCAGCAGAAAATCTGATAGTGTGTATGGGGCTGACGAGTTTACCAAAGTTATGAAAATTCTCGTTCGACAGAATAAAAAATTGGAAGTGATGTAATGAGTTGTAATGTATTTGTATTGCATTTCTGATTGACAACTGTACCGATTAAATGAAAATCGTATGATCTGACATCGCACAGAAAACATTTTTGTGCGTGTCTGATCGGATAATAATAATATTATTATTATACCGGATTTATATAGCGACGACAGTTTACGCAGTGCTTTACAACATTAGGGCAGCCAGTGCAATTACAATACAATTTAATACAGGGGTGAATCAGAGAGCCCTGCTGGTTAGAGCTTACAATCTAAGAGATCAGATGAACTGTCATGAACAGCTCTCGAAAGCTCTGTACTAACGATCCGATTATCGTATGATCGCTTCGAAAACGGTATTTTTCTTATGTTTTTCTGATCCTGTGCATGGGGCTTAAATCTGTGATGCTTTGAATCACGCACCACAGTGCCCCCTACTTTAGTCAGAATGGACAGCTGCCGGGGAGAGATGTAAATAGTTCAGCTATCTGTTCTAGTGTGAATTCACCCTTATACTTCGCAGACCTAGTTTATTTCATCTTAAGCATTAATGAGATTATAGGTTACCTTTGAGACATATGAATATTAGATCCACTATCGTTAACCTTTTAACCGATTTGACCAGCATAAATAAGTCCAATAAACTCAAAGAGTGCATATATTTAGCAGTTTCCGTCGTTGTATTTAAATCTTTCTGTTTCTTCTTATTATCTTGATTTAATTATTTCCAGAGAACTAGAGCCCATCTGCATCTAGAACTACAGATCTACGACTGTAAGTGCCATTGCCCCTTTAAGCTGAAGTGCAGCCTGGTGATTTTCAAGAGGGCATTAAGTGCAATACAGTTCCATCATCACATTGTTAACCTTTTGAGCTGCTCATCTCCTAGAGCACAGATTGATAACAGCATATTATTTTATTAATTTTCCCTACTTGTTCACCATGGATATCAATTATCTGTACTATGAATAATGTAAGACCCATCTATCACAGCACAGCTGTAGAACGTTGGGAGTCAAACCTCGAAACCAAGGACTTGACATATTTGTTTAGAGATCACACAACTCCATACTGAAATCTATCATTTAATTAATTCACCTTTTCAATGCTATGTTCCTTTCATGGGTCCCACCAGGGATCGAATTGTTTTCTTGAGTAAGGAAATATATTCACATTCAATGCAGCCAACACTTAGACCACAACTGTTTTTCGGTTACACTAAATAATCTCCTAGATTGATGTGGTTTTAACTAAAGAGGTGAAAGAAAGGACATTTTTTTCTTTCAAAATGTTTTTTTTTCCCCGAGTAAAATATATATGTCTCTAATTACCGTGATACTAGCGGTAATTTGAAGCAGACAAAATAAATTCCTCTCTCTTTTTGTTTGGAGTAGCTTTTGGTTTGGATTTATTTGATAGGCTCCGGCTTGTTTATCCAATCCCCAAGAATTTTACCTCAGCTATTCACATTAGTATACGACTAATGCAATTATATGTGCATGTATATTGTTTTAAATGACTAATCTGTAATAGCGTGCACTCCAAACTCTGGGTCCGACTTGTATTTAAATTGGTGCGTCGCTCTATAAACAGAGCTGAAAAGCGCACTGTTCCTGCGGTGGGAGGCTGTCATTCTTTCAATCAGGCTTCTGAGATTTAAACTGTCTGAGGAGGTCTAATGCTACAAAGGCTTTTTAACATATTTAGAAGAAAACCTAATCTGCTGACTGCCACTTTAAACCACCTCCTAGCACGTTCGCCGGTTGACATCTGCTGATACGGTTTTGACTAGAAGGCTTTATCAAGTCTAAAGTGGTTTCTATTTGCCTCATGTATTGTCACATAAAGGGAAAAAAAATATTAAAAGAAAGCAGTGTTTTATTCAAGATGGCATTAAGAAAATATAAACTTCAATTGACAAGAGCATTAACCTGAAGGTGAGGTAAAATCACACTAACAATGAGGCCTAGGCCTTCTAAATCTCCTCATTTTGTAAATGTCAAGTGGTTTCTTTGTGCCATAAAAATAATTTCCTCTTTCCGCTCCCTTCTATTCAGCTAAACAAATATGTATAGATCAAAAATAATGTGTATATATACAGTATATTATGAATATACGTCCTAATATATAGGCAATGATCGTGTTTGCTTTGTCACCAAGCCTGAGCTTGAGTTAAAAGCTTGTCAATTCAAGAAATATAAAGAATACGTTTGCTTAACATAAAATGGCTTGAAATATTACATGCATTTTATTTTTTTTACTTTCTTTTATTAATGTAATAGCTTTTTCAAAGTAGCAGTGATGCCACTATGGGCTGATTTATTTTATTAATCTGAACCTATTCCATTGTCATAGTAAAGAAAAAAAAGTCTTTTAGCTATAGAAGTTACAAAAAAAAAAAAATAAATGCATTGACTTTCATTTATAAGGTACAGCTGAAAAGAAATAAAGGCTTTACCTTCGGAAGCATAACAATGGTTTTATGCATCTGATGTGACATGTTTTGTCCTAATGTTCAGTTATCGCTGTTGTGGAATTATATGGACCTTTAATGTAATAAATGGGAGCTGTAGGTTTAAAGTGCACTGAATTAACCATTGAGCATAATAAGCAATTACAATGTATTGCTAAATAAAATATATATTAAATACAGTATATAATGAACAATGTATTTCTAAACTTTTCTACATAATAAAACTGTGGAATCTGGCTTGAAACAATGGGGCTGATTTACTAAAACTAGTGCAAAATCTGGTGCAGCTCTGCATAAAAAACAAAACAAAAAAAACTTCCAGGTTTTTATGTCAAAGCTTAATTGAACAAGTTGAAATGAGAAGTACAGCCAAAGCTTGTTCGGCTGTACTTCTCCTGTGGATCACAGGAATGCAGTTCATTCTGCACTCCTGTGACCCGTTTTCAGCCAACAGCGGGCTGAAGCCTGCTCTCAGCTGGCATCACAGTGCCCAGAAAGGGGAAAGATCGCAACCATATGCTCAGGATCCACTCAGGAGCCTGGACCGCCACCCGACAAGGCCTCTCATCAATCCGCTGAGAGCCTGAGCCAGCTGCTCCCACCCTCTCTACAGTACCACACTCCAGTGAGCCCGGGGGGCAGAGCTGAGAGCCAGTTACTGACAGTCACCAGCTCTCTGCTCATGGAGCACTGAGACGAAGTGTTCAGAGGTCTTTGATTGCTCAGTTCTCAGTCTTAGAGCCGGCAGGGGGACAAATGCAACATTGGGCCGATGCTGCATTCACCTTTTGATAAGTATGATTCTTAAAAAAATAAAAAATATCCCAAACTTCTCTTTGAAATTAGAAGCTGATTGGCTACCATGCACAGCTGCACTAAATTTGGCATTCTCTGGTTTTAGTAAATCAACCCCCAAAGCCATCTAAAGATAGGTTTCATGCATTCAGAAAGCTAAGTCATTGGAATAACAGCCGCACATGTACAGTACATGAAAAGTCTCAGTTCACTTTACATAAAGCGACTCATTATGAAAGAACATTCACATGTTGGTTATAATAATTGGCAGATATGTGGATGAAAAGTCCTGACATAACTTATTTTGGCTTTTAGATAGAGTAGCCAGTGTTTGTTTTTTACTGTCATTTAGGGCTAGATAGGAGTTTTACAGTTTGCCTGCTATTCAAAATAGTTGGAAATACATTTTAAGTGGTATGGAGCAACAAACCTTCAAGTTCAATGAAGTATGCAGGCCCAGTTATAATTGTGACTGCTGCATTCCCTGTTTATACCCACAGCAACCAATCAATCAAGTCTTAGGAAAGATGTTGGAGTTACAAAAGGTGATTTTTGTATTAGAGGCAACAAAGAGACATGAGGTTGGTGTACCATGACCAAATGCTTACAGCAAGATATAATAATTGACTGTTCTTTAGATGTTCTCAGTCCCCTTTAAAGAGTTAAACCCAGGACCCCAAATTCACTATATCTGGTCTCCCACAGTACACAGAACAAGGAAATGCAAATATTTTATTAAATATAAACTACTAAATACTTTTTCTTATCAGCAGTATATAGCAGTTTTGGGACTTATATCAGTGCTCTGCCTAACACTGGTTGAAGCTTGTAGGAGGAATTTTCATTCCCTCTGTCTGTCCTATGAGTCTGCATGAATTCATGATCCTCTGTCTTGACAGTGCTGAATGAGCCTGTGCCGATGACATGCATCCTTGCAAAAAACAAAAACTCTCTAGCAATACACATCAAACTGAGCATGTGCAGAGTGCCAGGGGACAGAAAAAGAAGGGGAGAATGAACAGCGGTCCACATGAACAGAATGGTGGACTGGTGTAGACATTCAACCCATAAATTTTGGGTCACCCTCGAACAGGAATCAGTACCGGACTCCATAGTCGGCCTTCCATGGACTGGGATTCAGTACTCCCGGTTTTCTTTTCCACACCCTTTGACCGAACCAACGATGCTGGAACTTCGTAGGTACTACAGCATAGTGGAGATGTCCAGCTTTGCCTCCCTGTTGACGCCTATTATCAGCTTTTCAGCTTCAGCCAGATCTGAGCTTGGTTAGAGCTTCTTACCTTTCTTGGCCCCTCTGGCTGGATCAAGCCATGAGTCTTATATCCCACCCTCAATTCCTCTATTTTAGGCAAGTGGAAGATTTTACAATTGTCCCACTTTCTTTGGTCCCTCCTAGACCATGGTTGTTTTAGTTGACAACCCACTTAGTTTGAAGATCTATGCCTGGTAGATGAGCCTTTGCGGAAATCTATCCTATTATTACGGTATTTTACTTGCAGTCACATCTCAACACAATCCCCCATATTTGTGTAAATGGCAAAGAGACCTTGCCGTCGACCCCACCGAAGCTCTTCACCTTTCCTTCTCTTCTTTCCTACTTTTACCTCTCCTTCTCACTTAACTACTAGGCACCTAGGGTGTCGTCTTTTTTTCTCTACTACAAAAAATCTCTCAGTATGTGCTGATCATTAGGGGCTGTTACTGTGAGGACAGTGCTGAGAGACATATTTTGTGAATTGTCCACATTTTGCTCCCTAACTTACAGTGGTCTGGTACCCAGGGCAGCCATCAGAAATGTTGGGGCCCCTTACATAGCTTTAGGACTGGGCCCCCTGGCCTGGCCACCAACATTCCCCAGGGTCCACCCACTGGCCGTCTCACAGAATCTTCAGTAAATGGAATACATTTTACAGCTTACCAATACTTAGATGTGGTGGCTGCAGTTTTAATTTTTTTATTAGGCTTTTTATTTTCTAATTGTAAGCACCTTCATTGTAAGCACCTCTGCCAGTGTTAAATGGTGAAAGAGGGCAGAGAGTGAGGGGGCAGGGAGAGTGAGAGGACAAAAAGAGTCAGAGAGAGAGGGGGCGGAGAGAGGGGGCAGAGAGAGGGGGTGGAGAGAGAGCGCAGGGAGAGAGAAAGCAGGGAGAGAGAGGGGAGCTGAGAGAGCAGGGAGGGAGAGGGGGTAGAGAGAGAGAGCTCAGAGAGAGGAGGCTGAGAGAGAGAGCAGGTAGAGATAGGGGAACAGGGAGAGAGAGGGGTGAAGAGAGAGAGAGTGCAGGGAGAGAAGGGGTGGCTTAGAGAGAGAGAAGGGAGAGGGCGAGGGGGGTCAGTGAGCGAGCAGGGAGAGAGAGGGGAGTCAGAGAGAGCAGTGGGCGAGAGTGGGCAGAGAGAGAAAGAGAGCTCAGAGAGAGCAAGGAGAGAGAGAAAGAGCAGGTAGAGATAGCAGAGAGAGGGGGCAGAGAAAGAGCGGGCGGAGAGAGAGAGTGCAAGGAGAGAGAGAGGGGCTGAGAGAGCAGGGGAGAGAGAGAGTGCAAGGAGAGAGAGAGGGGCTGAGAGAGCAGGGGAGAGAGAGAGAGCAGGGATAGAGAGGGGGCAGAGAGAGAGCAGGGAGAGAGAGGGGGCTGAGACAAAGCAGGGAGAGAGGGCAGAGAGAGAGGGGGCTTAGAAAGAGAGTACGGGGAGAGAGGGGACAGAGAGAGGGGAGCTGAGAGAGAGAGCAGGGAGAGAGAGGGGAGAAAAAGAGGGGGCAGGGAGAGAGAGAGGGATGGAAAGAGAGAGAGAGAGCAGGGAGAGCGAGAGGGGGGCTGAGAGAGCAGGAAAAAAGAGGGGGTGGAGAGAGGGGGTAAGGGAGAGGAGGGGTCAAGGAGAAAGACAGGGCAGGGTCTAGTCACAGTGCTCTTACGTGGTTGGTCCCTGGGGGATCTCAGTCTGCGGCTTCTCCTAATGTGGCTGTCAGGGATGTCTGTCATGCTGCTCAGGCATGCTGGAGGGAACGGAGCAGTGTGAGAATCTCCTCCTTCCAGGACAGCCACAACTGTCTCAACTCAGACAGATCTGAGCTTGGTTAGAGCTTCTTACCTTTCTTGGCCCCTCTGGCTGGATCAAGCCATGAGTCTTTTATCCCACCCTCAATTCCTCTATTTTAGGCAGGTGGAAGATTTTACAATTGTCCCACTTTCTTTGGTCCCTCCTAGACCATGGTTGTTTTAGTTGACAACCCACTTAGTTTGAAGATCTATGCCTGGGGGATGAGCCTTTGCGGAAATCTATCCTATTATTACGGTATTTTACTTGCAGTCACATCTCAACACAATCCCCCATATTTGTGTAAATGGGAAAGAGACCCTGCCGTCGACCCCACCAAAGCTCTTCACCCTTCCTTCTCTTCTTTCCTACTTTTACCTCTCCTTCTCACTTAACTACTAGACACCTAGGGTGTCGTCTTTTTTTCTCTACTACAAAAAATCTCTCAGTATGTGCTGATCATTAGGGGCTGTTACTGCGAGGACGGTGCTGAGAGACATATTTTGTGAATTGTCCACATTTTGCTCTCTAACTTACAGTGGTCTGGTACCCAGGGCAGCCATCAGAAATGTTGGGGCCCTTTACATAGCTTTAGGACTAGGTCCCCAGGGTCAGCCCACTGGCCGTCTCACAGAATCTGCTGTAAATGGAATACAACTTACAGCTTACCAATACTTAGATGTGGTGGCTGCAGTTTTAAAAAAAAATGTAGGCTTTTTATTTTCTAATTGTAAGCACCTTCATTGTAAGCACCTCTGCCAGTGTTACATGTAGAAAGAGGGCAGAGAGTGAGGGGGCAGGGAGAGTGAGAGGGCAAGGAGAGCCAGAGAGAGAGGGGGCACAGAGAGAGGGGGTGGAGAGAGAGCGCAGGGAGAGAGAAAGCAGGGAGAGAGAGGGGGGCTGAGAGAGCAGGGAGGGAGAGGGGGTAGAGAGAGAGCTCAGAGAGAGGGGGCTGAGAGAGAGAGCAGGTAGAGATAGGGGGAGAGGGGAACAGGGAGAGAGAGGGGTGAAGAGAGAGAGAGTGCAGGGAGAGAGGGGGGTGGCTTAGAGAGAGAGAAGGGAGAGGGCGGTCAGTGAGAGAGCAGGGACAGAGAGGGAAGTCAGAGAGAGCAGGGGGCGAGAGGGGCAGAGAGAGAAAGAGAGCTCAGAGAGAGAGAGGGAGGGGGCTGAGAGAGAGAGAGAGCAAGGAGAGAGAGAGCAGGTAGAGATAGCAGGGAGAGGGGGGCAGAGAGAGAGTGGGCAAAGAGAGAGAGTGCAAGGAGAGAGAGAGAGGCTGAGAGAGCAGGGGAGAGAGAGAGAGCAGGGAGAGAGAGGGGGCAGAGAGAGCGCAGGGAGAGAGGGGGGCTGAGAAAGAGCAGGGAGAGAGGGCAGAGAGAGAGGGGGCTTAGAAAGAGAGTACGGGAGAGAGGGGGCAGAGAGAGAGGGGAGCTGAGAGAGAGAGCAGGGACAGAGAGGGGAGAAAGAGAGGGGACAGAGCAGAGCAGGAAAAAAGAGGGGGTGGAGAGAGATGGGGTAAGGGACAGGAGGGGTCAAGGAGAAAGGAGAAAGACAGGGCAGGGTCTAGTCACAGGGCTCTTACGTGGATGGTCCCTGGGGGCTCTCAGTCAGCGGCTTCTCCCAATGTAGCTGTAAGGGATGTCTGTCATGCTGCTCAGGCATGCTGGAGGCAACGGAGCAGCGTCAGAATCTCCTCCTTCCAGGGCAGCGACAACTCCCGAGCTGCCTGTCACTGCACACTGAGCCCAGTGACGAAGCGGCTCAGCGGCCATCAAGGGAGGAGGAGGAGAGGAGCAGGTTTTCTGGGGGGGAACACTAGTTTCTGTGCCCAGCAAGCTCACAAACTGACACTCCCCCAGCCTGCTATGCCACTGGCAGGGAGTCAAGAGCCAGTGTGGCGGGTGGCACCAACAGGAGTAGGGACTACTGTAGGGGAAGGAAAAGAGCAAAGTGAAGGTGCCAACTTGGGGCCCGGCATCCTTTGGGACCAGCCCCTGGGATGCCGGACACTCAGGACATGCTGGCCCCTTACACTTGTACCCCCCTGATGGCGGCCCTGCTGGTACCTGCTAGGCACCCAGCTGCTAACTAGGTACACTAGTTAGTGTTTTTCTCATTTTCTTTTCTCCGGGTTTGTTCATGACAAATGATGCTACCTATTGGGCTTCCACCACTTTAAAGGTAATAAAACAGGATATATTTGTTGTAGAGGCTATTGCCTACAGTTTACGGATACCTTACATTGCCGTACTGGAACCTTGTCTGTTATTTCGTTGATATCCATTGAAAAAAAAAGAAAAAGGGAGGATCAGAGAAGACCGGATCAAACAGCCTTTATCCATAATTCTGAGGATTAATGCTTTAGGTTCCACAGTGAGTATAACAAGTATGCTTACCGCATGCACAGACTGATTTTACTGTTTTCTGTTTAGTATGACTTTAATGACTGTAAATTCTCTTTTCAGTCTCCATTATACGTGTTTAGAATCTAAGTGCAGCCAGAAGCAGAAACAGAACAATCAGCGCAAGGTACATAGCTCAGAAGGATGTGACCCTTGTGCCGATTCATCTTCTTTTAGTGGTAATCCTTCTCTGTCCTGTCCCCCCCACCCATGCCATCATTATCTGCTGGTGCTGTGGGAGACTGATACAAGCTTATCAAGAGAGCCTGACTAAAATCAGTACAAGGGACATAAATTACAGTCTGTAGGATGTGTCCTTTGCAGTGTGTATAAAGTCTGTTTGATCCTGACAATCACAGTCAGTGAGCCAATCAGGAGACTGTGAGGGTGGGGCCAAACCACATCTCCTTTTGTTACATAGTTACATCGTAGGTGAAAAAAAGACACAAGTCCATCAAGACACACTACCATCAAGTCCAACCTATGTGTGTGATTACAGTATATGTCAGCATTACATTGTATATCCCTGTATGTTGCGGTTGTTCAGGTGCTTATCTAATAGTTTTTTAAAACTATCAATGCTCCCCGCTGAGGCCACCACCTATGGAAGCGATTTCCATATCCTTGCCACTCTTACACTAAGTAACCCTCTACGTAGTTTAAGGTTAAACCTCTTCTCTTCTAATTTTAATGGGTGGCCACGAGTCTTGTTAAACTCCCTTCCGCGAAAAAGTTTGATCCCTACGGTGGGGTCACCAGTATGGTATTTGTAAATTTAAATCCTATCCCCTCTCACGCGTCTCTTCTCCAGAGAGAATAAGTTCAGTGCTCACAACCTTTGTTAATGGACACACAGAGCAGCAACTTGGCTTGGGTGCCCCCACAGCAAGCTGCTTGCTGTGGTGGCACCAGACAGGAGGGAGGGACCCAAGAAGAAGAGGATCAGGGCTGTTCTGTGCAAAACCACTGCAACGGAGCAGGTAAGTATAACATGTTTAATTCTTTTTTTTCATTAAAATAATAAAGCTTTACAATCACGTTAATTCCCAGCATTTAACCTTGTCACAAGCCTGGACTATGCAAACTAAATAGGAGGCAAAAAGGAATAAATAATACATTTCATTCTGAAATTATGTGAAAATGTTGAAAAACTTGGCTCTGCCCTTTCTATATATCATTGAATATGATACGCGGCCTTGTTGACCAGTATGTAGGCTTAAAAGTTGGTGAAGACAAGCTCCTATTCCACAGAAGATGTCTAGGTTTTCATAAACCTTCAACTGTCTCTGCACCTACTGATTATTTTAACTTTAATTTTTTTTTTTTTAGCCTATGCAAAAAATGTGATGCTTATTTCATGATGTACTTGCTTTGAGATTTGTGAAAGACTTACTTTAACCTTTTTTTCTTTTTTCTAAAAAAATGTTGCAAAATCTTTTAGGATAACCTCTATATATCACATTCAGTAGTAAAATCGTGAGGAGATGTTTGAAGGTGGAGAAAAAAGGCATACAAGACTGTCTATCTGTATGTACTGTATTAATTTTCGCAGCAGGCATAATTCCCTATCTGGCTCTTGGATTCCTTTGGGTTGCTTGCCTTTACAGTTTACTTATGAGTTCCTCAAAGAAGCTTGTTGGCTTGTCTTATTTATTCGCGGGATCATCCCGGTATATTGACAGTGCCTTTCTTTTAACCATCTCTGCCTGTCCTCCTGATTCCTCAGGGGATGTAACCGCAATGTTTTTTTGACATCGCGTTATGAAAGAAGTGCTGCTGTTTTCATGGTTTCTCTCATTGACAACATTGTATAACTGTATTGGTAGACAACGGTGATAATCGGTTTCTTTTGAATGCTTGGTGGTAATCGTTTTAGGAAAGGAAAATAATATTATGGGAAAATGAATATTGACTTTATTATTTTTCTACATTTTTGGTCATATAAGGAAATTATGTAGTATTTATATACTATTGCTATGTGATCACATTATTAGATAGTTAATGTATCATTTAATAAATATGTATAATTTAAAGTAGAACTAAAGGCAAACCTTTTTTTTTTTTAGCTTTGAATAAAGTGGAGAGGGATTAGATCACCTGTAATTTTTTATTGCCGTCTGTGCTCCTGTTAAGGAGATTCCCCCTCTTTATTTGTCCTGTTTACCATTATTATTGATAGTTAAAGGGTAACTCTGCTTTTGTGGAGAAAAACAATAAAGAAAGAAAAAATATTATAGCGTATACAATTGTGATACAAGTCATATTGTAATTGAATGTTTTTAAAAACTACTTTTCCTTTTCAGTCTGCAGCCGTTGTTATTTTCTGAAAATGCAATGCAATATGGCTACCTGGAGTTGTTCTGTACACAGAATGTGTACTGAACACACCCAGAAACAACATTTCCTGATTGTGTGATTGGCTCACCAATTTGCTGAGCATAGATGGCTGAGTATGCTGAGTATGGATGGATGAGGATGGATGGATGAGTATGCTGAGTATGGATATGGATGGATGAATATGCTGAGTATGGATATGGATGGATGAGTATGCTGAGTATGGATGTGGATGGATGAGTATGTTGAGTATGCATGGGTATGCCAAGCATGGATGGCTGAGTATGCTGAGTATGGATGGGTGAGCATGGATGGATGGATGAGTATGCTGAGTATGGATGGATGGATGAGTATGCTGAGCATGGATGGGTGAGCATGGATGGATGGATGAGTATGCTGAGCATGGATGGATGGACCTGTCACTAAGCAGCACTGTGGGCACTACACATGCAGCCCACAGTGCTGCTGCCACTGATCTCACCTTTCTCCATTCACACTGGACAGAGAGGGGAGGGAGAAACTGGAAATCATGCCGGTTTGTTTACATGTGATCTCTCCGTCATTTGACGGAGCAATCACGTGGTAAACGACCACTATCAGCGGCTATTTACCGTGATCCGTAATGTGCCGGGTCCTCTGTCAGTCACGGATGTTCTCGGGTGTGCGCCCCAGCTGGATTCTGGGAGGACGTCACTCTACTCCCTCCCAGAGTTAAGCAACCGCCCTGTAGCCATCATTCGGCTATGGGCCGGTTGTTAAGTGGTTAAAGTAAAAGAACATACCAAATTTTGGTTAGTCCCCAGAAAAGATATAAAAGGGAAATCTTCCAATGTAGGCACTAGTTCTGGTGACCTGGGGATCTCCAAGGAATTCCCTTAATTTAGAGGGATTTCCTCTTACTTTCTGTTTGGCTATGGGACACAAAAGTGAAGAGAAAGCTCCACAATTGGACACAGATGGCAAAGAAATAAAAAATCTGATGGGTTGTAACATTCCCTCATTCTATCCACAATGAAAAAAAAAGTTGTGTCTATAGTTCTACTTTAAGAAATAGATATGTATCAATGTGTATAGGCAGCCAAAATACTTTTTTTTTAAAAGGAGTCCGGAGTTTGTTCACTGGTTCCGGTGCAAATTTTTGCTTGACATCCTATCGGGTTCACATTTTATGCAAATGATACCCCTAATCTAGAGGAACCAATTGCCTTCAGAAGTCATCTAATTACCGTATATACTCGAGTATAGGCCGACCCGAATATAAGCCGAGGCCCCCAATTTACCCCCAAAAAAACTGGCAAACTTATTGACTCGTGTATAAGCCGAGGGTGAGACATGCCTGTCCATCCCTGTGTGTGTGTCCGTCCATCCCTGTGTGTCCGTCCATCCCTGTGTGTCCGTCCATCCCTGTGTGTCCGTCCATCCATCCCTGTGTGTGTGTGTGTCCATCCATCCATCCATCCCTGTGTGTGTGTGTGTCCATCCATCCATCCATCCCTGTGTGTGTGTGTGTCCATCCATCCATCCCTGTGTGTGTGTGTCTCCATCCATCCATCCATCCCTGTGTGTGTGTGTCTCCATCCATCCATCCCTGTGTGTGTGTGTGTCTCCATCCATCCATCCATCCCTGTGTGTGTGTGTATCCATCCATCCCTGTGTGTGTGTGTCTCCATCCATCCATCCCTGTGTGTGTGTGTCCATGTGTGTGTGTGTGTGTGTGTGTGTGTGTGTGTGTGTGTCCAGCCTACCTGTGTCCCGAGCCTCCGTCCCGAGCCTCCGTCCCGTGCCTTGCCTCCTTGCCTCCGTCCCGTGCCGTGCCTTGCCTCCGTCCCGTGCCGTGCCTTGCCTCCTTGCCTCCGTCCCGTGTCGTGCCTTGCCTCCGTCCCGTCCCGTCCCGTGCCGTGCCTTGCCTTGCCTTGCCTCCGTCCCGTGCCTTGCCAGGATCGCCGCTCTTCGTCGGCGCCTCGGCGGCCATTCTAAAATTCAAAAGCCGCGCCTCCGCCTTCGCCTGTGATAGGCGGAACACTGAATTTCCCAGCAGCCTGTGTTCCGCCTATCACGGACATCGTCTCATCCTCGTCCGTAGTACGAGGATGAGCGGATGTCCGTGATAGGCGGAACACTGACTGCTGGGAAATTGAGTGTTCCGCCTATCACAGGCGGAGGCGGAGGCGCGGCTTTCGAATTGTAGTATGTCCGCCGTCTGTCTGCTCGATACGCTGATCGAGCAGTCAGACGGCGATGACTCGAGTATAAGCCGAGGGGGGCACTTTCAGCCTCAAAAAAGAGGCTGAAAATCTCGGCTTATACTCGAGTATATACGGTAGTAAATAGAGTCCACCTGTGTGTAATTTAATCTCAGTATAAATACAGCTGTTCTGTGAAGCCCTCGGAGGTTTCTTAGAGAACCTTAGTGAACAAACAACATTATGAAGGCCAAGGAACACATCATACAGGTCAGGAGTAATGTTGTTAGTAGTTTAAAGTAGGGTTAGATTATAAAAAAAAATATCCCAAGCTTTGAACATCTCACGGAGCACTGTCCATCATCCGAAAATGGAAAGAGTATGGCACAACTGCAAACCTACCAAGACCTGGCCGTCCACCTAAACGGACAGGCCGTGCAAGGTGATCATTAATCAGAGATGCAGCCAAGAGGCCCATGGTAACTCTGGAGGTGCTGCAGAGATCCACAGCTCATGTGTGTCGACAGGACAACTATTAGTCATGCACTCCACAAATCCGTCCTTTATGGAAGAGTGGCAAGAAGAAAGCCATTGTTGAAAGAATGCCATAAGAAGTCTTGTTTGCAGTTTGCGAGAAGCCATGCGGAGGACACAGCAAACATGTGGAAAAAGTTGCTCTGGTCAGATGAGACCAAAATTTAACTTTTTGGCCTAAAAGCAAAATGCTATGTGTGGGGGAAAACTAACACTGCACATTACCCTGAACACAGCATCCCCCACCATGAAACGTGGTGATGGCAGCATCATGTTGTGGGGATACTTTTCTTCAGCAGGGACAGGGAAGCTGGTCAGAGTTGATAGGAAGATGGATGGAGCCAAATACAGGGCAAACCTTTTAGAGTTGTAGCGGATGACATTTTGGACAAAATGTCACACGCATGTAAATTTAGTTTTTGCCTCAGAACACTAGGGGTTCTGATCGTTAATTACATAGGTTGGCCTTAACTTCCGTCTGGTCGGGCTGTGTTAGAAGTTCTACCTGGTCATGTGAACAGTGAGGTGCACATGACAGCCAAAACATCCAACCAGGACTGGTTCTAGCCTATCAGCCTTCTCGGAACCAATCAGTGTTCCGGGGCCCCCTGAGCAGTCTGGGAGGGGGTACTTAAGAAGTGTGGGTCACGTGGTTCAGGAGAGGAGTTTGTGAGGCCCTTGTGGTCTGTTCTCGTTCCAGGACCGGGGTAGCCCCGTGAGGGGTCCCAGTCACGGGGGGGTTCGACATCCTGCCCCCAATAGACCTGCCTGGTCTGGGGTAGGGATCCGTCTGTTCGCGAGTCTCAGAAACTGCTGGTCCGAGGCGCAGTAACTGAGGGAGGATTTGAGGTGTCCGGGTGTGCTCTCGGCTTGGAAAGCCACCACAGCTCGTGGAAGTGACCGGGGGAGGACTCTTCGGAGGAGGGCCGAAGGGCGGCACAGTGGTGTAGTGGTTAGCACTCTCACCTAGCAGTAAAAAGGGTTGCTGGTTTGAATCCCAACCACGACACTACCTGCCTGGAGTTTGCATGTTCTCTCTGTGCCTGCGTGGGTTTCCTCCAGGTACTCCGGTTTCCTCCCACACTCCAAAGACATGCAGGTAGGTTAATTGGCTTCTGTCCCAAATTGGCCCTAGTATATGAATGGAGACCTTGGATTATGGGCTCCTTGAGGGTAGGGACCGATGTGAGTGTGCAATGTACAGGGATAGGGACAATTGTAGCCACTCACTCAGGTTGAACTGGATAGACTGGTGTCTTTATTCAACCTTACTAACTATGTAACTATGTAAGTGGCATCCTGAGAAGTGCCTGGTTACTGAGTTGTAAAGGACATTGACAAATTCACATTTTTCCAGCACCATTGAGGAGACAGAGAATGTTCCTGGTACTGAGGAAAAAGGTTCCTGTTCACCCTTAGTCACAACTTGTACACGTTCATAGAATTGCTTCAAGTTTTGAGTCAATGTGCTGACTGCCATGATCTCTGGCTAGAGATCTGTTCAGCCTTGAAGTACCCAGCTGCGAGTGGCTGCTCTCTGGGTGGAATTAGAGACTTTGCTAGACCTGAAATTCAAGGTGCCTGAGTTCTTCACCTGTGCCCTCTGTTGCCATGAGAGCAATGGCAATTATTTGTGTCATCATTCAAGTTGTTGGGTATCAACCCTGGGAACCCCTAGACGTGGAAGGACAAGTCAAGCTGAGGTAACCGGTAATCCCAATAAGTCAAGGCCGCCCTGCAAGGGTTATGGCCGCTACAGAGTCTAAAAAAGACTTGAGACTGGAGCAGAGGTTCACCTTGCAGCAGGACAATGACCCTAAACATACAACCAAGAGCTACAATGGAATGGTTTAATCACAGCATATTCATGCGTTAGAATGGCCCAGTCAAAGTCCAGACCTAAATCCAATTGCAAATCTGTGGCAAAACTTGAAAATTGCTGTTCGTAGACACTCTCCATCCAATCTGACAGAGCTTGAGATATTTCGTAAAGAAGAATGGGCAAAAATGTCACTCTTCTAGATGTGCAAAACTGGTAGAGACATCCCCAAAAAGACTTGCAGCTGTAATTGCAGTGAAAGGTGGTTCTACAAAGTATTGACTCTATTAAATACAAATGCACGCCACACTTTTCAGATATTTATTTGTAAAAAATGTTGAAAACCATTTATCATTTTCCTTCCACTTCGTGTTTGGTCTATCACATGAAATCCCAACCAAATACATTTACATTTTTGGTTGTAACATGACAAAACGTAGAAAATTTCAAGGGGTATAAATACTTTTTCAAGGCACTGTAAATGTGAACCGAGCCTTATTACACCTGTTGGGTGTTTATTGCTGTCTGAGGCGCAGAGAAATTTCCCAACACTTTCTATGATGCTGACAATGTTTTACCAGACATAAACTGAAAGGACATTTCCAATAGCAACAGAGAGAAAAAAAAAAACACTGTACAGCAGCAGAAAGCTAGAACTTCTGTAAGATTTGTGCTCGAGTGAGAGTCCCTGTTTCTGATTCTTCTCACTTCCAGTCTATGAAAACCTTTTCCACCAGGGCAGAAAGTGAGGGGAAATTTTTTCTAAGGGACTATTTTTCATTTTGTAATTGTATCAGATAATTACAGTATTAACCACTTAACAACCGGCCCATAGCCAAATGACAGCTACAGGGCGGTTGCTTAACTGTGGGAGGATGTACTATGACGTCCTCCCAGAATTCCGCTCTCACGCGCCCCCTGGGGCGCGCACTCGAGAGCATCCATGGACCCGACACATCACGGATCACGCTCATCGCGGCTGTTTACCACGTGATCGCTTCGTCAAATGGCGGTGTGATCACTTGTAAACAAATCGGCGTCATATTATGATCGGTATTGGTACAGCGGAGGGGGAGAGATCGGTGTCAGCAGCGCTGTGGGCTGGATCTGCAGTGCCCACAGTGCTGCTCACGACAATTAACCCCTCAATTCCCTACCAATACTCTGCAATACCTAGCAATGCCCTGCCAATACTCTGCTATACTCTGCAATGACCTGCCAATACGCTGCAATACCCAGCAATGCCCTGCCAATACTCTGCAATACCCAGCAATGCCCTGCCAATACTCTGCAATACCCTGCCAATACTCTGCAATGCCCTGCCAATACTCTGCAATACCCAGCAATGCCCTGACAATGCTCTGCGATGCCCTGACAATACTCTGCAATGCCCTGACAATATACTGCGATGCTCTGCCAATGCTCTGCAATACCCAGCAATGCCCTGCCAATACTCTGCAATACCCAGCAATAATCTGCAATATCCAGCAATAATCTGCAATACCCAGCAATACTCTGCCATAAATTGCCATAACCAGCCATACTCGGTGATACCCTGCAATACCCAGCCATACTCTGCAATACCCAGCCATACTTGGTGATACCCTGCAATACCCAGCCATACTTGGTGATACCCTGCAATACCCAGCTATACTCGGTGATACCCTGCAATACCCAGCCATAGTCGGTGATACCCTGCAATACCCAGCCATACTCGGTGATACCCTGCAATACCCAGCCATAGTCGGGGATACCCTGCAATACCCAGCTATACTCGGTAATACCCTGTAATACCCAGCCATACTCGGTGATACTCTGCAATACCCAGCCATACCCGGTGATACTCTGCAATACCCAGCCATACTCGGCCATGCTCAGCCATACACTAATACCCTGCTATACCCAGCCATACTCGGCCATGCTCAGTCATATTCGGTGACACTCTGTAATACCCAGCTATACCCAGTGATACCCTGCAATACTCGGCCATGCTTGGTTGTACTCTTTATGTGGCCAGGCTGTGGAAGTCTCACACATGTGGTATCACCGTACTCAGGAGGAGTAGGAGAATCTATTTTGGGCTGTCATTTTTGGTATGTACATGCTATGTGTTAGAAATATTGTATAAATAGACAACTTTGTGTTAAAAAAAAAAAAAAAGCATTTTAACCACTTCCCGCCTGCCGGCCGTCATATAATGTCCTTGAATTTGTGCGGGAATATCTGGATGATAGGTGTAGCTACAGGCATCATTCAGATATCAGCCTTTTCAGCCGGTGATTCCCTACACCATAAGCTGTTCCACTGCTTGATCGTTTTTACAGGAGGTGAGAGGGGACAGCCCCCCTCCCGCCACCCTCCGGTGCTTCTAACGTCTCGCCAATACGATCAAAGCCAGAATCTTTTTTATTTTATTTTTTTATTTCAGGCTTCCCAGCCTAGAGGTGAGATGTGAGGTCTTATTGAATCCCCATATCACACTGTAAAGAGGACCTGTCATTCCATATTCCTATTACAAGGGATGTTTACATTCCTTGTAATAGGAATAAAAGTGATCAAAAAATGTATTTTTGGGGAAATAAATGTCAAACTAAAATAAATAAAGTAAAATGAACAATAATAAAAAAAGAAAATTTAAAGCGCCTCCTGTCCCCATGTGCTCGCATGCAGAAGCGAATGCATACGTAAGTCCCTCCTACATATGAAAACTGTTCAAACCACATATGTGAGGTATCGCTGCGAATGTTAGAGCGAGAGCAATCATTTTGGCCCTAGACCTCCTCTGTAACTCAAAACATGTAACCAGTAAAAAAAATTTAAGTGTCGCCTATGGGGATTTTTAAGTAGCGGCGTTTGGCGCCATTCCACGAGCGTGTGCAATTTTGAAGGGTGACATGTTGGGTATCTATTTACTCTGCGTAACTTCATCTTTCACATTATGCAGAAACATTGGGCTAACTTTACTGTTTTTTTTTTTTTTAAGCACAAAACATTTTTTTTTTTAAAGGCGTTAGAAAAATTGCAACGACCACCATTGTATTCTCTAGGGTCTTTTCTAAAAAAAACATATATAATGTTTTGGGGTTCTATGTAATTTTCTAGCAAATAAATGATAATTTTTACATGTAGGAGAGAAATGTCAGAATTGGCCTGGGTGCTCCAGAACACCTGATGGTGCTCCCTGTATGTTGGGTCTCTGTATGTGGC
This sequence comes from Lithobates pipiens, assembly GCF_037356315.1. NCBI lineage: Eukaryota > Metazoa > Chordata > Amphibia > Anura > Ranidae > Lithobates > Lithobates pipiens. Next base: position 93,318,131 of record NW_027507758.1, read on the forward strand.
CACGCTGTGTAAAAGTCTCACACATGTGGCATCGCTGTACTCGAGAGTAATAGTAGAATGTGTTTTGGGGTATCATTTGTGGTATACATATGCTGTGTGTGAGAAATAACCTGATAATATGACAATTTTGTGGAAAAAAAAGGAAAAAAAAATCTTGATTTTGCAAAGAATTGTGGGAAAAAATGACAACTTCAAAAAACTCATCATGCCTCTTACTAAATACCTTGGAATGTCTTCTTTCCAAAAAGGGGTAATTTTGGGGGTATTTTTACTTTTCTGGCATGTTAGGGTCTCAAGAAATGAGATAGGCCGTCAGTGCTTCAGGTGCGATCAATTTTCAGATATTACCATAGCTTGTGGACTCTATAACTTTCACAAAGACCAAATAATATCCACCAATTTGTACTTATTTTTCCCAAAGATATGTAGTGGTATACATTTTGTCCAAAATTTATGAAGTAAAATTACTAATCTGCTAAATTTTATAACAGAAACAAAGAAATATTCATTTTTTTACAGGATTTTCTGTCTTTTTTCTTTTATAGCACAAAAAATAAAAAACACAGCAGTAATTAAATACCAGCAAAAGAAAGCTCTATCTATGTGAAAAAAAGGACAAACATTTCATTTGGGTACAGTGTTGCATGACTGAGTAATTGTCATTCAAATTGTGAGAGCACCGAAAGCTGAAAATTGGTCTGGTTATTAAGGGTGTTTAAGTGCACAGTGGTCAAGTGGTTAAACAGAAGCATACTGCCACATTGAGGGTGCCGTGCCAACTGCAGGCTAAGGGTTAATTTTTTTCTGGCATAGTGATGACATTATCAGGAATCACTCTGATTCCCAATCGTTGGCTACTAAAGGAGGGAAGTAGGTTGATATTTCCTTAGCACGGAGTACTGTGTAGGTTGCAGCTGGGAAGCCATAAAACCTTCCATAATTTTAAAAAAGATGGACAAATAATATCATATTATTCTCAAATATCCAAATTCATTGCAGTCTGTCTGACTCCCGAAAACCTCACTTGAGGCTAACCTAGTGAACTCAAATGTTGCCAGCACCACGTGCATTTGTATACTGAGGCAAGAAGATGTAACAGCATATTGCAGATTGCTTTTGTTGGACGAGAACATACCGTATTTATTGGCGTATAACACGCGCCGGTGTATAACACGCACCCCAAGTTTAGGAGGGAATTTTGTGGAAAAAACTTTTAGGAGGGAAATTTAAGGAAAAAAAACTTACATTTAAATGCCCATCAATGCAGCCTTGTCAGTGTCCATCTGAAGCCTTGTCAGTGTCATTTGCAGCCTTGTCATGCAGCCTGTCCATCATTGCAGCCTTGTTATGCAGCCTTGTCATGCAGCTTATCCATCATTGCAGCCTTGTCATTGCAGCCTGTCCGTCATGCAGCCTGTCCGTCATGCAGCCTGTCTGTCATTACAGCCTTGTGCACCATTGTCCCCTCAGTGATAATGTCAGCTTTTATTTTTTAAAATGGCGCCACCGAGACGTCCTGTGTATCTCGGCGGCGCGGGTAGTTCTCGGCAGCTTTTGGCCGCCTTCAGCCGTACTTGGCTTTCAGCCGCCTTCGGCCATACTCGGCGGCTTTTGCCCGCCTTGGGCCGTACTCGGCTCTCGGCCGCCTTCGGCCATACTCGGCTTTCGGCCGCCTTCGGCCGTACTCGGCGGCACTCTTGTTTTTAATCTACATGGTCTGAAAGGGTTGTCATCCCAATATATATGTAAGTGATTCTTTCCACCTGTTCTGCCCATTGTCTCTGTACATTTATGCATATATGTATACTTATTTCTTTCAAATATTTCATTTTAGAACACCTAGTATTCTTGCTTAATTATGCCCCTGAGGAAGGAGATACACACATGTGCTCCGAAATGCGACTGGTGCAAGAATTAATGGTTTACTACTTGTACTAGTTTGTGGTGACAGCACTGTAAATTTGTTCTATTGTATCTTTTTTATGTGTTTTTTATATTTTGTACTTATCATATTGAATAAACATTTTTCAAACTAGATTCATTTTTCCCAAATGATTTCTGTGCCCTAAGGGCCGATTCACACTGCGGGCGATGCGAGGCGACACCGACTTGCCTCGCCGCGACCTGCCGCGACCTCAGCGGCAACTTGCAAATGACTTCTGTATAGAAGTCAATGCAAGTCGCCCCGAGGTCGCCCAAAAGTAGTACAGGAACCTTTTTTCTGAGTCGGAGCGACTCGAGTCGCTCCTCTCAGAACGGTTCCATTGTACAGAACGGGGGCGACTTGTCAGATCGCGGCGAGGCAAGTCGTGTCACCTCGCATCGCCCCCAGTGTGAACCGGCCCTAAAAGCCCATCACAAGGGGATTTTGTTTCTTTTCTGTTTCAAAAACCTTGATCATATGTTTAGTTTGAACATATGCAGGCTCTTCTTCCTACTTTGTAGGACAACACGGACAAGACAGTGGTCAGTTGAGTGCTTTACGTCTCCCTTTTAGTCTTCAAGTCTATGAGTGCACAAACTAATTGAAAACAATGCTCTCCCCTTTTGGTTGATATATTATTGTTAAAGCAAATGTTATTATTATTATAAAAGATTTATATAGCGCCAACAGTTTGTGCAGCACTTTACAACATGAGGGCAGACAGTACATTTACAATACAATTTAATACAGAAGTAATCAGGGCGCCCTGCTCGATAGAGCTTACAATCTAGAAGGGAAGGTCAAGTGGAACAAAAGGTAATAACTGTGGAGGATTAGCTGAGAAAATGAAAATACAGTTGTTAGGTGTGGGTAGGATCAGCTTCTCTGAAGAGGAGGGTTTTCAGGGATTGTCTAAAAGCTAATAGAGTAGGAGATAATCGGTCAGATTGGGGTAAGGAGTTAGTACAGCTAGGACAGAGTTATTGCATTGAGCTATTAAGAGCTTCCTCTAGTGGCTGAGCTACACATCTCTTCATTTAACTCAATGGAGGATTAGCATATAGAAATGGCCATACCAAATATTATCTGATATTATTAGCTGAAAGGAAGTTTCACATAGAAAAAATGATAAGAGTTTGTTGACAAAAGAGATAAGCATATTCTGTTTCTCAATAAACTATCTCTTGCATTCCTAACAATTTTTTTGCGGCATGCGGAGTACGTTTTGGTTCATTCTAGATATGTGGAATCGGGGAAGGAGATAACATACACTATATTGTCGAAAGTATTTGGACACCCGCCTTCACATCAACTTTAATGGAATCCCAGTCTTAGTCCATAGGGTTCAATATTAAGTCGGCCCACTGTCTTCCTCCATTCACAGATGTGCTTCTGGAAGAACGGTCAAACATTCCCATAGACACACCCCTAAACCTTGTGGACAGCCTTCCCAGAAGAGTTGAAGCTGTTATAGCTGCTAAGGGTGGGCCAACTCAATATTGAACCCTACAGACTAAGTCTGAGATGCCAAATTCATGTGCGTGCAAAGGCAGGCATCCCAATACTTTTGACAATATAGTGTACATTCTTCAAACATGTGCAGAAGTAAAATTATCAGTGGCTGTACAATGGTTGAAAAGGAATGCTGCAGGACCTTCAAGAAGAAACAGCGAGGGAGATGGCGTCATCTTCAGATGGAAAGGCTACTGAAGTCAGTTCAGGTCATCGCTGGGGGAGGGCACACTGAGAGGTAAGTGAGCCATAATGTGTAAGTATGCTGTACGTGCTTGCTCATCATGGCTAAAGCTTACCTAAATACTTCAACAATAACTGTAGAAAGAATAAAAGTTTCCCTATAACAAGAGTTCTTGTGACCAGTCATTCACCTTTTTGAATTAGTAAGTACATTTCTTTCTTGCTTGATTGAATTGCAGCTGTTTTTCCTGTTTTTATACTGAGGATAAAGAACAGTTAGAGCACACAATACACCACGGGAGCCTATATGCAGGTGTGAAGTCTAATGTAATGCTTTGACCACCTATGGTGCCTATTCATAAAGAAATAGAATGTATATTTTTGGCGTTTTTTTCATAAGCAATTCTATTTCCACAGTTTCTTATATGTGAAGTCACTTAAGGCACTTATTTTACCATATTTCAACAAAGGTGAACATTATAGATAAAATAATATTTTTTATTATTATATATTGTATTTGCTTTAACTTTGTTCAGACCTTCTATACAATTTTTTTTTTTGCAAAAAAAAAATTAAAAAATGCTGTTTTACACCACCCTAAACCTGGTGTCTTTCATTATTTCCAACTGAAGCATGTTAGAGTAAAAAATGTTGGCACTTTTATCACAATTTTTTTTTTCTAATCTATTAAATTTTCACACTGCACCATGACACTGCAACTTCTATGTCAAGGTTTTAGAGTCTGGATAATATTCAGGTAGATTTTAGTAGTAGATTAGGGTAAAGCTTGTCAAAGACAAGAGCAATTATTTTGTTTGCTGATCTCTCATATGAAATGGCCTCCATGTCTTTCTGAAGATGGCCCTAGAACACAAGACTGTTCATCCTGATGTGATCTTGTTTGGCCTATTTTTTTTTAAAGGAAATCTACTTTTATCAAAAAATAAATAAAAAAAAAGTTTTAATCCTTAATTTTTTTTTAAGTATATTTGCATTCTATTTTAAGATCTCTTATGTCAATTTATGTTAAGATCTACAGGTATATTATCTAATATACCTAAAGGCTCCTATAAACCCTACTGTATATTTTTGTATAGTGATTTGTATGTTTTAGTTTTCTTTTTTTTCTTCTTCTTTTTTCTCTCCAAATATCTATGATGAAAATGTCAATAAAGAAGTATTATAGAAAAGGGAGAACAAAAATGAAAAACAAAAAAAATAGTATGAATGTAGTTGCTCATACCTTTAGTTTTACATAGAGCTCTCTAATCTGCAATATGCAGAGCCTCTTGGTTACTTATAGATTGGTAGCTAATAATGTTTCATTTTATCTGTTGCATTTCTCTGTTACACACAGAGCCTTATGCCTCCCTATCACATGTATTAATGCATTGCCTCATACCTCTCTATTCCATGCAATGCTTCATGCCTCTGCTGCAAGCTATGTTTCTTTTACTTTTGGCAAAACATGGAAGGGTTTTTTGTTACATTTTTATTGCTGTCTGCGTCCTTCCTGGAAAAATAGTGATGTGAAATCTCTCCAAAGAGGACACAAATGACAAAAATACATTTATTGTGAGCAAGCAAAGGGTAAAGGTGGTCATAGATGACTACGAAAAAAGAAAAAGGAACAGATTCCTCCACCCACACAAGCGAGGTGCAGACAGGAATCCTCCCAGTTGAGACATTACATTCTGACAGCGGGACTTTCCGCTAGCAGAATACACTAATCAGCTTCTGTAGAAATTACTTGAGAAAAGTTTCCCAATATCTAATGACCAACTTCTGTTGAATGGGGACAGTCATACATAGATCGTAATTTGGATGGTCCCTGCTGAATCGACCAAATTTTGATCCCTCAATGGTCATCTTAAAGTGAAGATCCACACAAAAGGGGACGTTCTGATTTAAGCACTCCTCCTCCCATCCCTTGCCGTATTTGGCATGTAATTTCTTTTGGGGTGGAGTGGGTGCCTTGTTTTTTTTTTTTTTTTTTTTTTCAATAATTTTTATTAGGTAAATAAAGAAAATACAGAGACATATGTTAAGGCACATGCATTAAAGACAAGATACATATCCAGGTCATATCCTGGGGCTACAGAGGACCATAAAACATAGAGCGTTTAAAGACATCGAGATAATAGAAACCATAAGCAAGAATGACCAGACTGGATGAATCAGCGACTATCTTAGACTGTAAATAATGCAGGCAGTAAAAAACGGTTTCCCAGGGGCCAAATGCCTAACTGCAACTTAGAAAGCAATAAATTACCGAAAATAAGGGGGGAAAGAAAGAACCGGGAAGGACAAGGATGGGAGGGAGGTGGGGGGGTGGGTTCAATGCTAATGTCCATGAGGAGGGTCCTGGCGTGGGAAAGAATTAGGGAGAGAATTGAGGAGAGTTTTGGTGGAGGGGGCGATGTCCTCTGTAGAAAAGTCGCAAAGTGGAATCAGAAGTGGAGCGGATCCTTGTAGACGAAAGAGAGTTGGTCCAATTCACGTTGGTCCTGTAATGACATGGTTGTGGTTATGAATGGCTGCCACCTGGCAAGGAAAGTAGCTTTTCGTTTAGCATGGGAGAAGTCTGTCGTGAGCCTCTCTGTGTGTAAAAGAGATAGAAGGTTTTTGCGGAGTTGGGAGACTGGAGGGCCAGAGGGCAGGAGCCAGAATCGTAATATGAGACGGCGGGCCAACAGTAAACACAACAGGGTCCAGTCCACTGTAGCTCGCGTAGGATGAGTTCCTACAGAGGGTCTAGTGCCTGCAGAGGTGGACCAAGGTAGCAGAATGGGATCCCAATAACCGAAGATTAGGAGAAGAGGTTCTTTAGGTAGTTTCATCAAAGTTATGTCAAAAATGAAGGCCAAGACCTGGTCCCAGAAAGTAGATATTACAGGACAAGACCAAAAACGATGAGCGAGGGGAGGCTTCGGGTGATGACAATGAGGGCAGGAAGCCCCATCTCGTTTGGATTTGGAGGAAAGAAAAGGAATGTAGGCCCTGTGGGCAATTTTAAGCTGGGTTTCCCTCCAGATTTCATTAGGCGTCAGATTGAGGACTTTGTTGAGACCGAGCAAGATTTTATGAACAAGATCTGAGTCCAGGAAGGCGGATGACCAATTTGCAATAGAGGTAGAGGAAGCAGGTATCTGTGATTGTCGCAGAAGCGGCTTATAAATATCTGAGATTTTGAAGCTTTCGTCGCGTATCAGTTGATCCAGGAAGCTTGGTTGAAATCTACGGGAATCCTCCTTACAAGTGTGGGTAATGTAGCTGATGCATTGTTGGTAATGGAAGAAATGAGAGGTGGGAATTTCGAAAGAGTCCATCACTTTCTGAAAGGTGAGCGGTTTGCCAGTATGTGGGTCGCATAGGGAGGAAAAAAGGGACAGGCCCCGTGCTGACCAGTCTGAGAAGGCCTTATATTGGAGACCTGGAGTAAAGCATGGGTTTCCTTGAATAGGTGAATGAGTGGATAGGTAGGGCGTAAGTCCGGCTAATTTTCTGGATTCTCTCCATGCTATTGCCGTGTCTCTGAAGACAAGATTGTGTTGGTGGGGGGGGGGCACCGATTTCCAGCGGCAGTGTAGCAGGGCAGACAATGAGAAAGGGTGAGCCATAGCTGATTCCAAATCAAAATTAGAGTATCTGGACGATCGTGTGATCCAATCTAGGCTCGTTCTGAGTAAACAGGCTAGATTATACATCCTAATATTAGGTAAACTTATACCCCCATCGCCCCTAGGAAGGTGCAATTTCTTGAAAGCAATACGTGGCCTTTTGCCGTGCCATAAAAATTTAGAAATAGCAGATTCTAAAGAGGTAACATCTTTGTGCTTGAGCAAAAGAGGGAGAGTTTGCATAGGATATAAAAGTCTGGCAAAGCTGACCATTTTTACCAGGTGACACCTTCCCAGGAGCGAGAGGGGCAGATCCATCCAGTTGGTCAATTCTTGGGATATCTTAGTCAACAAAGGTGGATAGTTTAGCTGATACAAAGAAGAAGGCAGTTTACCAATTTTGATCCCCAGGTAGGTGATGTATGAGGGAGCTACAGAGAATAGGGAGTCACTAGCCCAGGAAGGAGTAGAGAGGGAGCCAATGGGTAAAATTTCGCTTTTAGAATAATTGATGCGTAGCCCTGAGCACATCCTAAACTCATCGAATGTATTTTTAATGGTGTGGATATCGAGGGAGGGGTTTGAGGTGAAGATAAGGATATCGTCTGCGAACAGGGATGTACGGAGTTCCACTCCTCCAATTTTTATGCCCTGGAGGGGAGCCGAATGGGATAGGAATCTGGAGAGGGGTTCCAAGGCTATGTTAAAAAGAAGAGAGGATAGGGGGCAGCCCTGCCGGGTACCTTTATGCAGGGGGAAATTTGGTGAGAGGAGGCCTGCCGCTACCAGACGGGCGGTGGGAGAGGAGTACATCGAGGTTATAAGGTGACTGAAAGGGCCTGAGAAACCAAATTTAGAAAGGGTCATGGATAACCAGTCGAAACTGACGTTGTCGAAAGCTTTCTCAGCGTCTAAGGTAATGATGGCATAGGTACCATTAGGGTCCTGTTTGGCGGATTCAAGAGCTAGTAAAACTTTACGGATGTTGATAGTGGCTGTCCGACCTTTAACAAATCCCGATTGGGCTGGGTGGATTAGATGGGGGAGAATATCCGCTAGCCTTGTGGCAACTATTTTTGAAAGGATTTTCACATCTAGATTAAGGAGGGAGATAGGCCTGTAAGAACCGGGTTGTAACGGGTCCTTACCTTTTTTAGAGAGAAGCTTTATTACCGCTTGATTCCCAGAGGGAAGGTAGGGACCCCCCGCCCAAATAGAGGAGTAAACTGAGAGGAGTGTGGGTGCTATGACGTGAGTGAGGTTTTTATAAAAGTCACTAGTGAAGCCGTCAGGGCCTGGAGCCTTATGTGAGTGGAGATGACGAATGGTAGATTCAATTTCAGATAGAGTGATGGGGGCGTTTAGGGACTCTAAGTGCTGTGCTGATAAGGAGGGAAGTGACACTTGGTCCAAAAAGGACCGAGCTTTTTCTCGTACTATGGGGTCTGGAGCGTAAAGATCAGTGTAATATTTTAACATAGTCTCATTTATGGCCTGAGGAGAGGAGTGTGTCCGTCCCATGTGGTCACGTAGGGAGGTGATGTGGGTGGGGCGATGACCCCCTTTACACAGTCTGGAGAGGAGTTTTCCGGCTTTACTGCCGTATTTGTGAAGGGTAGCATCCAAGTAAGCCTTCTTTGAACGTTCAAGAGTGTCAGCCCAAGCATCAAAGGCTGACTTGGCTGATACCCACTCGTCATGATGTAAGGTGGAGGTGGAGGACGAAAGCTGCCGTTGGGCAGCATGTAGCCTGGCACTGGCTGATTTGTAATGCTTGAGTGCGTTACGTTTAAAAGACGCGGCATAACAAATAATGCGACCTCTAAGGTATGCTTTCCCTGTATCCCAGAAAAGATTCGGGTCTGCCGCATGTGTGGCGTTTGCGGAGGAGTACTCCTCCCAAGCCTTTTCCATGAATGCTATAAAGTCTGAGTTGTTAGCTAAAAAAACTGGAAAGCGCCAAAGGTTGGGGTGCGGAGGGAGATCCAGTCTGTCTAGGGAGATAGCCACTGGGGCATGGTCAGAAACCGCTATGTCGTGAATTTCGGATTCGGATACCAGGATTATGAGATCATCCGAACCAAAAAAGTGGTCAAGTCTGGCCAGGGACTTATGAGGGTTGGAATAGAACGCGAATTCTCTGTCTGTAGGGTGGCTGAGACGCCAAAGGTCCGTCATGTGTAGAGGCAAAGACAGTAGGGAGCATTATGGTGGCATCCTGCGGTTGATTTTTAGGGGAGGATCTGTCAATCGAGGAGTGCATAACGTCATTAAAGTCGCCCCCTACCAAATGAGGCAAGTGGGTGAATTGGAGTAACCACGATGAAAGTTCAGAGTAAAATTGCTTAGTGGGGTTATTAGGGGCATAAATGTTGGAGATAAAAAGTTCCTTAGTGCCTATCCGTATCGTAACGGTGAGGAAACGACCCATATTATCTGAGAGGGTGGATAGAATTGTGCAGGGAAGATTTTTGTGAATTAGGAGCAGTACCCCGGCTTTCCGACCCACTGACTCAGCTCCATGTACTGATCCCACCCACATTTTTTGCATGCGTGGAAAATCAGATGCATGTAGGTGAGTCTCCTGTAATAAGGCAACGTCTGCCTTGAGTCTTTTAAGATGACGAAGGATTTTCACTCTCTTTTGGGGAGAGCGAAGACCCTTAACATTCCAGGAGACTACTCTAAGAGGGGCGGAATCTGTGGGTTTGAATGGCAGGATCTGAGATATAGATGGGTGAAGATAGTTGAAATGCTTAGGCCGAGCTCAGTGGTGATACAGGGCAAAAGGTGTCGACCAGGGAAACCTGACTGGTAAAGTGGGGAACCCATGGGGTAAAGGGAGATGGAACAGGGGAGGGCAGGAGAAAAGGGTGCTTGGGGGGTAAACAACAACAAAAGAATAATAACCAAACAGATAAACAACAGCATGTACTTCTCTTTTTTCCGCATGAGTTCACTGTGCATAGAGGAGGGAGCTCTCCAGCAGAGCCCCGCGAAACGGGGGTAGAGCGTGGACAGTGCCGCAAAACCGCATGAGCCCGCCGGGCTGGGGTATGTGTCACAGCGTAATGGCTAGTTGATAAAGAGGGAGAATATGACACAGTGGAGTCATGCCAAGACCTGAACCAAGTGGGAGAAGAGCAAAGTAATAGCCGGTGAGGCAATAAAAGCTTAAACAGTAAACTCAATATACGTTGCATAAACTAAGGTACAAGTGCTATATGTTAGGAACCTGAACATTCGTCAGAGGACTTGGGTGTACCACCGAAAAGAAGAAAGTCATATGTTGAAAGCTCGTGGCATCCGTAGTCCAGAACCCTCGGGACCGGTAGAGTAACAGCTCCCGGTGCTGACTAGCATGAAATTGGATAACTGGAGTGAAGGGGAGATGAGACAAAGTACCCAAGAACATGGGGGAGCGGACAGCTGCTACTCAGCACATCATGGCTTGCAAACCGGGTAGAAGGGGGGGACAAAGAAACAGACATCAAACCGTGGTGGGAACGACTAAGGGTCTTCAGCGAGGAATGTTGCGATGTCGATGATCCGGATCCGAAGCTCGGAAGCGTTTAGGGGAATCCTTCCTGGGGCTCCTCTGGTCCAGGGCTCGGAGATTTGAGGCGGATTTGGAAGGAGTAGCCGGGGAAGGATCCGATCGAAGAGAGCGTAAAAATGCTTCCGCCTCAGAGGGGTCCTGAAAGGAAAGTTGTTCCCCTCGGGGGGACTTGAGACGAAGTATGGCGGGGAATGCCAGGGAAAACTTTATTTGTAGTTTGAACAGTTCCGAGCAGATCGGTTGAAAGGCTTTCCGTTTTTTGGATACCTCAATAGAATAGTCCGCGAAAATTAGAATCTTGACCCCATCGACCTGTACAGAGGGAGATTGCCGGAATGCTTGCAGGACAGCAGCTTTATCCGCATAGTTCAGATATTTGGCAATGATGGGGCGGGGAGTTTTGCGGTCTGCATTAAAAGATCCTATGCGGTGGGCCCTTTCCACTGTGAAGGGGCCCGTGAGGCCGAGGGCTTCCGGGATGCGTTTAGCACAAAAGTCACTTAAGTTAGCATTGGGGAGCGACTCGGGGACACCGACGAAGCGCAAATTGTACCGTCTGGATCTGTTCTCTAAATCATCCAACTTTTGGAAGACATACTGAAGCGCTTTTTCTTGGGACCGCTCAGTGGCTTGAGATTGATAGAGATCATCCTCCACCTCTGAGATTCTGTGTTCAAGATCATCAAGTCTGGTGGCATGCTCTGTAATTTGGGCCTTGATTTGTTGCATCCCAGCCTGTATGGCTTTCTCCACAGAAGCTGTGATCATGGGGGACAGCAGGGCCGCCACAGCTTGTGCTATGCCGTTTGTGTGTCCATCATCCCCTGGGGATGGTTGGTGCGTATCCCCATTATGGTTGTGAGAGGGTTTTGCCGTGTGTCCACGGGGTGTGGTGGTCCTGAGGTGGCTGGGGGTGTTGGGGAGGCGACCCTGCTTACCTCCATGTCTGTGTCCGGTCGATCTGCAGCATAGGCCTGAGAATCTGGAGCGGAGTGGGCCGGAGCCGAGTAGGCCAAAGCCGGGGGCTCAATTTGCGGCCGATCGGCGGGCGCCGCCGAGGCCGCGTACGAGCGGACTCCCGTTTTTTCAACGAACCGGTCCATAGGAGCGGGGATCATGGGGGAGCGCCCGGAGCCGGAGTAGAGCACTGGGGCCGCTGTGGACGGATTTTTAGGCCGATTTATGGGGCTCTGCAGCGGGAGCTAGGCGGGAGCGCAGCTAGCTCATGCGGCGCCGGAACCGGAAGTCGGTACCTTGTTTTGACAAGTACCTGCTCCCACTAGGGGATCCGAGCGGAAGTTCTTTTCTTCCCCTCCCTCTATGCAGTCTTCTGGAACACATCACAGGTCCCAGAAGACTGCCTTGACCATTAAGCAGGTGCAGCCCGACTTGCCCCCTAACTGAAGTCAAAAGCTGCCACAGCCGGGTGACCCCAATTGAATGCTGGTGCTGGAGAGGGAGACCAGTGATGGTTCAGGTGACCACATCGTTGGATCCTGGATGAGTGTATGTTTGTTAAAAGTCAACAGGTTCACTTTTTGACTTTTTGTAGCTGCTGCCTTTTAATAAACAAATAAACAATTAGGTATCTCCTTTAAAGTGGTTGTAAACCTCAGACAAGAAATATGAACAAAGCACATCCTTCTATAGTGTGTACTTCTCTCAATTAAGAGCAATAAGTGTAATTTCTGTCTGCTGCTTTGTTCCTCTATCAGCATGAATCACTTCTAACAAGTTTTCCTGACACCAAGACAAAAATGGTGACAAGGGTGGGGCCTCCAGCTGACCGCCTCAGCTCTGTTCCTGTGTGCTGTGTGAAGGGGCGTGTCCCTTTCCTCCAATCGGCTCTCAGACATCTCCTCACTAAACTCTGTAGAGTGTAACTTCAGCTCTCTACCCCCTTTTTTTCTGAACTCTCAAACAAGCTTTCTAAATTCTGAACTTTGAATGGTTGTAGAGAAAAGAGGGCTGAAGATAAACAGGTACAATCTATGTAGGAGTATTTGTTTAATCTTTGTGTATCACCTTAAGCCAGTCACTTTGCTGAGTTTTTGTAAGGCCGCGTACACACGGGCGGACTGTTCGCCCAACTTTGTCCGCTGAACAGTGTTTCAGCGGACAGTCCGCTCGTGTGTGGGCTTCAGCGGACAGTTTCAGCGGACAGTCTGACGAACAAAGTTTTTCGGAATTCCCGTAAGACAGTCCGCTGAAACTTGGTTTCAGCGGACAGTCCGCTCGTGTGTAGGCTTGTTCGACAAACTAAGTTTCGCACATGCTCAGAAAGGATTTACACGGCGAAGGTTGCATTGCAGTGTATTGGACGTCGAATTTCTCGTCCCGTCGTACGTGCCGTTCACGTCATCGCGCACGCTTTCAGCGGACTGTTCGTTCATCGCGTGTGGTCAAGTCCGTTCATGCAAATTTTGAGCGGACTGTTTGTCGGATTGTTTGACGAACAAAGTTGGGCGAACAGCCCGCCCGTGTGTACGCGGCCTAAGGGTTTACAACCGCTGTAAAGCAGAGCTAAACCCTATTTAACTTTACAGCGATGGACGCGACCATCTTAGCCCCTGTTTGATCTGCAGTTGCCATGCTGCTACACATGTAAGTTATGACACCAGCAATTTAATGGCTTGACAGTTTGGTTGACAGAACAAGCAGCTGTGACAGTTATTATTCATGGCATGCCTTGAATGTAACTTCTTCAGAAAATCATGAAATTAATAGGTTTAGTTAGACTTTAAATCTTTTGTTTTTATAGCTGTCTGTACCACCTTGTCCCAGTGACAACTGCAGTCACCCCATAGTTGCATCTCTGTCACAAGGACAGAAAATGATGGACTATTTCTCTGATGGGGTCACAGGCAAAAATAAAAATCCAGATAGTTTGTTTAATAATTGGCTTTTATTGAACAAATGCTTTGAGATACATGGGTAGAATAAACAAAAAGTTGTTAAACAGTACAAGTATCCAAGTAGTTGTAATTTTCCATGGTATAATTTGACCAAAAAGACATGTTAACTCTATCCCCTGTATTCTAAAAAAAAAAAGGCTGCAGGCTTTAGATAAAGGATATACCACCAAGAAAATAGGCAGGTTGGTTGCAGGCCTAGGATTTTTGGATTATAGATGTGAACAGGTATATTCCACTGAGCCTAATAAAGCCACTTTCCACTAGATTATTCAAATATATTCTGTTGTTAAGCCTTAACGCTATGAGAATGAGTGTAATTTAGATAAATGGATTTTTAATTATAATGCGCTTTCCACATATTCCCATATTCCGCCGTGTTAATGGCACATGAAAAGTCTTTGCTCAAACAGAGTGTGAAAGTACTAAATCTGAGCCGGACGAGATATCTTGGGAGGAATTGTTGTTCTCTGTGCATTGTTGTCCACTTGAGCACAGCAGAGTTTAAAGATCACAGCAAAATGTCAGCATTCAGCTATGAGAACAGAGCTCTCGAATCTCAGGTTAGCAGCCAGCAGATGCCCCATGCTGTGCCTGCACAATTAGAAATACAGTCGGTTCCATTAGGTTAGACTCTGCATGGAATTCAGTCTGGATATACAGTATGAAAGGTAGCTTAAAGACATATGCAAAGAAATTATCATTAAAAAAAATGTGCTTATTAAGCTTTTAAAGGGAATCCCTAGTGATTGTCACATACGTATTTTCTTTTTTATGGTCAGGACTGAAAACATACAGATATCTTTTTTTTTTTCAGTCCATTAAATCAGAAACTGTGTGTTTTTCTTTCTGGTCAATGAGTGGAGCTTTGCACTGATTTTCTCTTTTACTTTTTCTCCTTTGTTGTAAAAACCCGTTGTTTACAGAGCCCATTAGCCCAAGCTGAAATGTATCACCACACAAGTGAGTAACAGGATTGACTTGTCTCTTATTGGATGCTTCTGTATGAAAAGAGAGCATGGGAAGAGACTAAATATATTTTTGATAGCAAAAAGCTGATCTCAATGCATACATTAAGTTATATAAAGAATTAAAATATAATGACCTAAATCCATTATGTTTTCCTTAAAGTAAAAGTACAGCAAAGCTCATTTGGCTGCACTTCTCCTGTGGATTGCAGAAGTTCAGTTCGTTCTGCACTGCTGTGGCCGTTTTCGGCAGAAAGCAGGCTGACATCACAGAGCTGGTCCAGGCTGGAGAAAGATTGTGACCATATGGTCGAGATCTGCCCACATGCCTGGACCAGCACCCAGCTCAGCCTCTCAGCCCCCTCCACAACCCAGAGCTCCAAAAAAAGTGAGCGGGGGGAGAGCCGGTGACTGAGAGTCACTAGCTCTCTGCTCTGGGAACCCTGAGAACCAGGTGATCGGTGGTGTTCTCAGCCTAGAGCCAGCAGGGGACAGATGCAGCATCGGATCGATGCTGCATCCACCTAGGTAAGTATGATTAAAAAAAAAAAAGGATTCATATACTTCTCTTTTAATACAATGAACAGATGTGGAATATGCTCATGGTACACTTGAAGTACATTTGAACATTTTGCATTTCAGCTTACTCCATGGGTCAATTCTACCATCTGGCTGACTTCCTTTCTGGTATCTATCTTTTGCCCCTCACAGACCTGCTAGCTAAATTCTTACAGTTCTTGCATTTTCTCCCTGAATCGGCACAATTGAAAGCCTATGTTTTGTCAAACTTTTTTTTTATTATTGGCATGAGGGACATTACTTACTATCAATACAAAGTGTACTTTGTGCTAATGAATGGTGCTTTCGTTGAATCATCTGTCTTCTAATGCTCCCCTATCCTTACAGCGGTAATATTGCGGTTAATAGAGCCAAAGAACCTGTGACTCCCTGCCCCGTCCATCAATCATATAAGACTTATTATAGTTTATATGAATGCCGAGTGGTCTATGATTGCCTGCCACAGGTACCTCAGCTTTATTAACACCCACAGCACTCAAGGAATACAACTGCAGAAGGGCATTGAAGGAAGGAAGATTTCAACTAAAGCAAGAAGCTATTACCACAAGTGATGCTTCACATTGATAGTAAACACTGTTTGACTAAACTTAGGCTTTAAGTTTCAAAATTCAACACTGGTTGGCTGCTTCAGGTACATCTCGCTCTCTGAGCTTCAGAAATGAGCAGAGATAGCCCAATCGCTGCACACCTCTCCTTCCCCGAGTGTTCACCAGGTAAAAGCAGCCTTAGTTCGATTCATCCAGGCCACACCCCAACATGTTTCACCCTGCCCATGATTAGCGATGGGCTTAGGCGGGTTCGGATCGAACCCACCAGGGAGCCAGCACTGCACACCACCAATCATAGCCGGCTTGTGTATGTGCAGCTGCCGGTCAGGAAATGCCTCATTGCCTATGATTGGCAGTGTGAAGTGATGGCTTCCTGATGGGTTCGATCAGAACATGCACAAGCCCATCTCTACCCATGATTCAGC
This sequence comes from Lithobates pipiens, assembly GCF_037356315.1. Classification (NCBI taxonomy): domain Eukaryota; kingdom Metazoa; phylum Chordata; class Amphibia; order Anura; family Ranidae; genus Lithobates; species Lithobates pipiens. Next base: position 93,334,361 of record NW_027507758.1, read on the forward strand.
CCTGAGCTGAGGATGCTATTATCTGCTAACCATTTGAGCCAGGTGATGCTATCTTTTCCTCTTTCTGCAGCATGTTTTGGGTCTGGATGAACCTCTACTCAGCCTGCACCCTCACAAGTCAGCAGTATCCAACTCATCAGACCTTGACAGCCTGAGTAGGGACCCTTAAGCATCTATTGCGGGTCTCTCTCTGAGCTTGTTACAGACTTGAGGCCTGTGTCAATGAGCTTTTATTTATTTCAGACATGTTTTGCATTCCCATACATATCTATAGAAATGTAAAACCTGCTTAAAGGAGGTCAGATGTTCCTGTATTTAACTTCTGAATAGTCTTAGAAGCGTCTCAGATCAATTCCATCAACACAAGCCAAAAAATCATTAGATGCAAGCTTTAAACGGCACACATATTGGAGCTTGGACATGGTATGAGGTTGCATATTATATACTCGTGTGGTAAGAGGCTGGCAAGAATTAGTGCGAGAAGCTTTTGATTTCTAGCTGCTTTGAATATTGTAAGACTCACATTGATGGTGAACTGGACTTTAGAACAATGTGTCTCTCTATTATGAGTGTAGTATTCCCAGTATAACATTAGCAGTCCACTGATTGATTTTACATGCTGAATGACGTTCTTCAAAATGGAATCCTATTTTTTTTTTTTTGTTGAGGACCTTTAGATAAGAACAATTGAATCATTCCCTGTCTTTGCTTAGCTATGTAAGGGCTGCACTGAGGAGAAGATCCTGGAAAATCAATAGAGATCCTGCTAGTAGAGTGTCTGATAATCCATTGGTGAATACAACTGACTTCCACCTACTGAGGCCTTTTTTCTTTTTCATAGGTGCCATTATTATTCTTTCACTTTGCTATGAAATAGTAACATAACTATTGCACAGTGCTATCCTGGATCTTTAGAAATATTGAATATTAAACAAGTATTAAACCACGGTGTGCTTGGTGAGCTTTTGCCATAATGTGCAAGTAAGCACAGCATGCCACTGCCATCTGTGCTGCTGCTACTTATGTGTTCCCAGGCATCCCCTTTGGCCATTGGTCACTCACTGATATAATTTCCGCCCATGAACACAGTGTTTACATCATCCCCATCACCTGGCCTATTCCAAACATCTGTAAGATGGCTGAAATGAACCGACAGTGTAGACAGATGTAGCAATAACCCCGTAGGAGCCGCTGGATAGGATGGGTCCTCTGTTCTTTGTCTCAACCTTTTTGAGAATCTTACTCCCTCTAACAGACCAGGCTGAGTATACAAACATGCAATACCACAGAAAATCAAAGTATACATATAAGTAGTAGTGCTATATCAAAGAAAACAGGCACCAAACCAGATAGTATGTTGTCACCCAATAAGTTTATATGCTGTCACCCAATATAGTTGGCAACTAGGGAAGCATAAAATTGATTAACACTGTTAGTGCAATTTAGCATATACAGTGATTAACAGTAAGGACTAGGCATAAGATGACATTTGGTGGCCAGATCAGCATAAACAGTAGCAAGGCCACCTCAAGTGTAGCAGTGAGCAGTAGTAAAGTTTAATCTACTTAATGCTGGAACTGTACCAGAACACATTTATGGTGGCAATGCTAGTCCTAGATCAACTGGGTATGCACTGCTCAAAAGAAAAGGAGGATGGTAGTGGAAGGGGCAGGGGGGAAAAGAGGGCTTGCAGAATAATTATAGAAAAAGAAAGTGAAACACTGCGCTTACTTAAACAAACTCAGCTGCTAACATTCAAACAAAGTTAAAATACATGTGAAAACAAAAAATGTAGCGCTATAAACTGATTATACTATGAAACCTGAGAGATGGTTTCCTATTGGGTAAAAGCAACTTGTGTGTCAGGCGACAAAAAACAAAACTCTAAACTCTAAACTCGTGAAAAAAATAAATGTAAACAGCATCAAGAACAAAGTGCAGTGATTGATGCAATGTGGCAGGAACAATGCCTGAATGATAAAGCTGCAATGGGATCACATAACACAAATCCTCTGAGAGCAAGCTATTATCAGTTCATCGGTATATACAGTTCATCAATTTAAACATAAATCTCCTTCCAATACAAGTCTTCGCGTATCAGCCAGGGCAGCATGGACACCAACAGCAACAATCTATTTGTCTGTCGCACTCTCAGCAACACTTTATAAATGGAAGGTAGGTACTCTTACCAGAGCTGATGGACCCGCATGCCCTACGACAGATGGTCAAAAGAGCTTGTAATCCTGGAAGGATGTATCCCGGCCTCCAGTGGGCTGAACCGTGATGTGGAATCCTCCTTTGGGTGTACTCCGTCCCGGATGGAGGTAAGTAGGCCAAAGTATACCAGACGATGTTGTACTCACTTTAAAAGTGGTAATATCCGAAAAGGCCAAATGCGTTCAAGTATCAGAAAAAGGCTCATAAGGGTAACATGGAAAAAAGAAGCTCCGGATGGTGTAGATCAAAAAAACCAATTGGGTTTATTAAAAAATATATAAGTTGTACAAAAAATAAAAAGTGATCACAAAAACAATTAATATAAAAGAAAAGCAAGCCCCTGTTGATGACCGCTTGTGTCAAAACGCGTCGGGAAGCATTACTTGCACCCCATATTGCTTTTCTCTTATATTAATTGTTTTTGTGATCACTTTTTATTTTTGTACAACTTATATATTTTTTAATAAACCCAATTGTTTTTTTTTGATCTACACCATCCGGAGCTTCTTTTTTTCTTTTTCATGTTACCCTTATGAGCCTTTTTCTGATACTTGAACGCATTTGGCCTTTCAGATATTACCACTTTTAAAGTGAGTACAACATCGTCTGGTATACTTTGGCCTACTTACCTCCATCCGGGACGGAGTACACCCAAAGGAGGATTCCACATCACGGTTCAGCCCACTGGAGGCCGGGATACATCCTTCCAGGGTTACAAGCTCTTTTGAACCTCTGTCGTAGGGCATGCGGGTCCAACAGCTCTGGTAAGAGTACCTACCTTACATTTATAAAGTGTTGCTGAGAGTGCGACAGACAAATTGTTGACAGAGACAGATTGTTGCTGTTGGTGTCCATGCTGCCCTGGCTGATACAGGAAGACTTGTCTTGAAAGGAGATTTATGTTTAAATTGATGAACTGTACATACCGATGACCTGATAATAGCTTGCTCTCAGAGGATTTATGTTATGTGATCCCATTGCTGCTTTATCATTCAGGCATTGTTCCTGCCACATTGCATCAATCACTGCACTTTGTTCTTGATGCTGTTTACATTTATTTTTTTCACGAGTTTAGAGTTTAGAGTTTTGTTTTTTGTCGCCTGACACACAGGTTGCTTTTACCCAATAGGAAACCATCTCTAGGTTTCATAGTATAATCACTTTATAGTGCTACATTTCTTGCAGAATAATTATTACAGGAGGAGCAGTCGTTTGGAGATGATGTTCTACCAGCTATTGTTGGGGCCCTCTAAGAGCATCGGTGCACTTAACAACAGTCCCAGTTAACCTGCATGCAGTATAGGTATGGTATAGTCTCAGTACAGGTGCCCAGTAGATGTGCACAGTAGATATGGTTCAAATGCAGTGACAATTCAATATAACTGAAGTGTAGGGTTGACATGAGTGCAGTATAGGGCTGGTATGGATGCTGTGCTGTATTGGTTGGATGCCCTGCTCTCACTGGCTCAGTTTTCTACTATCAGTGTTAATAATGGGCAAATAGCTCTCTCACCAGTTCCCAGAATGCTGCTTTGGGCAGTCGCCATACAAGGGGGCCCCCATCAGTCTCTCCCTGAAAGCCTCTGGTGATCAGAGGTGGGAAGCAGAGGGTGAGTGTATGCTTCAGTGTCATATTGGGATGTGTAATGTATCCATTGTAGTATAGCCATTATATGGCTGTCATCTCAAACTGCAACTCCCTGCATTCTCAGCTATCTGCATAGAAGTCCATTGCTTGACTTTAGTTGTCCTCCTGCTGGCCGGAGGAGAATAGTGCACCATAACATCAGTATCTCAGTAGAGGGAGAGAAGAATAAAAAGCAATTTCTCAGTCTCCATAATGCTTTAGCCCTGCACCTGGCTACACAGACATTAAACAAATTTCTAGTGGAAAGAGGTACTTTTTTTGGCGGAATAGACTATGTATGTATCTACTGCCAAAAATTCATACTCCTACAATTTTTGTTTACTATTCAGCTTTAAAAATTGCTGCCTCATAGTACAAAGGCAGCAGGTACTCTGTACATATTTTGTGTGCAATTTGATTAAAATCAATTACTTCTTTTTAAATTTGATATTGAATATTTTCAGCAAACTAACCCTTGTGTTACATTCATGTTGATAGGCAAAGGAGACAGAGAGGATGCTCAGATGATGTTTGCCAACACCACATATTGTGTTTATTCAGAGATCATTGATTAATCTAATGCACTAGAACATTCAACATAATTACATGTGAGAGTCTACGACAATTAAGAAAATTATTTTTATAATCCGGAACATAAAAGCACGTTCGTAAGAACAACTTTGATTTAGCTTTATAAATTTTATGACGCAGCTGTACCACTGAATATTGATGATGTTTCCCTGTAATAAAACCTGAGGAAAAAAAAAACATGTTTATTTAGAGCTACAAGACACTTGGTACAGGATAATGGAATGAGAATACATCAACATTTTTATTTCTTAGCAGAACTAAACCCACTGATTTAACGATTTACCGAAGCAGATACATTCAATGCATTTCTGCCAGTGTGCTGATGTCAGCTTTCAACTAAACTTTAACCACTTCAGCCCCAGAAGGTTTTACCCCCTTAATGACGAGGCCATTTTTTGCGATACGGCACTGCGTTACTTTAACTGACAATTGCACGGTCGTGCAACGTTGTACCCAAATAGAGTTTTCTTTTGGTGGCATTTGATCACCTCTGTGGTTTTAATTTTTTGCACTATAAACAAAAAAAGAGCGACAGTTTTGAAAAAAAAAACTATATTTTTTTACTTTCTGCTATAAAATGTTACCCTATAAAAATTTGTAAAAAATCTAATTTCTTCATCAATTTAGGCCAATATGTATTCTGTTACATATTTTTTGTAAAAATAATCTCAAGTACCGTATATTGATTAGTTTGTGCAAAAGTTATTGCGTCTACAATCTATGGGATATTTTTATGGTATTTTTATTTTTACTAGTAATGGCAGTGGTCAGTGCTAAAAAAACAATGTGCAGTCACTGTATAAATGACACTGATGGGAAAGGGTTAACATCAGGAACGATCAAAGCGTTAAATGTTCTCCTAGGGAATGCTTTCTAACTGTGTGAGAGATGGACTAACTCGAGGAAGAGCGACATCTGGGTTCCTGATTAGCAGAAACACAAGATTTCTCTCTTCCGGTCTGACAGAACGATGGTCTGCCTTGTTTACATATGCAGACAGACATTCTGTATCTCCTCCGAACAATCAGGTGTGGCTAGTGGCCACCGGACCCGCTGATAGGCTCCCGCTGTGTCCGATGACACTGGTAGCGAGTCATTGGTAGCGTGTGCCCCAGACCCGGAAGTCCCAAACCACATACAGGTACATTGTTTCGTGCAGCTGGGCCGCCCTGCTGCAGTATATGTGCAGTGGACGGTCTAGCAGTAGGTAAAGGAGACATTTGGGGTAGATAAAAAAATGAAACAGACATACAGTTAGATCATTATTAACCATTTGCCGACCAGCTCCTTTACATATATGGTGGCAGGTTGGCTCTCCTGTGCAAATCGCTGTCTATGTTCAATTAGTCCCATAGGATTTGAATTATTTCTATTGGTTTAGGTGGGTTGTTTGTTGTGTAGTGTTTTTATTTGGAATGATTGGTATCTGTCCAACACCTCTTGTTCAGCTATTTTAGACTGGGTAGGGATTGGCTAGAAAGATTAGGTATTCATAGGCCGCTAACGGGGTTTATAGTTTGTACATTGGAGTATAATTAGTGCATTTTTATAGCACTGATCGCTATATAAATGTCAATGGTCCCAAAAATGTCTCAAAAGTGTCTAATCTGTCCGCTGCAAAGTCGCAGTCCCACTAAAAATTGCAGGTTTCACTGCCATTACTAATAAAAAATATAATAAATCTATCCCCTATTTTGTAGACACTATAAATTTTGTGCAAACCAATCAATATGCACTTATTGGGATTTTTTTTTTAACCAAAAATATGTAGAAGAATACATATTTGCCTAAACTGGTGAATACTTTTTTTTTTCATAATTATTATAGCAAAAAGTAAAAAATATATATATTTTTTTTCAAAATTGTCGCTCTTTTTTTTGTTTATAGTGCAAAAAATAAAAACCGCAGAGATGAGCAAATACCACCAAAAGAAAACTCTATTTGTGTGAAAAAAGCACATCAATTTTGTTCGGGTACAATGTCACACGACCGCGCAATTGTCAGTTAAAGCGACACAGTGCCGTATCACCAAAAAATGGCCTGGTCATTAAGGGGGCAAAACTTTCCGGGGTCCGAAGTGGTTAATTTGGACACAGGCACAATTTTTATAATTTTGGCTCTGTTTGCCACCAGAATAAAATTTAAACGAAGCAATCCAAATTAATTTAAATTAATCCAAAGTAATCCAAAGTGCAGACTTTCAGCTTTAATGCTAGGGTGTTGAACATAAATATCAAGTACAAATTTTAGGAACTCCAACCATTGTTATACACAGTCCCCCCCATTTCCAGGGGCTCAACTGTAATAATGAATATAATTATTAAACAATTATATATTTTTTTATATTTTGTTGAGAATTCTTTACTGGCAATGACTGCCTGAAGTCTGGAACCCATGGACATTACCAAAGACTGGGTTTCCTTCTTTCCGATGCTTTGCCAAGCTCTACATGCAGCTGTCTTCTTCTGTTCCTTGTTTGTGGGTCTTTCTGCCTTTAGTTTTGCCTTCATCAATTGAAATGTACGCTCAATTGGGTTGAGATCAGGGGATTGACTCGGCCATTGCAGAATAGTCCACTTCCTTTCATTCAAAAGCTCCTGCGTTGCTTTTGCAATGTGTTTTGGATCATTGTCCATCTGTACTGTGAAGTGCTGTCCAACTTTGCTGCATTTGGCTGAACCTGGGCTGACTGTATATCTTTAAACACTGCAGAATTCATCCGGCTGCTTCTGTCTTCTGTCACATTATAAATAAACACCAATGACCCAGTGCCATTGGCAGCCATGCATGACCATGCCATCACACTGCCTCCACCATGTTTTACATATGATGTTGTGTGCTTTGGATCATGAGGTGTAACAAGCCTTCACCACACTTTTTTTGGAAAAAAATCTGAAATGATTTATCTTTGTCTCATTTTTTTACATCACAGAAACCTGACATTTTAAAGCGGAGGTCCACCCTAAAGTGGACCTTCCACTCATTGGAACCCTCCCCCCCTCCGGCGCCACAATTGGCACCTTTCAGGGGGGAGGGGGGTGCAGGTACCTGTACAGTACAGGTATCTGCACCCACTTCCGGCGTTGATTCTGCAGAAGGTACGCCCCTTTCTGCAGAATCTACGCCCCTTTCCGAAGGTCCCCCACTGCCTGCTGGGAAACACACGGATCCCAGAGACAGCGGGGCCATCCTTATTGCGCAGTGCGACTCGCGCATGCACAGTAGGGAACCAGGAAATGAAGCCGAAAGGCTCCACTTCCTGATTCCCATACCCAAGATGGCGGCGGCAGCACCCGAGAGACGATCGAGAGATCGGCTTCGGGTGCTGACATCGCGGGCACGCTGGGCGGGTAAGTGTCATTATTTTAAAAGTCAGCAGCTGCAGTATTTGTAGCTGCTGGCTTTTAAAAAAAAAAAAAACGGCGGACTCCCGCTTTAACAAGGGTGTGTAGACTGTTCCACTGTATATTGCTGGGACGTGGCATCACATAGATTCTCCACTTTACAGGCAGGCTAAGGAAACCCCCCAGGCACGATATTTAAAGGAATATTTCATTTTTATTGTTTCACTTTAAGCATTATTAAAATCACTGCTCCTGAAAAAACTCAAGTTTTAAAAACTTTTTTTGCATTGATACATGTCCTTTAGCTCGGTACCCTGGTCCCCATACACTTTTTATGGCAATAACATGCACTTGCATATAAGCCTTTAAAACAAACACTTTTGATTTTTCATGTTCATGTCCCATAGATGGCGTTCGCATGTTTGCACACATTTTTTGCCTGTTCACGGTGTTATGGTGCGAACCAAACCAGGGGAATCACAGCAGAGCAGGTGGATGACAGGTTTGTGTCCTGCTCAGTTTATGCAGTGTGACACAGACAAAGCCCAATATACTCTATGGTCGATTGGGTGTAAATGGACTCCACTGTCTGTTTATACCTGACTGCCCTCCAATCCACCTAGACGGGGGAGGACAGATACCCTTCTGTTTGTTTTTAGCAGATCAAATCAGAGGTAAAAAGGTCCATTTACACTCACCAGTCCTTAGGGTTGAATGGACTGTCCGATCAGGTCCGCTTGAAAAACTGACAGGCAGACCTGATCGGACCCTTTCTGTGAAAGGGACCTTAGACTCATCCATGACACCTTCTCCTTAGAGATATCTAAAAGGCATTTTTTACATTTTCTTTTAGGTATGCTGTGTGATTTTTGAACGCATAATTAACATATATAGTGGGGTTTTCTCAGCTTTTGTTATAAAAAAGTGGAAATATCCTTTAAAATATTTAAGCTCTGCATCTCGGGGGCATCTGCAATTCTATGTCTTGCTTATGTTAGATCTTGATCATTTTGCCATGTGTACAGTGCATATATATCAACCAACCTGTGAATTTTGATCATGAGACTTGTGAATAATAAGTACATCTAAGGCCGGTCATACATTGGTCAAATTTTTAAATAATTTTCTTTCGACAATCGTATCTAAAAAATTTAGTTAAAATTTCACAGCATTAGTGGGCCACGGCAATGGGTGATTTTTGTGCGACCATCGAATTTGAGTGGTCGGGTATGTTGGAAATTATTTGAAAAACAAATGATTTTATGATCAGTAATGGGAGAATCACGTGTTCAAAAAAGAAATGCGCATGAGCACAAGAAAAGAAAATTGAATGAAAAGAAGATTCTCTGGCACAAAAATTATTTTCTTTAGCAACATGAGGTGAAATTGAAGACTTGGTCGAATTTCGAAATCAATGGGGGCATCGTCAGATCACAAAACACACAAAGTTTCGTTAGGAATTTGACCCATGTATTCCCTACATAAGGTCTGAGGTATATGCGCAAAATTTTGCAGCTCCAGCCTATATCTTCAGAGTGATTTAAAATGTTTTTTACATATGTTTATTCTGTACTTTATAAAAATATTAGAAAAAAATAATCCTTTTTGGAAAGCAGCTCTTTCTAAAGATACTCTATGAAATGTTACTAATCCTACTTGTCTGTATAGGGATTGACGGTACTGGTCAAAGAATCTACCGGTCAGATTATCTGAGAGTTCACAGCTTTGGACATCGTTAGTTTTGGCTACCAGCAAAGCTAGACATGACCACATTTGACCCTACTAAGCCCATCAATATGGAGATGATCCGAGACATTTGTTACTACGAGAGAATGAGTGAATTCTCTGTAATAAGTACATTAGCACAACTGTCTGTCTCCCTCCCTGAGAATTTCATGGAGATAGATCACAGGCTGTCGACTTTCAATGTGTACACTGACAAGGCATTTTGATATAGTGTGACATTCCAGTGAGGGCCAGGGTGAGTGATATCATATCCCAGGACAATGCTCAAAAGATGCCATTGGTCACAGATGCTAATGTATATAGACTGTTGCCTGAGGAAAAATGTGTCAAATATTTCTAGTCTTGATATATAAAAATAGTGAAATGTGAATACTGTTAGCAGTGTCATGCCAACTTTCCAGAAAGGAGCACATGCTAGTCCTTTAACTCTTTCTGATCCCACGTGTTTGGCAGTACATCAGAAGTAAAGGATAATTGTAATTGGACATTGATCATGTTAATGACATAAACGACACATTTAATGTAATCCTGGGTGCTCTGTCCTGAGTAAACATGGCTTTGTGCGTCTTAGTCGAGGCAGGAAGATTAAAATGACTTTGAAGTAAATGTTAGATAATTTCTGACAAAGTATTGCAATTAATACTTGGGTATTATTGTTGGATAATGGAAGGCATAATTTTGTTGGTGTATTTTTAGAAAAACATTTAAATACATCAAGGGGTGAATAAGGTTCAAGAAGAGGTCAGTATTTTCAATATGAAACCAAAGTCGAGAACACGGGGACATGACCTCAAACTAAGCTGACAAAAGTTCAAAAGGAATCTTAGAAATTATTATTTCATTGAAAAGGTAGTTGATTCTTGGAATAGACTTGCAGCAGAGGTAGTAAGTCATCCAGCAGTACGTGGTTTCAAACATGCTGGGGACAAACATAGATCTAAAAAAAAAATGTAAACAATAAAAAAACAAAAATAATAAAAATAATACAAAACATGTATTATTAAAAAAAAAAACAAAAAAAAACAGGCAGGCTAAATGGACCACTTTTTTCTGTCATCACTTTTTCATGTTTTTATGTTATCTAGCATGGATTATTAAATATTAGATTTTTTTTCAGTCTGTGTAATGTTTTGATAGATATTTTATATATGTGTTCTGTTTATGTGGTCAAGGTTTTATTTTTTTGTTTGTGTTTTTATTTTTTTTATTAAATGTTTGATTTTTGTTTTCAGTCTGTTTAATGCTTTGATAGATATTTTATATATGTGTTCTGTTTATGTGGTCAAGGTTTTAGTTTTTTGTTTGTGTTTTTATTTTTTTTATTAAATGTTTGATTTTTGTTTTCAGTCTGTTTAATGCTTTGATAGATATTTTATATATGTGTTCTGTTTATGTAGTCAAGGTTTTATTTTTTTTTTTATTTTTTTTTTATAAGCTAATCCCAGCTTGTAAAAGATGAAGATATTTAGTTACCTCCCTGGTGGCTTATGTCTTAGAACTCCACTATGGTGTTGAATAGCTGCTTCACTTTGGTTTCTTCTTTTGGTTCACTACAGAATGGAGGAGCTAACATTCTTGCATAAAGAGCTGAAAAGATCTATGCATATTGGGCACCTCTAACAGCCAGGAGCTCATTATCATCCCCTATGAAGGTCAAAACCATCCTGGTCATTGCAGGAAATGGTTACATCAGATTGCCTATATTTTTTTGGTCATCCTAAAGCCTCATACACATGATCCCATTATTGTCAGAGGATTGTGTGATGACAGACTGTTGGCCTAAAATCCGACTGTTCATACGCTCCTTCAGACAATTGTTGTACAGCTTTTGGCATACAAATTTTGGATGGCAGGCTACTAAATTTTCGGCAGACAACAGTCTGTTGTCAGATTTTCGTATCGTCTGTACACTGATCCGCACACAAAAGTCCAAAGTACAAACATGCATGCTCAGAATCAATGCTTATCAAACACGACATTAGAAGGTGCCCAAAGGATGGTGCTCAAGAGCTGAAATTCCATGTAGTGCGTCACTACGTTCGTGTTTGTTGGCTGACAATTGTGTGCTGTTAGTATGCAAGACAAGATCCAGGCACATGCCCTTTTGACAAAAGTCTGACGCTCTGTTGGCCAACAATCTGATCGTGTGTGTACAAGGCTTTAGACTTTATCTTTCTAATGCCGAGCTTTGGTGGATGTTGAGCACAACATAAGTAGGCACTAAGGTATATCTTTTTTGATGTTGTTACGTAGGAGATGGTAAAACCCTTGTTTTGTATTTATTTGTGACACAATGGAAAGTAGGAAGAATTCACCATTATTAGTGTCTTGGTGACAACTTACAATTTTGGCTTTTCCCATAATTTCAGTCCTAGTGACAGTGGTCACCAGTGTGTTTCCTAGTGAGAACACAGCAATAAAAACCTAACAGAGGTTTTAATCCTACCAATCTTTATTCAAAACATAAAATCAGTTTTGGTTTAAGATGCATTTCAAACATCAACGCTAAATACAATAAATATAACCATAGCATGGGGCCCAGCAGCATGTGGGGCTAGGCACCTTCGCTCTACATAACAAGCAGATAACAATAGCATTTGGCTAAGACATTTAAATAAACTGTATGAATATATTATTTGGGAGGCTTTCTAAGATTTCTATGAAAGCAATAGGATTATGTATTATGAGAGGGATTGGCTTTAACAGTTCAAACATGCTACTGTTTCTTAAATGGTATTCAGTACAGGTCCACTGGATGAGGCTGGGTTCACACCACAGCACAGCACAGAGCGGCTCACAGCAGGGGTCCGGTGCATCCCTGTTCACCGTATAAGGTCTGATTTCAGCCAAAATTTTTGGCTGAATTCTGACCTGAAACAGACCAGAAGACACACAGGACTCTTGTGCAATTCGCCCTGGAGTCGCTCTGGAGATGTGTGAACCGCTCACAATCTCCTGACATGCGAATTGCATGACCTTTCATTTGTAGGGTCAGTCTGATCCAGTAAGGGAGCTTGTATCTGGGGGTGTATGAGAGGAAGAGGAAAAGTGTGTCTGTTACAATCACTTACTTGGAGTAGAGAAGCATGGGGGTCTTTATTGGTTTTGAGGTGGAGTCCTATCACATGTCCTTGACTACATATAAATACCTTATTAACTTCATCTTTTCAGAAAAGTTATCTGTTGAAACGGCTGCATTTAAAATGTCTTTGCTTTGTAGAAAATATTTCCCCGTATATGATTGTGTTTCTTTTCATGCAACTTTGAAATAAAAATACATGTTCTTGAATTGAAGTATTCAAAATTCATGTAATTGATATGCATTATTCATTTAATGAGCAATATTTGACCATGGGGATGTTATTGTTTGTTTCTTTCATGTAGACATTTATATTGCTGTAATGTGTCAAGTGCTATATGTTAGTTTTTTTTACGATTTTCTAAAATGAAATGCTCTATGAATTTTATTTTATCTTGTTTATATTATACTAACAAGCCATTTTTATGTAATTGTCAGTGGATGGGTGTATACACCGAGCATCAGGGCCTTATCTCATGGCTGAATGTCGTACGTTGGGAGGCTGCCCTACAGGACAAGCTAAAATTACATGCGGGTATCAATTGCCAGCAAAATGTAAGTCACTGTTTTCTTTTTCTTATATACCATGGTCATTTAGGACTTTATTACTGAAGTGATGACAAAAATGCAAAACCTGGCCACATTCTTTGTAGGCAATGAATTCCAGTCCATTCGATAACAGTGTAATGTGTCATATCTCATCTCAGATTAACCTATATCTTGATATTTCACTTGCATTGATCACTGTGTCAATACCATTATTTAAGACCGAAGGCATCATCAGGAAACACTCTACAAGTACAACAGAATTTCTGTTCCACATCTTTGAAACTTAGCATTTTGCATGTTGTCATCAAATGTGTTGCTTTGAGTCTGCATGTATTGGACAAGAAATGAATAGTACTACACCTTATAATATTATGTAAAGCAGGTCATTGTAAACTGTTTTTTTGGGAGCCACATTTAGCTCTTTCTTTCTCCATGGCCCCCATTGTGGCCCTCATTGGTTTAGGGGTAAAAAAGTGAATGTTCCTTCAGCTGTTCTCCAGTCAATAAGTTACACTTCCTTTCATAATTTTACAGCTAGAATTTTTGGACACATTTTTTTTAGCCCCTTTCTTCCAGGAATTAAAATTATATAATGCAAATGTTACCATAATGCTAAGTTTCGAAGTGTCATATTTTTTTTTCCTGGAATTAAATAGGTACAGTACAGTCCTTAGTAGACATAATGTGAGCCCTTGAAGAGTAGGGCTTTATTCACACATTCTACATTGGCCATGGTGCAGCAAGTATACCACGGATACTTTCGGCTAGGTTTCCAGATGCTTGTATCAGCAGTGGACACTTAGCCTGTACAACTCAATGACAAGCTGAAAGGAGCCTGGGCGGTCTGCAGTTGTAAGCATGTATCTGTACATCCAACAGGTACCTGCAGATAGGGACAGGTATTCAATTCTGGAGTCAGACATCTCTTACTAATAGCAGGTAACCACTGGATTTGAAGATGCATGCTTAGAGCCACAGACAGCCCCCGCTCTGTTGAGCCTACCAATGAGTTGTACAGGCTGAGCAGCCACTGCTAGTCCGAAAAAAACAACTAGTATCCTGAACACAGGTATACTTGCCTCACCGTGACTGATTTAGAATGTGTTAATTAGTCCTCCTAAATCATCCCACTATTCTATCTGGATTTGACGTGCTTATAATAAATTAACGGTTTAGACATGTTTTTGACCGCTGAATGTGATGTTCTTATGTATTACTAAAACTCTCTTTAGGCTATAGACTTGCTACTGACTATTTTCTATTTATACTACTTGCATTTGGGGTACAAAATTTAGTACAACTAAACAGATTTTGTTCTGCTTCAGCTATTTTGCTTTAAGTATTTTGATTATTTTCTAAGTCAAAGTCATAGCTGAGCTCTACTCTATTTTGTACATCTGTCTTTCAGTATTTTGATGCCTTATTTTTCCTCACACTGAAGCCTGGGCAATTATCACAGATTGTGTAATATTCTCTGGATTAGAGGCTTATGCAAATTATTTATTAACAAGCTCAAAAGAGCAGAGTATTTATTGCAGACTGAGAACCTAAACAGGAAACATAAGAATTTTTAGTCATTGCTATTTTTAATTTCCCTTTTTAATCTACGTGCTTAAAATTTCAAGTTTTATAGCACATTTTACACATTTTTTTATTCTACAACTATCATTTACTGTAGGAGCAGGTTTTTATTACACTGTTGTGTTCTAACAGTTACACTTTGTTGACATGAACCTTTTCCTCCTTGTTTATTTGGAGACACAATGTTAAAGGAATGAGTAGTGATGCAATTTTAGGGGGTGTCTCACACACACTTTGCACTCTTGCTTCTGCCATTCACTATAATAGCTCCTCAAATCACGTGTCTTATTTCCCACATGAGTCCTCAGAAATCATGTGGAGAACTCTTTGGTTGAAATGCTGGACTTTGGAACAAACATAGCAAAAAAGATTTGTGGCACATGTCCTTCAAGGGACAGCATCTTTTTTTGAGATGCCTTGGACGCCTTCATCAAGGATGTTGCTGGGAGTACAAAATGAATCTCCCTTTACAGGAGAAGTTCCTTTTGTGACTCCTAGACCTCAAACTATAAAAAAGTCAGATCTATGCCAGATACCCATTTCACTTGTAAACCTTGGACCTTCAGATTCTCCCAAGCCTGCTGACAAATAGTCTTGAGCATGAAGGGACACCCCCACTTTTCAGAGTGGATTGGTGTCTGTTAGCCCTTGCAGCTATTGAATCAGACAGAATCTAAGATGCCTGGGTACAGGAGGTTGTTTTTATGAATCACGTATACTTGCATGTCCCCACTTTTCCTGCACATTAGTGATCATTTTGCTTTGCTGTGGGCTCCCAGCATTTCCACTTGTTGCCCTGCCATTCGAGCAGCCAAGTGTTCACAAGGTACTGGCCCCTCTGTTTTTGTTGTTGCACTTCTAGGGCATTTCTTTGGTGGAGTATCTGCATGATCTCCTGTGGAGGGAACAGTTGGTCCAGGTATAACTGACAATGTGCTATTGTTAACTCAAACTTTGAAAAGGTTGGATCCTGAACCTTCAGAAGTCAGATTTACAGACAGAAGTTGTAGTTGCAGACTCATCAGTAGGTGTATCTGGGGCTTATCCTACATACAGTTGAAGTCAGAACCATCTCCTGCAATGTGTGTGTCTGAGTTGGTGCCTTTGTCTTGTAAAGAGCCACTTCTGGTCATCAAGGGGACAAAGTGGTGTTGAGACCCAGGGCTTCCTTTGTTTCTAATGTAGTTTTGGCATTTCACCTCAACCAGAG
This sequence comes from Lithobates pipiens, assembly GCF_037356315.1. NCBI lineage: Eukaryota > Metazoa > Chordata > Amphibia > Anura > Ranidae > Lithobates > Lithobates pipiens. The sequence goes on from NW_027507758.1 coordinate 93,350,305, forward strand.
CATTTTTCTTCTGTCCCTCTGTCTGGCTCCGTTGCATCAGATGGTGATTCCCCTTCATTTTTCAGGTGTAGTTCATATTGTGCATGTATACCTAGGGGTCATTGCTTACATTAGCAGAACTGATTTTCCCTTTGTCACCCCTCATGAGACCCATAAAGAAGAATCAGCTTAATTTTCACCATTTCTTTGTGATTCAGACAGATCATCATTTAAGGGCATGGTCCCAAGGAATAGGTTCTATGCTTTCCTGTCAAAGCACATTCTACTAGATCTTTGAGTGCTTTGTGGGTTTTTTGGCATCGATAACTGATTTGCACGGCTGCCCCCTGTTCACAGATTCTCTAAGTCCTACAAGTTGGATATTCAGGCCTCATCTCTTGCCTGCTTTGAGAGTAAGTTCCTTCAGGTAGCTCCTTGAGCTGCAGGCAACCCCCACTAGTTTTGTTTTGTTTTCCTATTAGTGTTTTATTACGGTTGCCCAGTTGTCTCAAAATCCTACCGTATGTACCTCAATTAAAAAAAAAGGAAAATTACACATTTTTTTAGTGTGCAATGCTTTTCTTGGATTTAATCGAGAGATGCAGGTCCTTCTCCTCTGTGTCTATGACCTTACTCCTAGTATTGCCTTTGCACAAAAATTAGGCATCCTGCGAGTGGAAAGGGTTACATTGAGCTGGTTACTGTTTTTTTTTTTGCCTGTGTCCAAATCCTTCTGTAGGCAGCAGTAGAACACAACTGTCTGTGAATACTGTGCCCTCAATGAACTCCAAAAATAATTTCATGGTAAGTACAAAAATCAAATTATTTTCAATTTTAACTGTTACTACCATGTCTGAATTTCACCAGAACTCATTGGCACCCAACTTTTAGTTCCCAATCCAACAACTCTTTGCTAGGATCACCACTGTTACAAAAATAGTTTTTTTGATTTTCTGACCTATGCAAGGTTAAGAATATTGTGATATTGGGGTTGATTTACTAAAGGCAAATCCACTTTGCACTACAAGTGCACTTGGAAGTGCAGTCACTTTAGATATAAGGGGAAGATCTGAAATGAGGGGAAGCTCTGCTGAATTTATCATCCAATCATGTACAAGCAGAAATTGTGTTTTTTATTTTACTTGCATGTCCTCCTCAGATTTACAGCGACTGCACTTCCAAGTCCACTCGTAGTACAAAGTGGATTTGCCTTTAGAAAATAACTGCCAATGTGTTGATAAGCTTGTGTCAAGGAATCCTATTTCTACAAATAATGGGAACAATCCACTTCTTAGCCTGTCCTGCCTTTAGGCACAAGCCCTCTTTGGTTAATAGTAAAGCTGGCCTTGTTTATTATTTAAGCCTATTTTTTTAAACTAAATGCATTTAATTGACATCATTTTTTTTTTTTGTTTTACAATGGTGTTTCCCTTCCCTCCTATCTTTGAAACAAACTATGAACTGGAAAACAACAGGATGTTGCCTTGAATTCATGTTTGGGGCCTATATAATTTACAGATCCAGTTATTATGTATAATCTGCATTATAAACCGCATCTGTAACTGGAACAACCCATAGCACAATATCAAAAGAAGAGATCCATACCCTAGCTTAGGTACTAATCTTTGATTTGGTGGGGGAGGCATCACCAGTGTCCCCCTGCTGGTGAGTTCTAGGGAAGGTAAGTCATAGGTGATTGGCTGTCTGCCCTTATGATTAAAGTAGCAAGTTAATGCAGTAGTTTTTTTCCGTCCTTAGTAAAGTAGTCTCTGAGTAGGTGGGCTGATAGAAGCTAAAACGAATTACTTTGTGGATTTGACACAATTAATAGACTAATTTTCTTACTTATTTATGATTGGGTTAACATTGCACACAACTGTTTTTTGATGATTAGAGGTAGTCTCTTAAGCAGGCTAATAAAGGATAAACTCTATCCCCAAAAACCAATTCCTGCAATTTGATGACTTCTTGTTGAGGACAGAGTTTGTCCATGCAGTATTCTGATGGCTTCCTACTATGTTGTCTGCCCTAATGAGTGTTCCACTATGGGTGCTTCCCCCCTCCACTATCAGTTCCATGTCCTTTTACTGTGCCGATGTAGCACGTTTTGTGTGGGGCACTAAAGCCCAAAGAAAACTGTCCCCCACTATGAAAAGGCTAGTCAATTGTCCGTGCCTTACAGGCTAAAAGCTCCCAGTCCTCCCCTGCTATTAGCATACTATAAAACTCACAGTTCCGTTTTACACAGTTTCAGTAATGTATTATCCAGTATGTGTAAGATTAAACTGATAATAATAATAGTTTCTCATCCCCCTAATGCCACACATTTATTACTGTGTAAATATGCATTCCATTTAATTCTACAAGAAGTAATGGAGTGACAGAAATGACCCAGCCTTCTTTAGCCAGTATAATATATACATGTCAACTGATAACAGCCTGGATTTTTAGAAAAATAATGGTGCTCTGAGCTGCGTACACTTGATAATGTTTGACTGCCTTGAAAGCGGTTGTTAGAAAAAAAAAGAATCCCTTTTATTCATTTAGATTTGTGGATAGTGAATATGTTCATGCCCAGAGAGATCAAACTGATATATTGTGTTTTCAGCTGCTGTGCAAAGGCTGATTGGCAATTACTGTGAAGGCATCTGTCACATGTTAACGCACAGTAGCGGTTCGTAGAATGCCACTGTGGAATTTATCTACCCCTCTAAAGTGGCCTGATCAGAATTCCACCATTGCAATAGAATAGGCTTATGCAAAACAATAGATTTCTCAGGCTTCTAAATTAGAATGAAAACAATTCAGGAGCCTTATGTTCAGGAGAGACATATGCTTAAAATATATTTAATAATTAATGATTGCAGGTCACAGTTGGGTAATATGACACATTTGTTTTGTGTTCTTTATCCATCAGAGATGCTAGTGAAAGGCCATATCAGTTACATGTGCTAGTTATCAAAGCATATATCAGGATTTCATCTTTGACAAGCAGAGGTGCAGAGTGCATTCATCTTTAGATGATAATATAATAATTGTTTGTGTTGAGGACTCTATAAAAGTTGGACAGGTATCTTCGTTAATAATGAAGTCAGTTTGTCCATGAGAATCAGAAGCTGCTACAACTTATAGCTCCAAATCATACATTTCCTGTCACACGTGGCATTGAAAATTTTGAATGAGCAATGATCAATGTGTATTTTTAGGATTTTTTTTATCACTGCAGCTGGTGTTCCTTTAAGTTTTGGCTGATGTGTGTATCATACACCCTAGATTCAGGACCCGTACCTCTGGAACCCAAAATAAATCCAGATCACCACTGAAAACATTTATGCATACTATGAGCCCGGTTACTAGCTAAACATTGTGCTCTATCACCTCCCTCTGACCCCAAAATAACATCTAGCTTCAAGACTACTTCTGATCTCACTTGCCAAACTTTTCTGCAACAAATGGCAATGACACCCCTACTAGGCTTCAAATGATCAAGTCAGAGTAGATATAGAAATACATCCAGTAGTTACACATACAACACTAGAAAACTGACTGAAGTTGCAACTCTTGCCCACATTAAGCAAAATAAAGAAAATGGCTAGAGTTGGGATTTAAAAGCTCTCCATAATGTGTCGCCTAACAACCCTCTCTTAATTTCACCCACCACCAACAGAGCTGGATTACTAAATGGTCACAATAGGCCATTTACTAAGGCAGCAGTACCACCAGGGGTGGAAAAAAGCCCTTCACTTTATTTTTCTGGCAGGTACACCTATCTCATGTATGACAGATATTTTGAGGCTGCCACTTAACTTGTCAGTGCAATCCAGAGTGTTCTGATAGATTGTTTTCCTTAAACCTAGAACCACATGCTGGCAAAGTAGAGAAATCATTTTCCAAGTTTTCTAGTCGTTACTATGCGTAAAAGGATAAACAACTGTTGTTTCATCCTCCTCTTCTTTGGCGTGTCTTGTGTGACTATTAAAGCCACAATGGCAACTGCTGAGATCAGTTAGGTGCAGTTAACTTCCCTTGGTTGGTTTTCCACAGATTTGTTGAGCAGGTAAGCAGTTCTGATGCCAATAAAAGCTGTCAACACCTGTTCTGAAGCAAGCAAAAATTGGAAAGGTTCACATAGGCAGGGTAGTACACAGAGCAATACTCAACTACTTGAGTTAAAACAGTTTTTTTTTGTTGCATATGTTTGAAAAAAAAATTGAAACCTATTTTGTTTATTTTATTTTTTATTTTTTGCTGATTATCGGGAAAGTATGTTAGGGAACTTTTTTGTATTTCTTTTGTGGCTATAACATATAATCTACAGTGGTCCAATCTACTGTGGTAGGAAATGTAGCAGAATAAAAAAGTTGACCTTGGTAAACAGGAAGTATAAATCTACAAATCTAGCCTTGTCTTATAATGACTTCAATTTGTTACCAGTATCTTCTGTGCTGCAGCTATTCTATGTTTTTGGCTAATTCAAATCATTTAACTTTCTCTTTTATCTACTGATATTCAGGCAGAACCTCTTGTAGGGCCATCCCAAATTGTGTTGCATTGTATGATGCATTATGTTAACTCTTGTATTTATTTTTTTCCCTCAAATATAGAGCACCATAGAATATGCTGCTATCTTACAGAGTAATAGTAATGTTGCCACTCATATCATTTGTGTTGGTGGTTGTCTAATAGAATATTTTTCAAGAATATTGTCTGAAGGATAGCCAAATGCTGCATCTTGGTGAAAAAAGTCTCCCCTTTTGCCCAGCATAGCTTTCTGTGTAATGTGTTTTGACAATCAAGATACTTTATAAATAGATTCTGGGACACTAATTGGGCATCTGACCCATGAGTTGCACACTACTTGTCTACAGCAATAGAAAGACAAACCTTTGCCCTTCAGGTGCTCTTCATGCTCCTTATTCCCTAAACAGACCAGATGATTCTGGGGGTTGTAATAGCTCAGTAATTGTAAAACATAGGTTGACCATCTTTGCTTTATTGTGGTAACAACATAGATTTGAAGTACAATGAGACCTGATTTGAAATATCTCCAGAAATTGCTCCAATTTTAGGTATCATACATTTTCTGTTCATGTTTCATGTTGATTTATTAAGGACAGTAAATCATTTTACTGTGTGTACTCAGGGTTCATTAACCTTTTATTGATGGGGGAATGTCTTACATTTTTTGTTATTTACTGACCCAGGCAAAATATTTTCTACCTCATTAACACTGATTGAAAATTTCATGACAATTATGTGCCATGATAGCAATTAAATGTAATTTATCAAACCCCTGGACTGACGTGATTAATGTAATGGTATGATTTTGTTTGATTGCAATTAGCTGGACCAGAAAGATAGTATGTGTTTAATGAACTTATGGTTATTTTATGTGCAGTGCAAGATGGTAATTTACGTGACCATGCCTTTTAAAATGAGTGCACAGGACATATTGACTAGCCATATGTGTAAACATGGGCCAGTCCAGGTTGGTGATAATGTGGGAATCAAAATTAAAAGAAGGCAAAGCTGCACAGGATGTCTGATTAGAATATACAAAGACTTTAAATGAATAAATGTTTTTATGGGAAAGTCTCAGGTGCATTTAATGTTTTTTTCCCACCTTAAAACATAATTTGATCTTTGCTGGAAATGCTTTAGTGTAGGGATATGTATCCAACTTTCCTGAAAACAAATTAAAGACAACATCTGCTTAGTTGGGGATCTACTTTTGACTTTAGAGTTATAATAGGCATATATGGACAAATGTATGAACTGTCAACTTTTGACCGGCTGTAGCAATAATGCCACTTAAAATTGACCCGTTGGTGTGTTGTTGTAGTCCAAGTTTTATACCAACTTTGACAAAGTGTTTAAAATGAGGGAAATGATATGTATGAGAATTTGCTGAATATTAACATTATCAGTACTTTGTGAGATATTTATGCTAAAGAAGTTGTGATATGTGTTTGCAAATGCTAAATGAATGACCCTTAATATAACCAGTAAGCTTTTGTTCCTGAACTTCAAGCTAACAAACAAAGCATTTGCACCTTCTTTGGGTGCCTTCATCTACAACCCACATTCTCCTGTTAAATTTTTACTTCAGTTTGGATGCTTATTAATGAGATTTCCCTTTACTTCCTGTCTTGCAAACTACCCGTGTCTAGGTACTAACATGACAGGTAATTAAATCTTCTCAATGTGAACACAAATGAAAATAAAACAATGTAATAAGTTCTAACTCATGTATGCTTTATCCAAAATGTGATAAATATTTTAAAACAGTTTGGCCAGAACTGACTTTTAAAAGTTAATTTGTGTGACGCCCTTTTTGATATTCTTCAATATATCTTGAATTATCATTGAATCTGGGTTTACATGTGCTTTAATAGAACACTGTCAACACCCCAGCACCTTTACGCTCTGACCTTTCCCTATACATACTTGGTCTACCAGCGATCCTTCACTACTCCTCCTCCCTCCACAGCTGGCATTAAACTGATTGGTGTCAGTGACCTTAAGGGAGCGGTGTCATCACTCCCGTGGTTATGTGACACTACTGGGGCCTAGTGGTTGGCTGCTACATCTAAGCACTGTCAATGATCCTCCATACTTGAAAGTGTTGGATATTGTGGATGATGTGGAAGAAATTAAAACTCAATAAAGTTTTTTGCCAATATTAATAACTTCTGGTCAAGCTTTGATCTGTGCCTCTGGTTATCTGAACTACAAAGAGGTAAGAACTCATGCCAATAATTTGAACACAACCTTCATATGACGTAAGGCCATTCTTTCTGTTCTGGAAACTCTTTGGCTACTGAACAGTTGCAGTCTCTGTAAATAATGACCAAAGGTATGAACAGACAGCAGCTGTGCACACTTGTAAATATGAATTGGAATATCGATGTCTGAGACGAAGATTATGGGGGAATTTTTATGTGAAACAGTAAAGCTTAACAACTTGTTTTTTCACAAAGAATGTGAGTGGCCGTGTAGAACCGAGGGAAATTTATTTATTGGTACGTGTCAAAAGAAGCTGAAACCTCCTCCATTCTCAATTCTCCAGAGTTCCGCATCATTTTGGCTAGAAGTAAAATATAATAGTCTGTTGAAAATAGAAGCAGTGGTGTGAAAAGGCTTGTGTATTGGATGGTTTCAGTCGTAGGAATGCTTAATTTAGTATAGCTACTGTAAAAATGTCAGCAGCCTTATTAACTTGAGTTTTCATGTATATATCTTCTTTCCTATGGAAATTAGATTATTGCTTTACAATCCACAAGCAGAAATTGTTTACCAATCAGCCGCTATGACTCATTTCTCTACTAAATATGCAACTCTGGTCAAATGAAAAAAAAAATGTATAAGCAGATCTTGATATCAATAAATATAACTATTTAGTGTGTTAATCTATCCAGAACTGGTTTCGACTTTTGGAAGAAGCTGAAAAGTTGCACATAAAGTAAAACAAAAAACCCCCAAAAAGCAAAAAAAAAAAAAAAAAAAAAAACCCAGTAGAACGTATCTCTTGGGTACCTTGGAGGAGTGATATTTGTGCTTCCAGGCATAACCATCATCTGTGGCCATTTAGGGGGGGGGGGGGGGGGGGGGGCACGCTTTCTGTTGGAAATGTGTTCGCGGAAAATACAACAGCAGAAATGAGAAAACCTCAAGATGATCAGAAACATTCTACTTTCCAAGGTTGATAGGAAGGTTGATCTCACAAAAGTATATAACATAACTGTTGATTATGCTTACCAAGCTCCACCTACCTATAATATCACTTTTGGATAGACCGCTTTTTAACATTGTACAATGATTATTTGCAAGTGAAAATCTGATTATATACTACAAAAAAAAGTCCCCTACCTCAGCATGCTTGCCAGGACCATGGAGATCTGGGCCCTTTTAATGCTTTGTGCTAGCTTCTCTCCCGCAACTAGTAATCACTCTATGGGCATGGTTGCCAACCCCCCATCTTTTGAACATTGGGGCGGTGGGCCTCGTTCAAGCATATGATTGACTGCTAAAACAATGGATGGCCCCAGTAACCGACCACTAGAGATGTTGCAGTGGCATTGTGTGGAACTCGTGTTGTGGGAAACACAGGATATGCCACCTATTGTGCTGGCAACCAGCTGCTTCTTTTTTCTCATTCAGGGACTTTTACAGACAGGAGACATAAGTGTGTTTTTTTTTGTTCAAACTGTCCATGAAAATCTTAAGGATTGGCACCCTATGAGTGCGATGAATTCCAGTCTATCCTACTGGCTGATATTACTCTTAATTATTATTAAAGAATAGGAGTGGGTTCCAGTGTCCTGATTTTCTCAGGCATGATCCTGAAGGATTCACAAAATGCAAAGTCAACATGTGCACTGTAATCAGAATTTTTGCATGTTGTGAACCCCTATGTGGAGAGTAATTTTGAATGTTGTTTAACAGATTTTTAATGGTACATAATAAAGTTGTATTTGTGGTACTCAGTTTCTCTTCTATATGTCCACAGAAAGCCCAGGACTATATATTCTGTTACAGCTTTTAAATTTTTTTACATTTGTAAAGCAATGTAAGAAAACGTGAAACTTTCTTGCAGTTTATGCCTTATGCAGATTTGTAGTTCTTTTTTGCTTTGCCCATAAAAAGGCTGCCTATGCTGTGTTTTGCTGAGCTGACAAGTCTGTCTATATGGTATAGATGTATTAACCCATACGTAGTGGTGCACACAGAACATCCTTTAAAGTAATTGAATATTCTTTATGAGCATGTGTCATTGTTATCACTTAATTTGCTAAGTATCATCTTCACACATCACATTAACTTGCTGACTATTGGTTTTTTGACATCTTTAGATGTGTAAAGTTTTACCCAGCTCCAATTACCAGATGACAGATATGTATTGATTGAGAGCCTTATATTTAGGAATTTCAAAAAGAGATTGTCCTTTCTTTCTAGATCATACGTAATTTTAAGGGTTCTTATGATTTCCTTTTTACTGACTTCAATGAAGGCATTCAGAATTCAATCTAAATTTGTTGCTTTAGATTTTTTACCACCCTTTGCAGTCATTCATTCCTTGTGTGTATGCTGGGCATGTTTGGTAATGAAACATTCAGATTACATTACTTTATCTTTGTTCGATCATGTTCTGGTTGGATTGACTTCTAATTGATTGCAGGATATTTTTGCAGAAGAATGAGTAAGATAGAAGCCAAACATAAGAAGCCTGCTATGTTTTCCGCTTATAGCAAGACGAGAAAAATGTGATACAAAGATCAACATGAATTCTCAGTAGTGTAATATGGTTTCTTTCTTTGAGGCTACCCTATAGTTTCTGTATTAGTAGGACCTTTTAAAAGACCAGCAATCCACACCTGGGTCTGTCTACAGGTAATTCTCCCTGCACAAGGTGTCAATGCCATAGGGGCGTCGGCATGGGACGTTGGTGAAGGTTAAAGCTGCAGGTCTATAGTAGACCTTTTCATCAGTAGAGCAAGGGACACAATGGGAATATTATTTAAAATGTTCTCTTACATTCTTTCCATAATCATTGGCTTGCTGGATGCTGATTTGTCTTGCATTTGAGGAATGTGTGCATTGGGAAACACATAGTGTCTAAAGACATTTTGGCAAAATGTATTTTTCATCTTTGCGATCAGATCGCTGGAGAATATGAGTGCCACTTTACCCACGTCTACTGCCTATGCTTTTTAGCCAGGATAGGTTAAAATATTTTAACACAGCTGAAATTTGAATCCAAAGGGAACAAATCTATTAACAGTTTACCCAATTCTTCAAATTCAGCCTTAGCTGGAGGTTTTGTACGCACAGTGATTTGCACGCATATGTAAACATTGATCGCACCACACAGGTGAGGTGTCACCACGAACATCAGAGTGAGAGCAATAATATTAGTGCCAGAGCTCCTATGTAATTCTAAACTGGAGACCTGTAAAGGCTTTTAAAGCTTCTCCCATGAAGATTTTTAGGTACCGTAGTTTGGCGCTATTCCACAGCTGTATACAATTATAAATTGTAACATGGTTGGTATCAATTTACTTGGTGTAACATCATCATTTTATATTTTACTAAACAATTGGGTACTAAATTATATATTTCTATTTGGGCGTGGTCTCAGCGCAGACGGATGAGGACGTGAGCTAGCTGAGCTTCTGGTCTGAGGTGACTTGCCAGCCTTACCACAGCGTTAACCCCACATTCACGGCTCTTCTAGCCCCACTGGAACACTACAGACTGTTCCTTCCTGATCGTTCCCGAAATGGAATAGTACCTGCGGCTGAATCCACAGACACCTCTACTCTGACAGGGAACAAGGTGCCGTCTGACGTTAGTCACACTGCTTTGTATCCCACAGCACCACAGCAAGGAGATTACTGGGGGTAAAATGACATGCTTCCTTTCTTCCCTCCTAGCGACCTATCTCCATGCATACCTTGCTCCTTTACTATGTCCCCAGAGGCAGGGATTGGGACATTCAACATGGATCCATGCAATTTAATAACAGCGGATGCTCCCTCACAGGGCCCCAGCTACAGCCGCAACATTAACAAAGATGCCCGGCTGAATGGATCTAAAGCACAGGTCACAGTGAGTACTATTACTAAAGACACCCTACAACACAGATCCCCCATTACATGTTTAACAGAGCAGACTTTGTGGTCCTTCAGCAATTACCCACTAGAGCTGACTTTGAAGCTTTAGAAAATAGGGTAGAATCTGCACTAAGGGGAGAGCTGCAAGTGCTTAAGCAGGAAGTGTTCAAAGTGGATGCGGGAGTAGCAGTACTGGAACAAGATAAAGGGGCGGTGGCACATTCAATTGACCACCTTCTACCCACACTGACCTGTCTGACCAAGTCGTGCAGCTTCACCTACTACTTGAAGACCTTGAAAATCACAGCCGTAGACAGAACCTTTCGGCTCCCGGGCATCTCAGAGACTGTAACGCAGGACTCCAGAACTCCAGAACTTTCCTTACATGCCTTGGATGTGGTTCGAGGCGATCAGGGTGTATTTGGTGGCCACTGAGTCCTTTCGGAGGTCAGACTTCCTGTTTGTGATCACGGAAGGGGCTGTCTGCTTCCTCTGTGACCATTTCTAGATGGACCAGACAGACGGTGACTCAGGCCTATTCTCTGTCAGGGGTCGGGTTCCTCCCTTCCCAGTGAAGGCACACTCTACTCAGGCACTGACTGCCTCCTGGACCTTACATCATCAGGCGTCAGTGACGCAAGTGTGCAAGGTGACCATCTGGTCGTTGGTGCACACTTTGACAACATTTTACAAAGTGGATGTGCTGGCTTCTGCAGATGCCTCTTTTGTCCTTAAGGTTCTGCAGGCTGCGGTCTAGAGGTTTTTTCCCTCATGAAGGGATTTTCTTTCTGTTCAGGTTGGGCTCCAGATTGTCTGGTTGGCCTGTTTTTTTATTGGCTGCCCCACCCATCATATTTGGCACTGCTTTGGGACATCCCTATGGTTCTGATTAAGAAAACGCTATGTCTGTCAATGGAAAAATGAAAAAATAGGATTTTTGACTTATCGTAAAATCTTTTTCTCTGAGTTCCATGATAGACACAGCACCCATCCTCTCTTTTTAATGCTTCTGACACTGCTTTTGACAAAACTGAAGGCCTATAGCAGAGAGGGGGGTGTATATCACCTAGTACTGCCCATGGGCATAGCCAAGTCTTTTTTTCTGCCTAGTGTCCTACTCCTGTAGGGGGCGATATATTCCTATGGTTCTGAATAAGGACGAGCTTTGTCTGTCAATGAACTCAGAGAAACAAATTTTACGGTAAGTCAAAAATCCTACTTTTTAGCCACTATTGTCCTCCTTGTCCACTGATTTGGCAAGATGGAACAGTCTAGCCTTATCATGTTTTGGCCGATGTAACGTACTCAAAATGAATGCAATGCGCAGACTTTTATACTTATTACAAGCCCTGCCTATTAGGATCCCCCAAATGTACTTTCACTAGGTAAGATCCGCTTTTGTTAACCTTGTCTGGAGGGGTAACCCCCCCCCCCCCCCCAACTTGCTAGAGCACTCCTGCTCCAACCTAAACTTAAGGGAGGAATAGAGTTCCCAGACCCCGCTTTACTATACAGCGGTCCACATGAACAGGTTCGTAGACTAGTGTAGACGTAGCACTACTAAATTCTGGGTCTTGTTGGAATAAGACGCTGCACAGGTACCAATCCAGGGCCTTCCTTGGGCTAGAAAAAGTCACACTTCCCACCTCTCCCACTACCCCTTAATTGGACCCACTCTGATTGAACACAAAAAGTTCTACAAACTTTCTTTGCTCAACAGTTTCACCATCCCAGATGGCATCGATAATATGACATCCCAAGTTCGGTCCTGTATTGTCAGACCCAGCATTTACTGTACACTTGCCACAGAAGGTCTTATGTGTGTCCTGTTTTCTATGCACAAATGGCTGGATTCCATGCAGAACCCTGATTATGGGCTCAGGTTCACAGTTCCTGAACCACTGACAAGTATACCAATTATCATATTTCCTGAGCACACTACCCAAGCCACACCTTTTTTAGAGGCCTCTCGGCTCGTTTTAGGAGCTCTGTCTGGGGGATGGTCCGATAAGGAAATCCTTGTCCCTTTCCTACAAATCCCTACTAGATCTCCATGTGCAATTAGAACGTCCCTTTCTTACCAAATGGGAAAAAGACCTTTAGGTCACTTTTACATAACAACAAAAAGACAGGATTCTCTTTTTCACTCAGAAATCATCACTATGTAGTAAGTACCAGGAAACCACTTATAAAATTATGACACAGTTGTACAGAACTCCAGCTGTACTAGCCAAACTATTCCCACAATTGGAATCATTGCTGGAGATGAGATTACCACAAGGGCACACTTTTGCACATCTTCTGGGAATGTCTTGGCATCCAGCTAGTCTAACAGAAAGTCTTCTAACTGATCCACAAATTTACGGATATCTCGCTGTACGGAGACTCCGCAGCAGTGCTTCTTAACCTGACCCCTCTTTCCTGGAAAAAAATACCATAAATCTTTACTTAAACATTTACTTAACACAGCTAGAGCATGCATCCCAGCCATGCGGAAACAACACTCTCCTCCTACTCTTGCCCAATGGTTCGCCAGAGTGAGGGATGCAGAAAGCATGGAGCATCTGACCTCTGTTCTTCAGCACAAATCAAAAGAATACAAGACCAGATGGTTCTATTGGGATCAGTTCCGGCCACTCATTAAAAAAAAAGAGGTTTAACATTAAACTATGTAGAGGGTTCTTTAAGAGCGACAAGGGTGTGGAATTCCCTTCCACAGGCAGTGGTCTCAGCGGGAGGCATCGATAGATTAAAAAAACTATTAGATAAGCACCTGAACGACCGTAACATACAAGGATATACAATGTAATACTGACATATTATCACGCACATAGGTTGGACTTGATGGACTTGTGTCTTTTTTTCAACCTCACCTACTATGTAACTATGATGCGCTTTGTCACGGCTGAGCACCATCCAATATATAGTCAATCATTATTATTTTCTATTTTTTCAGATGTTTTGAAATCTTTATTGATTTCACATGCCTGCCTTTTTCAGTCCTAAATGCAGATACTGTTGGATTGTGGTATTTACATTGAATGTTATTACCTTGCTGACTGTAATGTTTCATGGCACACCAGCTGCTTGCCGTTTATCTATCTTTATGTTCTCTTTTGTGCATCTTTCAATAAAAAAAACCCCAGGGCTGAATCCATGGCTATAATGGGAAGAACAAATGTGGGCGCCAGCCACTTTAGGAATTTTTCAATGCCTTAATTGAAACTTGAGAAAGGTTGTAGAAAAGAGGTTGAGGGGAGTTTTCAGTTACCCTTTTTAGAAGATCACTTACAGACTCCTTGAATTAACGGACAAAACACACCTTTCTTTCAGCAGATCTTGAATATCTGGGTAGGTCTCTCACACAGACCTAGCAACCAGTAAGATGTCTGGATAAGCCTCTCTCACAGACTTAGCAGCCAGTAGGTGCCTAGATAAGTCTCTCTCACAAACTTAGCAGCCAGGAGCTTGTTACCTTGATTTGGATTGTAAAACAGCTACACCGTACCAGAACCTTTAAGCCAACCCGGCAGTACTGTGAGGGTAGATAGATGTAGTTGCATCCTCCAAACGAGTCACCAGGCCCTTCTGAGGGTCCAGCCTTCATCCTGGCTCTCTTCAGCAAGGGTCCTCCCCTGGATCACCTCAGCTTGCCTCAGCTTCTTCCAAACAGGCAAGACAGCCTAAGGAACACCGCCGGACTAGTAGGCCTCAGACAGGCTGCTAGGCCTACTTGCAGAGCTTGCAGCAACATTGCCTCAGGCCTGGAGGGCCACGAGGTGAGAACTGACTAAAGCACATGGTATCTGTCCAATAAATACCCCTTCCCAGAATGCACAGCGGCAGGAACCTCCTACTGGGCTGTTTCTGGAAAAATAATATTCATTACAGCTTAAAGCGGGAGTCCCCGCGATTTTTTTTTTTAGAAGTCAGCAGCTACAAATACTGCAGCTGCTGACTTTTAAAATAAGGACACTCACCTGTCCCGTGGGAGTCTATGTCTGGAAGTGGGTGCAAATATATCTGCACCCTCCTCCCCCTTGAAAAATGCCAACTGTGTCACCGGGGGGGGGGGGGGGGTTCCGAAAAGCGGAGGTTCAATTTTTGTGTGAACCTCCGCTTTAACTTAGTTGTTATTCTCACACTGTCCTGTGGTACCAATGACACCTACAGGCAACAGTGGGAAATGCACAGCACAGTCAAATTTAGGACAGAGCCAAATAAACTATGTATAATCAATCTGAGCTGGTTACAGCTCAACCAAAAACAAAATTTTCATTATAGCCCCATATTTTAAGAACAGGGGGCTACATATATTTTTGGGGATTGAAATTTATTTAAACTTATTTTTTTCAAAAGAATTGTCTTTAAAAAAAACTGCTGTGCAAATATCATGTGACATAAAAATATGCAACACCCACCATTTTATTCTCTAGAGCCTCTGCTTAAAAAAATATACAATGTTTGGGGGTTCTATGTAGTTTGCTTGCAAAAAAATATAATATATACATGTAGGAAAGACGCGTCAGAATTAGCCCAGATTAGAGATGGTTAACACATATTGCATTTGATGTGCTTCTGAAACTGGCACTAGGGTTACCTAGGGTGACCCCTGAAAGTCGCACATCTATGGTGTCCTGCTGCAATGAATGGAGTTGCAACCTCAGCCTGTACTCTGACCAGGATCCCCATGACTAAGATCCAGGGTCGGGGTGTGGCCTGGTCAGAGTCCAGGCTGAAGTTGTTACTTCATTGATTGCAGCAGGGCACCATAGATGTGTGACTTCCAGGGGTCAGCCTTACTTTCTTGAACCTTTGCAGGAGCCAGGATGGCCTCCATCCTGTGTCGCCACTCGAGCAGCAGCCCTATTGAGCCTGAGCGGCCCACACGCTTTTCCCAGGTCACCAGGGTTACTGAACTCTGAATAGTGGCAAAGCAGGAATAGCTATGAAAACGATTTTTATATTTAGCTTTTTAAAAGCAAAAATTCCTTGCTCTAAATATCTTTCTATTATATCAGTACCAGGTTGGTTTTTACCATTCACTGTTTATTCAGGGATATGTTACTCATTGAAATTCTAAGTGCTTTGTTGCAACTTTGTGTGTTTGTCCTTTCTGTTATTGACTTTTTTTGTTGATGCCATTTTTCAAGTTAAAGGTTTCCTTTGTTTTGCAGCATTCCAGAAATCCTTTTTTTAGATGTCATATCTATTACATTAAAACAAATCTTTTTCTTTCTGAGATAACATTGACAACGGGTTTTACCTTGAAGATTAGCTTATGACTTTTATGACAAATAGGAGAAAACATTGATAATCCTCATGAAGTGTACTAGGTGCCACCATAAAGCAGACTAGGAAAAAGTGTGTCCATTACAAAATAGGTAAGGTTGGAGGATAGTACAACAAAAGAGAGGGTTTCACCATGTCAGATAAGTGTGCTGTTGCCACATCCCTAATGTTAGTTAAGAAAAAAATTTCCCCTTTTTTAGGACTTTATAGGCAGTAGACACACAGGTAAATATGAAAAAATTTACTTTATTAGATTGTCATAAAATTATTCTAACACACTGTGACAAATGCATGAATAAGACAAAAAACAAGTTACATGGAATGTATGACACAGAAATTGGTTGTTACTCTCCGGTATTGTAATGATCTCCGGTACCCGACGCTTATCTGGTTCAATCAACTTCATCAGGGATATTAGATAAGAGTGTATGAAATCATAATTTTTGTCTTGCATGTGAAATATTCCGCCATACAACTTTAGAAAAATATCAGATAAAGCACTGGCAGCAGGAGTGTCAGTGGCTACCCAGTGGGCACACCAAATAATGTGCAGTAATATCAAAAGAACGGGAGATTGCCCATTCACTTGGCCTGGTGATGGCAAGGAGATGCATGTGGTGAATTGCCAAACAGGGTCTGTGGATATTTAAGTGAAAAATGCTATCCGAAGCATTCAATGTGGCTCCTGGTCCATATATAGCAATGACGCAATCCAGATTCTAATACAGTACACCTCCCTGTGGGCAGAAAAGGCCCCCTCGCATATGTGTCACCCCACTCCGCAGTACTTTGGGGATAGTACAATGTTGAACACCTTTATAGCCAGTAATATATGCTGTGGAGGAGCGCAGAGGGCATGACCGTAAGAAGTATGGTAAGGCAAGAGGTGCTCAGGGTATGCCGATGGGAGGTGTATGTGTAGTAGAGGGGTACCAAAAAATATGGCATTTGGAAGAATATTTAGGAGAGTAAGGCTGTGATGGCAGGCAGTATGTGTGGGAGAGGCTTATGTATGACAGTGGGGGGCAGTTTGTGCAAGAAAAGAATGTGGGAATATGATGGTGGCAGTGTGTGCAGGATGGGAGTGCTAAGGGTATGTGCAATAACAAAAGTATGCAGGATATGACATCGTAAATTGAAGGATATGACATGGTAGATGAGTGTGAAGGGTATGAAAACAGACAGACTCCCTCTGAAGCATATATTTGTAGGGGTAGATAAACGGAGCACCTATTATCCAATTAGAAGCAAAATGGAGGTGAATATGTGGTTGTTTTATAGAAAGTAACAAAAATTTATCAACCAATGTGTTTCGGGGGAACAAAGACTCCCCCTACTTCAGGGCTGCTGCTGTATGTTAATGGTGAGTGGAGCTATATCCCAAATTGGTCTGTCTGTGACACCAAAATCTGGATGGTTGTTGGTTTGTTTGAAGGTGTCACAGACCAATTTGGGATATAGCTCCACTCACCATTAACATACAGCATCAGCCCTGAAGTAGGGGGAGTCTCTGTTTCCCTGAAACACAATAGTTCTTAATCTTCAGATCTGGTTTATAATCTGGGTTTTTGTGTAGTTTTTATAGTATGTTGGTATTATGTTAATTATTATCCGGGGTAATCCTAGAGAAAGTGATATCATAATTGCATTTTGGTAGTTTAATTTTCTATTATTTTTTAATATGTATTGTTTATTCTATGTTGTATTTTAATAGTATGGATGGTTTATTGGAGTATAGGTTTTTTTATTTTTATTTGTGCTAATTGCTTTTATTTCTCATTTTTGTTGTGTCATTGTATCTTGTTCTGTTCATTGTTGTGATCTTGTGTTGTCTTTATTGAGTGTGGCTGTGTCACAATAATTTCTCTTTGGGATTAATAAAGTATTCTGATTTTCTTGTGACCCTCGGAGATCAGGACCGAACCTTGTACTACATGGAGGAGAATAAAGATTCGGTCCACTTGTAGTTTAAACTTTAAAACCCCTTTTAAGTGCATCCTAAAAATTTCCTTATTTCAACTACAGTGTATTCCATAGATTGTGTGAAATAACATTCCTAAACCCCACAGAATATTTTAAAACGGTTTCAAAATGCCAGCCCCATACTGATATGTTCTTGTCATACTGCTATTGTCTAAAATGACACCACATGGACTAATTAGACCCCAGCGAGCGTAATCATTTCTGCTGCTCTCATTCAGCCTGCAGCTCTCAGCAGAAACTTATAGTGGTATTTGCAAAACTACAGTATAATTATTTTTTGGATTAATTTTGAGACACCTGCTAGTGACACTCTTGTAGTTTTGTACAATGATAGCTTTGGAAAGAAACAAATTACTGTGTGATTGTATGCCTATTAATAGTTATATGTGTTTGTCTCTAAGAAGAATCTATTTCCAAGATTGCTCCAGATAATGAAGTGAGAGAGTTTTATGACTTTTTACGATGACATAAAGGTATCTCTGAAAATTGCTTTGGTGCTTTCTTCTATAAGGAAAATATTAACATTTCAAATACCAGCCATTCATTTGTCAATGCATGTGCCATTTTTTTCACGGTTTTAGACTGACAATAAAAGTACTGTTGTTTTTTTTAACCACTTCAATACCAGACACTTAGACACCTTCCTGTCCAAGCCAATTTTCAGCTTTCAGTGCTGTCGCAATTTGACAGGCACTGATGGGCACCGATGAGGTGCCACTGACGGACACTGACGATGGACACTGATAGGCAGCACTGATGGGCATTGATAGGGGGCACTGGTATGTGGCACTAATGGGCACTCATAGGCGGCACTGATGGGCACTTGTAGTCGGCACTTATGGGTACTTATCGGTGGCACTGATGGGTACTTATGGGTGGCACTGATAGGTGGCACTGATTGGCACTGATATGTGAGCACTGATGGACTCGGATGGGCACTGATAGGTGGCACTGATGGACACTGATAGGTGGCACTGATGACACTGTTGGGTGGCATTGTTGGGCATCGTGTTATGTAATGGTGGCAGTCAATGCCGATTTGTGGGCACTGATTGGCACAGATTGGGCATAATTTGCACATGTGGATGGCCATGGGGTACATACCTGGCCAGCCACATGTTGCCCCCTTCCCTGGTGGTCCTGGCGGCTCTCCTGGTGGTCTAGTGTGGGCATCTGAGGGGGGCTGTGCTGATAAACAATCAGTGCAGACCCCCCCCCCCCATCAGGAGAGCTGCCAATGGGCTCTCCTCTAAACGTGTCTGTCAGATGCGAGCAAGAAAAAGACGATCAACGGCTTTTCCTGTTGACATCGTGATCAGCCGTGATTGGACATGGATGATCATGCAGCAGCTGTTAGTCTGAAGGATGTCATACAATGCCCAGTCAGGATAACGCAACCACTGCCCGGCCGTCATTTTACTATAGGCCGCGCAGGAAGTGGTTAATAAAGCAAAATACAGCCACCTCTAGCATCCACTCAGAATAGATTCAGTCAGGGGCAGCCCATCCATGAAGGGTGCACAGGCGCCGTTCCACCCTTCCCCAGCCATGCGTCTGGCCCCTTTCAGGACATCGGCAGATGGATTCCAATGCAAGGGGCTACTTTTTTGAAGCTCCAATTAGAACCAGAGGCTCTAATAGGCTTCAATATAGAGTGGGATCGGGTCGCAGAGAGTGCACTCCGATCCCACCCAGGTGTGTTACAACAGCAAATGAATATCGCCGCTCCAAGGGGGGTGATTGTTTGCCACCCCCCCCCCCCCAAAAAAAAACACCAGCTGCCACTGGAATCAGTTGAGAAAAACTAAAACTTTATTGGCTGCTGGACATTGCTACATTTGGCACATCATCGGCACTCTTTGAACTCCGCTGTTCTTCTTCTTCTTTTTTAAATTTTTTTTTCAAGTGATACTAAACAGAGAATGGTTAATAGCCTTAACTCATTCACATATTCACAAAAAAATATATATCTCATGGCACTGTATTTATTTATTTATTTTAATTCTCAATGTACCTTATTTCTGCAGCGCTGTTGTGTGGTCACATAATCTTTGCCTGTTCTTTGGCATCTGCAGATCTTTTGGAGGGGCCTCTATTAAACTGATTTTGTATGCTCTCTACAGTCTGAATCTCTGTCTGGCCAGCCCTGATTGGTGTTGTGCTGGTCACATGACTAAAAAAAAAACTGTTTCAGAAAACCAATTCAAAATAAATTAAAAACTGTTTTACAGCTCCCATTAAATCTCTATTGAAAATTAAATGTGTATTTTTTTGTGCATTTTTATGGTGCATTTTTATTGTGACATTCACTTTGTTCAGACGGCATCTGAATCCAAGGCTCTTTTTTTACTTTAAAGGTATTAACAGTTAAATGCATTTAATAGTGTTTTACTGTATATTAAAACTAAAGCACTGTACACAGGGGCCAAATGCCGTGCGACATTGGCCAATTAAATAAAAACTGGCCGACATTCAGCTTGTGTGTTTGGCAACCGGGCTTACAGAAGTATGTATGGCAGCCGTTTGCCCAGCTTCTGTCAAACGAACATGCTGGAAAACTAGCAGCCAACCACCTCCTGATCAACGCTTTCAGCCAATGCCTGAGAGCTTTGGAGTGTTCTAGCAGGGGGTCTGCATCTCTGTATCCAGGTAACCAGAGAAAGTTCTGGGTGAACAGGTGGATGAATAATAATGCCACTTCAGCCGGTGGCCCTAAAGGATACTGGGAGAGGATATTTATTCTTTGGACACACTGAACATGAGGTCTTTCCTGGGGAGGTGGGTTCCAGTCTGGAAAGGGGCACATTGCCTCTCCAAGGCACCTGCTGCCATGCAGGCTCGGGTTGGCGACCTGAGGGCCTAAAGTCAGTGAGAGTGACCCTGGTTCTATAGAGAGCTGGCTGAGGGGACTGTCTATTGAAGATCTGGTCTGGTATCACTGAAATAGGATTGCTTGGAAGTTGGAAGGAGGCAACCAGCTGCCCCTGGACATTTTGTGACTAAAGACAACCTAAAGACAACCTATCTATAGTGCTGTTAACCTCCTCATGGTACTATATAATCAGCTAAGAGTCCAGGCAAGGGAACACTGGCTAGTGTTCTGAAGAGCTTTGTCCAGTTACTACTGCTACTAAGGGACTTTGCTCAATCCTGAAACTACTTTGTTGCTACTGCCAAGAATTCTTCTATTTGCTTTCAGCAGGGACTTCACCGAAGCTTAACCAAGAGATCAGTTAGAGTCCTCATTTGTAAATAGTTATATTTCTGGAGTATTCCACTAACTCCCCCTCCCTATCCAAGTTCTCCAAAAATAAAACCACAACTTCTAGACTGATCATTGAAGGCAACAAGCAATAGTTTGTGTACCTGGCTGTGTGAAACACCTTGCAACTGGCTGTGTGGTGAATATGGGAATAACCTGGGCAACGTTTCCAGTGGCTCCTATGGGAGTAGCAATACGAACATTTGTTCTTATTGTCAGAGCATCCTTTGTGCTGTGTCATGTAATCAAAAGAGAACAGCTCCCCTAAGGTGAAGGCCAATCCTAAGCCCTTGTACACACGGTCGGACATTCTGACAACCAAATCCGTTGGATTTTGTCCGATGGATTTTGTCCGAAACTGTTGCATACACACAGTCGGACAAAGTTGTCGGAAAATCCGATTGTACATAACGTGATGACGTTATTTCATTACGACGGGACTACATTCAGGCTAGTAGCCAATAGCTTTGGTCTAGGAATTCGATCTGAGCATGCGTGGCACTCTGTCTGTCGGAGTAGGCTACACATGATCGGAGTATGTTCGATCGGAGCATGTTGTCGGAAAATTTTATAGACAAGTTGGAAAACTTGGTCTGTCAGATATTCTGACGGAAACAGTCCAATGGAGACCACACGCAGTCGGATTATCCGACAATACGGTCCGATCGGACACATTCCGTCTGAATCTCCGACCGTGTGTACAAGGGCTGAAAGTATATGTAAGTCCTAACAATAAACTCCCTTATATTTGCTTCAGTTTGTTCTGTTAAATATACACTTGGAAGTGTTTTATTATACAGTGCCTTGAAAAAGTATTCATACCCCTTGACATTTTCCACATTCTGTCATGTTACAACCAAAAACCTAAATGTATTTAAATTGGGATCTTATGTGATAGAACAACACAAAGTGGCACAAAATTGTGAAGTGGAAGGAAAATTATAAATAGTTTTCAGATTTCTTTACAATATCTGAAAAGTGTGGTGTGCATTTGTAGTCCACCCTGCTGAGTCAATACTTGTATTGCTGCAATTACAGCTGCTAGTCTTTTTAGGGATGTCTCTACCAGCTTTGCACATCTAAAGAGTGACATTTTTTGCCCTTTCTTCTTTTCAAAATAGCTCCAGCGCTGTCAGATTGGGTGGAGAGCGTCTGTGAACAGCAATTTTCAAGTCTTGTCACAGATTCTCAATTGGATTAAGGTCTGGACTTTGACTGGGCCATTCTAACCCATAAATATTAGGGGTAAGCCCGCGGTTCGAGTCAAACATCGGGTGTTCGTTTTTTCTAGAAACTAACCGAACATATGGGGCGTTTTGGGGAAATTCAAGAGCAGTGGAATGCCCCAGCCAAAGCATGCACCTGACATGGATGCTTTGGCCAATCACAGCACACTCTGCTGAGAGAGCCAGAATTGGCCAAAGGCAGGGTGCCTTTGGCCAATCATGGCTCAGGGGGACTAAGTCCACACTCCACACTATATAAGGCTGCTTACATAGCGGGCTTGTATAGTGTGCGGATGGAGATAGTTTGAGCTAGATTAGGCAGGCAGGTTAGTTAGTGGCAGTGTATTTGATATATATATATATAAAAAAAAATGGTGTGGGGATCTCCCAAAATCCATACCAGACCCTTATCCGAGAATGTAACTTGGCAAGCAGCAGGAAAAAGGGGCGCCGAGAGAGCCCCCCCCATCTTGAACCATTTCAGGCCACATGCCCTCAACATGTTGGAGGGTGCTTTGGGGTCCCCCCAATGCACCTTGTCCCCATGTTGATGGGGACAAGGGCCTCATCCTCACAACCCTTGCCCTGTGGTTGTGGTGTCTTATCAGAATCTGGAAGCCCCCTTTAAGAAGGGGGCACCCAGATCCTGGCCCCCCTATGTGAATGGGGTACATTGCACCCCGACCCATTCACCAAAAAAGTGTCATTCACCAAAAAGGTAAAAATTACAGCAGTTTTTAACGATTCATTTATTTAAAAAAAAACGTGAAAAGGCTGCAGTCGGCGGGACACCTCTCATCAAGGCAGAGTTCTTCAATTTTTTTTGTTTTACTTAATTTTTTCTCTGGACCTTTGGGGCTGTGATTGACGGCTTTACATCACGGGACACTTTTTTTTTTAAATGAGTTGTCTTTTGTTTTTACTTTTTTGACACTTTTTTGGTGAATGGGTAGGGGTCAGGTGGGGACAGGTCTGGGGGCCCCCTTGTTAAAAGGGGGTTTCTAGATTCTGATAAGCCCCTGCCCGCAGACCCCCACAACCATCAGGCAATGGTTGTGGGGATGAAGCCCTTGGCCACATAAACATTGGGGACAAGGTGCTTTGGGGGGGACCCCAAAGCACCCTCCCCATGTTAAGGGCATGTGGCCTGGTAAGGTTCAGGAGAGGGGTGCTCTCTCATTCCACCCTTTTCCTGCTGCCTGCCAGGTTGCATGCTCAGATAAGGGTCTGGTATGGATTTTTTTTTAATATATGGTGCAGAGTTCCCCTTAAAATCCATACCAGACCTGAAGGGCCTGGTATGCATTTCAGGGGGGACCCCATGCCATTTTTTTTTAAAGTTTAGTGTGGAGTTCTACTTAATATCCATACTAAACCCAAAGGGCCTGGTAATGGACAAAGTATCCGACATTACATGACAGGTGCAAGCAATTTTGAATGACATTTTTTCTTTTAGAAATGTAATTTTGCTGTGGTACTGTTATAAACATGGGAAAGATGTGCTACTTTACAGGCAGATTACGGGGACCCCCGGCACAATATTTAAAGGAATATTTTTTTTTATAGTTTCACTTTAAGCATTATTAAAATCACTGCTCCTGAAAAAACATCAGTTTTAAAAAAGTTTTTTCGCATTGATACATGTCCCCTGGGGCAGTACCTGGGTCCCCAAACACTTTTTATGGCAATAACTAGCCTTTAAAATGGAAGTAAACCCTCCTATCATTCTCAGCCAAGGAAGTTGCCATCTTTTTAGGGGTATTGGGGTAAAGGGGGCTGAATACAAATACACGCCACACTTTTCATATATTTATTTGTAAAAAATGTTGAAAACCATTTATCATTTTCCTTCCAGTTTCCAATTATGTGCCAGTTTGTGTTGGTCTATCACATAAAATCCCAATAAAATATATTTACGTTTGTGGTTGTAACATGACAAAATGGGGTAAATTCAAGGGGTATGAATACTTTTTTAAGGCACTGTATTTGTTTTAGACGTGTCAGAAATTCAGAGCTATCATGTGTCCTCTACAACTTGCTGTGTTAGCTCAAAAATTCTGTTTAGACCTCCCAGCTCTTCTTTTGGTGCTACAAGTTACTTAGCACCTATGCTTTCGAGGAGGACAGTTGGATAGTTTGAGTAGTTTAGCAAAAGAAAAGTCTACAAGGCTTAGTCCACAAAAAGTGTTGTTGGTATGCAACAGATTTAAAAGTGGTGTTTGTTTCTGGCAGATCAGTGGTTAATTTTCTGTTCTTGCAGGGTCTTTAAAGAAAAAAAAAGGAAAAAATGCATGTTTGTGCAGAGATGTTCTGCATATGTTTTTTCTTTTATTTTGCCTTGACATATGCTTTAACTATGAGCTTTCTTACACTGCTGTGTTGTATCAAAATCACACTTATATAGTGTTCTAGTTGGCAGGCTTTGTCAAAATAATCTTTGATGTAAATGTCTAGAGCTACACCATTTAACTAAAGCGGTATTGTGGACGTTCATGAGAAATATACTTTTTTTTAAATTTCCCAATCTAATATAATCTTTAACATGTTATAGTGGTAGTAGTAAAGGCTCCTATTTATTTTCCTTAAAATAATAAACATGTTACATTTAACTGCTCTGTGCAGTGGTATTGCACAGAGCACCCCTGAACCTCCCCGGGGGTCCAGGCTCCTCCTTTTCTTTATTATCCACCACAGAGAGCCTCTTGCTATTGGGGGCATACATGTGGCCTCTCTCTTCTGTACTGGGCTGTGTGCATCCAAAAATATATACAGCACAGCTCAGCACCACCCCCTGTTGCCTCCTCACAGGACTTGATTGACAGCATTGTGCTATGGGAAAAGAGAGAAAGAACAGTGATGCTGCTTTCAGGCACAGTACTAGATTGAAAGAGGAGTGGGGTAAGTATTTGGGTGGAGGCTTGGGGGAGCTGATCATGGGATCTTTTTATCTTAATGCAGATGGAATGGCTGGTTTTGTTGGGCTTACTGTTTACCGTCTCCTCGTTGTTCTTGTCTAAGGGTTGTCTAGGAATTTTTATTTGCATGAAATGTTGAACAAAACACAGTCTCTTAGTTGGGAATAGAGGGTATGGCTAGGAAAGCTCAGGTACTTGTTTCGGAAACTTCTGACACTTGAAATGTCTCTCTCTAGATCCAGGGAATAGCCACTCGCAACTGGATACTTCAGCTGTCTGATAAATCCTGGTTTATGGATTTAGCAGCCGACAAGTGATTCAAACTTAGCAAAGTCTCTGCCACAGACTTGGTTGTAAAACTTTAGATGAACACAGAAAGTCTCTCACAGGAACTTAGGTGTAACTGAAGGATGAAATTAGGAACTTTCTTACAGTACCAGAATCTTGCAGCCAGTCTGGTGATACCATAAGAATGCGGATTTACTTGGTGTCCTTTCAGCTCAGCTTCCAGGCTCTTACTGAGTAGTCAGCCTCATGCATGGCCCTCTTCTGAAGAGTCCTCCCCTGGCTGCGTTTTGAGTTGCTGGGCCTCTCCAAACCTGAGACAGCACCGGACCACCTTGAAATCCTCCTTCCAGTTACTGCACCTTGGACTAGCCAGTCTCGAGACTTGAGAATGGATGGATCCGCACCCCAGGCCATGAGGGCGCCGGGGGCTGGTCAGGAGGGCCAGGACCATGGAGTCAGAACATAATTCTGGACCGGAACCCAGAACCACGTGACCTTAGCACCTTCCGGAATAAACGGCGAGACAACGCACCCACTGATTGGCTCAGAGAGAGAGATTGGTACTCCATGCGTTCAACCAGACTGCGTTCCAATGCCTGTCTGAGATGATACATGCACCTATGACAAGGCAGAACATAGTATAGTCCAGCCAAACTGATGGCAGAATCACAATTTACATCATTTAACCCCAAGACTCAACTATGGTCTTAGAAAAAACGAAATTTACAAAACATAGCGCGTAAAAAAACCTTATGCCTTTACAACCATGTTAATGTCATTTTAACATTACACATTCACTGTCATCGCCATTAAGAAATGTACAGTATTTTACTGCATTAGAAAATTGATTTAATTTAGTTGTAGTAAGTAGTACTTCTGTGACTAAGCACTGGGTTAGCTATCAGTCAGCTTCAGGACATCCATCCGGCAGGTATGGCCACTAGCAGGGTTTATTGTGTTCTGTTGGCAGGGAAGGCTTCCCTCTGACGGAACACAATAGAGCTGGAGGAGGGATTCCCCCATCAACACTGTCTTAATATGGGAATCAAGTGATTTTCTTTCCTGCAACCCATGGTTACAGGAACAAAAATTGCATCATCTATGGCTTGGCTAAACAACTCGAGTATCATCTTAAAACAATCAATTGCACATGATTGGAGCACTATGCGATCATGCAAGACTGATCAGTACCACATGCTGCTTGTGTAGCTTACCTCATAGTTCACAGTTATGTGTTAAATCTATTTAGTGATCAAATGTTACTCCAAGTGAACACCCACTGGCCGTTTTAGCAGCACACCTGAACTACTAAAATGCTGTGCAGATTTAGGGCTAATTTATAGTGTGTTGATCTAGTAGACAATAGCTGAGCTAATTAGCACAAATGACAATGGGTGATAGACCCTTAAGAGGCACACTAGACCTACTTGCAATAAACACATCATAGCAGACAACCCCAGACATGTGGCTTGCTGATTACATCAGAGTCTGTGATGAGCCCCACAGTTTGAAACCGTCCTTGCTGGAAATGTGGCGTGTAGGCCTTTAACATGGATCCCAAAGTCTGTGTGTCTTGGGGAGACATGGACTTGAATCCAAAGTAACATTACTCCAAGGGCCCCCGGGCATACAACTCAGAGTGTAGTGTTCCCTTAAAAGCCAGGGCCAATAATCAGTTTGCGAGAGGCTAGCATTCAGTCCCCTCCAAAAGTATCTGTCCCGAGTGATATGATTTTTTTTGCAAAAATATCAAAGCTTTCCATTAAATCTACAGTTACTTACTTTTCTTGTCCAAATTCACATTTCCAGATGTTTCCATTAATAATGTCTTTCCTCCTTACAGACTAGGTCATGACACAGGAAGGAGTTGACCAGCTGACCTCATTAGTACACACCCTGCATCATCTACCCACCCATTACCAGCTGCATATTTTTTAAATCAAATGCAATCAATCAGTGATCACCCTTCTCACTAAATACACAATATACAATCAGATTGCATAGTGTATGGCCATGTTTATACACCTAAAATTACTAGTTGCGCTTTTAGTGCCATTAATTTTTATCGACACTCCAAACACAGAAGCAAACACATTTTGCCATGTGAAAAAACGAGGGGCAAATGCTGAAAAACGCACAGTAAAAAACCCACAAAATGCCAAAATGTCCTATTGACCACATGTAATACAGCCAATTGAAATAAACAGGCTGCCCTATGCGTGTCACAGGAGAAAAGAGACACAAAATGGGGCCAGAAAGTGAAATTGGTGCGGTAACACAAGAACAATGAGGCTCCATTCACATCTGTGCGCTTCCTTGCATTTCAGAAATGTGCTGCACCAAAAATTGCAGTAAAAAATGCACCAATCTCCGCTTTAAAAAAAAGTTCTGAAAACCTCTTTGGGGCGGTTGCTGTGTGTGGGGCAGCGCATTCAGGTGGATAGACTGCCCTATGTTTGAGGAGTAAAAACGCTAAAAAACGCCTCCCCCCTTCGCTAAAAAAAATGCATGAGGGAATGCGAGTTCCCGCTATGCAGAGTTGTGAAAGGGGCTTGACAGCTGAGTGTTTCTGTCCACTCCTTCCTATGTACGTGTATAAAGATGGCCATACATTATGCAGTCCGATTGTGTATTTAGTGAGAAGGGTGATCGCTGAATGCATTTCATTTAAAAACGTGCAGCTGGGAGTGGGGGTGGGTGGATGATGCAAGGTGTGTGTTAATGAGGTCAGCTGGTCAACTCTTTCCTGTGTCATGACCTACAGTCTGTAAGGAAGAAAAACATTACTAATGGAAACATCTGGAAACATGGATTAGGACAAGAAAAGTAAGTGACTGTAGATTTAATGGAAAGTTTTGATATTTTTGCAAAAAAACTACATGAATGCTATATTGGTGGAGCTGGAATTTGAAAAAAAAAAAAAAAAAGTGTGCAACGGTGAACTTAACCTTTAAGGATTTTTTGCAAATCAATTTATATTGATCGTTGTCATGATCACAATATTTCTTCCTTTGTCAGAAGGCTTTATAGGCATTCTATGAGAGTCTGTAAGGCACTCATCAGGCTGCATTGATGGACATGAATGAGGCTGCATTGATGGACACTAATGAGGTTGCATTGATGGGCACTAATGAGGCTGCATTGATGGGCACTAATGAGGCTGCATTGATGGGCACTGGTGAGGCTGCATTAATGGGCATTGGTGAAGCTGAGCTTATGGGCACTGATGATGCTGCATTGATGGGCACTGATCAGGCTGCATTGATTGGCACTGGTGACGCTGAATTGATTGGCACTGGTGAGGCTGAGCTGATGGGCACTGGTGAGGCTGAGCTGATGGTCACTGGTGAGGCTGAGCCGATGGTCACTGGTGAGTATAATACAGACTTCAAATGTGCTTTCAAATGCATAGTTTTCCTTTTTATGAACAAGACATTAATGATGTTTTGTTGTTGGGCTGGTATAATAATGCTATGGCGCTGGTATGAAATTTCCAGAGCTGTTTTTTCTTCCAGGTCGGGGCCTGGGGCTATAGTATGCAGTTTGCACACATCACCGCTCACTCACCAGGCAGTTCCCAGAACGATAATGTCAGAAATAATCTATTGGGGGGTAGGAGGGCCAGTCACACCATCTTTAGTGTGGCCTCCATCGAGTTCTGGTTCTGGCTTCCGGGTTTGTTTTAAAGCCCTCCCATCTGCATCTGCTGTGCTGTGGTCCGCCACCCGTGGGACGGCACAGCAACAGACCACAGCAACACACACTCCACAGCCAGCTCAAGTGAGCCTTCAGCCAAGACTCGATGTGCTGTCACTGGGGCCCACTGGACAGCAATGGAATAGACCACAGCCCAGCCAGGCAGCAACCAGCAAGTGAGCAACACTCCTGTAGGAGGTTGCTACATCTATGTGCACACACAACACATTTTTGTTGGTTGCACATGCACCAGTTGTTGGCATAGCAATCTTTCCTGGACGCTGAGAGTATAAACACCTTAACACTGCATTAATAAGAACTAAGGTTTCTCATTTATCCAGGTCATAGTTCAGCTAGTAGTAATTAGTCACATTCAGCTGGACTTATTCTGCTTTGTTGAAGACATTTTGCTGGTTATCTAAACAGCTCTTCCAGCCCTAATGAGGTCTTTAACATTATAAAATAATTATGGTTAAAGGTGACTAACTAGAGCTGGCTACTGCCTACTCACCTGTTGCTTCAAATATATTTATATTATGTAGCATGAGGAGCCTTAACACTTAACTTCATAGAGCAGTGCTTTCAAAACCCATAATCAATTCCAAGAAGCTGGATATGATTTGAAGGTAACCTCATATATGCACATTTGTGAATTTATCCACATAACATGAACTAATGGTGGAAGTTGAGGACATGTATCTGAAACACTGCGGTAAGGTATTTTTCCTATAATTTTCTTTTAGAATCTCCCGGTTGTATGGATATTAATAACCTGCAAACCATATGACTCTGTTGTACAGCTTTAGTGTACGACTTCTCATTAACACGTATGTAGCACTGGTAGCGCTAGCATAATTTATTTAGCAGCGGAGAGTAGTATTTTTGATGCATATGTCATAGCCTTGTCTAACACAAGTCTCACAAAAATTAATTATTGTAGCTACTGATCAGGGGAAGCTTTTAACAAATGAAGGCCGCTGCGACTCATTTTATAACGTGCATGTGTTTCTAATCAGCCCACAAATTTAAACAAAGAAAAATAAGTAATTTAGCAGTTTAATCTTGCAGTGAGATCAAAACCTAAATATGATTTATAATATCTCCACACTTGGCCTCCACAGAGCCAGAAGCATAATGGATTACTTATTAAAATGAATAATAGCCTAATGCTAGTAGAAGAAATGGAATTCATCTTATATGTTCAAAGCAAAATATGTATTTGCGTAGTTCTCAGATGCCGCCTTTTTTTTTAAGAGGCAGTTTAAAGTGGTGGAAATACATTTTAAAAATGATTTTGCCTCACCATTTCTACATTTGATAGCAGATTTTTGGGACATGGTTGTATTAATTTTGATAAAGTATAATGTGTCGCCTCTTACTATGACTTTGTAACTGTATGCCTAGTTTCAAGAACTGAATCATCATTCTAGCTTTGTCATCTCAGGTGTCCAATATTTCTGTACTTTCATTTATATTTATCAAGGACTACAGAGGCCTCCGTTAGCATAGCTGTCCATTCCTACAGGCAATCCTTGAGCTAGCCATAGATAATTTTTTTTTTTTTGGCCAACAGACTGAATAAAAAAAAAACAGATTCCGTTATCCACATAAGCAAGGTGGATGAAGGAATCCCCCTCTGGGATGTTGTATTCTGATTGTGGGACTTGGAACTGTCAGAATACACTGATCAATCAGTTGCAGCTCCAGGCTGACACATAGGTAGGCGGATCCCCTGAGGACGTGCGTGCGCACGAAACATATTGGGCAGGGCCTTACATGCTGCTATCACGCTGCCGAGTCCTCAAGTCGGATTGGCGACTTCTGGAGTAAGTTTTTGTATACTTTCCACATGGATTGCTAATTTTAATCAGTATTGGTCATATTTTAATAAAACACTACCCTATATACTCCTTCTGTGCGGGCTCCAGTCCAGATGTGTGAGCTTTATATGCAGAGAAAGGATCACTGGCACCTGAGCTGTTGGAGTCTGATGAATATTGGTCGATATATGAATTGGATGTGTATCTGCCTATACATCGCCTCTATCTTGTGAGTGCATTACATAGGTGGTGGTATGGTGCTGCACTGTTGGTGACCTGGTTGATTATTTCTGTACTTTGGGACACTTTATAGGCATTAATTAAGGAGGAAGATTGATATTCATCTTTGCACCTATTTTTGGGACTTTTTTGCACTATTAGCACTTTTTTTAAGGATGGTTGCCATTTAGTGGTGAGAATCCCTTACTAAATGCATTGTTCATTTATGTTTATATACCTTTTCTTGGTTTTATTTTGATGATTATGTATTCTAGCACTTTATTGCAGTTTATTGCATTTACTGCACCGTCACATTCTATATCTGACCGCCACATGTTTTTCAACTTGTTCATTCTAATGATTGACTTCTATTATACAGGGAGGATCACGCACAGATTGAAATCCATCTGGTCCCTGCTGAACAAACCAAATTTGGTCCATCTATGGCTACATTGAGGGTTGGCATTGAGAAGGCAGGAAGTGGGGGAAGGGAGAAGGGGATCACATGCTTGGACCCTATCAGCCTTGAGTCTAGGTGCAGCAGCTTAATTGGTACTAAATTATCTTGACATCCTTTTCAAATAGTGTTTACATTATTAAAACATACTCTTCAGCTGTTCTACTATTAGAGCATTTTAGAGTTACAGGTACAGTATATACAATAAATTAATAGTGAAGTTCTGTCATGGGCACCAACAGTCAGTGATTTTATTTGGGTCTCACTATGAGCCAAAACAACTTTAGAAAACGATATTATCAGAGTAACCAGTCATATTTAGGCTTTCACTCTTTAAGGGAATGTTAGAAAATAGTGGAAAATATCATGGGCTTAATTTGCACTATAACACATAAGCTAGTATTTAGGCCTGCTAGTGACAGAAGTTGTGACTGGGCCCTGACATTCTGTCATTGTGAGGGGGCCCCAAGACCTGGCATCTCCCCTGCACCCCTGGCTGTCCTTTTAACATGCAGGGGGAGGTGGCGATCGGCAGCTCTATGGTGCCCACGAGTCGCGGGGCTCCCTGGGGCTTGTAGTTCTCTCTCCGAATGTATACAGTGGAGAGGGGAGGGGTCTCTGACCCGGGCATGTATCGGCTTCACTCTTCAGTGAGTGGCTCTGCTTCTACACTCTTGATACATGCCCAGGTCAGAGGCCCCTCCCCTCTCCAGTGGATAAAGTCGGAGAGAAAACTACAAGCCCCAGGGAGATTGCGCAGTTCACGGACACCATAGAGCCGCTGATAGCTGCCTCCCACCTACCCCCAGGTGTGGGGGGTATAGAGATGTGCTGGGGGTTGGAGGTGCACAGTGGAGACCAGCCAGGTACAGGGGACCCTGATGTAAGGGGGGCCTCTGGGGACCCTGATGTAAGGGGGTCCCTCTGGGGACCCTGATGTAAGGGGGTCCCTCTGGGGACCCTGGTGTAAGGAGGGGCTCTCTGTGGGCCCTGATGTAAAGGTGGGGGACTCTCTGGGGACCCTAATGTAAGGAGGGGCTCTCTGGGACCCTGATGTAAGGAGGGGCTCTCTGGGGACCCTGATGCAAAGGCAAGCTCTCTTGGGATCCTGATGTTAGGGGGGGCTTTCTGGGGACCCTGATGCAAAGGCAGGTTCTCTGGGGACCCTGATGTAAGGGGGAGCTCTCTGGGGACCCTGATGTAAGGAAGGGCCCTCTGGGGAACCTGGTGTAAAGAGGGGCTCTCTGGGGACCCTGATATAAGGAATGCTTTCTGGGGACCCTAATGTAAGGAGGGGCTCTCTGGGGTCCCTAATGTAAGGAGGGGCTCTCTGGGGACCCTGATGTAAGGGGTAGCACTCTGGGGATCCTGATGTAAGGAGGGGCTCTCTGGGGACCCTGATGTAAGGAGGGGCCCTCTGGGGAACCTGGTGTAAAGAGGGGCTCTCTGGGGACCCTGATATAAGGAAGGCTTTCTGGGGACCCTAATGTAAGGAGGGGCTCTCTGGGGTCCCTAATGTAAGGAGGGGCTCTCTGGGGACCCTGATGTAAGGGGTAGCACTCTGGGGATCCTGATGTAAGGAGTTGCTCTCTGGGGACCCTGATGTAAGTAGGGAGGCTCTCTGGGGACTCTGATGTAAGGGGGGATCCGCACTCAGATATGTAAGGATATTTTATATATATATATATATATATATATATACATATATATATATATATATATATATATATATATATATATATATATATATATATATACAGTAAATTATATAGGCAGAATCTGTTAATTCCTAGTAGCCGGTTAGTGGACTTGAAAGGGTGAAAGGGTTCCCAGAATTTGTGAGAATTGTGCAGGCAGCCATAATTTCGTTTTGGGGTGCAGAACACTTTGTTCCCCTTTTTTGTTGCCATGATTCAGATTTTTTTATGTTAGTATAACTATCAGGAGTCCGGTTGGAGGCCAAGGTTCTGAGAGGGCCCCTGAGAGGGCAGCGATATTACAGGGAATGCAGTGCCCAAAGAAGCACGGATTGCCCTTTGCTGTGGTTTGAAGACTTGATCACCATGAGGCGGCTGGAGCCAGAAGGATGCACTGTAGAGCAAGAGTGCTTAGTGCCAGACGTATTAGACAGCTGTGAAGTCCGGAAGCAGAATCGGGAGCCAGACCAGGGGTCATACATGGTAAGACAGGCAGAAGCAGAGTCGGTGAGCCAAGCCGGGGTCAAACAGTGGAGCAAGCAAGATTAAGTCAGGGTACAAGCCAGGATAAGCCGGTGAAGGCAAGCCAGGTCGGTACCAGGAAGTCCAAGATAAGAATGCACAGAAGCACAGGGAACACTGGGAAGCTGACGATAATCCAGTAATTCAGAGATCTCAGCAGCAGGTTTATATAGGCCAGTGGGCGCCAACATCTGTCAAGTCGTACATCTGTGTACGCCGGTTCGCACAGTCGCGTGTCTGCGTACGCAAATTTGCCCCAGAAGTCTGTCAGATCCGGCCATGGCGAATATTGTTGACATTGCCAGACCTATGGCCATTTCCTTGACAATAACAAAATCAGCAAAAGTGTTTCTATCTGTAATCGCTGTCAATTTGATCTTGCTAGGAATTTTAGGACTGATGGTGAGAAATAAGGTTGGGGAGCCCAGCAAGATATCTTGTGTGTTTCAAATTTTTTTGTTGAATTTTTTTGTCCATTTGAATTCTCTTTATAATACGTGATATCCATGTGCATTAAATAATATATTCCATTGTTCATAATTGTACATTTTATATGATTTCCTTTTGTTATTTCTAGAATAGGAAAAACATTGTTTTTGACCATAGTAAATCTTAATGATCACGAACAGACACAGGAACATAAAATATGGAAACTAGATGATCTTCATAACTCACAGATTCTATAATGAAAAGTACACATTTCTATAAGATTTGTCCTTTCTTCCTTAACCAGTCTATTCATCGTCAGTATTCCCATTATCACATCATGAAACAAATATAATAATGTGATTAAGCATGATTCAAGCCATTAATCTTCTGCTACCTAGTACTGTTTCCATTCTTTCATCTATACACTTCAGGTCCTCATTATCAAGGTTAAGCTCATATGTCCTGTTATTCCTTGTACCATTTCTTTGTGTTATGTATTGTTATATCTTGAATTACATTTCTCAATTTTTCCTTCAACGAGACGGCAAACTTCTCTTTTTATTTTATTTGCACTTAAAGTTATAAATGTGTACTTTCCAGAATATTCTTATCTACTGCCTATGTTATAAAGACAGTAATGTAACAATAAAAATAAAATAGAAAAAGTATTTTTTTTCTTTAAATGGGATCCTGATGAGTAGTGAAACCATATATACCGGTTATGTGACTTTCACCAACCCAGATCTAACCTACCTTTAGCCCTTGTACACACGGTCGGAGATTCCGAGGGAATGTGTCCTATCGGACCGTTTTGTCGGATAATCCGACTGTGTGTGGTCTCCATCGGACTGTTTCCGTCGGAGTATCCGACAGACCAAGTTTTCCAACTTGTCCGTAAAATATTCCGACAAAAAGCTCCGATCGGACATACTCTGATCATGTGTAGCCTACTCCGATGGACAAAGTGCCGTGCATGCTCAGATCAAATTCCTAGACCAAAACTATTGGCTACTAGCCTGAACGTAGTTCCGTCGTAACGAAATAATGTCATCACGTTATGTACAATCGGATTTTCCGACAACTTTGTCCGACCGTGTGTATGCAACAAATTCGGACAAAATCCGTCAGACAAAATCCAACGGATTTTGTTGTCAGAATGTCTTTCAAGGGAAAAAAATATAGAAAATATAATTTCTTGCTAGTGCGATTGGTTCACTGATCTTCTCAGAAATCTATGCTAGGATACAAGTCAGATTTAAAAATCCTCTGCATAAACGAATAAAATATGTTGGTGTGCTATTCCCAAAGCGTTAATTATTTTTAGTGGGGTATAAACACTTTTTTTCATCAGAGAGTCCACCAGTTGATTATAATAAACACAGACTCTGTCTGCACAGGAGGCAAAATAGGTAGAAATCGCCAAAAAAAATTACTAAAATTCTTGCAATGTACATTGATTATCCAGTGGGGATTGTTTTTATTTTTCAACTAAAGTTGAGTTACTCATGAAGAGCTTGACCTGAAAGAATAGACATCTTGTTTATCAGCAGCACTCCATGTGATATTGTGCAGGGACCTATCCACATCCCACAGGCCCTTTGTGGACAACAGTAGCATGCCCATCCCAGTGTTTCTTTTTTAAATCACCGTAGACTACCATCTGACCATTATAGCAATGCTTATGAATACAGAATTGTACTACGTTGTCTTTGAAAGGCGATGCTTTGCAGATGTTTTTCCTTTCCTTCAAAGCAAATCTCATCTGCTGCATTTGATGGTGTGCACTGAGCCAAACTGACCAGTACAAATTCCTTATTTTTGCTAAGATTTTAATTTCTTCATGTATGTAGCCCTTTTTGTTTACTTCCCTCCCATAGGCCCAAAATGGGGAGACTATGATAAGCTGATGTCAACCATTTGGTAAAAAAAAAGCCAATGGGCAAAGAAGATAAAGACATTGGGTTGATTTACTAAAGGCAAAATGACTGTGGACTTTACAAAGTGTAGCTGCATTTTGCAAGTGCAGTTGTTCCACAGCTTAGTAAATGAGCAAAAGCTCTGTAGACTTCCATCATTCAATCGTGTGCAAGCAAAAATGCTGTTATAATTTTAATTTACCTTGCACATGATTGGGTACTTTTTGCAAAGTGAAGCTTTACCTCGTTTACTAAGCTCTGGGGCAACTTTGCAAAGTGCACAGTAGTTTTGCCTTTAGTAAATCAACCCTATTGTGTCTGGGTAGACTTAACACAGACTGCAGATAAGACTTTTCATCTGTTATCCTGCTTTAGGGCCCATTTACACTTAGCTTTCAAAGTGCATTGCATTAACACTTAAAAAAATTATAGAATGCTGTGGTACCATTCATTTTTATGCATGAACTAAGATTATGTAGCTCTGATGCACATGCTTTGCAACACACCGCTATGCGTGGTAATGCAGTACTGTGCATTGTGGCGTGCTGCATCCAAAAAATAAAAATGCACATCCATTTTCTTTTTTTTCTCTAGTGACAGCCTATTCATTTAATGAGCTACCTTTCACAATGCACTTTAACATGTGACACAACATGCATTAATGTAAAGTACCATAATGGCAATGTGTTAATAGGTCCTCAAATCTGCTCTGTTGGTGAAAAAAATAAAACCTCCAAAAGAAGAGGAGTAATACTACTCTGCCCTACCACCTGTGCAGCAACAGACAATTCTTTAAAATATATTACCACGCAGCACTAATTTTTTCCTGTAAACTAAAATGTATCCAACATAAAATGCATAATAAGTTATGTGAATCATATATAGAAAATCAAAACATTCATATTGCCATATATTTAACAAATGCACTTAACATCCAAAAGTCCATTGAGAAAGTCTATTGAGGACACAACACGTCAAGTGGGTGGGATCGTGACATCATTACGCTGAGTGGGATTACTACAGGACTTGGAGAGACTTGTTTTTGGTAACTTCCATTCTTGGCGTACACACTGTGATGCCATATTCTGGTTTTAAAATGTTAGTGTGATTTTATCACTTCCATTAATAAAAAGATATTCAGTAAGCACTATGAAGGCATTTTTTTTCCCATCTGAGTTACATCATTCCTTGGTGGACCAAGAATTCGGCTGCTCAGAAGGGGTTCCTTAGGAGATTTATATCTTATGCTGTGTTTGACTTCTGGATGAGGTCCATCCTAATAGGCGAGGGCACACCTGATCACTGTGAAGAATTGGAGTGACACATTGGCAATTGATGTTTATGACACAAGATGACATTTATCTACACCTTCGCTAACAACTTAGATTGATGTGGCTGTAATTTGGGGAATACATTTATGTGGCCTTTGTGTTGTAAAAATAAAAAATAAAAATTGGCACAAGATTTTTTTATTATTGTTGCACTCATGTTTTTTTGGATCCTATGTTTGTTTATTCACTATACAACCATATAAATGTTTTGCTTTCCATAAATTATTAATGTAAAAAATGTATTTCTATTGCATTTTACATTGGATACATTATATTATATACTTCGAAAGAGGAGTGCTGCACGATTATATATTTATTTTATTGTTCTTGAGCTTGTGATTACACGAGGATGTTAGGAGCTATATATTGGAATATTGATAAAGTAGGGAAGGGATAGTTTTATCATTTATATTGGACAATTCTGGGTTTGTCGTATGTTTGCATTCCCTATTGCACATTATATTTCTGCCTGCCAGCTGCTGCATCACTAGTGTGTACCAGTTTGTGTAGCTCTGCTAAGTAGCAAAGATTGGAGGCACAGGATGTGGAACAGGCAAGTATTAAGGCTCCATTCACACTAGTGCGACTACAAAAATGTGCAATTGCAAGTGTGACTTTAATGCAACTTTACAATCTCTGGCACTCAAGTCACATGAAAGTTGAATCGAAGTAGTGCAGTAACCTTTTCAAAGTTGGTGCGACTTTAAGACTCATAGATTGGAAGAGGTGCCTTTGAAATCAAAGACTGCGACTTGTCGCACTAGTGTGAGCGCAGCCTTATGGTGTTCTTTTAACCACTTCCCGTCCGGTGCACGACAAAGTACGTCGGCAGAATGGCACGGACAGGCATATGGGTGTACATGTATGTCCCTTTAAGAATGTCGCCATGCCGGTCGGGACCCCCGTGAGTCCGGTCGCAGGTCCCACGGACTCTATCGCCGTGGGGATACCCGCGATTGTCTTACGGGGAGGCTGAACGGGGAGATGCGAAAGTAAACAGCATCTCCCTGTTCTGCCTAGCAACAAGTGACACTGATCTCTGCTCCTTGTGATTGGTGCAGAGATCAGTGTTCACTAACACACAGCCACGCCCCCCGCAGTTAGTAACACGCCCCTAGGACACACTTGAATAAACCAAAAGAAAATGGAATACCCCGCGCTTAGACTAAAATTATAAAAGATGTGATACCATTTAAGCTGCTCCCCTCAAAGTGCAAAGACTGCCTTCATGAGATGTGGGTTGTAAGTAATAAAGGGGCGCTATTATAATAAACCTTAAATGATAACAATAAAGTGCTCTAGTGCTTAATAATACAGCAGGTATCTTACTAGTCAATACATGCTGTAATATACATTAAATAAATAAAATCAATCAACTCAAAAAGTGTCCATATACATAAAGAACGTGAAACTGAAGTGGAGTAAATCCTATGCCCCGTCACCGCTTAGGAGAAATGCACAATCACGTCACCCGGTGAATTATGGTAAGTAGCCTACTCACCAACTCACCATGACCCCTTTATTTAAAAAGAAAAGTCAGATGAAGCTTTGGCAAGTTTAAGGAACTGCCGACCTTGATGGAGAAAACTCTGCTTAAGTGTACCAGGAGTAATGTTTCAATCCACGTTTGCTCAAGAAAAAATATAGAGAGAAAGGGACCATGGTATAATATCGTTTTATTTAAAATAGCATAAAAACCAAAATAGCCAAATGGCCTCTTACTTTAAAAGTGCCTTGCCTCGGCACTAGAGGGAACGAACGTATCAGACCGGGTAAGTTAGAACCTAGGCGTGCCTCTTTCGCTGCTTGAATTGGCGCGCGTCCCACCCCCTGGATCTCAGGAACCAAAAGTTCGGACCAAACAATGTGACCGGGATGCGCCTTGATGTACGTTTTGTCGTAATGACGTCGTCAGGAAGCGCCCCGGTCACCTAACAAATAATGTTTATATTTGGTTGGAAGGTCTGTGAATGGCTTGACTTGAACTAACTGCATTATCACCACCTTGTGGACAAATAGGACAATGCACCCAATATATACTAACATATACCAGCCTTTTCACAACGCACCCAGCTTGACCATTAATATACCAAGTACACAAATACATTTAAGATATGACTATAATATATTTCTCTCTAATATATTTGAACTAAAATATAAATGACAATATATTTCTCTTAAAATTATTTTTATAAAACTACTTATACATATACCACCACATTACTATGTTAAATAACTTCCTTTATATTTAATACCCATAATGACAATACTAGGGAACACAATCAATAATTTTTTTTAAAACAATTTATGTCAACATCTATGTTTAAACCTGCAGGTTGCAAAGTATCTAAAGTATATAACCATTTTGTCTCATTTTGTGAGACTGCTTTCGTAAGATTAGTACCTCTCCAATGTTTTTTTTATCTTATCTATACCAAAATACCAAAAAGCTAAAGTGGGGTCCCTATTATGAAATCTTTTAAAGTGGTTTGAAAGACTATGTTTCTCAAACCCATTTTTTATGTTTGTTAGATGTTTGTTGATTCTAATACGTAACTTGCGTGTAGTTCTACCTAAGTATTGTTTGGGACATGGACATCGTATTACATATGTGACATTTTCAGAATCGCATGTGATTAACGGTTTGATTTTAAATTTTTTCTTAGTCACCACAGATTGGAAACTTTCTATTTTCCTTTTGGGTCTCTTCGTGATCTTACATGCTTTACACCTAGTGCAATAATGGAAGCCCTCCATATCAAAAAATGTAGACAGAATTTTAGGAGGATCTGGTATATTTGGTGCAATGTTATTTCGCAGACCTGGAGCTCTCTTGTAAATAAATTGTGGTTTCGTGGGCAATATTAATTTCAAATCTTTATCTTTTAGGAGGAAAGGCCAAAACTGTCTCAAAATCTTTTCTACCTCCCTATATTGGCGGTTAAAGCCAGTTAAGAACGCCAAATCCCCTTTAAAGGTTTTTTTCCCTTTGTGGTTAGGAGACTTGCCCTGTCCATATTCAGGACTTATGTGCCACATTGTAATAAAGCTTGCAGTGAGTAGCCCTTTTCAATGAATTTATCTGTGAGGATGGAGGATTAGACTTCATAGTCTTCTACATTATCACAATTCCTCCTAATCCTCATATATTGGCCCATAGGGATTGCTGTGAGCCATTTAGGGTGGTGGCAACTTTGGACAGGTATGTATCCATTTCTGTTTCTTTAAAATGGGTATGTGTACTTACTCTATTTCCCTTTACAGTTAACACTAAATCTAAATAGTTAATAGATGAGGAGTCGCATGTGGCCATAACCCTCAATCCATAACTATTATTATTCATCATTTCTAGAAACGCTACTAAAGACTACAGAGGACCCTCCCATATTATTACGATGTCATCTATGTACCTCTTGTATAGTTTTAGACTACTACATTGTTGTACTTCGATGACCTCCTGTTTCCACTTGTTTAGAACTAGGTTAGCCACGCTGGGAGCATATTGTGCTCCCATAGCGACTCCCTTTATTTGGTTATAATGAGTCCCTTGATACCAAAAATAATTATTCCCCATGGCTAGTTTTAACCCTTCCAAGAGGAATTTTCTTTGTGCTGATTTTAACTGGGAATGTTTTTTCAATTCCCATTTAACCGCTGTTAGTGCATCTTTTTGTTTGATATTAGTATATAAAGATTCTATATCCACCATAGCTCATAGTTTCATAGTTTCATAGTTTCATAGTTAGTAAGGTTGAATAAAGACACCAGTCCATCCAGTTCAACCTGAGTGAGTGTCTACAATCACCCCTGCACACTCACATCGGTCCCTACCCTCAAAGAGCCTACAATCCAAGGTCCCTAATTAATATACTAGGGCCAATTTTTAGACAGAAGCCAATTAACCTACCTGCATGTCTTTGGATTGTGGGAGGAAACCGGAGCACCCGGAGGAAACCCACGCAGGCACAGGGAGAACATGCAAACTCCAGGCAGGTAGTGTCGTGGTTGGGATTTGAACCAGCGACCCTCCTTACTGCTAGGTGAGAGTGCTAACCACTACACCACTGTGCCGCCCTAAAATATAGTATCTGTATTCGTT
This sequence comes from Lithobates pipiens, assembly GCF_037356315.1. Classification (NCBI taxonomy): domain Eukaryota; kingdom Metazoa; phylum Chordata; class Amphibia; order Anura; family Ranidae; genus Lithobates; species Lithobates pipiens. Next base: position 93,392,049 of record NW_027507758.1, read on the forward strand.
TCTACTGTAGAGAGAATGTTTATTAACTCTTTACTATCTTTGAGGTAAGATTTACCCTTCCTAACCAGTGGTTGAAGAAATGTGTCCAAGTATTCTACACTGCCACCCCCTGGTTAACCGCTTCACTGACAGTGTCATTTACACAGGAATCAGTGCATTTGTATAGCAGTGATTGCTGTATAAATGACAATGGCCCCAAAAATGTGTCAAAAATGTCCGATGTGTCCGCCATAATGTCACAGTCACAATAAAAATCGCTGATCGCCGCCATTACTAGTAAAAAAAAATTCTTAATAAAAAATGCCATAAAACTATCTCATATTTTGTAAACGCTATAAATTTTGCGCAAACCCATCAATAATTGCTTATTATGATTTTTTTTACCAAAAATATGTAGAAGAATATGTATCGGCCTAAACTGAGGAAAAAAAATGTTTACTTTTATATATATTTTTGGGAGATATTTATTATAGCAAAAAGTAAAAAATAATGCATTTTTTTCAAAATTGCCGCTCTTTTTTTGTTTATAGCGCAAAAAATAAAAACTGCAGGGGTGATCAAATACCACCATAAGAAAGCCCTATTTGTGGGGAAATAAATACATAAATTTTGTTTGGGAGCCACATCGCACTACCACGCAATTGTCAGTTAAAGCAACGCAGGGCCGAATCGCAAAAAGTGGTCTGATCTTAAGCCAGCAAAATGGTCCGGTCTGAAAGTGGTTAAAGGCTGCCTTCTTTTTGGTGTGAGAGTTGCTTTAAGTTTAAATAGAATATTATGAACAAAGAATGCTTTATTTGATTTGACTAAAATGCAAGGTCCTTCTTTCATTCGTTATTTTTTAAAGATACTCTTAATGTTTCCAACATAAATTAGTGAATCGTTCAGTGTTTTATAGTTTACCACAGTGTTGATTAATTATCCCAGCATCTCCTGTCATGTATATTTCCAAAAAGATACATGTTTTGAAGAAGCTGTTACTTTTTACCCTTGGGGACCATGCTGTCACATCCCCGGAAATGTTGACACTTTTATAACGCATCGTCTACATTGATATCTGTTCGAGGTTTACAGTCTTCTACCGCTGCTCGCCTTGCTATACGCAATTCATATTTTAACTTTTATGGGTGAGAACACTGGCATCACTTCTGTGATGGATTGTAAATGATTTTCTATATTGAAATTTGCAAAGTGGCATGTAAACTGTTTTCTGAGACCATCGGGAAATAAAAGCAAAACATCCATTCTTGACGGTTTATTTATTTATTTTTTCATTCTTAAATTGATCATTGCATACATCTTCATTCTATCTCTGGCAGTTAAATTTATCCAAAAAAGAGTCAAAAAAGAGGAGCAGGCAGAAATAGTAACTCAACGAAAATTGTATTTTATGTCTTTCCTGGAAAAAAACAAACAAAAAAGCCCCCCACAGGTATAAAAAGGACATCAAAATTAGTTTGGATTATGTAGAAAATATATAAAAAATAGTTTTGACTTTTTAGTGGGGCTACCCTTAGACAAAATTATCTTGTTCTCTAGGCAGCAGCCTCAAACAGCCAGCAGTAAGTTACTTCTAACCTTGATTATCTCTAATATGTTATCTGAAGTGAAACTCCAGCCATTGTTTTCTTTTTTTTTGATGCCCGTGTCTCTGTAGGGAGATTAATTCTTGTTTTCCTGGTGGCCATTTCAGAAATAAGAAGCAACAGTCACTGGATATTTAAAATCCTATAGTTGTCACTTGAACCGGGTTAGGGGAAATCACAAAATTTTAGCACCTGTTCCGATGACAGCTGTCAAAGGTGGGATTTCTAATCACTTGAGGAAACTTTACATTCTGTTGTGTCTCCTGGAAAACATAAGGGAAAATCTCTCCAGTTGGGATACAGACAATGTTTAAAAATAATGATATAGTTATTTATATTTCTACATTTTAACCAAAACTCAAAAAAAAAAAAGTTTTGACTGAAGTTACACCTACTTTTGAATTTGTGTACATTTACGTTTTTGGTTGTAATATGACAAAATGTCGAAAATTTCAAGGGGTGTGAATACTTTTTCAAGGCACTGTGTTTTATAAAGTGGAGTTAATAGTTCTGGGAGACTGGAGGGAGCATGAGGTGTTTATAATATAATAAGATCACTATAAACCATAGTGGAGTGGGTTACTAGCACCATTGAACTGGAACCCCTTTTTTCATAGACTGATTCTTTTTATGGACGTTTATTGATCACTTTATTGTAGATTACACTGCATATGTTTAGGTGTTCTTTCGATCTTTTTAGTTCTGTTTATTGCTTACTTGAGTCCGCCGGACTTTTCCACCGGATTGTTTGATCGTGTGTATGAGGCATAAGGAGAACATATTGCAACCAGTACATGATAGGGTTTAAATAATCTGAGTTACTAATAATAGTGGGTTATAGCCCACTCATGGTTCAAACCTTCTGGACTTCTGGCCTTTAGATAAAATATCCAGAAAACCTCCCTCTTGCATAGGAGTCTGAAGGTGTCTCCCCCTCTCCTTGGGTCAACAAATGTTTCAAAATCCTAATTTTTTAAGGCTGAGGCTCAAGGGCTATCTAAGATTTAGAATTTTACAGAGATTCTACAGAACTCAACTGATCTTTTACATCAATAAAATTGGACAGATGGCCCATGAGATGTTTTCACTATACTTCAAAAACTTCAGCCTAAACAAAACTGTTTAGCAAAAGTTTGCTGGTTTAAACTCAGAAAGGTCCATGACCACGAGTTCAACCGACTGTCTAGTGAGGCCTGCATACAGGCAGATTTGATCTAGACTCAAAGGCCAATGAATATCTGTAATTAATGTATGTAAATAAAATTCAGTAATGATACTAAAACAAATGATTGTTTAAGGTTATGCTATATGCACTTTACCCCTCAGTTGTTGCGTCTTCTGATTAAAGCTGAACTCCAGCTTTAATCAGAAGGAGGATAAACATAGCCCTACTACACATCACTGCCAGGTTGGTGATCTAATTTATCTCTGCATCAATTACAGCAAATCTTTAACCCCCCCCCCCCCCCCAAACACAAAAATTCATGGTACATACAGCTTTGCATATACATCCATTACCATCATTAAGCCATGTGTACAATCAAAGATTCCTTTTTAACTTAGATTTTTTCCCACTTCTCCCTCAGTTCTCCCGTTGATGACGTGTTTTACAAATGAATGTACAAATTCAAGCAGAATGGACCTGATAAATAAATATATATATATATATATATATATATATATATATATATATATACAGTGGTGTGAAAAAGTGTTTGCCCCCTTCCTCATTTTCTGTTCCTTTGCATGTTTGTCACACTTAAGTGTTTCGGAACATCAAACCAATTTAAACAATAGTCAAGGACAACACAAGTAAACACAAAAGGCAATTTGTAAATGAAGGTGTTTATTATTAAAGGTGAAAAAAAATCCAAACCATCATGGCCCTGTGTGAAAAAGTGATTGCCCCCCTTGTTAAAACATACTATAACTGTGGTTGTCCACACCTGAGTTCAATTTCTCTAGCCACACCCAGGGCTGATTATTGCCACACCTGTTCACAATCAAGGCATCACTTAAATAGGAGCTGCTTGACACAGTAAGGTCCACCAGAAGATCCTTAAAAGCTACACATCATGCCGAGACCCAAAGAAATTCAGGAACAATTGAGAAAGAAAGTAATTGAGATCTATCAGTCTGGAAAGGGTTATAAAGCCATTTCCAAAGCTTTGGGAATCCAGCGAACCACAGTGAGAGCCATTATCCACAAATGGCGAAGACATGGAACAGTGGTGAACCTTCCCAGGAGTGGCCGGCCGCCAAAAATTACCCCAAGAGCGCAGCAACGACTCATCCAAGAGGTCACAAAAGACCCCACAACAACGTCCAAGGAACTGCAGGCCTCACTTGCCTCAGTTAAGGTCAGCGTTCATGCCTCCACCATCAGGAAAAGACTGGGCAAAAATGGCCTGCATGGCAGAGTTCCAAGGAGAAAACCACTGCTGAGCAAAAAGAACATCAAAGCTCATCTCAATTTCTCCACAACACATCTTGATGATCCCCAAGACTTTTGGGACAACATTCTGTGGACCGATGAGACAAAAGTGGAACTCTTTGGAAGGTGTGTGTCCAAGTATATCTGGCGTAGAAGGAACACTGCATTTCATAAAAAGAACATTATACCAACAGTAAAATATGGTGGTGGTAGTGTGATGGTCTGGGGCTGTTTTGCTGCTTCAGGACCTGGAAGACTTGCCGTGATAAAAGGAACTTTGAATTCTGCTGTCTACCAAGAGATCCTGAAGGAGAATGTCCAACCATCTGTTCGTGTACTCAAGCTGAAACGAACTTGGGTTCTGCAGCAGGACAATGATCCTAAACACACCAGCAAGTCCACCACGAATGGCTGAAGAAAAACAAAATGAAGACTTTGGAGTGGCCTAGCCAAAGTCCTGACCTGAATCCTATTGAGATGTTGTGGTATGACCTCAAAAAGGCCGTTCATGCTCGAAAACCCTCTAATGTAACTGAATTAGGACAATTCTGCAAAGATGAGTGGGCCAAAATTCCTCCAGGACGCTGTAAAAGCCTCATTGCACGTTATCGCAAACGCTTGGTTGCAGTTGTTGCTGCTAAGGGTGGCCCAACCAGTTATTAGGTTTAGGGGGCAATCACTTTTTCACACAGGGCCATGATGGTTTGGATTTTTTTTCACCTTTAATAATAAACACCTTCATTTACAAATTGCATTTTGTGTTTACTTGTGTTGTCCTTGACTATTGTTTAAATTGGTTTGATGTTCCGAAACACTTAAGTGTGACAAACATGCAAAGGAACAGGAAATGAGGAAGGGGGCAAACACTTTTTCACACCACTGTATATATATATATATATAAAAACAAAGGTCTATTCTTATAGCAAGGAACTGTTTGGACAAAAATATTTGATTGTCTTTATGGTGTATTAGGAGGTGGAAGGGGGTATTTAAGAAATACAGCCTGGTAATCTCCCTGCCCCCAACCTGTGATTTAACAGTAAAGGCCCAGCAGGAGCCTCTTTTTATTATATTCCTTTTGCTTGCTAGCTCATGTACTTTGCAGCATACCACATTGGTTGCTTTTGCTGTCCCCTCCCTTTTCCAGGCTGCACGGCATACCACATTGGTTACTTTTGCTGTCCCCTCCCTTTTCCAGGCTGCACGCTACTATACAGGGACTTGTAAGATCGTCCATAGATACAGCTCATTTCTTTTCTGCAACCAAGGGTTGCAGGAAATAAATTTGCTCCCTTCCCCCATCAACACAGACAGTGTTGATATGGGAATCCCTCCTGCCAAGCCATTGTCTTTATCATCTGGATTATTTCTACTGGCTATAACAGCCGCTAGTGATAATTGCATGTACATTCCAGCAGGCTGGTTGTACCCAAGTTGATCAATCAATCAACTTGGGTACATTCAGCCTCCCTATACAAGGTTCGAATCTTAGCTGATTCCTGCTGAACCAACCAAGATTCTAACCCTCTATGGCTGGCTTAAGGCTGATACCCAGTGAAAACCAGGCACTCATGTAGTTGTGTAGTTGCTTTTAACAACAACATCTTCTGTCAAAAAAGGTTTTTTAAGGTAAACCAAGCCTAAGAGAGTGGGATGTTAACGGTGCAATAAATCAACATTGTATTCATAATAAAAAATTACAAAATTTATTTATACATAATTCATAAAAAACAGAGCAATGATCTGTATGATCATACTGAGGTTATATACAGCTTTGTGGTCCAATAGATGGTAAAGTTGAGGTAGTTGCGATTGATTTATCCCGACATGTTTCGCTTAATGCTTCATCAGAGGATAAGCCAACTACCAACATAATAAATTCAAAAAGAGAAAACATAAATTAATTTCACAAAATACATTTCTTTGTGCATAATTCATACAGGTAATCGGCATATATAGTGTTTAAAGGACACGAGTAAGGTTCAAAAAAAAATGATGGAAATATGCTCACCCCCATTTTACCGACCCATTCGTACCCCAGGGAAAGTTATATAACTACCAGATGGATAGAAGAATGCAGGGCAACAAGTACAGCAGCCAGGCAATATAGCTGGAGAGGGCATAGACGGCGGCTAATTGGGACAGAAAAATTATATCATATGTCAGCATACTATTTATAAATAAGAGCTATGTTGTTATTTTATTTTATACTATAGTCAATATATAGGAGTAACCTATAGCCTTTTAAAAAAATATTTTATTTTAGTATAGCAATCATTTTCAAATTTTTTGCATTTTTAGTTTAAATGAATATTTTATACTAGTGGTGCCCAATTATTATTTATTTAAATATATCCACTTACATTTACTGACGATAGAGTAGAATTTCCTTAGTATGTTTTATTTCCCAGGTTTTATTTTATATCCACCAAAGTATATATAGGGAATTCTCCTTCAGATTAGGATAAGCCCAGAATGATAACACATTCACATGGGCTCTACAACCTGTATTACACGATATCTAAGAAAGAAAGGTGCATTTACCATTAATTGAAGTGTGGATAAAGAAAGAAATTCATTTTCAACAATCAAATGTTAAAGTTACTAACCATCCAGCAGACGTGGACTTCCTCCTAGCGCGGCTCCCCCACAATGGAGCCGAATGTTTTGTGTTCCAATATATATACCGCCGTCCATCGAGCCGGCGTCTGACGTCACCGGCTCGATGCGGACGTAAACAGCGGCAGTGCGCATGCGCGAGAGAGCCATTAGGGGAATCTGGAGACTACATTTCCCACAAGGCCTCGGTGCAAACACCGGTATTCAGGGAAACGTAAACGAGGGGACAGCCAGAGCGCAGCTAATGCAATGCTCTGGCTAGCATCCTCATATTGCTCCAAGAGTGTATGTTTCCCTGTCTCGCACGCAGGGACCACCGCTAACCGATGGGCAGCCCGCCAAATCAGATATAATCCGATCCAGCAAAGGTGCCCTCGGGCGTCCATATGCTCCTCTCCAATGCCAAAGTGCCTAAAGCTGCCGACCAGGAGTCATGCATCTTAATTACATGCGATATTCAAACAATCATGAGTCGCATGACAGACCGCACGTGGGGAATGGAAAAGGTTTATAAATAAAAACCGATGGGAGAGAAGGAATATAAATAAATAAGGGGGGCAGAAAAATATATATATATATACCCCAATATATCAATCGGTACAATCGCGATAATGGACCAAATTAATCGCGAAGTCCGTATATATATTTGTTGGAAAACCCCATTTCGTGTCCCAAAAACAAAATTCACAATCTATTTTAATATCAATAATATGAGGTATCACAGACAAGTATAAATATATCTGATATATCAAAATGATATATAATTATATAAATAATAATTAATAAAAAACAGGACAAGACTAAACAAAGGGAAAAACACAGCAAACATCCTCCCCCCCCCCCCCAAAACAGATCAAAGACCCCAGACCAAAGATCCTCAAAGAAATGATCGATAACTCAAGTTTTCATTAAACCCAGGAAATATTATTGCTTTTAACTTATATATCCATCTTGCTTCTATTTGTAAGAGTTTTTTGTCAACACTCCCCCCTCTTGAAGAGAGTGGGACATGATCTAACGCCTGGAATCTAATATAGTCTGGGTTAAAGTCATGATGTAGGCCTATATGCCTACCGATTGCTGTGGTCATTTTTTTATTAAGGATTGGTTTTATATGGTCTCTCATCCGTACTGCGAAGGCTCTTTTTGTTTTGCCTATGTAAAATCCTCCACACCGGCACTGTGCCAAATACACTATGCCAGGTGTTGAGCAGGTCACACAGGATTTCAATTGGTGCCAATTTCCATTTGGTAATTTAAATTTACTACAGCTAGCCATATATCTGCACATATCACAATGTCCGCATGGGTAGGAACCATATTTCCCTATTTTGGATTCATTATCACAGTCAATATAATGACTATGTACCAAACGGTCCTTCAAGGAGGGAGCACGTTTGTAGGTAATCTCAGGGTATTCTTTCACATATTTCTTCACCACTGGGTCGGCCAATAGTAGAGGCCAAAATGCCTGTATTATATCTCTAAATTTCTTATTTTGATTAGAATGTCGGGTAACTAATCTTACAGTTTTAGCTATTTTAGCAGGTTTTTTAGTAAAAATAAGGGTATTCCTATCTTTTTGTTGGACTAGATTATATGCTTTTTTCAGGCATTTATGGGTATATCCACGTACTATTAGTCTATCATGTAACTCTCTAGCTGCTAATTTATAATCCAATTCCTGACTGCAATTTCGTTTGAGCCTGAGATATTGGCTTATTGGCTATACGGTATAGATCTTATCAGGGATGGTGGATGTGAGCTTTTGGCATGTAGAATAGTATTTCCAGCCGTCGGCTTCCTAAAGATAGAGGAGGTCAGTAGGCCTTCAGAGTCAACATGAATCTTTAGGTCTAAAAATTCAACCTCCCTTCTGTCATATTTAAGAGTAAAATAGAGGTTATAGTCATTAATCAAAATTTGTTGGAAAAATTGATTTAATTCAATTTCAGTCCCAGACCAAAAAATAAGGATATCATCCAAATACCTATACCAGGCAAGGACCTTTTCAATCATTGGTATCATATCTTCTCGCGAAAATAGTTCTTTTTCCCATCCCCCCAGGTACAGGTTGGCATACGATGGGGCACATTTGGTCCCCATCGCAACCCCCTACACCTGGAGGTAATGGGTCTGATCAAACTGGAAAATATTGTGTCTAAGCACAAAGTTCAACAGTTCAACTACAAAGTCCGTATATTTAGCACCTCGAGGGCCTCTTTCGCTGAGGAATGTCCGCACAACTTCCACCCCCCTATCATGGGGGATGGCGTTGTAGAGACATTCCACATCGACCGTGACAAGCCAGCAATGTGGGGGTAAAGACATTCCCTCAATTGTTTTAAGTAAGTCTCGGTAATGTCACGGTCGATGTGGAATGTCTCTACAACGCCATCCCCCATGATAGGGGGGTGGAAGTTGTGCGGACATTCCTCAGCGAAAGAGGCCCTCGAGGTGCTAAATATACGGACTTTGTAGTTGAACTGTTGAACTTTGTGCTTAGACACAATATTTTCCAGTTTGATCAGACCCATTACCTCCAGGTGCAGGGGGTTGCGATGGGGACCAAATGTGCCCCATCGTATGCCAACCTGTACCTGGGGGGATGGGAAAAAGAACTATTTTCGCGAGAAGATATGATACCAATGATTGAAAAGGTCCTTGCCTGGTATAGGTATTTGGATGATATCCTTATTTTTTGGTCTGAGACTGAAATTGAATTAAATCAATTTTTCCAACAAATTTTGATTAATGACTATAACCTCTATTTTACTCTTAAATATGACAGAAGGGAGGTTGAATTTTTAGACCTAAAGATTCATGTTGACTCTGAAGGCCTACTGACCTCCTCTATCTTTAGGAAGCCGACGGCTGGAAATACTATTCTACATGCCAAAAGCTCACATCCACCATCCCTGATAAGATCTATACCGTATAGCCAATAAGCCAATATCTCAGGCTCAAACGAAATTGCAGTCAGGAATCGGATTATAAATTAGCAGCTAGAGAGTTACATGATAGACTAATAGTACGTGGATATACCCATAAATGCCTGAAAAAAGCATATAATCTAGTCCAACAAAAAGATAGGAATACCCTTATTTTTACTAAAAAACCTGCTAAAATAGCTAAAACTGTAAGATTAGTTACCCGACATTCTAATCAAAATAAGAAATTTAGAGATATAATACAGGCATTTTGGCCTCTACTATTGGCCGACCCAGTGGTGAAGAAATATGTGAAAGAATACCCTGAGATTACCTACAAACGTGCTCCCTCCTTGAAGGACCGTTTGGTACATAGTCATTATATTGACTGTGATAATGAATCCAAAATAGGGAAATATGGTTCCTACCCATGCGGACATTGTGATATGTGCAGATATATGGCTAGCTGTAGTAAATTTAAATTACCAAATGGAAATTGGCACCAATTGAAATCCTGTGTGACCTGCTCCACACCTGGCATAGTGTATTTGGCACAGTGCCGGTGTGGAGGATTTTACATAGGCAAAACAAAAAGAGCCTTCGCAGTACGGATGAGAGACCATATAAAACCAATCCTTAATAAAAAAATGACCACAGCAATCGGTAGGCATATAGGCCTACATCATGACTTTAACCCAGACTATATTAGATTCCAGGCGTTAGATCATGTCCCACTCTCTTCAAGAGGGGGGAGTGTTGACAAAAAACTCTTACAAATAGAAGCAAGATGGATATATAAGTTAAAAGCAATAATATTTCCTGGGTTTAATGAAAACTTGAGTTATCGATCATTTCTTTGAGGATCTTTGGTCTGGGGTCTTTGATCTGTTTTGGGGGGGGGGGGGGGGAGGATGTTTGCTGTGTTTTTCCCTTTGTTTAGTCTTGTCCTGTTTTTTATTAATTATTATTTATATAATTATATATCATTTTGATATATCAGATATATTTATACTTGTCTGTGATACCTCATATTATTGATATTAAAATAGATTGTGAATTTTGTTTTTGGGACACGAAATGGGGTTTTCCAACAAATATATATACGGACTTCGCGATTAATTTGGTCCATTATCGCGATTGTACCGATTGATATATTGGGGTATATATATATATATTTTTCTGCCCCCCTTATTTATTTATATTCCTTCTCTCCCATCGGTTTTTATTTATAAACCTTTTCCATTCCCCACGTGCGGTCTGTCATGCGACTCATGATTGTTTGAATATCGCATGTAATTAAGATGCATGACTCCTGGTCGGCAGCTTTAGGCACTTTGGCATTGGAGAGGAGCATATGGACGCCCGAGGGCACCTTTGCTGGATCGGATTATATCTGATTTGGCGGGCTGCCCATCGGTTAGCGGTGGTCCCTGCGTGCGAGACAGGGAAACATACACTCTTGGAGCAATATGAGGATGCTAGCCAGAGCATTGCATTAGCTGCGCTCTGGCTGTCCCCTCGTTTACGTTTCCCTGAATACCGGTGTTTGCACCAAGGCCTTGTGGGAAATGTAGTCTCCAGATTCCCCTAATGGCTCTCTCGCGCATGCGCACTGCCGCTGTTTACGTCCGCATCGAGCCGGTGACGTCAGACGCCGGCTCGATGGACGGCGGTATATATATTGGGACACAAAACATTCGGCTCCATTGTGGGGGAGCCGCGCTAGGAGGAAGTCCACGTCTGCTGGATGGTTAGTAACTTTAACATTTGATTGCTGAAAATGAATTTCTTTCTTTATCCACACTTCAATTAATGGTAAATGCACCTTTCTTTCTTAGATATCGTGTAATACAGGTTGTAGAGCCCATGTGAATGTGTTATCATTCTGGGCTTATCCTAATCTGAAGGAGAATTCCCTATATACTTTGGTGGATATAAAATAAAACCTGGGAAATAAAACATACTAAGGAAATTCTACTCTATCGTCAGTAAATGTAAGTGGATATATTTAAATAAATAATAATTGGGCTCCACTAGTATAAAATATTCATTTAAACTAAAAATGCAAAAAATTTGAAAATGATTGCTATACTAAAATAAAATATTTTTTAAAAAGGCTATAGGTTACTCCTATATATTGACTATAGTATAAAATAAAATAACAACATAGCTCTTATTTATAAATAGTATGCTGACATATGATATAATTTTTCTGTCCCAATTAGCCGCCGTCTATGCCCTCTCCAGCTATATTGCCTGGCTGCTGTACTTGTTGCCCTGCATTCTTCTATCCATCTGGTAGTTATATAACTTTCCCTGGGGTACGAATGGGTCGGTAAAATGGGGGTGAGCATATTTCCATCATTTTTTTTGAACCTTACTCGTGTCCTTTAAACACTATATATGCCGATTACCTGTATGAATTATGCACAAAGAAATGTATTTTGTGAAATTAATTTATGTTTTCTCTTTTTGAATTTATTATGTTGGTAGTTGGCTTATCCTCTGATGAAGCATTTAGCGAAACATGTCGGGATAAATCAATCGCAACTACCTCAACTTTACCATCTATTGGACCACAAAGCTGTATATAACCTCAGTATGATCATACAGATCATTGCTCTGTTTTTTATGAATTATGTATAAATAAATTTTGTAATTTTTTATTATGAATACAATGTTGATTTATTGCACCGTTAACATCCCACTCTCTTAGGCTTGGTTTACCTTAAAAAACCTTTTTTGATATTTCTAAAAAGGGATGAGGTGTCAATTAATGGGGTACTGATGGAGGTTTGAATCATTTCCTTGTTTGAAACAACATCTTCTGGTTTCAGCTGTAGGGTCGACCTAGGACAATTCCATCTAAATGAGGCATTCTGTTAAAGAAAAAGGGGATTGCATGCATCTACTCCTCATTGAAGGTCTTCTTTATGGCTTCATTTAGATATGCAGCTGGGGGGTGCAAACGCGCATTTTTGACACCTGCCAACTACCCCCCTTAAGTTGCAATAGACAGCAGATGGGGGTGTCTACATGCCATGATCGTGATGCTTAACATCTGCAGAAAAGTTTATCCTACATGTAGTGATTGGTGGGCGGCAAGCTCGCCGAACGCTACACAATAAAGCAAATGGGGAAGCACCGCAAACACGGTGCAACCAAGTGCAATGCACGCAGGTGTGGCGTGTTTGTTAGAAAAAATGGGGTTACAACAGGTAGTGTGCCATCACTTCCTCACTGCCTGTAAGTAGCCTCTGAAGCGCAATCTGAACATGGACCAGGCCTCAGAGGAAAGGGAGATGTAGATACACATCTACTGTAAATCTACCCTTTGTGTTCTTGAGAATGAAAAACATACTCTTAAACAATCTGACACTATCTATGCTGTGTATGTCTTTGCTGCTCATTACTAATGCCTACAAGTAAGTAGAAACATCACAGCCTGGAACATTTCTCTGCTGGATTGTCATCACGGCTGTGTTCTTTCAAATGCCGCCACTTAGAGCAGGAAGAAAACACAGAGCAAATGAAAAGGCTGTTATGTTGCAATTAGTAAATGACCCTGATAATTGTTTGCGCTCACTGTGATCTGCTTCTTTTTCTTTCACACTCATGTATACTATTAAGGGCCTAATATAGTTATTTTTATCCAGTGTGCTAAAAAAAATGGTGTGTGGTTTCCAAATGATTATAAATGCATTAGGAAGGAAAGTTTACTGAATTTTCACAGGAGATAGCTACTTGGTTCATTGTGTCTGTCTTTGAATTTGCCTCATTTGTGTTGATTTACTAAAGGCAAATAGGCTGTTCACTTTTCAAGCATTTTTTTTCCTCTTAGCTTAGTGAATGAGGTAAAGCTCTGCTCATACCCATCATCTAATCATGTGCAAGCATTAATACTGTTGTTTTTCCTTTATATATGATTGGGGATTCTGAGCAAAGTGAATTTTCATCACATCCACTAAGCAAGGAAAAATCCTCTTGGAAATTTGCAAGGATTACAACCTTTGTTGCAGACTTCTACCTTTTCTTATTCTGAATAAATCCCTTTGTGTTTCTCTGTGCCTCTGTTATCAGTGAGTCTAATGGGAGTGGCTTCATAATTATCTGTCAGCTGTGCAGTTGCAGAACACTAATGAGGAAATCTGCTGGGCCTGCATCCCTTTAGATGTGTTCCTATTGAAAGTATCTCTCCAAAAATGACATTTTTGTTGCAGAGGATGTCTGAAATCTGACTTAGGCAGACTTCTGGGAAAATTGGTGAGCCAATCACACAAGCAGGAAATTATGTTTCTGGGGTGTGGTCCATGCACATTCTGTGTACAGAACAACTCCAGGTAGCCATATTGCATTTTCAGAAAATGACAGTGCCTGCAGATTGAAAAGGAAAGGTCATTTTTAACAACATTCAATTACAATATGACTTGTGTAGCAATTGTATACGCTATTTTTTATGTTCTTTATTTGCTATTTTTTCCCTGAAAAAGTTCAGTTACCCTTTAAACGCATACCTGGATATACGGAAGAAATATGTGGAAGACATTATTAAATAGCTAGAAAATGAATAACATTGATTTCCCATTTGTTAATAATTCCAGCTTAATTTATTAAAAAATAAATAAAAATCCCTATATAAACTGCAGCTGGTACAGTAAAGGTAAAGTGGAAGAAAATCCTACCTTTATCTATTTTAACTGCTTGCCAGCCACCGCAGTTTTTCTGCGGCAGAATGGCACGGCTGGGCGAAACGACATTACCTTATGTTGCTTTGCCTTTTGGCCACTAGGGGCAAGCGTGCATGCCCACAGAGTGTGCCCAAAGTTCAAGCTAGTGCCTGGCGGGCGCGATGACTGCCGGGCACCCGCGATCGCTCGTGTCAGAGCAAGAACCGGAATCTGTGTGTGTAAACACACAAATCCCGGTTCTTTCAGGGGAGTAGAGACAGATTGTGTGTTCATACTAAGTATGAACACCAATCTCTCTCCTTCCCTAGTCAGTCCGCTCCCCCTACAGTTAGAACACACCTAGGGAACACAGTTAACCCCTTGATCGCCCCCTAGTGCTAACCCCTTCCCTGCCAGTGACATTTATACAGTAATCAGTGCATTTTTATATAATTGATGAGTGTATAATTGTCAGTGGTCCCAAAAATGTGTCAAAAGTGTTTAATTTGTCCGCCACAGATCGCCGCCATTACTAGTAAAAAAAGAAATAATAATAAAAATACCATAAATCCCCTATTTTGTAGATTCTATAACTTTTCCGCAAACCAATCAATATATGCTTATTGCGATTGGTTATTTTTTTTTTTTTACCAAAAATATGTAGAAGAATACATATCGGCCTAAACTGAGGAAAAAAATAGTTTAAAAAAAAAAATGTGGGATATTTATTATAGCAAAAAATTAAAAGATATATTGTGTTTTTTTTTAAATTGTCGCTTTTCTTTTGTTTATAACACAAAAAAAAAAAAAAACACAGAGGTGATTAAATACCACCAAAAGAAAGCTCTATTTGTGGGAAAAAAGGACAATTTTGTTTGGGTGCAACGTTGTGCGACCGCACAATTGTCAGTTAAAGTGACGCAGTGCCGTATCGCAAAAATTTTCCAGGGCTGAAATGGTTAAAAAAAGTCTCCCTCTCTTCCTACCTATCCTGATTAACCTGTATAATAAGATCTGTATACTTACCTATTTTTAATCTGCTCCAGTCTGGTCATGTGACTTTGCAGTCCTGGCTGCCCTGTGTCAGTGAGTGGCTGCTGCAGAAAGGAGGATGCACCAACAGTGGTTGGGCTATGGGTGACATAGTGGCTCCAGGAATTAACATCATTTGTTGAACGTTAGAAAGTCGACAAAGAGAACAGAAATTTCACCGCTCCAGGTCGCTCCACTGACAGGCTGCTAGCTCTCCAGATAGGTAGGGGTTCCAGGTGCAGGCTGATTGCATAAGCCAAGTGTGCAAAATCTGAACAAAAGTGCGGCTATCCAGAGTTTTGTTCAGATTTTGCACATTTGTTGAACGTTCTCATACATGGGGCTGCAAGATCACATGACTGGATCAGAGCCAATTAAAAATAGGTAAGTATACCAATCTTTTTTTTTTTCTTCTATGATAGCCATATTTTTTTTTTTACTTTTTGTCGAAGTAGAGTAGGGTTAGAACCTCTCAGGTTTGATTTGGTGCTTACTATCCCACTGTTGAGACACAGCCTCTGTAATTATCCAGATGACCATTGCACCTAAAGCCTGCTACACACTATGCCCTTGTACACACGGTCAGAGATTCCGACAACCAAATCCGATTTTGTCCAACGGATTTTGTCCGAAACGGTTGTATACACACGGTCGGACAAAGTTGTTGGAAAATCCGACGTGATGACGTTATTTCTTTACGACGGGACTATGTTCACGCTAGCAGCCAATAGCTTTGGTGTAGAAATTTGATCTGAGCATGCGTGGCACTTTGTCCGATCGGAATTCTTTACACATGATCGGAGTATGTCCGATCGGAGCATTTTGTCGGAAAATATTTCCGGCAAGTTGGAAAAGTTGGTCCGACGGATATTCCGACGGAAACAGTCCGATGCAGACCACATACAGTCGGAATATCCGACAAAACGCTCCGATCGGACACATTCTGACGGAATCTCCAACTGTGTGTACAAGGGCTAAGAGTTTTTCATACTCATACTCAACCCAATAGAACACCTTTAGGATGAATTAGAGTGGCGACTGAGTTCAACATCAGTGCCTGACCTCACAAAGGCGCTTCTGGAAGAATGGTCAATCATTCCCATAGACACACTCCTAAAATTTGTGGACAGCCTTCCCAGAAGAGTTGAAGCTGTTATAGAATGGGCCAACTCAATATCGAATGCTATGGACTAAGACTGGGATGCCATTAAAGTTCATGTGCATGTAAAGGCAGTCCCAATACTTTTGGTAATATAGTGTATTTTTGATTACCCATCTTTAGATATGGTGGCTGCACTAGTTTTGTTTTTTCAACAAGTACAAAAAACGCCTGTTGATTTTGCTAGCATACAGTGCCCTTGTCATGTACTGTGGGCTGAAAAGAAAGCACACTCATGTAATGCAGATGGAAAAAGGCAGCCATGTTTGAAGTCCAAACTATGTGACAACCATAGCTTCCTCCAAAGATACATTGGACGAGCGAGTGCACGGACTTCCAGAGGGACAAGAAGTGTTTCATTCACAGAATCACCATGTGAAAATAAAGTAAAACAGCTTTGAAAAATAAATAAATAATGCAGCCACTACATTTAAGGTCTGGTAGGCTACAATATATTACAATTTTGTTTTGGGTTTAGATACCTTCTAAGCTTAACATTTTTGTTTCCTTATACATGCCTACGGGAGCTATTTTGTTTACTATGCCAAAGCCACCTATTAGTTCAGCTGGAATTAACAGCATAGCAAAATCACTATTTCCTGGTGAATTGATCGGCTTGTGTCAGTTCACAAAATGGCAGGATATATATACATAGCAGGTTCTTTTTACAGCTCTAACACTGGCAACATTCATGAAGCATAATACTCTGCTGGCTGATTATCTCCGTCATCTACATAGCTCTCTGCATTCCAGCGTACTTTATTATGTTCTACAAGAAGTGTAATTTAAGGTGTCATTGAATTCACATTGTATTTATTATTATTCGTGTTATTAATGGTTTGGGTAGTGTGGAAATGGCTCAGCAACTGTTGTTTAGAAATGCCTCAACAGCTGTATGTAATGTGAGAAAGAGGCAGACCCGGGCTCCTTGTGAAGTGATGACAAACGTCGGCCACCAGACTGATAGATTGAATAATGATGATCTGAACATCCACCAGACGGGAATTTAAATGAGCTTCTCACCGTTTGTCAAAAGCACATTTTGTTGTGTTAACCTATTGGCCGTAGTGGACAGAACTTGCCTTCATTTTGCTGGGAGGAGGTCATATCTTTTAATTAGCGTGAACTGTTATCCTCTGGACTTTGTCCTGTACACACTGAAATAATTCTGTCATGTACTTCTGTGTCGCATTCAAGCAATTGATCAAAGGATAGCTTTAGCTGTGATCTTGTTAATAGTCCATTTTGTAAGCACATACAAAAGGATCTCCATGAAGATTTCAATTTTTGCCACCCTCTATATCTAAAATTAGCCATACATGCATCAAAATTTGTCCGGTTCAGCAGGGACCGGGCAAATATTGACTCATGTATGGCCACAGCAGTTTAACATAAGTTAATCTAATGATGAACTTCTGTTCAACCACCCTCTCAGATAAAAGCTGTTTGATCAGCCTATAATGCATTAAGATAAAAAAAACCTTCTGCCCTTACAATCACTTTAACTGTTGTCCTTCCCGGTAGCATCTACGCCTTTCCTTTCACTTCCCTGCTCTATTGTCTGCCCTGGGAGCAAGGAGAAGAAACCCCTTGTAAGCTCAACAGGTGAATTGAAGCTTACGTAGGTTCCATTACCTTCTCCACATCCCCTTTCCTCAGGTCACCAAGCCCAATCACTGACATATGAGAGGTAGAGGAGTAAATCACATGCTTACCCATAAGGAAGAAAAGGTGAATATGTGCAGACAATGAGGGTGGGATTTAAGCTCTAGGAACCAAATCACCCCATCCCTATATCCTCCTCACCTGAGGCTGTTCACTTCACTGGGTATAGGAGAGGGTTTACATCCACTTTAAGTGAGCAAAATTACACAGAGCCCAACAGTGTTTTGGAATAAGCGATGCAATAATTTGGAAGATGGAAAGAACAATGGATCTTTATGATCCCGCTGGCCGCCTCTTAAAGGCCCATGTACAGGTACATTAGTTTGCCTGTAGGAGCCCTTCAGCTGACGTATATCGGCGTGAGGCTGTCGGCAAGCGGTTAAGGGCTAGTTTTGAAGGGCAACTGCAGCTTGCTTTTAGGTAGAATCAGGTTGTAATTGGAATGCTTCTGAGACAATTCAGATTTATTCGACATGTGCATTTGACCTTCGAGACCTCCTTCTCTCTAGCTCCCTCGTCACCTCCTCCTATGCTCTCCTCCAGGACTTTTTCGGAGCCTCTCCAATCCTATGGAACTTCCTACTCCAATTTTTCTGATTATCTCCTCTTCTATTAGCTTTTAGACGATTCCTGAAAACCCTCCTCTTCAGAGAAGCCTATCCTACCAACACCTAACAACTGTATTTTCGTTTTCTCCATCAGCTCCTCCACCACAGTTATTTCCTTTTGTTTCACTTGACCTTCCCTTCTATATTGTAAGTGCTAATGAGCAGGGCCCTCTGATCCCTCCTGTATTGAATTGTATTGTAACATGCCCTTATGTTGTAAAATGCTGCACAAACGGTTGGCGCTATTTAAATTCTGTATGATAATAATAATAATAATAAGCTGAATGAACATGCTTCAAGCTGCCTTTGCTATCCATTTGATTGAATGAGGGAGAAGCAGTTAGGAAGCAAACCAAAGCCTGTTAAAACACTAAATGTTTTTTTTCTCTAAAATGTGCTCCTCTTTGCCAATTGAAAGAACTGTGAGATATGCATTTTGCTTAGGATTATTTTGATGTATATTTCAGCAATACAGGTTCTTGTTAAGCAATGTGTTTATGATGGTCTGTACATTAATATAGTGAACAGGCATCACTCACTTTGTAGAACATTTTCTCCCATTTTGCGAATTCTCCTGTGACACCCTTAATGTTCTGTGAATTGCGCAACTGCATTTTTATCTATACAGGAGAAAAAATAAGGACTGTCTTTCAATAAAATGGCGGCCATATCAAGTGCTGGATACACAGTCCTTCTAGTCATCTTTTCAGTGTCCTTGTGTCTACGTAATTCCTCTTCTGGAAAATTACAAGTGTTGTTTGTTTACCACATCTGCATTGAAGTATGTATGTTAAGATGTGAAATTCGCTTGGCGTAGTTTATCACATTGCACGAAATATGCTGTTATTCCTGAAATATGACCCTGCCACTGCAACATAGGTGAATCCACTACATCCCATTATTCTTAAGGAAATATTACCGCTGTTTGCAATAGAAAACAAGAACACAATAAACATAAGTAAATGACCCTTGAGACTTATTTATACTTATGTGCGCTTATGTACTGACATAAGTGTAACTTCTATTTTAAAATAAAGCCTTGAGAAATTCCATTGGGTCCTTAAATAATGATCATTGTTGAAATTCATTCTTTACCTGGAGTTTGTTCGCTCGCAGTTCAGAGACATATTTTCTCCGCATTACTTACTTTGTCATCAAAACAGCCATTTAGAGGATTTACGGCTAGAGAAAAAGGTTTTGCAATGATATTGTTTTAATAAGCACCGAGCACCACTTGGGAATCACAAGGTAACAGATGCACTTTCTTTAAAAATGTATTTTCATGAACTCAGGAATAATCTTTAATAATGGATGGCACTGTAAACTTGTGCTTTCAGTTTGCACACTTGCTTTTTGTACTTTTTTTGTAGGTTTTTATTTAACTGCTCTGATTCTTTAATCTGTTCCCTGGCAAAACCTAGTTATTTAAAATTTCAAATGATTTAACAGTGGTTTTCTCCATGTTTTTCCTTTTTTTCTTCCTGCTGTTAGATTTTTCCATTTTCTTGTGTGTTTTTCTAATCTTTTTATGTGAGTATTTAATTCTGTAGTCAGAATTAACCAGTCTGTCTCTTTATTTTTTTAAACTGGTGAAAAATTACTATGTATATATATATATATATATATATATATATATCTATATATATATATATATATATATATATATATATATATATATGTAGCAGTCTGGTTAGGCTTCTATGTAAATTTAATGTTTTTGGCTCCTCCTGTAATCAAACTAGCAGAGTTTGATTGGTCTAGACTGTTGGGAGTTTAATTGCTTCCCTTTGCCTCTAGAAGAAGTTTCTAGAGCTTAGGGAGGGGTAATTTTATCTGTTGTTAAATTTTGCCCACACTTGTGTGTTTTTTTTTTTGCAAGTTTTTTTATTCTGGAGTCAGAATTCACCAGTTTATTTCTCTGTTTTAAACTCTCATACTATTCCCCTGTCCTGCAGGATTCTGGACTGTGATCTTTGGGAAGAGTGCTTTCCTGTACTGTGCAGTGTTACAGAGTTACATAGGTTACCTACAGCTGTTCAGTTGTGCAGGGTAACCAGGTGCCATATAGACTTTCCTCATGGTCCACAGCTATAAGGGTTTAGACTGTCCTCTCACTGATGTTACCTGCTATTTTTGAAACACCACATGCCCCAATCCCTCTTCTGATACAAGTTCTTCAAGCAATAAATCTTAAAAAGACAACCTCTAGACTGTTTACTGGAGGCAGAGTGAATGGATTGTTGCATGGGAATGCTGATGTCCTCTGTACTGTTTGGGAAAGAACCATTTAAGGCAGGGTATACCTATGATACTAGTGTCACAAAACATTGAGAAGACTTCATAAAACAAGTAGTTTACTTTCAAACGGTCTTTCTAAGAAAATTTCAAACAGCCATCTGAACAGAGCAGGTAGGGAGGGGGAGATTTTCCATTACTTCCTGACCTTTAGATGCAACAGGGAGAAAATATCTTTCCAATGTGATGGAAATTCCCATGTCGTTATTAAAAGATGTTTCCTCTATTCCTGCAAGTGGCATGTCAAATTTTGGATTTATCATTCCCAGTGACATTGGAGATCAGGACAAAGGGAATCGTTCTCCACAGGCCCCGATTTACTCCCTTTGCCGCCCCAAGGCCAGGTCCTTCAATGACACCCCCCCCCCCCCCCCACACACACACACACACCACCATTCTCGTCCTTTATCGATGACTGCTACAATAGATCAATTAAAAACATATCTCCACACATGAGAACACTGAAAATAGCTGGCTTTAATTGTATAGACTGAAAATACTCTGTAATGCAATCTAAAAATGCCTTTTAAAAATTATAGCAGTAAGAAACTCCCTACATTTTTCACCTGCTGCGCTTGCCGCACTGACCTCCCTGACACATGCACTGACCTACCCACTGACATACATGACTGACTTACCCACTAACATGCATGACTGACCTGACTACTGACATACATAACTGACCTGACTACTGACATACATGACTCACCTGCCTGACATACAGATTGTTGCTGCTCAGTCTTACCTGTCCTGTAGTGTTCGAGTACACTCATCCCGGGCCCCGGCATTCACCGTCCACATCTACCACTCAGACAGCCCTGCAGGCAGGCAGAGCCAGGATAGAAGAGCCGCCCGCCCATTTACACAGAGCAAGCGGCTCATCGTGGATCTCACAGTGCCCAGCATGGCCGCGCAGTGTCATTCCGCCTCTCCTGGACCCAGTGTAACGACATACTTGGAGACCCATCGCAGTTTGCTACGGAAGTGAGTTCCGTTGCCGCCATCTTGCTACACCCCACACTCAATAAGGCTACACTAAGCAGGGGGAAAGCGGACATGTTACACCCACCGGAGTTTTGGATTTTAGAGGTATTTACCAGTAAGTTGAGTTTCTATAGTGAAATACAGGACTTAGAACTCTGTCTGACTGCTTAGATGTTGAATTTTAAAAGCAGCAAACTTTTGTCAGATTAGCAAACCTGTGAGATGAGCAGGGTTGCCGCTGCTTTGAAAATTCAAGATCTAAGTAGTCAGTAGATGGAGTTGTAAATCCTGTATTTCACTATATAAACTCACTTTACTGTCATAGGTGTAAAATGCAAAACTCCAGTGGGTGTAACAACATGTCCGCTTTCTCCCTTCTTAGTGTATCCTTACTATCGAGGAGTGTGGCATGTAGCAAGATGGCGGCAACAGAGCAAACTGCGCTGGGTCCCCCGAATATGTTGTTACACCAGCAGCATCCCAGGGGGCTATGTATGTTAGTGTGGGGGGGGGGGCAACCGAGAAGTCTCCGCAGGAGCACCACTGCCGCCCCGAGGCCTGACCTCGGTGGCCTTTTTGGAAATCCAGCCCTGGTTCTCCATAAACTGCATCACTTACATCAATGAACTGGCATTCCATCCAAAGCTAACAAAAAAAAGTCTTAAGTTATACTTTAAAACTTTTAAAATGCTATGCATTCTCCTCTAAGTAACTAACTTTTTCCCAAGACTTTAGAAAAATTGCATATTACAGCTACAAATTGCAAAGGTTTCTCCAGATTCCTATCATTCGTTTCTATTCATTCTATTTAATTTTCACAGAATTGTAAATCAGGAGAATATTTCTCGCAAATGGTGTAAGAAATCAAGTTGAATGAAAGATTAAAAAATAAATGCCTTTATTATTATTATTTTTTTTAAAATAAATAGGCCCCATAATACATCTTTCTTTTGCTGTGCATGGTCACCATGCCTCCACGCAGCTCTTTGTATACGATATGAAAACTAAGAATCATTTGCAGTAATTTGTTTTCCTTTGTAAAAGAAACACATGTCCTTCATTTGTGAATCGCAGTAATGAAAGGATCAGTCATTGTTGACACTTTTTCCTGTTTGTCCCTGCGAACTGCTAAACTAAGTAATGAAGTGTGTCACACTGGTGGGGCCAGTGGTGGAAAGGTTCTTCATCATGAAATATATTATGATGGTAAGTTTAGTTTACCTTCACCTTGTTTATTATTGAAGAAACCGCATACCGTTAAGAAGTTCAAATTTTGTTTTGGTTTGCATTAAATATAATACCCACAGGAACTGGTGCTGGTTGTTGGTAGCCTGTACTGCTATTGAACAAATGAGTGATTGGAGTGATCAAGGTGAACATTTTGGCTGAATCGTCATATGATATTGGACATAGAATACAGTTATCAATTGATAATGAACCCTTTCTCTACCAATTTTAAGAACACAAATAACCAACTTTTCTATATTTCTGCTTGATGTGACCACCAAGCCTCAATCCAGTTCACCTGCACTGTTATCTTTTGAGGTTCCTTTCCTCAAGTACGATATTCATCATGCAATCAGAAATGTGCCCACAGTGTCCTTTTGAAATGCATTACTTGAAATATAAAGTCTCCATAAAAAAATGTGGATCAAAACAGCAAATTCTGAGATAACTGAACAACAAACTGTGGAAAGGATGCTGCCCTGTGTACCTCTAAGCCCTTGTATACGCGGTCGGACATTCCGATGGACAATGTCCGATAGGACCGTGTTGTCGGATAATCCGACAGTGTGTGGGCTCCATTGGACTGTTTCCATTGGAGTATCCGACGGACCAAGTTTTCCAGCTGGGCTATAAAATTTTCCGACAACATGATCCGATCGGACTTTGTCCGATCATGTGTAAAGAATTCTGATCGGACAAAGTGTCACGCATGCTCAGATCAAATTCCTAGACCAAAGCTATTGGCTACGAGCCTGAACGTAGTCCTGTCCTAACGAAATAACGTCATCACGTTAAGTACGATCGGATTTTCTGACAACTTTGTCTGACTGTGTGTATGCAACAGTTTCAGACAAAATCTGGATTTCCAAGATTTGGTTGTCGGAATGTCCGACCATGTGGACAAGTGCTTATTCTGATCTGTACGGAGATACCCTTTTATTATTGATATATATTGCTAAACCATTACTAAGCACAGCAATGATTTTGAGGGAAGTGCCAAAAATACATTCTCAAAGAGTGGCTGCTACATTATTTTTTAGACATTACTCCCAGGGTGCATGAAATGCATAGTCACAGCTCTGGAGGTGGAGAATATTGTGGAACATCACCAGGAGTTATCTGCAAGAACATGTAAGAGAGGAAGATGGCAACACAGGACATGCAGTGGGGATGTTTGTAGAGATGTTTTGTTCCATCTTATGAGTGGACCATGCTCCCTCACAGTGGGGTGCGTTCTGCTGATCTCATGCCCAGGCTCCAGCGCTGACTGTTGAATTACAGGCAATTCTGTACTTCAAGGCAAATCTAACCACAACTGATCACTATGCACAACCAGGACTTCTCAAGAATATTTCATGATACATATGTTCCTTTAAAAGATTGTATCCCTTCTACAATTTGCATTTTAGAACAGGGGTCTCAAACAGGGGGCCTTGCAGCTGTTGTAGAAGTCCCCTGCTTTAGAATAACGACAGTGTCAGATCTACACAAGAAGGCTTATTTGAGAAGGCAGAGAGCAGTAACATCTAATAATTAATCAAACTTCCATTTACAAATAGGCATGTGCAGGGGGTGTGCCAGGGCACACCATAATCGCTATGTGCGGTGCCGATTCCCTCTACTGCCTGGGCTTCCCCCGTGTTGGCCCCACCCCGCAGTGCTGTTAGTTTTCCTCCTCTCCACCCAGCTGCTGCAGGGGATGGTTCAGGAGGAAGAGTAGGGGAAGAGAGTAGTATTTTTTTCATTTACCAGCACCTTCCTTCTCTAAATGCACACGGTGAACACACTCACTGTATCCATTCATAACTGAAGCAGCGTAGACTGTATTTACTATGCTTTGTGAATGAACAGGAGGTCGCTCGGCACAGAGCACTTCCCATTCATTTCCTGTCCTGTGCAGCTGAGGCTGCAGAGAAAAGCATGTGTGTTTGAGCTTTGGAGTGTACACCCTAATAAAGATTCATTTTGATTAGCTAAAGATTATTTCACATATTGCTATACAACATACAGGTGATAGTATTCTCTCATGCTTCAGCAATGTAGAGAGCTGTGAGACACTGCATGAAAAAAATGTGTGATCCATTGCTTAGAATAACATGTCACCTCATGGCAAATAACTCTCTGAGGATCTGAAAAAGAGAATTGTTGCTCTACATAAAGATGGCCTAGGCCAGTGATGGCGAACCTTGGCACCCCAGATGTTTTGGAACTACATTTCCCATGATGCTCAACTATACTGCAGAGTGCATGAGCATCATGGGAAATGTAGTTCCAAAACATCTGGGGTGCCAAGGTTCGCCATCACTGGCCTAGGCTATAAGAAGATTGCCAAGACCCTGAAACTGAGCTGCAGCACGGTGGCCAAGACCACAGAGTGGTTTAACAGGACAGGTTCCACTCAGAACAGGCCTCGCCATGGTCGACCAAAGAAGTTGAGTGCACGTGTTCAGTGTCATATCCAGAGGTTGACTTTGGGAAATAGATGTATGAGTGCTGCCAGCATTGCTGCAGAGGCTGACAGGGTGGAGGGGTCAGCCTGTCAGTGGTTAGACCATGCACCGCACGCTGCATCAAATTGGTCTGCATGGCTGTCGTCCCAAACAGTTTGCTGAAGACAAGCAGACTAAGGACATGAATTACTGGAACCATGTCCTGTGGTCTGATGAGACCAAGATAAACTTATTTGGTTCAGATGGTGTCAAGTGTGTGTGGCGGCAACCAGGTGAGGAGTACAGTCAAGTATGGAGGTGGGAGTGTCATGGTGTACCCAGATGACAACCGTGGGGTCAAAACGCGTCGGTTGGACCTCCTGTTTGCATCACTCTTTGTCATATACTTGCTTTTTTCTACTCTTCCAAATGTGAGTGTTTAATCCTATTTTTTATAAATTGCCTTTTTTTATACGGTATCACGCTATGTTAGCCCATCTTTTCATTGAGTGATATATATTTGCTGGTATTTACCTTCCATCCTCCTCACGATGATTGGAGCCTTCAAGTCACTATTCAGTGACAGTCTAAGATCGATTGATTGATACAGATCTAGAACCAGTTGTTTCCAACAGATGTGTTCAACCTAATAAGCTCTGCAGACTTTGGCGGTGTAAGCGCCGCCAAGTCAATAAGATATGGTAAGCCTCCCCCTGTTTACTGTGGTGGTACTTCTGTTTTTCCCTTCACAGTTCATACCGGCGATTGGAATCCCCCATATGTCTAATGGGACTGCATATCTTATTGGATTTCTTTGGACTTTATAATTCACCATTTTTTTTTTTGGACATTGTTCATTGTGCAGTTATTATACTAGCACATTATTATACTAGCATATTTTTCAGAAATTACTTCAATTTTTTCTGAGTTTGGACTCACATTCATTATGTGTTAATCCTTGTTTATTCAATATTAACATTCTAATTTCTATCTCTCACCTTATTTATGGTATAGTCACCATACTAGAATTTTACTTTTTACTAGCACTTTTTTCACCATACCTGCATTTTGTTTTTCAGAAATTTCACTTTTTCTTTGTTTGATTCACATTTCACCCTGTATGAATCTCTGTTTATTTGATATATTTATGTTTGTCACATTTATATCATTTATTTATGTAAATTAGCTTTTTGCAAATAGTGTTCGCATACTAGCTCATTATGCTTTAGCCTTACAGGTTTTTTTTGGTCAGGGCATACAACCTCTTTAACCACTTGCTGACCAGCCACCATCGTTATAGGGCAGCAGGTTGGCTCTCCTGTGTGAATCGCCATAGCTGCATGGCGGCTCAGGCAGTTCTGGACGGAGCGCTCCCCACTCTTGCACACGCTGCGGGAGCATGCCTGCGGGTCAGGCAGACTCGATTGTCTAGTGCAGAGGCAAAACTGGGTTTTTTTCAGTGTAAACAAGCAGATTCCCTTCTGCCGAATGGCATGACAGAGATCTACTGTTCCCAGTGATCGGGAACAGTGATCTCTGTCAGGTCCCTGGCAGCCCACCCCCCTACAATTAGAACACACCTAGGGAACACACTTAACCCCTTAACCCCTTGATCACCCCCTAGTGTTAACCCTTTCCCTGCCAGTGTCATTTTTACATTGATGAGCACATTTTTTATAGCACTGATCAATGTAATAATGTCATTGGTCCCCAAAAAGTTTTTTGTTTTCATAATTGTCGCTCTATTTTTGTTTATAGCGAAAAAAATAAAAACCACAGAGGTGATCAAATACCACCAAAAACAAGCTCTATTTGTGGGGAAAAAAAGACGTCAATTTTGTTTGGGTACAGCGTAGCGTTACATGTCCACGCTGTTTTCAGTTAAATTGATGTACTGTATTGCAAAAAATGGCCAGGTCATGAAGGGGGCAAATCCTTCCGGTTGTTAATATGTAATTATTTAAAGATGCTAAAAGCAACATCATATACTCCTTCATGATAGTATTAGATCATGAATTGGAAGGGAAGTGAGCCGCGTGTACTGAAAGACAGATCCAACGCATCTGTCCTCCTGTGTTCCACATCCTGTGTATGCAGGAAATCATTTCTGTGCCTTTTACGTCTCTTTTAGCATTTGTTTTCATGTGTGTGCCATAAATCAGTCACCTTTGGGAAATGTAAGTACTATGGATGGATAACCAGCTTTAGAGCACCAGGTCCTGCAAAGACATGTAGAATAAGAATGAATAGGTGACGCAAATATCACGGCATATCATTGTACTACAAGTATTGGCATGCAAGCATACCTACAGAACAGAATAAGTCCAAACTGTGGTCCTTCCTTTGGTAGATTTCACACTCTATTTTTATTTGGCATCTTCAGACATTTTGACAGGCTCTTTCAGAAATTCAACACTAATGGATGATATAGCTGCAGAGCTGAATCTTCTGCTTCACAACTGCATCTTCATTTCTCTTTTTTTTTTAAAACATAAAGCAAGTCATTCATTTGTGTAAACTCAATTTAACCTCATAAATTGTTGAGATAATTTGTTTCTGTTCCTGACTGTATTTACTGCACTGTCGACTTGATCTGTGTCTACAACATGCCTCGAAGGCTTGAACTCGATGGGAAGTGTTACTCTCTCTGACAGGTACAAACTTGCCATATATGATAGACATCTATGGAAATTCTACGCCATTAAGAGGATGTTGTTCGTTCTTTTTTTTCGTCTTTGTGCAATTATCAGATTATTAAAGTCGATTTAACTGTTAATTAGCACATTCCCTCATACCACCTAGATATTTGCTCATATTTGTTCTTTCTTTACTAAAAGAACTGAAAGGAAACGACAGTGTATCTGACCTGGACTTCTAAAATAAGTGGAGCGGAAAAAAAAATATTATTTATAGCTGGTGTTATTTTATTATGTCTGGCTCAGTCATGCGAGACGTAGTTATGGACAGCTGATTTAAAACACAACATTGTATATAAGTGGAGTTCTCTTTTGATAGCTATTTAAACTGTGGGGAAGAAATGAAAAACAATGGAAAAAGGCATGTAGGAGAGAAAAAAGAAAAACTATATTGCTTTTGTAAATAATTAATGGACTGAATCCTTTCTTGCGAAAATAGAAAATCTTCCATTTGTATCATGTTGTGGTGATTGTGAACATACAAGGCTGTCATATGTCTGAAGATATGTTTGCACTATTTGCACATCATGTATGGTATGCACATGTACTGGGAAACTTGAGTTATGTCTAGTCCGGGTTGGTTAAAAAAAAGTATTCTAGACAGTATTCAACATGTCTTGTCTACCACCTGTATTATTTCTCTATCATAAACGTTGAAGAAAACCTTGTAAGGTTCAGATCTAGAACTACAATCATCTGAAATAAGACGGCCCGGGGTCTGGAGGTTGCCCAACACAAGATGCAGCACAGAATTAGTATGTATGGTGCAGGGCCCTACTAGGATATACTCTGCACATTTTGGGCAAGACACAAGTCAACAGTGCAGTAATACCACATGACACTACAGTTGGGTAAACAGTTCGGGCCGAGCAAAAGTTCGGCCTGAAAATTGCCTGTTTGCCCATTCGGTAAACACCTAAATTTGCAGGGCAATCAGCAGGTGTTTGCCCCAACAAATGCCCTGCAATGCACTGTGCGCTGCACAGTGCATTCTGAGCCCTGTTTGGGCACAGCTTTGCCCAATCTGGGCACAGTAGCTGGTTGTTAAGGAGCGTTGCTGGGAAGCTGGCTGCTGCATCCTTAACAACCGATGAGCTATCAATGGGCCTCCCCGCTGACAGCTGAATGAAAACAAAACATTGCCAGACCCGAAAAAGAAAAAAAATTGCTCCGCTGTTAACTAAGGAAAACTGTGGAATGCCTGGTTTGTCATTTAACAGTTCTTATATAGGTAAGGAGCAGAATCACCTGGCAATGTCACCTGGTGGCACCGCCCCCCTTGTGACGTCACTGGCCGGTACATGCTGGGTTCGGTGATGTCGGCAGGTGGCCCTGTCCTTTCCTATGTAAGAATTGTCAAACGGCAAGCCAGGCATCCAGCGGTTTGCCTTGGTTGACAGTGGATCAGGTTTTTTTTCTTTTTCAGGTCCAGTGGTGCATCAGGTGGCGTGATTGACAGTGGATTTACATCAGGGACACTGCATTTTATTTTTAGTAAAATAGTTTTACTGTTTAATTTTAATGGTCTGTGTTTTTATTACTTTTTTGGTGAATGGGTAGGGGTACCATGTACCCTATACTCATTCACATGTGGGGGTGGATATTTAGGGGTCCCCTTGTTAAAGGGGCTTTCAGATTCTGATCAGCCCCCTGCTCGAAGACCCTCACAGTTACAGCCCAGGGTTGTGGGGATGAGGCCCTTGTCCCCATCAACATGCTGAGGGCATGTGGCCTGGTATGATTCAGGAGGGGTGCTCACACACACCCCTTTCCTGGCTTGCCAGGCTGCATTCCTGGATAAGGGCATGGTATGGATTTTGTGGGGATCCCACATTTTTTTTTAATTTGTTGGCATGGAGTTTTCCTTAAATTCCATACAAGATCCAAAGGGCCTGGTATATATAGACTGGGTTGGGGGGGGGCACAATGTTTTTTTTTAACATGTTAAATTTGCTGGTAATTTAACTGTAATTTCATTCTTTTTTTTTTTTTTCTTTTTTTCTGCAGCATGTTCTGTACATGCTACCGATGCGTTCACTTTACAGACAGACTAAGGGGACCAGCCCCCCCCCCCCCCCGGCTCTATATTTAAAGGAATTTTAAAATGAAATTTAAATTAAAATGATCTTTAAAAAAAAAAAAAAATCCCCAGACCCCCATACCCTTTTTATGGCCAATTACTTGCAAATTAAGCCTTCAAAATGGGAACTTCTGATTTTTTTCAATTAAGATTCTAATAGGGTTCGCTGTTCGAGTCGGAACTTTTTCTATGTTAGGGAGTTTTGCTGCAAACTGAAAAGGGGAGGGGAGGGTTCGGCCCATCTCTACATGGCACCCAACAGGTAATACATAAACATAAAGTTTGCTGCCTGAAGATTCTTAAGAGGGCAAAAAAATTGTCTTCCCTGGGCCAATTCTTGAAAGGCGACTGGCGAGCCTGACAATGACATTATATATACTGTGAACTGGGCTACTACTGCCAAAATATTTGAACTGTTTGCAGAATGCCTACATTTTTTATGTTAACGTAACCCCTCCACCCGCCCCACCTTCCCATCTGCCACACAATCTTATTGGTTAGTCAGGCAGACCAATATAGTGATGTCGGAATTTGTGAGAGGGAGTGGGCAGGCTTGGCATTTAAGCAAAGCAGAGAATAGCAAAAGCTGCTGCAGTTATGTACAGGCACCTATTGAGATGTTTTTTATACGTTATTTTAAAGTTAGAGTCATTCACTGAATTGTGTGCCATCTAATCAAATAAAAAGGATACCTTAGCCAGGGCCAGATCATCAACAAAGCAACCAAGGTAGAAGCCCAGGTTCATTTTTATCTTCCCTACTGTAAACCAAGTAGATGGCACAATTAGGTAAAGTTGTGCACCAACCTGTCATTCACAATTATTTTTATAGTCAATTGATGGAATGGAGAAGGGGAGACAAAGCAGCTTCATTGCCTCTTCCTTTATTTGCTATAATCTGTCTTTAATTGCACGCCCTTAAAAAAAAAAAAAAATAAATAGAGTACATTTATATTATTTATCGTTTTTAAGGTAATGGTGGTGTCAAACTCAGATGAGCCGAAATTTCAACATCACAACCCTTTAGACCCAGCCTTATGTCTCTATTCTAGTCAAGAGTTGGAGTACGAGGAAGGTTTTTTAATGCTACGTAATATCAGTGCAAAATATTCCTTGTGTACATAACATCACGTGCCACTGATTTGCCAAATGTGTCTTAAAATTTTTAGCCAGGCCTGATGTGCTATGTCTATATATGTAAAACAACCTTTCTAAGCTATATTCACAACATTTTTATTATTGTAATGATTATGTCCATGATACCTTAATGATTACTAGTCACAATCAGTATAATTGTTAAAATATTTGCTGTGATCATGTTTTTCTGCATAAAGGCATACAGAAAAGAATACTATTAGTCTGATGCTGTGGAACTGTACTCCACTTACAGTAAAGCTAATGTGTTAAAAAATAATGGAAGGAAAATACAAAGGTGACATTACCCCTCCTGCCTCTACTTATATATTTTTTCCCTCCACATTTATCTCCTTAGTAGATTGGATCAGAAGTTAAGATGTTGTAATTAAGATTTTGCAGCAAAAGTTGCCAGATGTGTGCTCACCGGTGTTGCCTGTAGGTATTCAGCAGCCAGATTGTAGCTGTGCTCTTCCTTTACAGCTTGGATTTTCAAGTTCAGATTTAAAGAACACATTAAGTACAGGGCTAGGCATTTTACTTCCACATCTCTAAAGGTTGTACGTTACAGAATAGTCTTTATCTATTTTCATAATAAAAGCTGTTAAAGTATGCTAGATAATACAATGTATGCAGATCATCAATCTCCTCTATGCCACTGACCATCTCTGCACTCTCTAGAGGTGATTTAGCAAATTACATCCTTGGATAATATAGAATACTTGCAATTTGATATGTAGTATTTATATATACCACACATGTACTGTAAATCATGTACAATCTGAAAGCTCCCTCTAAGAAAGTGACTACAATGCAACTCTAATCAGGTAGAGCAAGGACCAGGATAGCTGCTAGAGGGAGGATTTTGCTCTCTCCTCCCAATGCCAACCAATTGTGACTGTAAGAGAGCAGGGAGAGGGGGCACCTGGTGAGAACAGACCTCCTTCTCAGTACAGGTGCCTGCAGGAGAGTGAGGGTGGACTGCTGTTCTTCCAGTTTCCCCTTGTTTTGTGAGCTGTCACCTGATCAGGGACAATAAGTGGCCTGAACATTTACCAAGCTGAGAAGAAGGTCTGAATACATGGAGGGTGGAGAGAGCAACTAGGCCCCAGAGCTCCCGTCTCCCTCTCAAAGCCCCAGAGAGCTCCATCCTATAGCCACCCTACCTTCCCCACAGGATTTCAGTTCCCCTCCATTACTTACCACCCATGGCCCCTTAGTTCATTGCACCCCACAGTGCCCCCTCACCATCTTCCCAGCTGGCTTCCGCACTTTCATCCCAGTGACACAAATGCAAAGGCAGTTCTCCTCAGATTGAAACTATTGATAAAGCAGCGGCATTTTTTCTCCCCACCGACACCAACATAGCAGCATTTTTTCCTGCTAATAATACCCATGCAGTGGTATTTTTTTTCCAGTGACACCACCGACACAGGGTCTATTTTTTTTTTTCCAGTGGCACCACCCACACGGGCATTTTATTGTCACACTGATGTTGGGACATTTCTTACTTTACCACTGTTAGTGAAATATTTTTCTGCAGGACAGTGTGTGCACCATTAACATTGTCTTAAGCTGCTGTTTTTCACTGCAACCATTTCCACTATTTTGGCAAATGCCAATATTAGCCTCACCCCCTTTACCATACCATGTCTTACTCCCATTATCAGGCCCAATTATTCACAAAACCTTCTGTATTTAGCCCCCATAGACCTCATTCACTTCATTGGAAAACCTTGTCCACAAGCTCACAGACTTTGATCGCTTTTAGTTGACGTTAACAGTGTGTGAAGGTAATGCTGTGCACACTGATGGGTTATGTACTCTTCTCATTTTTTTGTCTCCTCCTGTCTGTGTGTTCCCCGTCAGCCTATACACTTATGACGAAACCTAGTTGGCTCCTAGTGCTGCCATTTCTTCTCCCAGTCCAAATGTCGCTGTACAGTGGCAGCTGGAGGCTAATGCCATGTTTAAGTACTTTTGCTAGTTGTGTGTAAAAACACATGTACATGTTTTTTAAAGGCCTGCATTAATTTTTCTCTCATATCTGCCTGGAATTCAGCTCTAATTCATGTAGATGTTCTTTTTACATATTGGAAAAATAGGCAGCCGTAACATTAAAACCCTTCTGGAATCTTTGAGTAAGCTGGCTATAATTATGTAGATTTTCATCTTTTGAAAACCACTTTCTCTGAGTTTCAAGAAGTCCTTCAATTTACCTAATAGGTAAAGTTACTAATGGAAGTCTAAAAGCTCTTGCAGTGTTCATGTAACTGAGCAGTAAGCGAGCCACAGAGCCATGCTTCCGTCATTTACAAACACATCTGTGGATTCTAAGCAGGATCCTGACTTCTGCAGTCCCTTGCTCTCTGCCCTTTTTAAAACATTTATAGTCATCATTTTTCTTCTCCGCTCCTTTATTGCTTTGCAGACTCCTGACCTTTCTTTTTAGACTAGGTTGTCCAATCTTCAATTAAACTTGCCTGTCTACAAATGGGGTTCACTTCTAAAGCAACTAATTCTAGTGCAAACAATGAGGCTATCTCATAACACCTCTTCAAATATATAAATGATTTTCTGGGCATTGTTTAAAACACACACAACTTAGTGCTGAATTCTTACAGTTGGATGAGAAATATAGTGGAACTGTCATCCTATTGCACATACTTGTATTTAAAGCTTCCCATTTATTTTATATGTTATTCTGTGTACCTCCTGGAAAGTAGATGTATTCATGATTATTACAGCAAAACTTTCATTTTACTAAAGAAATCTTGTTTTGATAAACATGTTGCTGCTGCCATTCCTGACCGCCTCTTGAAAATGAGTTGATGGGTGTTTATGCAAACCCACTATCTACACAATCTTTATTCATTCCTATAGAAAGATCGTTCACCATTGGGATGCCTAATTGATGTTTTTTTCATAAAAAATAATGGAGACTGCAGGGCACATGTGCAAAAGAAGAAGAGCAAAGGCGCATGATAATTTCCAAAGCAAGCAATAAACATCTGAGAAAGGTTCTAATTCTTTTCCACCCTATCCAAAACTTTAAAAAAACTACATAAGTTCCACTTTAATTTCATAACATTATCCTCAATTTCCATTTTGCTTGTGTTCAAGCCAACTTACTTGCTTGTTAGAAATCATGACTTCACGAACGTTCAAGACTTTGGCACCTCTTCCTGGTAAATATATAAAAATAACACTCTCCAGAAGGCCAAAACAATTCAGGGTAATATCAAATTTACATGGCCAACCTTATAGTGAATGCCACACCTATTAGTAGTTCAGAGCATCACATTGCTGAACCAGCATCCGCGCCTGTGCATAGTACCTATTTATCCTTTTGGGTCTTTTCAGCATGGGTTTAGTGGTTCAGGTCTGCAAACAAAATGATATTACATTATTTCTTTTTTCATTTATAATTATGTCGAATTGCATCAGATATGCCAATTTAAGCTTAAAAAGCTATTGGTCAGAGAAATAATAATAATATATTTGGCACTTGGCAGCATAAAACCTGTTTCTCATAAAATAAAAAGTTTTTTAATGTCATGATTCTTCACTTTTTACGATCCCTTTTTTGTTTTACTGGACAGAGAGTATATACATAGGTCCTTTAATAAAGGTGCTATATATCTTGTGTGGCTGGAGGAGACAAGCCTATTAGAGAAAATGAACCATAAAATCTCATGTCTATGTAGATGCAAAAAACCCCACAGATAATAGGTTTTGATTTATAGACCAGAGTTAGTGATATACATGCTTGAGCTGTGGAGACTCAATCAAAATGGCAGTTTCAGCGGGCTGAGACACAGGCCGTTCTGGGGTCTTGAGGACCAGAAGTGGAAACCTGCTGTGTGGAACAAAACAATAATAGTGCCCAGTAATGTTTTTGTTGACCTATTGAAATTTAATTTGTTTACCTATACATGGAACGATTTAAAGCTGGCAAACTACTGACGCACTGCAGCAATTGCATCGCATTTAGTCAAGCAGTGTTAAAGGCTGCATATTATTACAGAGTTATGCCTAATGCACATAAAGGGCCATTCTGATGTACCGCTACACTAAACAAGCATGGAGAATTTATTGTGTCCAATCAAATTCTTTCATTTTCAAGGCAGCGCTAAGAAATATAACAGCAGCATGTGATTAGCTTTAGTCTGCTGTGAGCTGCCTGTGGACTAAGCGCTTAAATCGGTTCCAGAATCCACTTTTGCTGTCCCCAGTTAATCTTTTATGCACATCATTCAGTTGAATTTTATTGGGGCTTTTACAGAGGTTCAACTAAAATGGTACATTAACTTTCAAGATCCTGTCTTTCCAAGTATGGCATTGCTTTATAAGATGAAATTCATGGGAGCAATCTTACAGGATCTGGAAGGGTTTCATTTCTGCCTGGAGAACAGATTCTCGCAAAGTCATGCAAATTGATGATGTAGATTGTGTGGTGAAAAAAATCTATATCCTGCTGTAGCACCCTAGCTTCATGTACATGGATTATACATACAGCATGTAGTTTTGACTCTGCGCTGAGCCTATCTTTAAACCGTTACCTGTGGAAGGTAATATTATAATGGATAAATCACCACTAGATTAGTTGTGTTGAGTAATACCCTTGGGATATCAGGGATTAGAATTGAATAAGAGGAATATCAGTAGATCTTCTGCAGCCATAGCATGAAATCCAGGCTAAGCAAATATTGTAGAAATACAAATGGCATTTGTATTAATTCTTACTTTAATATTTATGCTCTTTGTTTTGTTTTATTTTGGAGTTTTTTTCAGATCTGTACAATCATACATCATTACACATCTTCTGACCTTAGGAAGGCCATGTGAAATATGTATTACTTTTTATTAAGAATAAAATGTGAATGATACATGCACAAAAGATCAGTTGCCACATCAAGATAATCTTTAAACTACATAGATAAAAAGAATGGACCACCAACGACCACCACCAATATCCATCACAATGACTATCAACAGCTTAATGCTTAAAATGGCTGATTGGTTTCTAAGGCCCCACCCATTTCTAATTGCATCTCCTTTACTTTTCCTCTCCTGCATCAGCCATTAACACCATTAAGCTTTTAATAGCCATTGGGTTGATTTACTAAAGGCAGTTCACTTTGCAAGGTAAATCACACTGTACAATTTTACCCAGAGCTTACTGAATATTGTAAAAGTTAATTTTTCAAAGGATACCCAATTGTGCGCAAGAAAAAAACAAAAAACAATGCTTTGCTTGCATGATTGGATAATATAAGTAAGCAGAGCTTCACCTCATTCACTAATCTCCCTTGCAAAAAGCATCTTCCCTTTTAGGCTGGGTTCACACTTAAACATAGATGCGGCTGACAGCAGGGGTCTGGTGTATCCATGTTCTCTGATTCAGGGACGAAGCAGATCTGCCGCAGCTGCTCCGGAAATGTGTGAACCAACTCCATAGAGAGCCAGTCACAATCTCCTGTTGTGCGAATTGGATGCAGTGAAATCCACATCCAATTCACACTAGTTTGAACTCAGCCTTAAAGTGAATATTCTATTTGTCTTTAGTTAATCAACACCATTGTGTTGGATGCTCGTGTCCTATTCTTCCTATGCATGTAGTTTTGTGATTATCTTAATATGCCAAGTGACCTTTTTATGTTTGTGAGTATTGCTCACATTTTATTCTTAATAAACAGTAATGCTTAATTTGTGAGGCCAGTATGTTCTGTGCTTTTCTGTTTATATTTAAGTGAAATTTTTTTTGCTCAAAGTTCATCTTTAATGAACTATCTAAAAAACTTAATTTAGCTTTATTGCATGCAATGAAGAAATCTGATTACAAAGCACTTGGCATGCTAGTAATTTATTATTGACACAGAACAAGTGGTTTAAATCACTGAAAATGGAAAAAGAACATTTCAGAAAATATTGTTAAATGTGTGATTTGGTGATGTTCTGGTTGTTAAAAAGACGTTATAGTGGTGCTTTGGTGTCGCACTTGGTCCCTGTAACATGTAATTTCATTGTGAGGCTCCCAAAAAACATTTTGTACACCACAGTCCACATCATCAATGATCCCTGTTAATGAAATGGTAACAGATTAACATGAAAGCGATCCTCCTGCCAAAACATCATGCTGTATTATTGTAATAACCAGAAACCCCTTAACATTTTTTCTTTCAAATAGTTTTTATTAGAACTTGCAAACAGACATGTACCTTATACCATCAGCATGTAAAAGGTAGATATAAAACTAAGTAATTTTACAAACTTCAACTTGTTTGAGGTTGACATCTATCTGCCTAGAATATTAATAACTCAACAGAAGGCTTATTCTTTTAACAAAAAGAACATAAAAAATGTGTACAACAAAAACAATAACAAAAAAGTGCCAACCATACTAAAGAATACAGCCACTCATCTGTGCTGTGGGTGATCCCACCACCTACATCATGAAGTTACTTCAGGGAAGACGTGAAACCCACATGTGCCATTTGGCCTGAAAACTATAAAAGGTTTGGGTGGTATACGCAAAGTACTTTTCATGTATATTGCAATCATATCCTATGTATTACGTGTGAAAGATTTGGGGCATTCGTTTTCCAAATAAATGTAATTATAAGACAGGCAGTATTTAGGATATGGATGATAATGTTCCGTAATTGTACTGGGTGTCTGTTAATCATAAGGTTGGGAATAGTGAAGTGGGTGGAGGGAGAGATAAAAATACCCGTAACTGGGGGGATAAGGGAAAATACAGAGTTCCAAAATCTTCGGAGACCCATACACTCCTATAATATGTGGAGTAAATGACCTTTAGCGCCACAACCTCTTCATGATGAGGTGGACGATTCTGGGTAAATCTGTAAGAGTTTGTAAGATAGTTTCTATGTAAGAGCTTCAAAGCTAGACCCCAATGATTTACACAACAGGAGTATTTAAATCCAGACTGGATAGCAATTTGCCATTCAAAGAGGAGAATAAACCAAAGTCTCTTTGCCAATTAAGCATGCTAGATGTCTTAATAATTTCCCCCTTGTGTTGCAGGGCCTTATAAAACCACGATATGCCTTTAGGCTGCATATATACAGAGGTTAAATGCTCCCAGATGTCAGCATGTACCTTAATTGAGTAGTGGGGAATTTAGAATGGAAATGGCTTAATATAAACATATAGGAGGTATCTGGTGTTTAAGAGGAAGTATTTGTAAGTTGAAAAGTTGAATAAAGGAAAAGGTGGACCTGGCAAACTCAAATGATCACCATCCCATTAAAATCATATGTCATACAATGTAAATCCCCCCTAATGAAGGAAAGCCAGGATCCCCCTAATGAATGAAAGCCAGGCTATTTCTCCACTGGGGGAAAGGACTTTTGATTTGCCAAGCAAGTGAGAAAACACAAAATATATACAAACAACCCTCACTTTTTAAAAACATCATTTTTATTGTATCTTGTTAAAATATGTCATGCAGATTAAAATCAACAGTACATAACAATCAGACAAATGTACATAGGTATCACAAGCATGTGACACCGACACGTTTCGTTACATATTCTTCTTCAGGGTACCCACTCTAAGGGTGGTAGCTACAAAAGTAAGGCCGCGTACACACGCGGGGACTGTTCGCCCAACTTTGTCTGCTGAACAGTGTTTCGGCGGACAGTCCGCCCGTGTGTGGGCTTTCAGCGGACAGTTTCAGCGAACAGGGCTTTCAGCGGACAGTTTCAGCGAACAATTTCCGAAAAACTGTCCGCTGAAACTTGGTTTCAGCGAACAGTCCCCTCGTGTGTAGGCTTGTTCGTCAAACTAAGTTCCGCGCATGCTCAGAAAGGATTTACACGCCGAAAGTTGTAATGCAGTGTATAGGACGTTGTATTTTCCGTCCCGTCGTACGTGCCGTTCACGTCATCGCGCACGGTTTCCGCAAACTGTTCGTTCGTCGTGTGTGGGCAAGTCCGTCCATGCTAATTTTGAGCGGACTGTTTGCTGAAACTGTTTGACGGACAAAGTTGAGCGAACAGTCCCCGCGTGTGTACGCGGCCTAATAAGAAAAAAATCTTAAAATTCCAAAAAACACACAAAATAAATACTGAAACAGATATGAAGAAAGATAACATATATAATTATACATAAACTATATTAGTCAGGGGGGACATCAGAGAAAAAAAAAAGGAGGGAGGGAGAAATAAATGAGGAGGAGGATGGGGGAGGCAGGGGAGAAAAAAAGAAGGGAAAAAGAACAGAAAACAAGGGCAGGGAAAGAATCCAAGGGGGGACAACAAATGAATAAGGGGCCAACAAACGTGTAGTCCCATTAGTATTGAAAAAGGAGCATAACTCACACTTACCCAAGTGAAATGTCTTTAAACGATTTAAAAGACAAAATCCTATGCATAACCCTCCCTCCCAGTGTAGGAACCTGTAAGGTTGTACAGAAGCCCCACACTTGCAGGCCAAGAAGGTGGGATTACATAACTGAAAAATAAATAAAGACACTAAACTTCCCAAAAAATAAATAAAAAAATGTAAATATAATAAACATTACCCTTATCAATCAGGGTAAACACCTGAGGCCCCTGAGATCCCCATGCCCTGCTAGATAAGGCTCCACATATATAGACATGGACGCCAACAGCAGGACGCCCTGCATATCCAGCAGCATTAAACACCATTATCCTGTGATTACTCTGAAGTAGATCACCGGCACCATTTTGGAACACCCATGAGCTGGAAAACTGATGGGTGCCATCTTGGAACACCTATTTACTGTATGAAAACAGGAAGTCATTGTGGGCTCCATGATGGAACACCCACAACCATAAAAAGGGAGAAAATAGCCATGTTGAGTGCAAATATTAATAACAAAACATAAACGTGTAACAAATATTCTCAAAAGCCATGAATCAGCAAACAGACTGTTTACTAGAGAGAGGTACTCACTGCAGAAGATGACGAATGTTAAGCAAATGACTTAAATACATCATTGGCTATAAATCCCTGCCAATATGGCAGGGTACCTAATGCCAGTTGTCACAGGAAATGCATCCAATATCAAAATCCCAGCCTTCCTTCATTAGTGAAATTTACATTATATGAAAGTTGTGTTGGAGCCATGTGCTTAACCTAAAGGAAGGAATCAAGTGTTCATATATTTGCAGCAGGATATCATTATGGGCCATTGCTGACTCCTCATTGGTGGTAGTGTTTAAGGCTGCCCAGGCCTGCAAGGGTGGCATCTATAGAGGGGAAGGGTGAATAACACAAAGGGTATTGTGTGAGCTTAGCTTACAGCAAAGAGGGTAGATCTCTATGCTGAACCACTACTCTTTCAATTGCAACCTGGAGTTTATCAGTTTCCTGCCTGATGAACAATATCTCTACCGTTCATATCTAGCTATATGGGATATTCGCTTTTAATGAAAGACAGTGGTTTAGGATAGTTAGATTCAAAGGTGGCTGAGGTAGGGAATGCAAAAAGCTACCCCTGAATATTGCAAACTCTTAGTTGCCAATTTGATAAGGGGAATATTGTTGTTTGAACATATTTTAAAGGGAAGTGTACTTCAAGTAAAAATCTTAGGTCTCATGCACATTGTTTTATCGTAAACCATGTTTGTACTGATAGGAAAAATATCTGCATTAAAAACTCACCACAAGCTAAATTTTTTCAAAAAGTTTAGATGAGTTTAGCAGCATTTGGTATTCGGTCATTTATTTCATTGGCCAGAACTTATTCTGACTATTGAAAGGAATAAATGCTAAATGTGCCCAGTGTTTAGGCATCGCGTTTAGCATTGTTTGTTGTTTTTTATGCCCAAAAGCTCCTCTCCTGAATGTGATTCTTCTGCATTCAGGAGAGGAACATTTCACTGCCTCTAAACTCTGCTGCTTTCAAACTCTGGACACATAGGCTTTTACTGAGTTGAGTTTAGGGGATTTGGAAAAAAATGTCAAAAGCTCATAAACGTGAGTTTAGGAGCTGCAGTGTGCATGATTCCTTAGACAAGTGGATGCCCCATTGTCAAAGGAATAATCATTATATGAACAACAAACAGGCCGAGGAGAATGAGGACTTTGGTGCATTACTCTAATTTAATAATACCTTTATTAACTGGGCTTATGTACAGCTACTAAAGTAACTGGAAAGGGACTGACCTCTATCTGGAAATTGAGCTTTGCGTTTTTCAGAAGTTCATATAAAATAACAAATGTTCACTATTTGAATAAAGGTTCACTTTAACCTCTAGAGATCCGCGCTATAGCCGAATGACGGCTACAGCACAGACCTGCTTTGCCGGGACTACGTCTATTGACGTCGTCCCGTGCACGAGCGGCCTA
Organism: Lithobates pipiens; assembly: GCF_037356315.1. Classification (NCBI taxonomy): domain Eukaryota; kingdom Metazoa; phylum Chordata; class Amphibia; order Anura; family Ranidae; genus Lithobates; species Lithobates pipiens. Next base: position 93,433,937 of record NW_027507758.1, read on the forward strand.
CGCGCCCCCTGAGGCGCGCTCTGTGATTGGCGTGTCTATGAGGCTCGTCTGATCATGGATCGGAGCAAGGGGTCGATACCGACCCCTTACCACGTCATCAGCTGTCAGCCAATGACAGCTGATCATGTGACACAACAGAGCCGGTAATCGGCTATTTAAAAAAAAAGAGCCGATCACCGGCGGCCGTGATCGGGACATCAGTCCCGATCACGGCCAGCATATCAGTGCCCACCTGCCCCCTGACAGTGCCACCTATATAATAAATAAGTGCCACCCATCAGTGCCCACAGTGCCACCCATCAGTGCCCACAGTGCCACCTATCAGTACCCACAGTGCCACCTATCAGTGCCCACAATCTGCCTCAACAACAGTGCTGCACCCCAGTGCCACATATCCGTGCCCATCAGTGCAATCTACCAGTGCCCATCAGTGCCCATCAGTGCCACCCATCAGTGCCCAGCAGTGCCACCTATCAGAGCCACCTATCAGTGGCACCTATCAGTGCCCATCAGTCCCATCTATCAGTGGTACCTATTAGTGCCCCTTAGTGCCATCCATCCATGCCACCCATCCGTGCCACCCATCAGTGCCATCTTATCTGTGCCCATCTTTGCCCATCAGTTCCGCCTTATCTGTGGCCATCAGTACTGCCTTATCTGTGCCTATCGGTGCCACCTTATCTGTGCCTACTAGTGCCGCCTTAACTGTGCCTATCAGTGCCCACCAATAAAGCCTATCAGTGCCCACAGTGCCACCTATCAGTACCCACAGTGCCACCTATCAGTGCCCACAATCTGCCTCAACAACAGTGCTGCACCCCAGTGCCACATATCCGTGCCCATCAGTGCAATCTACCAGTGCCCATCAGTGCCACTCATCAGTGCCCAGCAGTGCCACCTATCAGAGCCACCTATCAGTGCCACCTATCAGTGCCCATCAGTCCCATCTATCATTGGTACCTATTAGTGCCCCTTAGTGCCATCCATCCATGCCACCCATCAGTGCCACCCATCAGTGCCATCTTATCTGTGCCCATCTTTGCCCATCAGTTCCGCCTTATCTGTGGCCATCAGTACTGCCTTATCTGTGCCTATCGGTGCCACCTTATCTGTGCCTACTAGTGCCGCCTTAACTGTGCCTATCAGTGCCCACCAATGCAGCCTATCAGTGCCCACCAGTGCCGCCTCATCAGCGCATTTCAATGAAGGAGAAAAATGACCTTTTTGCAAAATTTTATAACAAACTATGAAACATGATTTTTTATTTTTTTTTATTCTGCATTTTTTTTTGTTTGTTTAGCAAAAAATAAAACTCCCAGCTGTAACTAAATACCACCAAAAGAAAGCTCTATTTGTGGGAAAAAAAATTATAAAAATTTCATTTGGGTACAGTGTTGTATGACCGCGCAATTGTCATTCAAAGTGAATCAGCGCTGAAAGCTGAAAATTGGTCTGGGCAGGAGGGGGGTTTAAGTGCCCAGTAAGCAAGTGGTTAAGTAGGGAGGTTCAGTAGTTGCAGTTAAAATAAGAAGCTTCCTTTAGTGGTGTATCTACAAATCTCTTTATTTAACACGGTAATGAAAATGTGGAAGATCAAGAATTTGAAAATGTGAATGCCAAATTAAGAATTACTTTAAGATAATGACTGCATTATTATGGCCAATTAAAGTATATCTAAGGCTCCTTTCACATGGACGCCTCTATTTGGAAGGCTCTGCTTACTCAGCAGGGGATCGCCCCGCTGATCCCGGCTGAGTAGGCGGGTGACAGGCCCATTTCCACTCACTGTGCAGATGGACCTGTCAGAGCCCCGCTCTCCTCAAAGGGGAAATTGGGTGAAAACAGATTGCCTGTCCATTTTCATCTGATCTGCCAGACGGATGGAAAATAGGACCACCATCCATCTGGATTTGGCGGACAGGATCGGATAGAGGCAAATGTCAGCTGTCATGTCACCACTGACATCAGTCATTCCATAGGGGGAGAATGCAAGGTCCAATCAGGTCCACCCAAAAAACTGACATGTGGACCTGATCGGACAGTGCTTGAGAAAGGGGCCTTTGACATTTGTGTCTCATTAGGGAAGTCTCCTCTTAGACAGCTGTCATCAAAACAAGTGTCCCTATTAGAAGATTACCCCTCTATTCCTGCTCTGGTGGCAAATTTAGCATTTTCTAATTTTTATTTCCAGTGACATTGGTTCTCAGTACAATTATAGAAAATGAATCCCTAACTGGGAGACCATAAAACATGGGTTCTATCCCTTCACCATTTTAGCTAAATCTAAACAAAAAAAAAAAGTTTTACCTTCTTGTGTACTTCAAATAACTTTTAAAAGTATATTTTTTAAATACTATAAAAATAATTTAAAAAAATCCCAAATGCTACTTTACCTCTGATCAATAAATATACAGTGTCCAACTGAAAATTCACAATTAACAGTGTCCATGATCATCTTCTACACCATCATGCTGATAAAGAGAACGTGCTGCTTTCTCTCATCCACTTCTCCCTGTGTACAGCTGCTCCTCTGTGGCTGGTGCATGAATCACCAGAGTGTGCCCCCTCTGATGTCTGCACACTCACCAAACTCTGTGGACATGCAAACTATTGAGACTCCATGCAAACTGGCTTAAAAAACATTGCTTCTACAGGAGTTTTGTGTTTTGCCTGTAGAAGCAACTAAATGTTATCTTATGTGTCCATGCACATTAGGACCCTTCTGGTTCGCCTTTCTGATTGGAGCTCACTTGCAGAAAAAAACGTAAGACTCTCCTAAACTGGTCAAGACTTTGTACAAAAAATGCTCTGTATGAGCGTTTTTACTCCCAATAGAACAGATGTTTTTTTAAGCCCAGTGTGAATGGAGCCTAAGCCCTTGTACACACGGTCGGAGATTCCGACAACCAAATCTGTCGGATTTTGTCCGTCGGATTTTGTCCGTCGGATTTTGTCCGACGGATCTATTCCGAAACTGTTGCATACACACGGTCGGACAAAGTTGTCGGAAAATCCGATCTTTCAGAACGTGATGACGTAATTTTCGTTATGATGGGACTACGTTCAGGCTAGTAGCCAATAGCTTTGATGTAGGAATTTGATCTAAGCATGCATGGCACTTTGTCTGATCGGAATTCTCTACACATGATCGGAGTATGTCCGATCGGAGCATTTTGACAGAAAATATTTCCGGCAAGTTGGAAAATTTGGTCCGACGGATATTCAGACGGAAACAGTCCGATGCAGACCACACACAGTCGGAATATCCGACAAAACGCTCCGATCGGACACATTCCGTCGGAATCTCCGATCGTGTGTACAAGGGCTAAGAGTCATAAGCACTTGTGTTCCGATGCCTCTGGCACATATAGACATCCTGGATATGCACTCCTCTGGTCCTCTCCTCCTTCAACACTCTTCCATTGCAAAATCAGAGTCCTATTGTTGATATTTCTCCCTCATATGAAAGGACAGACAGACAAGGGGAATTCATATAGCGTAAATACACAAATTGGTTGCACTCACCTATAAGATATAATGGATAGATAAATCCCCCAAACACCTGACATGGGTTCTATCCCTTCACTATTTTAGCTTTGCTGTATTGTGTACTTCAGATCATAATGTCAAAAGTATATATATTTAAATACTTTAAAAATAAGCAATTTTTAAAAGCACATACAGTACAGTATTTAAATAATTTACATACACTATCACAAACACTTATGGATAAACTGATCACAGGTTTTGTGATCTTAAAAGCTATAATATGACCATAGATTTCATTTAATGGAGAGAACTTGAATTGTCTAGTTCTTCAATTCGCCAAAAGGGCCTATTCATTTGGTAACATCAAATCCCCATATTTTGACTTTATTGTTGTTCCTGGTGAGATTTATGAGAGGGCACACACTGACGGATTCAGTGTAGGAGTTAATGGGTTTCATGGCATCAAAGAGAACTTCTGTAGTGCAGAATGAAAAATGCATAAAAGCACTTAGGAAGAGTTCAGCTCCATAGCTGTGCATTTCATGGATCACCCAAAACAGATGTTTGAAATAAGATACCATTTTGTCTTGGTCTTGTGAATTTTCCACTTAAAAAAAAATGTTCAACTTAATCTATCAACATGGAGGCTTTCTGCTTTACCTAGTAATCCTGTTATTTAATAAGAATATTTAATGTGACTCATTTTAAAATACAATGACAGCAGTCTTTACGGTGTGTATATAAAGCATGATGTTTTTATATATGGGAATTACAGATTTGTAAATGTTTGCAGTTTCTATAGCTTGTGTTGATAGGGGATACTTGTGTGCTAAAGTAAAAAATGAAATGTACTTGTCAAAATATCTGAACTAAGATTTGCCTGTAACCCATTACTATCAGTCAGTTTCCATTTGGCATTTTAACAGGTGTGAAAATTAAAGGACAAGATCCCTTTAATTGACTTTACACTATCAAAATCCTCCTTAGTCCTCCTAAGTATCTACAATTAGGTCCATGCCAGTCTCTGACCACTTCTACATAGAAAGGTCGCATAAAAACCCAGAAAAATAGTAATTTTAAATGTTTACATGCAGCATTTTTCTTTTTTTTTTTTATTAACTTACAATGTGCCTTTGAACCTGCTACCAAATTTGACTTCTTCAGGAACAGTCAATTTCCATAGTATAGTCTTCTCCCTCTTTTTTCCACATCATAGCCCTCTCTTCATCTGGGAGTGTATATTATTGCGGGCCCAGCTCTTCTTGCCCTTCTTCTAACCCCCTTTGTAACACTTTATGTAGCAGCCACAGGAGAAGCAATGGGAATACTAGAGAGTCCCTTGTGTGATTGCTCTGAGTCTGCTGGGGCTGATTATTTCACATCTGAGATGTTGCTGCCCAACAGCAGTCTCAGTGCTTTTGGATGTCTACACGAGGGAGGCTTTTGCAGGCAAATAACATACCTAAAATGCATTGAATGTAATTATAATCTCTTGTTTAAATGCATGGACTGGTGGCAGGGTCTCGTTAAGGTAAATTCAAGATGATCCTGTCATTTTCTACTTTTTCTCTTCCCCACCTACTCTGCTCCCCCACTCACTGATACTTATGAAACTTGGGAAGTATTTTCCTAAAGGTAAAGCAATATAGTTAATACTATGAATGTGCTTCTTTGAGGCTAGGTTCAAACTACTGCATTTGCAAGCTGTCTGTTAAGTTCAGCTGGGATTTTGTTCTTTGTCTCTTTCTCTGTCGTTTGACATGTGTCACCCTTCCATGTTCTCCTTGCTGTTAAGACCAGTTATAAGTTAGGGCATGCCGATGCCGTTTGTAGTGTTGGGAGCGTGCAGATAATTCTAAATGACACCTCCACACATTTACTAATGCATGCTTTTTTATGTGCACCAAACTGCCTGCTGCCACAGCACCATGTCCTTCATTGTGGAGAATTTTTTAAATAGGGTCAGGGACTTCATTATTGCATTTCTCGCACATATGAAAGTCTATTGAAATGACTGGGGTGTTCTACATGTGCAGAAGCAAATATGCTCTCGGTGGCACCTGTAGGTTTGAATCTAGCCTAAAAAATAAACCTGAAAGTACCCTACAAAAAAGAGGAGGAATGTTTACCTTCACGGCAGGTTGTGTGGTAAAATTCCACTCTTTTAAAGAACCCTGGGCGCTACTACTATAAACTTCCAGGTGGGTCAAATATCCAATTTCCAGGTCAATGTGCTCACTGTGGTTTTTCTTGCCAATACAAAAGTCACTACAATACATGATAGTGACATAGGGAGGATCCAAAATGGACAGCGGTGGACAGTGAAGGGGATTTAATAAAACCGGTGCATACAGAATGTGGTGCAGCTGTGCATAGTAACCAATCAGCTTCTAACTTCTGCTTGTGCACTTAAACTTAGACAATAATACATAAAAGTTTATTGGTTACTATGCACAGCTGAGCCAGATTCTGTGTGCACCTATTTTAGAAATCTGCCTCCAGTGATTCTTTGTAGTGCCTGCTGTTAGAATTTTAGCATAGATTAATAGGTATAGCCTAGTAATAGGTTCACCTATTAATAAATATATATGTATATATATATATATACACATATGTACACATATGTGCTGTGTGTGTGTGTGTGTATATATATATATATATATATATATATATATATATATATATATATATATATATATATATATATAGAGAGAGAGAGAGAGAGAGAGAGAGAGAGACAAAAATAATGATAAAAAAATAGTATCCCTTTTCACAACACTGTATTCTTATATTCGATTATCTGACTTAAAACCCAACAGTTGAGTAAACGGTTTGCAGTATTAAATTACACTAGTGTGCAGATGCAGATATATGATAAGTGCATCTGCGTCACTAGATATAATTTTAATCCATAATTATACCTTGTTCACCCAGACACGGAGGTTAAATGTCTTCCTACAGCCAGACTGGGTGATCAACTGCCCTTCCCACCTTCTGTGGCTATGTCCACCCGGGAAACAGAGGTCTGTTTCAAAATGATTTAGATGGGTCAATTGCTTGATAAGGAAGTTCATTAGAATCATTCTAATCAAGATTTCAGACTGTCTCCGTAAGACAGAAATCATTAGCGTGGGGTTGCTAATGAGGATTAAAGGTGCTATAGCAGACATTTAGCAATGATGAAAGTAGATTCTACTTAAAACACAGGCTAATCTTCTTGAGGCTCATGGCCTGCTAGAAAGAGGTGAAACAGCTGTACGCAACGGTTTTAAAATTGCTTAGCAACACATTATGTCTACTTATACAAAATTGTGATGAATAATTGGAAAATTGTGCTAAGAATTTAAATCTGCCACATAGAATTACTCATGGTGTAATTTTTATAAACAACCCTTTCGCAGCACAATATGATTCCGTGAGGTGCAATTTTCAGAAAGTATTTAGGATGTCTTTCCCAGTGGGTAGGGCAGCCCATTGACATAAATGGGCTGCCCTACCTGCAGAGCACAGCTTGCACCTCAAACAAGTGTGAGCTGGGACTAACAGTCAGACACATGTGGAAGAATTTAAAAAAGAGAAACTGTGTATAGTCTTCTGTCCACCTAAGCCATAGCTCAACATGTTTGAACACGATCTAAAAGGTTAGTTACAAGAATGGCACTGGAGTATCCATTATTCAGTTCTAGGTAGACAGGACAGTGAATGCATTTTATACTGAAGGGTGTACACATAAATACTGTTTTGCAGGATATTGGATTGGCTTTCCCGTTCTATGTACATTTAATGTGCTAATTCTGTCTTGGTAATTTTCAGAAACTGGTAAGTTAAAGCAGTGGTGCAATGCATACTAGCTCATAATGCCTTTGTCTTGTAGGTTGTTTTTTTTTTTTTTTTCAACGTATACAACCACTTTCATAGTTTCATAGTAAGGTTGAATAAAGACACCAGTCCATCCTGTTCAACCTGAGCGATTGTCCCTATCCCTGTACATTCACATCAGTCCCTACCCTGAAGGAGCCCACAATCCAAGGTCCCCATTCATATACTAGGGCCAATTTTGGACAGAAGCCAATTAACCTACCTGCATGTCTTTGGATTGTGGGAGGAAACCAGAGTACCCGGAGGAAACCCACACAGGCAAAGTGAGAACATGCAAACTCCAGGCAGGTAGTGTCGTGTTTGGGATTCGAACCAGCGACCCTTCTTACTGCTAGGTGAGAGTGCTAACCACTACACCATTGTGCTGCTATCACTTTAATGTTCATTCCTGGGGGAAATTGAGGGTTATAGAATAGGAGGGCAAGTGGACGAATCTGAGAAATCAACTCTGTGGGGCCTTCGAGACCCCCCCTTAGAGAAAATGAATGAGACCGAGTTGGGACCATAATCGCAGGGCGTGTTTTAGGATGGCACCACGTGAGGTAGTCCAGGGTGAAGTGTGAAACTGCCAGGTTCAAAGCAGTTCTAGCTGCATCCAGTTTGGCTATGGGAGTGGACTTAGGGTCGTGTTTGTGTTGTTTGCTAAGGCTCAGGAATTCCTTTTTCAGGTGCTCTATGTCAGCCCTGTGGGCTCGATGGATTTGGGATGATATCTATATTAATTTTCTCGGATGGTGGCTTTGTGAGCTGCCCAAGTTTAGCTGAGAAGTATCACAAGTTTAAGATGAAGTTAGTCAATCCTGACAGCTTTAGAAGGTTAGACGTGTAGAAGGAGGGGATCAGTGTGGAGTGATTGTCAGTCCTGGAAAGTGAGAAGGGGCCGGTACCAGTTAAGGTTTCAAAGACTCTGAGGAGTCAAGTCAGGGTTTGGTAAGGAAATCAAGTCCTAAACAAAGTTAGGATCATGCAGCTTGGAGCCTTCTCTGAGTCCTGTCGACATCAGGGAGTCCTTGGACCTCTTAGTTTTAGGTTCCTGCCAAAGAGGGGTGATCAGGCTTCTCGGAAGTTGACGTTTTGCTGCTCCAGCAGCAAGCTCCGGTGGTGGGGATGTGAGTGCTTGTGAGATGAGGCCCAGGTGGAGAAGTCGTTTTTCTCCTTCCTTGTTCTTGTTTGTAAACTTGAGGTTGAACGGGAATAGCCACCAATATTTGATTTCCTTTTGGGTCAGCACTGACAGTAAGGGTTTCAGTGACCTCCGCTTCTGGATGGTGGATGGCGATCTGTCTGCAAATATCTGGATAGGGTGGTCTTGAAACTTTAGCTGGAGTGCAGGGGGAGTCCGTTGCATAACCTCCTTGACTGAAAAATGTGAGATTTCACCACTATATAATCTACTACATCTGTACCATCGATCTAGGGGGCCTCAGAGCTCTGTGAGCATGGTCCAGTTCTAGCCTGTGCTGTGGGATGCCTGGGATAAGGTCCTGGATGAGGGAGCGTACAAAAGTGGGGGCGTCTGTTATAGTTTCTGGGATCCCCTTTATCTGAATGTTATACCTCCTTCATCTGTTCTCAAGGTCATCCATTTTAGTGTGGTCTCCAGTTGGTCCCGGAGGTCTTGTATGCAGTCAGTATTTTGGTTATCCCTGGCTACAGTGGCATCCAATTTGTTTTCAATCACTTTCATACGTGAGCCTAAGTTCTGGAGGTCAGCTTTGATGTCCAGTGATTTTGGCTGCTGTAAAAGATAGGCCTTGATCAAGTATTTCAGAGAATTTGTCAAACATGGAGGCAGTGTCAAAGGGGGGGTCAGGATGGGGAACCATGAAGGCCTCCCTGCCCTGTTGCTGCACAGGGCCTGCTTCCATAGGAGCGGTGTGGAGCTCCTGGTCTATGCAGCCATCTTGGAAGCCTCCGCACATGCGCCATTAACCTCCCTAATGCATTAAGATAGAAAAACATTCTGCCTTTACAATCACTTTAAAGTAATATTAGAGGCTGAATTAAAAAAACAAAACAAACATGTCATACTTGCCTGCTCTATGCAGTGGTTTTGCACAGTCCTCCTTCTCTCAGGTCCCCTGCTGGAGCTTTTGTCCCCTCCCACTTGCTGAGATCCCCCACAGCAACCATTTTTCTATGGGAATATCCGAGCAGGCTTGCTCATAATCCACTGCCCTGCATGTCCATTCCCATGCACACAGCCACTGTTCTGCCCCACACCTTCTCTTTTGTCATTGACTCACTGGCTGTGATTGGCAGCAGCCAGTTGGCCAGTTTAAGAATGAACTTGAATAAACTCAAGTTAAAAACACCTCCACACAACCAAGACAACAAATAAGAATGTGTGGTTGTCATTGGGATAGGAAGGATGTGCTAACTTCTCCCCTCCCTACTAAATAAATGTGTTTTTGTTGCTGTCTCTGTTCCCATCAAAGAAATATCCCATTGTTTTCTGTACTTGGTATACTCTGTTTTCCTCCCTATGTACAGAACTAAAAAGAACACCTTTGATGAAATTGGGCTTTAAAGCAAAGAGTGCAATAAGCTGGTAATCTAATACAGGAAAAAAAAAACTTTTTTTCATGGACATTTATTTTTTACTTTCAGCAAAATCTGTAGGTGACACAGTTTTGTCTGCAATTTTAAAGCCAACCTTGCACTCCAAGCAAGATCACCTTTTTTTTCTGAAGTCCCCTTCCCCAAGCTTTCTAACTTCCACATAAAAAAAAAAAAAAATGTGGAGGGAAAAATGTTGGCATATATATACACATATATACATCTTTCAGGGGAATTCTGAGTAACCTGCAGGGTGACATTTGATCACAGTACATACATTTCTATATGGTTGGAAAATATCTGAAGGTCAAGTAGATGACAGGATTTGCAGCTGTAGGGTTTCAGATGACCATCACCTACTGACTAGGGCTTAAAGTAAAACTACAGGAAAACTTTTTTTTTTTCTAATTTAGTTTGGATAGCGGATACGGGAGGATTATAACCCCTGTAAGGTTACTTTTTGCCATGTTTGTCCTATTGAGATTTCCCTTCACTTCCTATCCCATGGCTAAACAGGAATTGAGAGGAAATCTCTGCAAATTAAGGGAATCCCTTGGGGACCCTCAGATCACCAGAGCTAGTTTAACCATTGAAAGATTTCCCCTCTATTCCCCAAAACATGAGATTTTCTTTTCACTTCACTTCAATGATAATGGTACACAGGACAAATAGAGAGAGTGACTTTTTGATATATTTTTTTTGTTGCATCAGCATTAGGGTGTATCAGTGTATGGTATAGTTTTGCATCAGTGTATGGTGTATTTCCTTAGTGCAAAACTTTTGCATTTGAGAAATATGTCATAGCTATGCATTGGTAAAAGTCAATGTAAACAATCTTCAGCATTTACAAGAGTGCAGCTGGGTACAGACATTTATTCAGATAGCAAGGATAACTTGCTACAAATTTGTGACAGTGTTGAATTGTAAGTCTTGTTAACTTGCTGCTGTCAGAAACCATTAAATCAAACTGCGACAGAAGTACAGTTAAATCACACTTGTTTAATAATAAAAGTAAAAAGAACAAATGTAGTGAAAACATAAGCAAAGTTCAATAACCGGATCGGATAGTCAGCCAAGCAGAAGTCAGGGATCAAAGTAGTAGAACAGCAAGCAGGGTCTGGAGCCAGAAGGGATGTCGGCAAAGCCAGTCTTTAAACAGGAACGCAGGAGATAGTTTCTTGCAATGTGCCCAAGGCGAAGGCAGAGCTCCTCTGGACTGGATAGCTTAAGTAGGGAGGACTGACCAGCAGGATCATCAACAACTGGGTAACTGTGGAGAGAGATGGGAATTGGCAATTAGCCGACAGTTGAACTGAGCTTAGAGAAGGAAGGGCTGAGCCCAGCCATGACAACTGCACATTTTCACTGGTAAGTTGTACACTTGCCGAGCACTTGAAGCACAAGTTCCAGTTGACACTTTTACAATTTGTAGTAAATTTGCATGGCAAGTCAAGAAGCAAAGAGCAAAGTGCAAAGTTGCAGTGGTGCAAGAGCAAAGTTGCAGTGGTGAGCTTACAAGAGCTCTGCAGGTCACAGTCTCCCCTGTGGTGGGATGACTATTGCACAACATAACAACATTAAGTGCTACGCAAACTGTTGGAGCAATATAAATCCTTTATAATAATAATAACTGAACCAGAACTTGCAGCAGACCTGCAGAATATTTGCAAATAAATTTGATCTGGAGTCATGCAATGCAGGTTTGCTGTAATTGCACAATCAACTTGTGAAGCCTGACAAGTAAGAATGAGCTCAGGCATGTTCGCAGCCGCACGTGCAGAGCCTGCCAGAAAGTCGGCATTGTGGATCGCTTATCACAAGTAGTGAGACATTTTCCCGTTCTGCAGCTACAAAGATCGGGATATGTCTTACTGCCTGTGATTAGCACTGTGCAGAGCCCATCAGGAAGAAGGCACTGCACATGCGATTGGGAACACGCCTGAGCTCATCCTTACTGGCAAGTCTAGCAATAGCTTAATAAGTAATTTTCAAACTTGCAGGTCAATTGCTTGCTATCTGGGTACTTGTATGGCTGTATGTGGCACCTGTGGCTCCCCCCAATGTGGGAAAATGCCCACATTTTTACTACCACCATTTTTGTATGCCACTTTCTGTCCATATTAATGAGGCTGAAGAGGTAGACATGAGCAAATTTAAATACAATTTTATCAAAAAGCGCATATAGATAATTTGCCTCACAATTATGTTTGCATGCATTTCTCTAGGTGCTCTGATTCCATGTACCAACCAAAAACATACCTTCTTCTGACAATACAGCCCCTTGTGTGCTTGTATGTTAGAGACGACAGATTATATATATATATATATTTTGGGAGCTACTTAAATGGTTGTCAGCCTTTTACAAATAAGGTAATTGAAATAAACAATAGATACACTAAAATTATTTATTTACTGATCTGATAAAGCCTTTCACTAATAAATAATAATTAAAAGTAATTTTTAAAGCATATACCTAGGTGTAAATCTTAATGACAATGTTTGTATTTTGTTTATCTTGAATACATACCACAGACTTTTAATACCAAGGGATGCTGACTGAATATAAAATAAGAGTTTAAAGGCTTTAAGCCATTCTCACGCTGCCTTTTTGTTTATTTAACTCGATAACGCTGTAGCAGGAGGTACATAAAGACAGTGGCATGTTTACTCTTGGTGCCCTTTGATAAAACTGTTTTTTATAGCCGCATGCAGCTGGCATATTTGGCATCCGCAGGGTTAAACCATAAACCGCCGTTGCGCGCTTACCTTATTTCAAGGTTCTTGCATATACTGTATTTATGTAGCGGTAATTACTGCTGCTACATTAGCTTCAAAACGCATTTCCTTTTTGGGCTCACCCTTTGTTCTGTGATTCTGGAAGGCTGGCTTTCTATACCCCCATTAATACAATGGACAAGAAGCTGGGAAGATTTAATTAGATCCAACTGTCCATTACACATGCATGGTAATTTCATGCATTCTAATAAGCTGGGTCACGGCACAGTTTCTGCTCAGCTGCCTGCGCTGAAGAGCTGCCGAGACGAGTGCAAAGAAATGCAATTATTGACTTTTTGTCTGGCTGATCCAAAACATTAATAATGTATACAATTAAAATACTGATTTATTTCTTGCCAGATTTGTTTTGGCAAACATCGTAGTTTGAGTGAGGGTTATTTTATGTTCTAAAGAATTGTGTTCTAAAGGGCCAGATATAGTACTTGTTACAACCTAGATATTTTTAGGCTAATAAGATATTGTTGTTTAAATTAGGAAATCAGAAATGTGATGTTCAGCTAGCAAGTTGCTGTAAGATATTCGCATGCAGATTTTAACAAAAATGTCTAGTAACGGGTAATGTTATAATATTGATATTAGACTTTGCACGACACGTGCAACAGTTCAACTATTTCACTAGAACACACTCTAATGTCAAAGCTGCTTCAAACAAATAAACATCCTGTGGTTTGCCAAAATAAATTAGATTATATTCATCAATTGGACACAAAAGGAGACCATGGTGGCCAAAAAATATTTATTCAAAACCTTTAGTATGTTTCTTTTTTCCTACCTTTTCCAAAGATTTAATGTAGTTTAGACTGCTTACTAGAAAATCCTTACTACAGTACATTTTATTATTCCACTGCTTTTTCTCTAAATTCTGCTTAAACAGCCACCCCAAAGTATAAATACAAAAATAATTACTAATGAAAATAGGATAACCCAGAGCTATAATAATATAAACGATCTACATGTAAACATAAATGTGAAAACATGAGGTCCTAAACCCCCACTCAGATCTGCATAGTAAAGTCCAATAAATAAAGTCCAAAATATGATGATCTAAATTAGGGGTAGTCAACCTTAAAGGGGCAGAGATTGACCTGAACAACATGGGAGAAGTCAAAGATCACTGGGCAGTGTCACCACCTCACACCTGATTTAAACCTCTAAGTGCCATACTACTGTGTCACAGTCATGTGCATTGCATGGCAATCACTGGTTTAAATTAGGTGGTGAGAAGGGAATATAAGCTCTGCACAAACTGTTGGCGTTATATAAATCCTGTGTAATAATAATGTCCTTAGGGCTCGTTCATGCATAAAGTTGAGGGGTGGTAAAACAGCAGGATATCCTAGAAGTCTATGGCTAAGTGCAGCAAACCTGCAGGAAAGCTGCAGATACACTTTACCTGCGGTGTGGGTAAACCGCATCACATTAGTGTGAAAACAGCCATCTACTAATATGCCCAGTGTATTGCTTCACACTGACCTAAAGATCTCTTCTTTCCTGCTGCTGGCACCACTCTGGACACCACTAGCTAGGATAAGAGGTGGAGTGCAGTTGGTATCACTCTGCATGGACCAGGAGCCAGCACTTCAAAGAAGGCATTGGCTTTTGCAGCTCTTGCTCCCTACTACAACTCCAACTTTACAACTGGTCCCTCTGCATTGCACTCTGCTTGATACTCTGGGATGGTGGGTCAGCAAGCCCAGACCATGATCTACCAGTCTCTGAACTACTGGAAGATCTTAAGAATTTATAGAAAAGGCTCACCAGATTTACATGACCCCTTATTTCTAAGCAGGTTATGAAGCACCTTAACCATTTCCCGACTGATGCATATGTATACTTCCTTGGGAAGTGATGTCCATATCTCAACCATCACTGCGGCTGCAACCACAATCAAGATATCACTTTTTAGAGCTGGCAATTCCCTACATAGTAAATAGGCTACCGATCACTTTTACTTGTAAAGACAGGGGGAGGGGGTCCTCATCCTGTCTTTACCAGGCTCTCTCCATCGGGAAGCCTGGTAGTTGATGCACTGCACAGAGTGAGAGAAACTCTCCCCTCCCCCAACTCTCTGTGATGTCAAAAGCGGAAGCAATGAGAATCCAGTAATTTTCGGTTTTGGTTTGTGTACTTACAAGCCCTTACCAGCTTGTAAAGCATCTGATCAAGCCGATCTCAGTTTGATCAGATGCTTTGGAGGCCAGAGGAGAAATACAGAGTCTAATAGACCCCAGATTTCTCTATAAATAGGACCTGTCATGGCCCATAATATCACAAGGGATGTTGTTATTCCCTTGTGATAGCAACAGAATTGATAAAGAAAGAAGTACATTGTAAAAGGAAAAAATTTGAAAAGTTGCATTCATTTTTTTTTTTTACCTAAAGTGCATTACTTTACATTTTCCTCTGTTGAACCTCATTTGCTTTGTAGTTGCCCACATCTCTATTTTATCAAGGTCTTATTGTAAATTTGCTATATCTTGTTGTGAGGTCAGTACCCTGCTTAGTTTTGTATCATCAGCAAAAAACTGAGATTGAACTATTTTTTTTTAACTATTTTGACCAACCTCTATGAATAAGTTAAACAGAATTGGTCCCAGGACAGAGCCTTGGGGTACCCCACTCACAACTCGTTAACATTCAAAACATATGCTATTTGGACGCTCTCCTGTAACCATTTCTCTAAGCAGGTACATACCCTATCATCAATGCGAACAGACCTTAATTTCTAAATTAACTGTTTATGGGGTATCTTATCAAATACTTCAGCGACATCTAGTTACACTACATTCACAGGCCTTTCTTTATCCAGAATACAGCTCACTTCCTCAGAAAATGTTAACTGGGCTGTCTGGCAGGAACAATTCTTCATGAATCCATTCTGGTTACTGCTAATATGGTTTCCACAGCAAATTCTTGAATATAGTCCCTTATCACCCCTCCAAAAGTTTGCATACTTTTGATGTTAGGCTGACTGGCCTGTAGTTTCCAGTATCTTGGCATTTTTTGAATACCACTTTTTACCAATCAGCTGGTACCATTATGGTCAGTCTATTGTGGACTTCTCTTTTTAAAAGTGCCAGTTGACTTACCATTATGCCACCTCTCTAGACTCAATGCTTTCTGAATGACTGGGTTCCACTTGAACCAATATACACATTTGATTCAGACATCACTTGATATGCACTCTTTTCAGTTAATTTCAGCAACAACCACACCAATGTGTTACCAGTTCTAGGAAAGGTACTGCTTCAGCTCATAAAAAAAAAATTCAGTTACACATCATTTGAGATTATGATTCCTACCCTTATTTGTGCCTGGAGTTTAACTCAAGTCAGTCATTGTAAACTCTTGGTTGTGTAATTATTAGAGGAAAGAAAATGTGAACAAAAGTGGAGTTGTGGTGCAAAGTAACCAATTAAGTCAAATTTTGTTAGTCCCTTGGAAAATTAACCAATTTCATTGATTGCCCCCTATGATCAGCAATGAGACTTTTGTTTCTGTATGCCTTTTCTTCACTATTTTTTAAGCCAATTTTCTCTCAGCAGGAATGAGTGAGTTTTGAAACAAATATTACACTTTAATTCTGGAATTACATTATCCTTGAAACATATTTTGTTGAAGACCCGTTGTCTATATTTCAATTTGATTTGCATGATTTTTACATAGATAAAATGAAAACGCTCACATAGGACAAGAAGTGATGATGGGAACGTACATATGGTTTATATCTATTCAGACGTAGATCATGTTGGAGCTAGACAAGAATATAAGAAAACAAAACATAAATGTCAAGTCATAGCTTACTACAATAATAATCTCTTTGTTTTGACTTTACTATAAAAATCTTTTCTGTGGATAGACTGTTGGCTAGCAATAGTGGTTATATGTATACGTTCATATAAAGGCAATGCTGGTAACAAAAATTGAACTATTTTCATAACACTCTGGAATGTATATTAAGTCATAAAGGTCTTTATAACCGTCTGTTCTATAACAATTGAATTTTACACAGTTCTTTTGGCATGTATTTGGCAGTGAAGAATATCAGCAATAGTTTTGCATGATAGTTCAATGGATAACAACTATGAGTGTGATAGGACAAGCAATAATGGTCCAGGGTTAGGGAGTTAGAGTAAAGAGAATCTGTTGCTTTACCTGTACAGCCACACACTAGCCCGGTACTGGCAGAAAAGGTCTTGGGCTCGGTTCACACTATCTGCGCCACAGCTCCCAGCAAGGGTCTGGTGCATCACTGTTCTCCGTTTGAGGTGTACAAATCAGGTCCGAATTTTTGGCTGAATTCACACCGGAAACAGACCAGAAGACGCACAGGACCCTTTTCCAGTGTGGACAGCAGCAGCCCCGGAGCTGTGTGAACCGGCTCCATTGAGAGCTGGACACACTCTTCTGTCATCCCAATAGGATGTGGGGAAACCTGCATCCAATTCACATCAGTGTGTACCTGGCTTAAAGGTATTTTTCTCAGACCAAAATCAACAAGTGCATGAGCATCATAGCACTTTCCATCTCTCAAATGTGACTTTGTTTTCCTCTACTTTCTTCAGCCTTTGTCTTTTTTTTTTTTTTTTTTTTTAGATGAAGAGCCTACCAGTTTATTTCTAGAGCCACATCACTCCCTATGCCATTCCCTATGCAGGATCAGCATTGTCACTCTAGAACAGGGGTGTCAAACTTTCCAGGGCCAGTTGTATTTGCTTAGACTAGATGTCCAGAGCATTCCACCTGCCCTTACATGTCAAGAGCCCCCTACCATCAGTAGTCAAGTCCCCTGCCCTCCCTAACATCACAGTGCACCCCCCTTACCTTGTGGTCCGGTTGAGGAGAAGCTGGGGCGGAGCTGGGAAGCAGAAAGTGCATGGTGGAGACCAGGGGAGGCAGAGCTGAAGAGGTACTGCAGCTGCAAAGAGAGGCACGGAATCTGTAAGAGGAGTTCTGTCTTCCTCTCTGCTGCTGACTGCTGAAACAAGGTGGAGGCGGAGACAATGGTGGTGTTGCTGCAGAGGTGCAAGAGCCACATTAAACGGCCTGGAGGGCCCGATTCTGCCCGCGGGCCTTGTGTTTGACACATGTGCTCTAGAATGTGAGCTCCTGTGGACTACAAGCTAATGTTGGCTTGCCAGCACTCACAGTATTGAGTCTACAAGAAGCATGAGACCACTTGGAATGTGGCTGTCATAAGAGAGGGACAGGCACATGTCCATAAGACATGGATGCAGATACTAGAAGTCGCTGAGCAGAGCATGTTGGATGAGATTCTTTGGAACATACTTCATCAGCCAACGGTATTAAATAATTTTAAAAAATAG
This sequence comes from Lithobates pipiens, assembly GCF_037356315.1. NCBI lineage: Eukaryota > Metazoa > Chordata > Amphibia > Anura > Ranidae > Lithobates > Lithobates pipiens. The sequence continues at coordinate 93,451,987 of NW_027507758.1, forward strand.
GCATTAACTATGGATAAGGGGAAGGTTTAGTTGTACTTTAATACTAGCTGCATGTATTTACCTTTCCTTCATGCCCCCTGTCACTGTTGGTAATAACTGAAGGGGCAGCCCTGGAAGACAGAGCAGAGAGCTGCTGACTGTCAATCAGCAGCTCTCTGCTCTGCTCCTCACTGGAGCACTGAATTGTGGAGAGGCAGGGAGCGGCCGTCTCAGCGGCTCGCTGATAGGGTGGGACGAGAATCGGTCCAAGCACTTGGTGGATCCAGACTCCCATTGTCGGGATGACGTGGTGACATCAGCAGAGAGCAGACTTCAGCCCACTCTCTGCTGAAAACGAGTCACAGGAGTGCAAAACGAATTGTACTCCTGTGACCCATTGGAGAAGCCCAGCCAAACGAGCTTAGGCTGGACTTTTCCTTTAAATGTGAGTCCTTGCATGGACAGATGAAGTACATAATGATGACAACTATAAAAAATTCTTCCAATATGAAGACTTGAAGTGATTAAACAAAAAAGATGGCTGCTTCTTCCTTATAGTTTTAAATATGTTATCATATCTGAGTGTTGTAGGCAGATGTGTAACAGCAGATGGTTCCCCAGGCCTCATTAAGGATTCCATTAGCAGCCAAGAAAGGGGTCAGCTAACAGCCAAGAATGCTGCAGATATGTAACTTAACACGCAGTCTGACAATTTGAATGTTGGGGAAATAAACTGCAAGAATTATTTGTTGTGTCAAGCTTGTCTTTTTTTTTTATTATTTATGGACTACCTTTACTTTTGTTTTCTTTTTACAAGGCGCAGAGTTGAATCCCCAGTGGTAATATTCATCAAATGGCAGCCATTCAATACCACAACTGCTTTCTGCCCTACAAAAAATGTTAACTCTCAAGAACAGACAAGTAGGCCAAGAGATTGTGTACATAGCAGAAGCTTTGAGCCTCGGGACTTGTACCTTAGTGAGCATTGGATGTTGTTAGAAGTCATTAGAACTGTAAAGTAGGATGTTTCAACAGCAAAACTGCAATATATACTCAGTCATTTCTAGGCTTTCCAATGTAACTCCTATAAGAGATATTTCATACACTTTCATTATATATAATTGGCCCAACTCATGGGTTCCCTGTTTTTTCTTTCATGTGGGTAACTGCTTGCATAGTTGTTGATGTGTTAAGATCATTTGAAAAATCATTTGAATTTTAAGGTTTTCTCTTTTTTGAAAGGCTACATTGGTGTCCCACTGTGACTCATAAGTAGACTCATAAGTATTAGCTGTATTTTTATTCAGAAATGAGAATCTTCAATATTACTGAGTCTTATGGGCTTTTCAGCCAACATAGTGTAGGCCCAGTTTAAAAAAAAAACACTTCCACCAAGCTTGGGTCTGCTTAATCAAATACTGAAAAACACTGATTGATAGGTCTGTGAGTAGAGAGAAGGAGACTGTTAGTCCTTATATAGTGCCCTGCAAAAGTATTCACCCCCTTAGCATTTTTTGTGTCTTGTTGCCTCGCAACCTGGAATTAACATGTATTGTTTGAGGATATGCAACATTTAATTTACAGAACATGCCCACAACTTTGAAGATTTTTTTTTTTTTTATTGTGAAGCAAACAACAAATAGGACAAAATAACAGAAAAGGTCAATGTGCATAACTATTCACCCCCCTAAAGTCAATACTTTGCAGAGCCACCTTTTACGGGTATCACAGCTCCAAATCACTTTGGATAAGTCCCTATGAGCTTGCCATATCTTACCACTGGGATCTTTGCCTGTTCCTCCTTGTAAAACTGCTCCAGCTCCTTTAGGCTGGGTTCACACTGCTGCGGGGGGAGATCCGGATGTGATTCGCACCGCAAATCACATCCGATCTCCGTAGCGATGCGAGTACAGCCATACAGATAGTATGGCTGAATTCGCATCGCTCCCGCAGCAAACTCGCACGGGACCCTTTTTTTGGTCCGCAACAGAATCGGATCGCATGGGGGTTCACACCATGCGATCCGATTCCTGTGCGAGTCGGCAGATCGCACTGCGATATGCGGACGGATCTGGGGGTGTCATTAACATATCATTGACACTCCCAGCCATCCGCATAGGGCAGTGTGAGATGCCGGCGGGAGTAATGCGATGCGGGAAAACGGCGCGGATTCGCGGCGTTCCCGCATCGCAGCGGTGTGAATCCGGCATCAAGTTGGATGGTTTGCGCTTGTGAACAGCAATCTCTAAGTCTGACCACAGATTTTCTATTGGATTGAGGTCTGGGCATTGACTAGGCCATTCCAACACATTTGCATGTTTCCCGTTAAACCACTCAAGTGTTGCTTTAGCAGAGTGTTTGAGGTCATTGTCCTACTGGAAGGTGAACCTCTGTCCTAGCCTCAAATCACACACAGAGTGGTATAGGTTTGAATATCCCTGTATTTAGCACCATCCATCTTTCCCTCTACTTTGACATTTAGATTGCACACAGGTGGACATCATTTCACTAATTATGTGACTTCTGAAGGTAATTGGTTGCACCAGAGCTTTTTATGGGCTTCATAATAAAGGGGATGAATACGTACGCACATGTCAATTATCAATTTTTTATTTCTGGAAAATAGTTTTATGTATATATGTTTTTTAATTTTACTTCACCAACTTGGACTATTATGTTCTGATCCATCACATATAATTCAGGTTAAAAAAACATTGAACAAAAGTCTGTAATGAAACAAAATAGGTAAAAAGCCAAGGGGGTGAATACTTCTGCAAGGCACTGTACCAAATACTGGAGGAGATATTCATTTTTATCTGTATCTAATAAGTTCGTTAAAGCTCAACTCTAATCAGATTTAAAAGGTACAAACAGTACCTTTCTCAATAATACATAATTAAATGCATTGTTTTAACCACTTGACCCCCAGAAGACTTACACCGCTTCTTAACCACGCCATTTTTTGCTATACAGAACTACATTACTTTAACTGACAATTGTGCGGACAATTGTTGTCCTCTTTTTTCCCACAAATAGAGCTTTCTTTTGGATTTGAACACCTCCGCTTTTTTTTTTTATTGGTTGAAAAAAAACCAAATTTTTACTTTCTGCTATAAAACACATCCAATAAAAAAATGTAAAAAATCTAATTTCTTCATCAATTTAGGCCAATATGTATTCTGCTACATATTTTTGGTAAAATGTTTGTGGAGTGGACAAAGCTGACATGCAGAGGAAGGGGACGGAGGACACAGACACAGGCGAGCAGGCTGCGGGTGACAGAGGCACGTAAACTGATCACAGTGTCAGGGCTCAGCAGCCATGATCACTGTGGTCAGTTTACTGAGGGGGGGCATAGCCAGGCAGGATCAGCCAGGTATTTCAGGTGATACGCAGGGCCAAATTACACAGCACAAGCATTGTGCTGTATAAAATGCTTTAAGGGAATGGGATCCATTTTTTTATTTTTATTTTTTAGGTTAACAAACGTTTTAACTGTGTGCCTGACCAGTGTTTAGCTGTTGAGGTTGGTGCTTTTACTAGAGGAAGGCATAGATCCGTGTTCCTGCTTTGCAGGAACACATGATCCATGCCTTCCTTACTGACAGAACGGTGACCAGGCTTGTGTACATAGGCAGATCGCCGTTCTGTCTGTGTACAGAATATTTACTGGGTACTGGTGGACTGATCAGCTCCCGTGGTGTAGAATCACAGCCTCTGATGGTGGACACTCACGCTTGATACCCAGAAATGCTGAATCACATATATATACGTGATCCTGTGCTGCACGGCCGCCCTGTAGCAGTAAATCTGCTATAGGGCGGTCGGAAACTGGTTAAATGCAAGCATTGTAAATGCCTGAATTTGACTTTTCAGCTTCTTGTAATATACGGTGCATACCATATAGCAGAGCTCAGAGAGTAAGACCTAGAAGCAGGTCAAGGGTCATGCTGACAAGAAGAGTGACAGAGTAATGAACTCATCAGTGTGCTCCCCATGCTGGGGGTGGGGAGCAGACCTGTAAGTAGAAATAAAAGTGCAACAGAAATAGATCAGGTTCCCTAACCTGCAGGGAACAGTGAGGCAGAACTGTGTATATCTCAGGACTGGATGGACAGAAATTAAATGTTTTAGCAGATAAAACAACTCTCCCTTTATGTCATACATTTGAGGATTTAGCGATTGGTCCGCAGAATAGCTTTAGGCAAATAGAATTGCAGGGATAAACCAGGTACAGGAGCATTATTTATTCCAAATCTGTGCCCCAGTGACATTATACTCACACATATATGATGCATCTTATGTAATGAAGTAGGTATGTACAGCTGGAAACATGTTTCATAACAGAATGAAAGTGTACTATGAGATGGTGATATTGTAATGAGTGGCCTAGATAAGTTAGACTTTAAAAGAAACAATGACTGTACTGTATAAACAAAAGAAATCAAAGTACAGAGAAAAGGAAATGCGTTTCATGCTGCTTTAGTTCTCGGCGGGTGTTCAGCTGCTTTAGATATTGAAGACAAGTCTTATTTCACAAAATCTATTTTCTAATTAATCTTCAACTCCTCATGCTAATAAAACAAACAATAATGGAGGAGAAGCAACTAATTTAGAGCTTTGTTTATTAAAAATTGATTTTTATTTGCTTAAAATATAAATTCCCAAATCTAGAATATAACAGTGCTAAGAGTGTGTGCCGCCTAAGGACTGGGAAGTTGCTATATGCATTTTATTTTCTTGGATTAAGTTATACTTTAAAAAAAAAAAAAAAAAAAATCCCTAAAGGATTATCAATCCTGCAACAGTAAAATCCATCTGTATATGCAGTAAAGCATGCTTGTTATACTCACTGTGGAGTATAAGGGGTTAAAGTGGTTGTAAACCCTTACAAACCACTTTGACCTACAGGTAAGCCTAGATTAAGGCTTACCTGTAGGTCCAAGAAATATCTCCTAAACCTATACGGTTTAGGAGATATTTGCCTGAAGACAGGCACCGCTGTCTACGGCGTATGCGCCGTAGACAGCGACGCGCAGGCGCACTGAGCGCGGCATTTCGAACAATGGATCTGCCGCGCGTGTCGGCTCCCGTGCGCATGCGCGGGAGTGACGTCATCGCGGCTCCGCCGAATGACAGCAGCGGAGCTGCGAGACGCCACCAGCAAGATGGATGCGGCGGACTACAGGGGAAAGCGGCGACTTTGCTGGCTCCTGTGTCAGGTAAGTGACACATAATGGGCTACTATGCGATGCATAGTAGTCCATTATGCTTTGCCTTTGCAGGGAATGAAAGAGGAAGTAAACTCATCAGGGTTTACTTCCTCTTTAATACTCCACATTGTGTAAAAAAATCTGTCTACTCTGATCTTCCCCTTCTTACATTGTCCCCAATCCATCTCCTGATAGACTAGAGCCTTGGGGGGAGTGTGCATGTGATCAGCACAGGGCCAATCAGCACTGTCCATACAGAGGATTGGGGTTCTGCAGCCTCATAGGACATTCAGGGGAGAAAGCAAACGCCTCCTACAAGTTTTAACCAGTGCTCTGCTGGACACTTATAGAGGTCACAAGACTGCTATATACTGCTGATGAGAAAAGGTTTTTAGAAGTTTATATTTACTAAAATTATTGCATTTCCATGTTCTGTGTACTGTGGCAGACCAAAAAGAGTGAATGCAGGGTCCTGGGTCATTGTGTGCAGAGGCGAGCCAAGGCGAGCACCTACTGGACCATTAGGCTTCCTGGGCTCACCTGGAGCTGCAGGTTTTCTTGTTCTAATTCACATCCATTGATGAGCTGTGGGGGGGTTGCCATTGTGAAATAGTGGCACCAAATTGTGTTACTGCTGCCCAAATTTTGTGAACGGGCCTTTAATTGTTGTCTTAACAGAAAAGTTTACATGGTTTGGCTTGGCCCTGCAAAATTCTCCCTACTCCAACTCAGAGATGGCAGAGGGTTTTTTTTATCTTAAAATTAATTCTGTGCAATAAGATAAAAAAAAAAACCTTCTGTATGCAGCAGCCCTCTCAGCCCCCCTAATACTTACCTGAGCCCCATCTCAATCCAGTGATGTTCAATAAGAGCTATCCAGGGACTCTCCCACATTGACTGACACAGCAGGCGGGCACCACTGGCTCTCTATCCTCCTGTCAATCAAAGTCAATGAGCCAATGACTAGAGAGAGAGGGTGGGGCTGAGTCGCAGCTCTGTGTCTGAACGGACACACAGAGCTGATGCTTGGCTCGGGTGCCCCCCATAGCAAGCTGCTTGCTGTGGGGGCAGGAGGGGGAGGGGCCAGGAGCATCGACAAGGGGCCTGAGAAGAGGAGAATGGGGGCTGCTCTGCAAAACCACTGCACAGTGGTAAGTTTAACATGTTTGTTATTTAACCACTTCCCTACCAGCCACAGTATATATACATTGTGGTAGGGAAGAGGCTATTCTGAGATAATGGTTGAGGCTACAACCATGATTCCAACATCAAGTTCTTAGGGCCATCAATTCTCTTCCATGCAAAACTGCGAGCTGCTGGGCAGTCACTGGCATACTTTTTTTTTTACAGGTGGTAGAAGAGGTTCCCACTCCTCTCCCGCCACCTATACCAGGCTCTTCCAAGTGATTGGTAAGCCAAGTAACAATGTGGCCAGTAGCATCCAGCCTCACAGTGAGAAGAACTGAAGCTTTTTCGCACACTATGACATCAGAACCTGGAAGCGTCGACTATTTAGTCACTTCCAGCTTTGTTTACTGGTCCCATAGCTGTGTCTGATCGCCTGCATTGGAGCCCAAAGGAGAGATTGGGGGGGGTCTAATAGAGCTTCAGATGCCAACAAAATTGCCTGTACAAATGCTCAAAGAAATAAGCCTGGAATAAGACCCTCAGCTCAAGTGTGAATGCAGCTTTAGTTCCTCTTTTGTGCCCCAGGGAATTGGTCTTTTGAGATACTAGCAACAGCTCAGAGTCATTTACTGAATGTAACCTCTAGTTAATAATAGGAAATTGCATGCAGGAGAGACTTTATATAGTGTCTGCCTGTCACCCGATGGGACAAATAAAATCTGTCCATGGCTCAATAGTAGCAACAGCAAACTGCCCAGTATGGGAGTGAAAACTAAAATTGTTGTGCTATGGTTCAGTAGGTACAATTAATTCTTAATGGCACTCCAAATGCATCAGTCAATGCACATATGCTAATTCACACTGCAATGCGTGGTAACTTTTTGCAAAGCATTGTAGTGTGATACGTTAATAAAAAAAATACCTTGCCGTTTTTTTTGGGCAATTGTCAAGCGTAAGCCAGCTTAATGGTCAAATTAATAGTCTACCCTAAATGCAATGCACCTAAACGCTCAAAGACATGCATTCACACCTGAAATTATGAATAGAGCCTTAAGTTGATTTTTGTCTGTGGTAGTTTCTGCACCCAACTGTTCTGCCGGGATTGGAAGGAAGGAAGAACACCATCATGTCGTGTGCCTTCCTTTTAAGCACTATTAACCAGAGTAACGACAGCACTACAGTCAGGCAAGTCATTGCTGGAAATCTAGTGATAGTGTACAGGGATTTATATACACACACATATATAATGCAAGTATGGTGTATATTCAAAGTCAAGTGATAAATATTTTCTCATTCAACAATTAATGAAACCAGTAAGTGTCCCTTTAAATTAGAACTTCCACCATCCACCGATGAAGTGACTTTATTGAACTAGCTGGACACCTAGTGCCCACCACCACAAATATGATTGGCCTCTTGCCAAAGGGAATGAATCCCTTTAAAAGGGATCAAACCAGCATGTTGATACCAAGCCACAGGACAACCAGCGGTGTTGACAGCAAACTCCCACTGTCATAGTTCAGTTTCTACAGAAGTCAGCAAACCAGACCAGACCACATCATTGTTTAAAAAAAAAGTAACAAAGGCTGCACATAGTGTAAAACTGTATCATTCTCTATTAAAAATGTGACAGGTACAGAGGTCATTCACAGACAGCACATGAAACAAACACCTCGCCACCTTCCACTCGGCAGGTGTGATGATGTCACCGGTTGTACAGGGATTGTATAGATCTATGGGTTCTTTTTGAGAATTTAAAGGTTTATAGATTAGATAACTAGGCTTGTGGTCTGTATGTGAGGAATACACAGATGTAACTGAGAGGAAACTAGGAAAAAAATTGCTTGTTATAAAAATGTCAGAGAAACACGGGGCTGATGTTTAATTCCTCCTTTTAAAAATGTTTGTTGCCTAGTTATGGTACTGATGCTGGTTTCAGTACTTTTTGTAAGTCTCCAATCCAAAATAAAATGAGCAGACCAGGAAAGTTAGAGAAACTCAGAAGTACGGCTACAAAGTTATGAAGCAACCCAGAAATCAAGATTTTTCACACAAAACAAAAGTTCAGAAACGACAGCCTTTGAGTTTTACCCACAAAAGGTTACTTTGAATACATTTAAAATCCTTTCTAAATTGGTAAATGATGGACTGATGCTGATGGGTAAATATGATGGGTTCCAAAAAAATTGTCCGTAAAGGGAGTGTTTAGGGAAATAATTGTTTCATATTTATATTAAATTGAATTGTAGGCTACACCGTGCAAAGCACAAAAACTATAGGGACTTATGGACTTTGTAGGCACTAATGCAACACAAATATTTTATATTACAAATAATTTATTATTATCAAAAAATCCATATGACAAAAGACATGATTAAAAACCAAAGAGAAATAGGCTATTCATCCAAGAGAGACCTTGAATAAGCACAAATAGTATTCATACACTGTTTGGTATAATGAATTAATCAATACAAAACAATTCAAGGTTAAAGTGTAGATATACATTCACATTAACAGTGTGCTGATATAGGGTCCCAAGTTCATGCCCCTACAGGCTACACTGTGGTATCTTCACTTCCTGTTAGAGGACCTGTCCTCCTCATAGATGTCTATTGGGATTTCCTGATATTTCAGGACAAAGCAAGTGGTCAGAGTTTGAACAGTAGAGTCAAGATTTTTCAGTTGCATATCTGAAGAAGATGCAATGCAGGCAAGTGTAACTTGCCCTTTATACTTACCTCTTCAACACTGTACAACAACACTTTCTAGAAGAACTCCTTAAAATTTCCCTTTGCTTAAGACCAGACCTGTCATGCTATACCTGTTGAAATCCACAAAAAAAAAATATGTACAGAAAATACTACGCTTAGTTGCACATTATTCACTAGTTCCATGTCAGAAGCAGCCTGTTGGAATGAGAATTCTTGCATACCCACTTTCAAGAATGCGTTATCTGATTTTTCAGCAGCTTGGCAGGAAGCTCTTTGGAGTCCAGTGCCAACTTGAGACAGGCTATTTATTTCAAGAGTTATGATGAAATCTACGTTAAACATAGACACAATCACAGTGTACTGTTAATTTCAAAGGAGCCATCTGCAGTCTGCTCTCTGCTGAAATCTGTGCATTGTGGGGAATTCCTACCTTAACAAGATAGATTTATATCTGCTGTTAATCAAAGAGCTCAGCTTCTTCAGATTATTGTTCTCATAATTCACCCTATGGAAAAAAAATTGGTAGCACAGGCCTTTTTAAGCAGAATGGTCTATGGCTCATTATAAAAATTTTCAAAGACGTGTGTACAGTATATGCCTGCCTTTGGAAGATACTCATGCATAGAAAAAATATCATCAGGACAAGCTCCATTGTGCTTCTCAGCCATTAATCTGTGTGAACATTGGATCCCAGTAACTATTAAGACTTTTTTAGAACCTTCAGGTGATAAAATTCAGTTGTTTGTTAATTCATTAGTGTACAAAAATGTCAATAAATTTGAATAGTTCTTTTCTTAAGTTGAATAAAAAAGTAATCAGAAAAGTTGGATATATTTAAATATGTGAGGTATTTGTGTTTAGCATGCAAAAAATAAGCCAATGAACGCTAAAAAAAAAAAAATCTAATTTCAAATTCAGGTTAAAAAAAAAAAAAAACTGGCAGCATTAAAAAAACTGGTTAAATGTGTTCAAACATTCCAATCCAATCTTACAAAAGTAAATGAAAATTGTATTGTGTTTTTCAAAGTTAAAAGCTTTATCCAAACTACAGTTTGGTTTGAATACAAAGAAATACCGCTCTAAGGTAATGACTTCTCCCAAAACAGCTGTCTCCACAATCCCACAGGGTGCTGGCTCTGTTTGCAACAGGAACTGAAGTAGAAAAGATGTAGCTGGATAGCCGCACTCCGAATTATTCAACTTTATTTCACCGTGTTCGGTGTGAAACATGTCAGCGGCTGTGCAGTTAGTCTGTTTACAAGCCTAGATGCTATGATTTTAATTATATTTTTGAAATAAAGTTGAATAATTCGGAGTGCGGCTATCCAGCTACATCTTTTCTACTACAGTTTGGTTTGGGCCTATTTGACTAAATTTGGCTCTGTGTCAGTCTGACTGGACTGTGGGATGTTCAACCTGGCCACAGGGGGCACTGTCTCTGGTGTGGAACTATGGTCTGGTTAGGCGCTTGAATTATTCCCTCTCAGAGTCAGGTCAGTGGGAGTGGCCTTCCCGCTGTGCCCTCTGGGAGAGGGTATTTAAGACACGGACGTCATGTGGTTCTGGGTTCCGGTCCAGTATATGGTCCTTGTCCTCCTGACCAGCCCCTAGGAAGGCTATGGCCTGGGGTGCGGTTCCACCTGACTTTGATGCTTCTGGGATGGCTAGCCCAAGGCAAGGGAACAGAGGAAGGACTCTGAGGTGGATGGGTGCCGCCTCCGGTCTGGGAGAGACCCAGTATACTTCTAGCATCCCAGGGGAGGAGAAGAATACCACGCGTGAGGTTAGTTTCTTAACAAGAGCCTGGAAGGGCTGAAGTAACCGAGAGAGTCCTGTCTTGGGGATATCGCCAAGTGGGCTGAAAGATCCAGTTATCCTACAAGTGTTCTACAGCTTAGTTTCCCTACGTGTTCGGCTACAACGTCAGTGATAAAGACTTTCTTCCTGAGTAAACACCTTGTTGGCTGCTAGGTCTTGTGAGAGAGGGACTATCCAACCTGAGTGCTCATCCAGCTGCAAATGGCTATTCTCTGGATGCAGTCGAAGTAAGCAAGTTCCTTAACATTTATAGACTTTGACATTGAGAGTACCTAAGTTTTCCTGTCCAACCCTCTGATCCCAAGTTAAAAGACTGTTCAATGGTTGACGTTTGACAATAGATCCAGTTGAATGGATTTTATTTGCAGTCTCAACTTACTGGGCCATCTACCACGGGACATCCCCTAGACATGTCACAATGAGAACGAAAGGTAACGGTACGCCCAAAAATAACCAGCAGCTCCTTCAGCGGTTAGTGTTACATGTAAGTAATAGGGAAAGATAGTAAATTAAACAAAAGTGTTGCACAACTTCAGTGAGACAATGTGATCAATGCATAACCCTAAACACATGACAATATGCGTCTATATACATACAAGTAATGGTGATCAGCCGTAAATACCACTTCTAAGATTGGTACCATATATAATACCTGTGAGTGATCTTCAAATTGTGCATTGAAAAAAAAAAAAAAAAAAATTGTGCATTGATAAACACATACCAATTGTATCCTTATGAACTCTGGTAAGTTGACTTGAATCAAATCATACAATATGAATAACCAGAGAATTAGCTCCAAAATAACCCCCAAACTTTCCATAAAACAATCATATATTATAGTGCATACATCATAAATCACATGATGCTATAACAAAAAGAACATGTACCGTAAATTAACCAAAATAAGATACACATTTCCAGTCTACACACATTGCCTTTGTACCCCATCATTAAACTTTAGAAGCATAACTAGAACCTTCGGGGTCCTGGTTCAAGAAACCATGAAGGGCCCCATTCCCATTGATCCTGGGGGCCTTTATGCCCATTGCTGGGCCTTTTTTACGGTCCCACTGTGGGACCCTTTCACATGTTTTGCATATGGACTTATTCATAAGAGTCTCCCCTTAGATCAGAGTCAAGAGAGTTCCCCCTTTACGTCTTTATCTGCAGAGTTCCCCCTTTACGTCTGAATCCACAGAGTTCCCCCTTTACATCTGAATCCGCAGACTCTAATTTAAGGGGGAACACTGAGAACCCTCTTATTCCTCCTGTATTGAATTGTATTGTAACTGTACTGTCTGACCTAATGTTGTAAAGCGCTGCTCAAAACTGTTGTGCTATATAAATCATGTATAATAATAATAACACTGATGTAAGGAGGGAACCCCTGTAAAGGGGAACTGTGATATAAGCGTCTCTCTGGTAGCGAGATCCCCAACTTACATCAAAGTTCCCAGCATTCCCCTTTAATTAGGGTTCCCAGAGCACCCCTTACAACTGAGTTTGCAGAGCCCCCCTAAATCAGAGCCTGCAGAATTTCTATTTAAACTGTAAGAGGGATCTCTGTGGACTCTGGAATCTAAAGAGGAACCCTGATTTAAGGGGGAGCTCTAATAACAGGTGTTCTGAAAACTCAGGGGCAATGCTGTGTATTCTGGTGTAAAGGGGAGCTCTGATGTAAGGGGGTCTCTGCTCACCAAAGCCCCCTTACAACTGAGCCCCCTTTACATTAGTGTACTAACTGGGAGGCAGGTGAGAGAAGAGAGGGGGGAGACTTCACTAACAGTAGATAAATGGTGAGCTGTCGGCACCTTAACTCATTTGGCTGCTGGACTTAAAACTCCCCGCCCACACAACACTGCCAGAGAGTGTGGGCAGGGCAAACATAGGAAGAGTACAGCGGGAGGAGGAGGAGCAGATCAGCTCTCTCCTCTTCTGTCCATGCAAGGGGGAGAACTATCAGTGCTGGCACTGGCCTGCATGAGAAAGACGCCTGCAGAATACTGCAGCCGCTGGGGAGCCACAGTCTTGGCTTTTGGGCCCCCACACAGTGGCAGAACTCCTGGGCCCAGTCGCAGGTGCAACCTTTGCGACCCTGGTAGTTCCATCACTGTTAAACTCCTTGACGGTAGGGACTCCTTGTTCCTTTCTATTACATGTTATGCCTTTCCCCTCTCAGGCTATTTTGGCAATCACCTAACAATTTAATATATTGATGCATCAAAGGTTGATGTGTATTAATCTGATTAGCACTACACAGTCTGATATATAAGAAAAAACTTTTTTTTTGCACAGCCTCATTCAAATTTATCTGTGTGGGTTCTTGTGGTAGCCTACATACCTTAGAATTTTGGAAAAATGCTAAAGCTTAACTTAGTATGATTGTGGCCAGTTCTCATGACTAAGGCCCTATAGGCAGAAACGCGTCAACTGTTTTCATCTGTATTTGTTCACTGTGGCTTGTCAATAAAAACAAACATTTTTTTAAAGAGCAACAACCGGAGTGCGGATCATTTTTCCTACATAACTTTACTCGGCCAGCGACTGTGGATAGAGCACCTGGGAGCTCTGCTATCTATGTGTTGTATGGGTAGTAACCCTAACTTTTCTGTTTATACTATGGACAGTTCTCCAGGACCTCACTGAAATTGTTAAACTCAGACCCAGCAAATATCATTTCTAATCCAACATAAGTTAAGAACATTCCAAATGAACAGTCAAAAAGAAACAGTTCTCATTTGCTAGAAAGATAAAGTTATCATATAAGTTAAAATTATCATATAATTCCCATCAGAGTTATGAAGAACATTTTTTCTGGACAGATCTCATCACTTTCCTAGGTTTCAGAAGACTAGGAAAGTCCTACAAGGCACAGATCTGAAACTCTATAGTTTTATTTTCCCTTAACTTCAAACGACACAACAAATAGTTTGGGCATGTGGAGTCATATTTTTTTTCTACAACACCCAGACTTTATAATCACAAACAAAAATCTGTCTTGTTCTGTAATGCACATGTTGGTACAACAGGCACAGTGTTTTATCTCCTGTAGTTTTTCTAAATTTTATGACCTATCTGTGTTTCTGAAATTACCCAGCAATTTATTTCTCTAAGCAATTCTGTCAATGTGGATTTTTCCACACATTTGTAATTAAACGTATTGACAGCTTTGGCTGAAAGTTTACCTAAAGCTAGGTTGGATTAAAGTTTTAGAAAATACTTCTAGCCACATCATTGTTACTAAAGCATGCTTGCATTAGAGGAAACAAAACAAAATATCCCTCTTATACTGTGTGCAACTACTGGGTTTAGCTTGAAAAATAGATATTTACTGCAGTCATACTTTACTTTTTCAAGAATTTAATTAAGATTAATTTACAGATGCATTATAAAACTTGTACTGTTAATAATAATATTATTTATAGCATAAATTGGCTATTAGTTTATTGATGGAGATTTAGAATAGAGATTAGACTGTTTTGCTACAAGAAAACAAACTGCATTTTCTATTGAGAGATATTTTTACAAAAGTGTTCTTTTTAACACAGGCAAATATTTTTAGTGGGTGGTGTAATATGCTGGGACATTTCGATTTACAGAAAAATAATACTTCACCAGGGCATGTTTTTTTTGACCAGAGGTCATTGATGCTTAGATGTCCAGGCCAAATTTAGTCGGACAATCATATGTCAGTTAGCTCAACAATATTACCCTTTCTTTTTTACATAGTTATTTAGCAAATATGCATAAATGAGAAATTACATTTTTAAAATTACAGTATTTCTTTATACTGTAATTGTATCTGACAATTTAGTATTAAAGAGATGCACACTGCCACCTTTAGGCTGTAGTGGCATTAATTTGTCAATGGAGCCTGCATGTGATCCCTATATCATAGCTGACATGGTATCCGCATGGTCTGGAAATCATTCCGATTAGTTCCTGATTGTCAGTAGGAACTGGAGCTATCTGTGACCACTGACATTGAGACATACCAGTGACAAAGAGTCTCTGCCAATGGCTCTGAAAAGGAAGGTGGAGCATTGAACTGGCAAATATTAAAGCGGGAGTCCGCCGGGAGTTCCGCTGTTTTTTTTTAAAAGCCAGCAGCTACAAATACTGCAGCTGCTGACTTTTAAAATAAGGACACTTACCCGCCCCTCACGCCCGCGATGTCGGCACCCGAAGCCGATCTCTCGATCGTCTCTCGGGTGCTGCCGCTGCCATCTTGGGTATGGGAATC
Organism: Lithobates pipiens; assembly: GCF_037356315.1. Lineage (NCBI taxonomy): Eukaryota > Metazoa > Chordata > Amphibia > Anura > Ranidae > Lithobates > Lithobates pipiens. Next base: position 93,467,079 of record NW_027507758.1, read on the forward strand.
AGGAAGTGGAGCCTTTCGGCTTCATTTCCCGGTTCCCTACTGCGCATGCGCGAGTCGCGCTGTGCAATAAGGATGGTCCCGCTGCCTCTGGGGTCCGTGTGTTTCCCAGCAGGCAGCGGGGGACTTTCGGAAAGGGGCGTAATCTACGCCCCTTTCCGCAGATAGCTATGCCGGAAGTGGGTGCAGATACCTGTACTGTACAGGTACCTGCACCCCCCTCCCCCCTGAAAGGTGCCAATTGTGGCGCCGGAGGGGGGCGGAGGATTCCAATGAGCGGAATGTCCACTTTAGGGTGGACCTCCGCTTTAATATACAAATTTAGGACGGCAAGAGGTTAAAGTCTAGTTTCAGGCAAAATGTTTTTTTTCTTTTGGTTAGCACAAGAAAGGGTTAGAACCATGGTATTTGGGTTTTGAGAAGATTCCCTTTCACTTATTCAGGACAGAAAACAATATTTAATTATTATTTATTACAGGTACTTATATAGCCCTGTCAATTTACGCAGCACTTCACATAAATATTGTACATTCACAGCAGTCCCTACCGTCAAGGAGCTTACAATCTAATGTCCCTAAATCACATTCATACAGAGACATACCAGGGCCAATTTAGACAGGAGCCAATTAACCTACCAGCATGTCTTTGGAGTGTGGGAGAAAAACCACGCAGGCTTAGGGAGAACATGCAAAGTCTAGGCAGGTAGTGTCATAATTGGGATATGAACTAGCAACCCTAGTGTTGCTAGGTGGAAGTGCTAACCACTTAGCCACTATGCTGCCCCCATAATAAATATTTCCATATCTATATGGGGGGGAGGCACAGGCAACAACACATTTTAAATACAATGAAGGGTAAGAACGTCTTTATTGGTGTATGTGACGTCTTGTCCCAGGAACTACCACACCACTCATTTCATTTATAGGAGTCAGAACAGGAAGTAAATGAAAATTCTCCTTTGTGAGGCTACAAACAGAAATAAAATTTGTTTTTTTTTCCACTCTAGCCTAGATTTGGGGTTTATGTTGTAGACAAGGAGCCATTAGACAGAGCAGAGCACACAGAGCCAGGCCAGCCTAATCTTCTTAAGATGAAACTCCAGTCAATATTTATTTAGTTGTGGATAGATAAGAGGAAGGTTAGAGACTCTTTTAAATGTTGTCCCTGATGGAGGAGCCCCCCCCCCATGCTTCTTGTCCTGGTGACATCAAAGAAAGAGGGGGGGGGGGGGTGCTCTATAGAGTACACAGGCAGCAATAAAACTTGACCAAGGTTGCATCTATGTTGTGCATTTTACTAGTTTTCAGGGTTTTTAGTACAGTTCAGGGGTTATTTTTGGTTCATAATATATATTAAAATGTAAATATATAAAAGTATTTCATCTGTAATATAATGTAGGTTCCAAACAAAATTGTTAGAAGAACATGTATTGGAGAGTAGCAGTAGCATCTACCAATGTCAAGAGGTACTTGAGATTCGATGATCCATACTAGTGGAAACTACTTAGTAAACATTTGCTTTCAAGAAGGTCTGTGAACTTTAGTTTCATTGAGAAATACTGCTCTGAATCTGACCATGCACTAGTAGAATTTCTTTAGAAAATTTTAGTGTGAACAAAGTTTGTTTGATTTTCCAATTATTAGTGTGGTCAAATCAACACTCATTTTTGACCCCAATGATGAGAACATTTGAAGGAGCAGGATCAAACATTTTTCTTGAACAAACAAATTCCAAACAGTTTATGTGGTTTTTGCTCAGGGAAGCCCATTTGTTCCAAAATCAAAAGGTAAAAGGAAATAATATTTGAAAGTACTTGCATTCATCAAGTCATTGAATGTGCTGAGAATTTTTATATGAATGTTCGCATGAAAATCTACTAGTATATGGCCAGCTTAAAAGATACTGTTGGATCAGAGAATCCACCAATCGGTGGTTTAGAGAGGAAGAGCAGATGGCTACATATTTAATACAGAAAAGTTCAGCATCTATCACCTTAGTTATGTTGCTGGATTTTTAGCCCTGCTCAGCTTAAAGTGGTTTTAAATGCCTTTTTGTTCTTAAAATAGGAAATATGCTATACTTACCTGCTCTTCTGAGGCCCCCTGCCAGCACTCTCTGCTTCTCCTCTTCAGTGTCTGCCATTGTATCAAACCACTTGCTATGTGGGCAGATGTGCAGGTCTGCTCCTGATCTGGGCTGTATGTATCCATAAACACACACAGCGTGACTTAGCCCTGCCCTCTGCTCACAGGGTTCGATTGACAGCAACAGGAACCAATAGCTCCTCCCTCTGCTGCCATTCTGTCCTGTGAGTCCAGGGAGGGTGGAGAGAGCCGCTATAGACAGGCAAAGCTCTGGATGAAGTGAAGGCTCAGGTAAGTATTTAGGGGGATGAGAGGGCAATACTGCTACTGAGAATTTTTTTTACCTTAAAGTGGTTCTAAAGGCAGACGGTTTTTGTATCTTGAATTGTATGCATTAAGATAAAAAAAATTCAGTGTGCAGCAGCCCCCTAATAATTACCAATGCCACATCTCGATCCAGCAATGTTACATGAGAGCCTTGGCTGTCCTGGATTTTCCCTTCTGATTGGCCTGCTGCTGTCAATCAAAGTCAGCCAATGAGAGAGAGGGGCAGGAGCTGAGCTATGGCTCCATGTCTGAATGGACACACAGAGCAGCGGCTCAGCTCGTGTGCCTCCATAGCAAACTGCTTACTGTGAGGGCACTCGGCAGGGGGGAGGGGCCAGGGTCCGACGAGGGACCTGAGAAGAGGAGGATCTGGGCTGCCCTGTGCAAAACCATTACACAGAGCAGGTATAACATTTATTTTTAAACAAACAAAAAAACAATACTTTAACCACTTAACAACCAGCCCATAGCCGAATAACGGCTACAGGGCGGTTGTTTAACTCTGAGGGGCGCGTACTTGAGAGCATCTGTGACTGCTGGGTCCACAGGACCCGGTGCATCACGGATTACGGTAAACAGACGCTTATCGCGGGCGTTTACCACGTGATCACTCCGTCAAATGGCGGAGCGATCACTTGTAAAAATGTTATGACGCCGGTTCCTCCCTCCCCTCTCTGTACCGATCGGTACAGCGGAGGGGGAAGAGATCAGTGTCAGCAGCACTGTGGACTGCATCTGCAGTACCCACATCGCTGCTCACCGAAATTTAACCCCTCAATTCCCTGCCAATACTCTGAAATACCCTGCAATACTCTGCAATACCCAATACCCTGCCAATACTCTGCCATACCCTGCCAATACTTTTCAATACCCAATACCCTGCCAATACTCTGCAATACCCTGCCAATACTCTGCAATACCAGCCAATACTCTGCAATACCTGCCAATACTCTGCAATACCCTGCCAATACTCTGCAATACCCTGCAATACTCTGCAATACCCAATACCCTGACAATACTCTGCCATACCCTGCCAATACTCTTCAATACCCAATACCCTGCCAATACTCTGCAATACCAGCCAATACTCTGCAATACCTGCCAATACTCTGCAATACCCTGCCAATACTCTTCAATACTCTGCAATACTCTGGCAATACTCTGCAATACCCTGCCAATACTCTGAAATACCCAATACCCAGCCAATACTCTGCCATACCCTGCCAATACTCTGCAATACTCTGCCAATACTCTGAAATGCTCTGTCATACCCTGCCAATAATCTGCAATAGACTGACATTTTTTAATTTTTTTTATTTCAGGCTTCCCAGCCTAGAGGTGAGATGCGGAGTCTTATTGACCCCATATCTCACTGTAAAGAGGACCTGTCATGCCATATTCCTATTACAAGGGATGTTTACATTAATAAATAAAAGTGATCAAAAAATTTATTTTTGGGGAAAAAAAATGTCAAACTAAAATAAATAAAGTAAAATGAACAATAAAAACGAAAAAAAAATGTTTAAAGCGCCCCTGTCCCCATGTGCTCGCATGCAGAAGTGAACGCATACGTAAGTCCCGCCCACATATGAAAACGGTGTTCAAACCACACATGTGAGGTATCGCTTCGAACATTAAAGCGAGAGCAATAATTTTGGCCCTAGACCTCCTCTGTAACTCAAAACATGTAACCAGTAAAAAATTTAAAACGTCGCCTATGGGGATTTTGAAGTAGCGATGTTTGACGCCATTCCACAAGCGTGTGCAATTGTGAAGGGTGACATGTTAGGTATCTATTTACTCAACGTAACTTCATCTTTCACATTATGCAAAAACATTGCGCTAACTTTACTGTTTTGTTTTTTTTAAAGCAAAAAACATTTTTTTTTCCAAAAAAACACGTTCGAAAAATTGCTGCGCAAATACCGTGTGGGATAAAAAGTTGCAATGACCACCAATGTATTCTCTAGGGTCTTTGCTAAAAAAAAACATACATAATGTTTTGGGGTTCTATGTAATTTTCTAGCAAATAAATGATGATTTTTACATGTAGGAGAGAAATGTCAGAATTGTCCTGGGTGCTCCAGAACGCCTGATGGTGCTCCCTGCATGTTGAGCCTCTGTATGTGGCCATGCTGTGTAGAAGTCTCACATATGTGGTATCGACATACTCAGGAGTAATAGCAGAATGTGTTTTGGGGTGTAATTTGTGGTATGTATATGCTGTGTGTGAGAAATAAACTGATAATATGACAATTTTGTGAAAAAAAAAAGGAAAAAAAATCTTGATTTTGCAAAGAATTGTAGGAAAAATGACAACTTCAAAAAACTCATCATGCCTTTTACTAAATACTTTGGAATGTCTTCTTTCCAAAAATGGGTAATTTGGGGGGCATTTGTACTTTTCTGGCATGTTAGGGTCTCAAGAAATGAGATAGGCCGTCAGTCCTTCGGGTGTGATCAATTTTCAGATATTGGCACCATAGCTTGTGGATTCTATAACTTTCACAAAGACCAAATAATATCCACCAATTTGTACTTATTTTTACCAAAGATATGTAGTAGTATACATTTTGGCCAAAATTTATGAAGAAAAATTACTAATCTGCTAAATTTTATAACAGAAACAAAGAAAAATTCATTTTTTTACAGAATTGTCGGTCTTTTTTCTTTTATAGCACGAAAAAAAAAAAAAAACAGCAGTGATTAAATACCACCAAAAGAAAGATCCATTTGTGTGAAAAAAGGACAAAAATGTCATATGGGTACAGTGTTGCATGACTGAGTAATTGTCATTCAAATTGTGAGAGCACTGAAAGCTGAAAATTGGTCTGGTTATTAAGGGTGTTTAAGTGCCTAGTGGTCAAGTGGTTAATATAACTTTAATGCAGAGAATGCATTAAGATAAAAATGTCTTTGCTTTAGAACCATTTTAATTATAATATGCAATGAAAGTCATACAGAAATAAAGAATTAAAAAATCTGCTTATTCACTTGACAGGTACATGCATGATAAAACACTGTGCACAGATCTTTGCCCCTAAAAATATTATTTTATTCTAAAAAAGAAATAATTTAAATTAGACTTTGTTTCAAAATGTTGCTTACTGGTCCCAAAAATAAATAATATCAAAGTCAAACATTTGTAAAGGATTTCATTTTAGGACAAAAATGAAAATCTGTATTCAATAACATGCAAACACAATTATCGCTGAGTGATGGCTCATTGACTTGGATTAACAGTAATTTATTTGAAAGACTGCTAATGGTTATTTGATGGCCATTTCACATTAATATGTTACATCTTGCTCAGTGTTACAGTATTTCACATTGTAGGACAGCAGACTATAAATGTGCGAGGAGGAAGAATACAGACACGGAGGCTTTTCGCCTTGTCAGTGGACTGAAAGGTTTTTCTTTATCTCAGAAGTGTCTTTTGTAATGAACAAAATTATTGAACATGTCAACTGCCTTATGGGCTATAGTACCATGTGGGTGATATCATTAATGTGAGTACAGAAATCTATATCATTCATTGTCAACCGTTGTACCTTGGCAAAAAAAGCATTTTTTTATGCCTTTATTTACAAATAATGGGTACACAGAAAGTAAGCCGTGTACAGATAGTACTATAAATGCCACATGATATGGCTTTGCCAATAGAAATGCCTAGGCTTTACCGACTGCACAAATAAAAAAAAGGTTGTGCCTGATTGGTTGCAAAATACAATACGTGTATTATTTCTTATTTTTTTTTCTTTATTGTATATAGAACATTTTTGACTGGGAAATCTAGACGGGACAAAAGTGACCAAAGTACTGTACATAATGCGAAAACTAGACATGTGCAGAACAGAAACATTCGTTTTGTTTTGGATAGATTTATTATGCTACTAATTTTGTTTCATTGATTTGTTTCAGAATTAGTTTAGTTTATTTTCATTTTGATTCATGTCTTTAATTCATTTTCTAACGAATTGCACATTTTCAGAACAATTCAGATTGGTCAAAAAACGATTGACTGTTTCGAATTCTGTGTGAAGAATAGCTGGTTGCTAACCACTTCCCGACCAGCCTATAGTAGAACGATGGCCTGGGAAGTGGTTCAGTTACCCTGACTGGGCATCATATGGTGACCAGCACATATACAGTAGTACACCAGTACATGTAGTGTACTGGTACATATAGTTGATTATGTATTTATTGTTTTCAAACCTTTTCTGGGGAGTCTAAAGTTTAAAGTATAACTAAAGGCAAAACTGTTTTTTGTTTTTTTTGGGGTTTTTTGGACAGAGTGAAGAGGGATTAGAACCCCTGCTAGATTTCATTGCTCCCTGTTTTCCGATTAGGGAGTTTCACCCCCCCCCATATTTGCCATGTTTACCATTATCACTAAATGTAAAGGAAAATTAAAAATGTTGGGTTGTCCTCAAAACAGGAATGGTGGGAAATCTTCCAATGTTGACACTAGTTCTGTTAACCCTGGTGACAATCAGAGATGTCCTCTCTTCATTTTCTGACTAGGGGATAGGAAATCAAGGGGGAGAAGTCCGTCCAATGGGATACAGTTTTTTTCTTTTCATCTGACAGAGGTTATAACCCTCCATTACTCTATCCAAATTGAAAAAAAAAAGTTTTGCCTTTGCTACTACTGAAAAAAGTGATACTTAAAATTTAAGTTCATTTTTATGCTGGCCATACACGGTTCGAATTTCGAAAGAATTTTCTTTCGAAAATCGTATCTAAGAATTTTTGTATGAATTTTGCACCATTAGTGGGCTGCAGCAACAGCCGATTTTCGTGTGGAAATCAAATTTGAGGAATTGAACATGTTGGATATTTTTTTAAAAATTTACGATTTTCTAATCAATGATGGGAGTATTGTGCGAGAAATATAATAAGGAAAGAAAATGTACGAAGAGAAAAGAAGATTCCCAACCACGAAAATTATTTTGTGTAGCAACATGAGGTGAAATTGAAGGCTTGGTCGGCCGAATTTCGAAAATCAATGGTGGCATCATCGGATCACAAAAAAAAAAAAAATTCTGATATTGAAAAGAAAATTTGTTCGAAATTTGACCATGTATGGCCTGCATTACAGAAGAAATCTGTAAGGTGAACTTACACAGGACCTCCTCCCCAACCCCCCCCCCCAGTCCTGCTGACCTGGAGCTTGGCGATATCCCACTATAAGCCCTGGTATAGCTGTGTCACCAGTCCGAGTCTTAGAAAGCCCCTCAGCTTTTTCTCTTCTTCTCCCCCGCTGATAGGATGGGCTACGCAGGTTCTGATTGGTTGGCGCCACTCATGTAGAATTAGAATGCGCCTAATCATTAGACATGTGCGATTAGTTTCGTACGAATCGGGAGGATCCGAAATATGAATTGCCATGCGTCCGAATTTTGTACGAAATACAAACTTTTGTTTACAAATCCCCAGGAGGAAGTCAGCACAGCACAGGGATGGTGGGAGCCCCTTGTCTAACGAAAATTCGTTTTTCGGATAGGAAATTCTTCAAGGGAATTTCGCATTTCAGATAAAAACCAAACTTCCATCAGCATCGACTGTCATATTGAGGTATATTTTTGCCTTTAAATTCTTCATAAAGAACGTTCATACAAGTTAACGAACCTAAGGACAATTCGTATTTCGTACGAATTGAAATTGAATTTCGGACACGAAATACGAAGTACGAATTAATTCTAATACGAACCGTAACGGAACGGAATGAAACAAATTATTTTTTTTTTAAATCTTATTTTTTATTAAATTTTGCACAAAAGATAACAGCAATATAGGACTTACATTTTCGTGTAGATGTAGTCGTTGCTTCCAGTTGGGAAGGAATGAAACAAATTTATTGACGGTGCCCATGTCTACTAAACATACCTTCTGATGGGTTACATTTTGAAGATTAAGCTGCGTGGGATTTCTAAGCCCTGGACTGGTGACATGGACATACCAGGGCTCATAGTAGGATATTGCCACGTTCCAGGTCAGTGGGACTGGGGGGGGGGGGGGTGAGGAGGGGTTCCTGTGTAAGTTCACCTTTCAGATTTTCCTATAAAAGTGAACTTACCCTTTAAACATCAAATCCCCTTAAATCCAGTCATATGTTAGCAATGATAATCATATTCCAAAAGAGATGAAAAGCCTACTTATTTCTCCTTGTATTGGAAGATAAAACAAAGCACATTCAACAGGGAAGTTTTACTAACCAGAAATCAGCGTGTGTTCTTTCAGAACCCAACATTTCATACAGTATATATTGCATCTATCAGTTTTCAGAGCATGATAGCAGAACTGGCTTACTGAAAAGATGAGAGGCTAAAACAAAGATGAACAGAGCTGTAATATCAGAGGCAAGATTTGGAAGGGTACTGTATGTTCTAGGAAAGCCATCAGTATTAACATCTCATTTCCTAGGGAATATTAGGAAAGATAACAGCAGTAATAACCAGTTCTGCCTGAATTATTCAAGAAGCATACTTCCCTTAACTCTATTACCCAAGTAAGTAGAAAGTTTGTTTTAAAATATTTGAATAAATAAATGTACTGTTCAGATATACAGGAATGGGAAAGTAAAGTAACAATTCATAAATATCAGTGTGCGTTTTTTACTTACAGCAACTACTGTACATAACCTCTATGTTTGTTGGCTTTCAGATATTTGTTTAAAGGCATAGTTCACCTTGACCAAAAAAACTTCCTCTGCAGGTAAGGAGCACCTGTAAAAACAAACTGTGTAGCTTTGACCACAGTTGAATAATGCTCTTGCTATTAGTGTAGGCCAGTGATGGCGAACCTTGGCACCCCAGATATTTTGGAACTACATTTCCCATGATGCTCCACTACACTGCAGAGTGCATGAGCATCATGGGAATTGTAGTTCCCCGTCACTGGTGTAGGCCATTTACATACCTCCCAAAGCCTTGCTGAAAAACTCCCAGGGATATCATCATCTCCTCCTGTCTCGTCGTTAGGATGTTGCTAAGACAATCCCAGCTGTTACTGTTCATTTCCACCACCACATGAGGGTATTCTTTCTCTGATTTAAGCATCCTTACTTGTGCTTTCTCTCCCCAGACATATTCGCTCTGAGCCCAGCGTCTAAAGTGATATTATGTCAATCAAAGCCAGTGATAAGGGAGCTGGGGGCACGGCTGAGTCCAGCTGTCTGTGTCAATGGACACAGCAGCGGGGCTCAGGAGTGAGCACACACAAGTGCTCCTGGTCCCTCCCTCTCTGTCAAATGCCCCATGGAAATCCGCTTCCCATGGGGCACTGGACAGAGAGGAGGGGCCAGGAGCACCCAGCGGGGGACCTGAGGAGAGGAGGTTCAGGGGCACTCTGTACAATTTCATTGCACAGAGGATACAAGTATAGAGATTTTTTTTTCCCTTTATAATCACTTAAATGCTGCAAGGCAGAAGTTACCCGCTGAGCCACTATGCTGCATTTTATTAGACAGGAAGTCAGTGAAAATCTACAACAGGGCCACAGCAATAAAAAGCCAAAAAAGGCTTCCCATACTTTTATAAAAAAAAAAAAAAGCATTTTATTTCTATCTGTGTTGCTGTTGTATGTTGTAGAATTATTTATTAAAGGGAATTGAAGATAAAATGAAACTCCATGCTGGCTGTCACCAGTTATTTGATGATTTTGCTTTCTGTCCACACATACTTTCTATAGTTCCATTTTTAATGAATCAAATAATAATTTTTCAACACACAAGAACATTCTTCAGTTCTGGAACTGCCAGCGAGGATAATTAATTTGTGACCCTGTGTGGATAGAGTTTCACGTGCACTTTGGTGATTGTATATTTTTTCTAGCTGAGGCTACTGTTATCGACAACGAGGCCTGGGAGGCAATGTCTCTGCGGCATCTTTCTTCTTGATGTATTAAAGCGAGCGCTGACCCTGCTTTACAAAGACTTGGACATGTGATTTATTGTCATCTCCTTTAGTAGATTGACTAAAAGCCTTGTAAAGAACACTGTTACACCTCGGTTTATTGTTGCTTTATTTATAGATTAAGAAAGTCAATTACAGCCCTTTGTCACTTAGATTTGATAATTGTGGTTGAGTATTGAAAAGTGGAATTGCATCTATTGAGATGAAAGTATACAATACTAACAAATGAAATATTTTATGGCAGTTCTCATGTATAAGAACTTGCCCAAATGCAAACTTGCCAAAATTAAATATTATATATATATATATATATATATATATATATATATATATATATATATATATAGATAGATAGATAGATAGATAGATAGATAGATAGATAGATAGATAGATAGATAGATAGATAGATATAGATAGATATGTAAAAAAAAAATTTTTTTAAATAAACAGCTGGCTAAATTATCTTAAAACCTAAGTTTACCTAAAAAAAAAAAAAAAATAAGCACAAGGGACATTATTTACCTTCAGAGTGATATGTCCACTGGGATTCTGTCTTCAAGTTCAGTAGTAATCATCTTGTTCTTCCAATGCCATCACCCTCATTAGAGCAGCGTTACAGCGAGGGTTAATAGAACTGAGAAGGTATCACAAGCACTCATCAAAAGTGTCTGACTATGGCCATCCCTTTTTAACACAGCTCTTCCATTGATAGAAGCCATAGGAGTGCTTCAATGAATAAAACATGATCTATGAATGGAGAGGCAGACATTTTTCATCCCTTCATCCTCCATTCATAGATCATGTTTCATTCATTTATATTACTAATGAACAAGAAGACAGGAGCACAAGGGACACATTACACTGAAGGTAAGTTGCGTTTATTTTTTTTTTATTTTTTTTTTAGACAGGGGTAAACGCAGGCTTTATCCTGTTTTGATTTCAGCCTCCTGTGATCCCCCTATGCAACAGGTCTCTGAGTCAATCAGACTAAATAGAGGAGGAAGCAGAGTTGTGATCCCACCCGTGTGCTACTGCTCCTTCGCTGTCCAATCATAAGCTAAGATGGATCCTAAACCAGATTGCATTGGTTCGCTGCGCTGTAGATTGCAGAGAATTCTCAGGTAGTAAATGGCTTGGCTCTGTTGTCTATCAGGGGTTTCCAGATCACAACAAAGACTTGGCAGAATTCCAAATCTTTTGGCAACTAACAATTTCCATATATGCGTTCCAACGATACACTTAGCTGTTTGACGCAGTAAAGCTTTAAACTGCCCCTGAAGGTTGTTACTTAACCACTTTCAGACCGGACCAATTTGCTGGTCAAAGACCAGACCACTTTTTGCGATTCGGCACTGCGTCGCTTTAACTGACAATTGCGCGGTCGTGCGACGTGGCTCCCAAACAAAACTGACGTCCTTTATTTCCCACAAATAGGGCTTTCTTTTGGTGGTATTTGATCACCCCTGCGGTTTTTATTTTTTGCGCTAAAAAACGCATTATTGTTTACTTTTTGTTATAATAAATATCCCCCAAAAATATATAAAAAAACATTTTTTTCCCTCAATTTAGGCCGATACGTATTCTTCTACATATTTTTGGTAAAAAAAATCGCAATAAGCGATTATTGATTGGTTTGCGCAAAAGTTATAGCGTTTACAAAATAGGGATAGTTTTATTTTTTATTATTTTTTTTTTTACTAGTAATGGCGGCGATCTGCGATTTTTATTGTGACTGCGACATTGTCGGGGACCCATCGGACATTTTTGACACATTTTTGGGACCATTGTCATTTATACAGTAATCACTGCTATATAAATGCAGTGATTCCTGTGTAAATGACACTGGCAGTGAAAGGGTTAACCAGTGGGTGGCAGTGTAGGGGTTAAGTGTTCCTAGGGGTGTATTACTAACTGTGGGGGGGTTGGGCTTTCATTTAGTGTACACTGATCTCTGCTCCAATCACATGGAGCAGAGATCAGCGTCACTAGTTGCTAGGCAGAATGGGAAAATGTTGTATATACAGCATTTCCTCCATTCGGCCGCTCCGTGAGACGATCGCGGGGATGCCCGCGGCGATCGAGTCCGCGGGTCCCGCGACCGGACTCACGGGGGTCCCGACCAGCGCGGGAGCGCGCCGGCCGCGGCGCGCCCCCGATGGCACGGCGGCAACGAATATTGGACGTACATGTACGCCAATATGCCTGCCCGTGCCATGCTGTCGACGTACATCGTCGTGCGCTGGTCGGGAAGTGGTTAAAGTGGATGTAAATTCAGGCAATTTGAGCTGGACACATATAACTGCAGTTTTCTTATCTCTCTTCAAAGCACTAAGTCCCTTGGCTTTCTCCTGCTGCTTTCTTCTGTTATCAGCCTGATAACTTCTGACAAGTGCTCCGACACATATGATAAAACCTGGCTGAAATTTGTGTTGGGGAGGTTGCTATAAATAGATTAGCAGACAGCTGAACTTTTCACAGAACAGCTCTGAGAGTCTCTGCCTATGTGGAGAGGGGGTGTGTGCCTTTCCTCCAATCAGCTGTCCTGGCTATGTGCCCAGACTTCATACTCAGTGCTGAACACGATCTGAACTTTCTAAACCGTATATAAAGATGAAAACAACAGATATACATGTAAAACTTATGTAGGGAGATTTGTTTCATCTCTGTGTATCATTTGAGGCTGTTCACTTCACTGGATATATGTGAGGGTTTACATCCACTTTAAGATTCTAACTTTGTTTTACATTAGAAACAACTCCACATAGAGTACCACTATGTCTGAAAAAAACAACAACCCACTGCACTAGTTTTCATTTGTGATTCTTACTCCCGGTCTAATGGCTAGGTAGTACAGTTCTTTATCTAGGTGGATGAGTTTTAAAGCTAAACTCCAGCCCTGTTCAGCTTTGGACAGTTGTACAGACATATTTCCTGTCCTGAAATGGATTGCTGTGATATCGCTGCACAGTGTGTAGAAGCTGCAGCAAGTCAGATAGAGCCAGGCTACCACCGCGTCTTCTTCTAGCTCTTTTACAAGCGGTGGCCCGGTCTTCTGTCGCCGCTGCCGTCGTCGCCGCCGCCGTCGTCTTCTGTTCTTCTCTTCTGGAGATGTTGCCTCGCCGCTGTCTCCGCTGACTATGACAGAACATGCGGCGTGTGGCGACTTATATAGGGACATCACCGGATGATGTCCCCACCCATTATGATGTCACAGTCCCAGCATCAAGCATCAAGAGCTAGAAGAAGGCGCAGTGGCACGGCAAGAAGAACCGAAGAGGGGGACAAGACCCCCGAAGTCGGAAGAAGAGAGAGGCAACGAAGAAGAATGCCGGGCTTTTCCGCTAGTAAAAGAGCTAGCAGAAGATAGCGGAGGAGTCCGGCGGGAAGACCCCCGGAGCTGTGCAATAAACTATTTTAACCCTGTGTTGTGTTTTTTTTTGTACTTTTTTCCACAAGTGAATGGTTAGGGGTATGTTGTACCCCATACTCATTCACATAGGGTGGGGGGGCCGGGATCCGGGGGCCCCCTTATTAAAGGGGGCTCCTGGATTCCGATAAGCCCTCCGCCCGCAGACCCCGACAACCAACGGCCAGGGTTGTCGGGAAGAGGCCCTTGTCCTCATCAACATGGGGAAAAGGTGCTTTGGGGTGGCATCCCCCCATGTTGAGGACACGCTGCCTGGTAAGGCTCAGGAGGGGGGGTGCTCCCTCGTCTCCACCCCCTTTCCTGGCCGGTCGGGTAGCGTGCTCGGACAAGGGTCTGGTATGGATCTGGGGGGACCCCCACACAGTTTTTTCGGCGTAGGGGGTTCCCCTTAAGATCCATACCAGACCTAAGGGCCTGGTATGCTCTCGGAGGGGGAACCCATGCCAAAAGTTTTTTCAGAAATTTGGCGTGGAGTTTCCCCTTGAGAGCTCATTTTCTGTGTCACACGCGAGCATTACTCAGGGCAATTTGCAAGATAAACTAGCCTGCCTAGGAAGGCCCCACCTTATAGATTGACACCCAACCATCAAGACATTTTGATATTTCTCTAACTTCTTTCAAAGGCTTAGCCCACTGCTTGCATCAAGGCTTAGGACTCCTGAGAGGCATACTGAGACAGGATATTGTGATGTGTTAGGATGCAATGTACAGCACCCTGCCAGCCCATTCCATCAGCTATGATCTGCCTGCATTGTATAGGGAAATACAGAGACCCGGGGATATTATCCCTGGATCTAAAATAAGACATTTCATGAAAATGGAAAGGTTTTATTTAAAAAATTTAGTAAGCATGCTGATGAGGGTGGAAAGAACCAGGGAAGGAAAAATAAAAGCAGAACAAGCTTTAGCTTTTTAAGCAGCAGTATGTTTTATATAAAAGTAGAACCACCCTCACATTATTATATGCTGTTTAGCAGTTACAATGAATTGTCATGTAAAGTTGCATGCAATCAAAGAATTGCTCTGAGTTATTTTATGCTTGGAGGAATTATCCATCACCATGAGACATACTTAATGTATATGTCTGTTAAAACTAGAAGAGACACAATTCTCATACCTGTTTCAGCCTGTAAAACATAGATCTTTATCTCAGAGATTTGATATGAGATTAAAGCTGAGGTCTGAGGACTTGGCGCCTGCCATGCGTTCAAGTGTGTAGATTAGTGTCTCTCTGCTAGGCATGAAGACACTTTAATTTCTTCCCTGTCTCTATGCCTTTTGTGCCCCATCGCGTTGTGAACTATTGCTAATTACTAGGTATCCTACATGCCCATCCAACTCTGAAGCTCACTCAATAATTTCTTGCCCTGTCAGGCAACAATGACAGAAACCAGTGTACCTCCTAATACAACAATATTAGCAGGGAAAACGTGATGCAAGTCATGAAAGATGGGATCTGTACACTGGATATTCCATGCAGGGAATATCTGCATGGAATATCCTAAACCTGCTCCTCTTACTTGTCTATGAAAAGGCAGGGTGTCGGCTCAAGAAATGAGAGCTGCAATCCAATCTTTTTTCTTCTGAATAATTTTATTCAATTATTCACAATGTACCTGCAACCATGTCTCTACCAAAAAAACACTTCCTCCTTAAAAGTAATTGTAAAGGTAATTTTTAAATAAAAACATGTTATACCTACCTTCTCTGTGCACAATTCCCCAATCCTCCTCCTGAGGTCCCCCACCAGCGCTCCCATCTCCTCCCCCCTTCTGATTGACCCCATAACAAGCCATTTGCTATGGGGGCACTCATACAGACTCAATCCCAAGCTGGGCTCTGTGTGTCTGTTTACACACACACACAGCACGGCTTGGCCCCACCCCCCGCTCTTTCCTTACAGGCTGTGATTGACAGTAGGAGTCAATTACTCCCGCTTCTGCCTCCAAGTCCAGTAAGAAGAGAGAGAGAAGTGAGAGCCACTGCTCTTGGGCACAGTGCTGGATTGGGATTGGACTCAGATAAGTGTTTGGGGGGTCTGGGGGGAGCTGAACACAGAAGTTTTTTTTTTTTTTTTTTTACCCTAATGCAGAGAATGCATTAAGGTAAAAAAAAATTGCCTTTACAACCACTTTAATATGTTTTGCCTTGAATGTCTTAATCACAAGGATGGGCCTCGTTCCTTGATCAAGTCATTCTTGGTGAAACACTTTAAAGTGGAAATAAACCGTTGTATTGTTTTCAGTCAAGGAAGCTGCCATCTTGGCCTCTAATGATTCTTCAACTGCCATAATGCTGCACATGTGATTGGTTATGAAACCAGCCATTGGATGGTTTGAAAGTTTGGTTGAGAGCACAACCAATGTGAAAGATAGCATTTCCGGCATGCCGGGAATGTAAGTGTTTTTTGAAACTGCCGCTTTAAGGAGGCAGTGGTTTTTGGGTGGAAACACTATGGTTGCAGGTACATTGTCGATGAATGAAAAAAATTACCTGAAAAAGAAGAGATTGGAGTGTGGCTCTCATTCATCTATTACTTTTCAGCCACTGTAACTACTATCTTCCCCATATACATTTGATTGTAACAGCAGCAACTCGCTGGGAAAGGAAGAGAATTGATATTCATTCAATAAAGTAAAATAGTTTGATATACATCACAATATGAGGTCAGGATAGTAAAGTAGCAATGAGCCTGTATAGCAAAACTAGTGCCCTGTCTTTTTATGATCCTAGTATTGAACATCTTTTTACATTAGCTTGCCGTTTATAAGCATGCAATTAAGGTGCCCCTAGACTTCATAACACTGTGACTAAGCCCATCAAGGAGATGAAACACCTTAGAGGAAATAAGCCTCTAGATGGACCATATAAAAATCTTTGAAGTGGTATGGATGTGTGTGGCATTCCGTTTCTTTTGTCCCTAGAAATCAGATGACAGACTCTTGATCAGGCCATATTTGGCTGGATTGGGTAAGACTTTACCTGCAGATACTGTTGGCTAAGGCAGATGTACGAGAATAAAACTGAAACTGGGGTGCAAAATTTACATGATTGCTCCTTTTCCCCCCTGTATGAGTTTAAGCTGCAGATGGTCGACATGTCATAGGCCTTAAGATGAACAGTAATTAATGCAAACAATAATATTTGGGCTCATTTAGATGACCATGTGAGTTTTTCAGGCAGATTTAAATGCAAGCTCAGCATTAGGCAGGCAGATGGAAACAGATTACCTCCACGTTTGTCTTGGTCTGAAAAAAAAAAAAAAGCAATGGAAATAGTTTCCATTGTTTTGACCTTATTATTACAAATTGGAAGTAAGCATAGGCATGTGCACAGGGTGTACCGGATGCGTCGGGGCACACCCTAATCACCCCATGTGCATTATTGCTCTGTGTGCCAGTGGGAAAATAGGAAAGATCTCCCTTCTACTGACTCTGTCCGGCATGGAGATGAGTTGGGGCCATATATATGTAGACACACATGTGTTTTTGAGCTTTAGGGTGCACACCTAACGCAATAGGCTGCCCACCTATGGAGATTAGGAAATGGATATGGATCCATGTCCATTTATATCTTGCCTGCTCATAGACCTAGCATAGATTTGCGAGGAAAAAACTGAACGGACACGAATGTCACAAAAGTGACATCCATGCTATGTGCCTCTGATTCAGCAGGGTATTTGTTCATGGTTTCCCAGCTGATTGGAACAAGCACCACCCATATGTAAGAGGCCGGGCCTCCATAGATGCAAGAAAGTGGTCAGATTTGTATGTCTATTTAACCACCCTTGAAGCCCTAGGCTAGGGCTATACTGGTGATTAAATCTCTTTGCAACTTACAGATTTATCTAATTCTTGTGAATTATCTCTTTAGCCCCACAATGATATACAAGTGTTGCAAATAAGGATACTGCTAAAGAGTAGTTAAATCTCTCTGTAGATTTAATTGCCAGTGTGGCCCTAGCTGTGTCACTTTTGTTTCAAAAAATAAACAAAACGCTATACATTCCTTTGAGGCTTTGTGTGCATTAGGGCATACAATATAATATTCTGTCTTTTTTCTTTTCCTGGGAATCCTAGTTCCTCTGTACAGCTGCCCCTAGACATGCATGTATGTGGGTATATACCAGTATTTATGTAAACAGGTTGTCATATGGGGGCCTGACATCAGCAGCAGCCTTTGTAAAAGCAAACCATTCTTTATTAACTCCTCAAAAACAGGTAAACTGAAATAGTTTACTTCCGCAAAAAGTCAAATAAACTGTTCACAATTCTAGCATAAAAGGAACCACACAACTGGCTCACCGCTGATCTCTTGGTCCAATGCTGAGTTAGAGTTCCTCTGTGTTTCAGGGTGCTGTGCAGGCTGCAGGGGTTCAGCAACAGATGTCTCATTTCCCAGAGCATTCAACCTTGGGCACATCTTGTGAACTCCTCCACACTGCCTCACTGACATAGGTGGTGATTCCATTCTGCTGTTTTTTAAGTCTTCCTTACATGTGGCTTAACTCAATATGTATGGAGTCCTTGTAGTCAGGGTTTGGTGGTTCTTCCCACCCAAAACTTTTTTGAACCTCCTAAATTTGGGCCCTTAATCCAGGCTTATGATCCCAGAGAGTTCTGGAAATCAGTCCTCTCTATTCAAACTCCCCCTGGAACACCCCGCATGCATGGGTGAGAAGCCCTGAGTACTCCTGTCACCTAAAGTGCCCCCCTTAAAGGGACCACAACTCAAATATACCCACTCTCCAGGACACATTCCCAGTGTCCTGTACGGCTTGTATAGTGCACGGATATATTCCCTGAATGCAAAATGTCTACATTTGGAGAATATGTCGATACGCTGCGTGTGGGTGTATTTAGGATCATACAAGGTGGTCAGATCACTGTCACATACCTGATTGGAGGCCGAAATGCAGGGAGGGCTCACCTTGCAGCTACGTGCAGTACACCCCTGAAGATGGTACAAAGGGTGCAGTGCCCTAAGAAGCACATGTTGCCTGACCGGTTCTGAAGAGTAGTACTGATGGTCAGGAGCAGATGCAGGTAGCATACAGGAACTTGCCGATGTCATACACAGGAAGGCAAGCCAGGAGTAAATTGCAAAGTCCATAATGCAAGCCGTAATGCAAGCCGAGGTTATATACAGGAGACAGCAGCAGAGTTGGTAGAACAAGCCAGGGGTCAAAGCCAGATGAGGAGATCGGACAGGTCAGAGCCAAGCCAGATCACAACAGGAAATCCAAGGGTAAATGCACAAGGCTCAGGAACACAGGAAGGCTGATGAAAATCCATCAATTTGTGAGAGGAGCTTCTGTCCTTATATAGGCCAGTGGATATTGGCAATTAGCGTGCTTTGCATACGCCGACGCGTATGCAGATTTGTCATTGAGTGCCGTTCGCTAATGCGCACATGAGACAATATTGGATGTTAGCATATTTGCCAAATCTTCCTAGTAATTCTTCCCTGACAATCACACAAGGGCACATTTGGGATCATACAAAATTCTGTCTTTTTTTCCCATGCATGGGAAGTCCAGGTGTTGCATACAGTCCATGGGTGGCTGTACGCAACACCTGGGCTTCCTGGGCATGAAAAAAGACAGAATTTTAACCAGTAAGTGTGGCAGGTTTATAAAACCTTAACCTTGCATTTGGGGACCCACTTGCTTACTAAGTGGTTTGTTAGGTACCTACCTACTTATTAGAGAAATCCCTGTAAGTGCTGATATCTTAATTTTCGAAAAGATAGTAAGGCTAACTTTACATGACAAGATTTCTATGCTGTTCAGCCATGCAGGATGCAGAATCAATATACTCCCTCATCCACTAAAGCCCCGTACACGAGAGCCGAATGCTGATCAGCATTAGCCTGTTTAATTAAAACTGGCTGACATTTAGCCCATGTGTAAGGCACTTGGTCTGACAGAAGCCATCCTTTTGACCGGCTTCTGTTGGACAAGCATGCTGGAAAACCAGCAGCCAACCGGCACCTGATCAGCGCTCTCCGCCAATGGTGGAGAACGCTGATCCAATTGTTCTGGGGGGGGGGTCACCCCTCTGTCAGAACACAGCAGCCTAGCAGGGGAGATCACTGTACTAATGTCAGATCATTAGTATAGTGGCTCCGACTGGAGCTGATTGTTTTTTTTTTTCTCGCTGGGTTGAACTAGGCTTAAATATCTGAAGACTTGCACTACGACTGCAGTCACTGTTCGGCCAACCGTTTTTCACTTGGCTCCTTCAGCTTTGATAGCATCTTATGTCAAAGTGGGTGGTGCTGTTGGTTGGTGATCCCTGTGTTGCCAGCCTGAGCCTGAGAAGATGCAGGCCAATGGCCTATACAGTTTATTTGATGTTACTAAGGAACCATTGCAACTGGGCTAGTGTTCTCTTCTGTTCCAGCTTCTGTAATCTCGTGCTACCAGGTGCAGTATGCTTTTCATACTTATTCTGGAATAGGCTGCCGCTTCTGGCTGTGAAATTGGTCCTTACAACCTGCCCTTGCTTTAGTTTGTGTATGAAAGCTGCTGCATTCTGCAGATAGGGAATGACATTGTGGAGCAAATCAACACAGGCAAACATCTCCAATTTAGGACCATTCAGAACAGGTGGGTATAGGCTGCATAGGGACTTGGATAACAAACAAGCTAGATGTATAATATGAACGTCAGAATAATAAAAACAAGAGCTATTCAGAAGGAAAGTAGTGATCCCTGCGTCAAGTTAAAAGACAGATTTTCATGTTTACCTGGGGTGGTCTACGTTACACGTCTGTGTATTCAATAAGTAGCATCCGTACATGGTATCTCTGTGCACCCACACTTTCTTTTGTCACTTCAATGATGGATGTTCTATAGATTTAATTTACATCTAACAGCTCCGCTTGTCGCAAAAACTTGAATCCTATTTTGCATTCATCATTTGCATAGTGCACAATAGCATATTCTGAATAACCCCCTGTATTAATAACATGAACTCTGCCTTGAAGTTGGAGGAAATGGCCCAGATTCAGACAAAGGAAGCTGCTTTTTAAGCTTGAAAAAGCACATATATCATATTCAGAAGACTGATGAGATTTTATTGATTGCTTCAAAGTACATCTTTAGCAAAAAAGCAACTTCATTATTGACACGACTCTTCAAGTGCTGACTTGCTACTTAACAACAGCTGGTCAATAAAAGCCACATAATAATTATTTCAAAGCTGAAAAGCTGTTAGAAATTAAGGCTTCTGATTAAGTTAGGATGTATTCTAGTTTGCTGTGCCAAGACTCAGTAGAGGGCTGTGGACTGAGAGGATAAACTGACGATATCTGACTGCCAATAGATCCCTGGATGATTATCCATTTAGACCCTTGGCCTGGTGTAAATACTATCCATGCAACTTCTGTTAGAGTTAAAGGCCAAAATGCTCTCAATATCATTGACTTATGATACTGTACAATCCACACCACCCAATCATATTAAATGGCAAACAAAATATGATGCTCTGTCCAGTGATTTGCGACTTATCTTCGATCATCGATAATCATTGTTCTTGTTTTCAATTATTTTTATTGAGATATTTTTCACATAAAAACATTCCATATCATTTAATTTCACATACTTACATATAAACATGCTTAAAGTGGTTGTAAACCCACCAGAAAAAAAAAGAAAAAAAAAACACCCTGCAAGATAAAGGCATAATGAGCTAGTATGCATAGCACACTAGCTCATTATGAATTACTTAACCGAGAATGAAGCCCCCCGCAGCCATCCTCGTCTCCCCCTCTGGCCAGCGATATCTATCCCAGAAGTTACTTCCGGGTATTGCGGCTCCGGCGCTGTGATTGGCGGAGCCGGGATGATGTCACTCCCACGCAGGCGCGAGAGTCGCCAGGTACGGCACAGTATAACTGAAGCAACGGCATGTACGTGCCATTGCTTCAGTTGGCTTAAGTGCACATGTGTCGCATGACGTTGGCACATGCAAATACAGGGATATCTCCTAAACCATGTGGGTTTAAGAGATATCCAGTGCAGCTACAGGTAAGCCTAATTATAGACTTGCCTGTAGTTTAAAGTGGTTGTAAAGGGTTTGCAACCACTTTAACATACATATATATAAAACAAAACACATAGTCACCACAGTTGACATAGTTCATGGATCAATCACACAGTACCGTCCAAAGAAATGTTAAATGTCTTCCACGGTTCCCCCCTCTCCCATCCCCAAAAACAAAATGGTTCAAACATAATAGTAAAGTGTATCTCTTTACCCTTTCCCTTTACTTTAGTGACCCCCCACACTAATTACTTATTCCTGATCATATTTAACCTTTATCCCATACTATAACCTTAATATTCTTCCCAAACGTATTCTGTTTATTTTGAAGAGGAGAGAGTCGCAACTCTCTAACAACATTATATTATTCTTGGTGAAAGAAGAAGAATAAAAAAAAATTATGTGACAACCTTCCAAACTTTATAGTGTAATGTACTCCATGTCCTTTCCCTTAATTTTAGTGACCCTCTTACCCTAACTACCTATTTCCATTCACGATTATCCTTAATCCCGCACTATATATGTGTGGTGCTATATCTTTCCCAAATCTATTATGTGTATCTCTAAGCCCTTGTACACACAGTCGGACACTCTGACAACCAAATCCATTGGATTTTGTCCGACAGATTTTGTTCGAAACTGTTGCATACACACGGTCGGACAAAGTTGTCGGAAAATCCGATCGTTCAGAACGTGATGACGTAATTTCGTTACGATGGGACTACATTCAGGCTAGTAGCCAATAGCTTTGGTCTAGGAATTTGATCTGAGCATGCGCGGCACTTTGTCCGATCGGAATTCTCTACACACAATCGGAAAAAGTCAGATCGGATCATGTTGTCGGAAAATTTTATAGCCCAGCTGGAAAACTTGGTCCGTCGGAGCCCACACACAGTCGGATTATCCGACAACAGGGTCCTATCGGACATCATCCATCGGAATATCCGACCGTGTGTACAAGGGCTAAGAGGAGAACATCGAAAAAAAAAAAGTAAGGGGAAGGAGGGGGAAGAGACAAGGAACAACAAAATTCCTAATTACCCCCCATATAGTTCACATAAACCTGAGTTTGTTTAAATTCTAGCCAACTTTTACAGGCGTTGGCATATTTTATCTCAGAATTATTTTGTATATGTATTACTTCTTCCATACACCTAATTTTATCTATCTCCCTAAATCAATCCTTTATCGTAGGGATATTTTTTAACTTCTAGTATTTTGGGATTAATGCCTTTACTGCATTCAGCAAGAATGGTGTAATTGCTTCTCCATATTTCTTCCTTGGTATCGCAGTTACATGAAACAGGCACTGGATCTAATTCAGTTTCACACCCAATAATCTTCTTAATCCACTCTACTACTTCCCTCCAATATGGTTGAATTAGGGGACATTGCCACCAAATATGTGCATGAGTTCCCTCCTCCCCACATTCCCCCCAACAAAGAGAAGATAGGTCATGATTCATTTTATGCAGTTTTACTGGGACATACCACTTTATTAATAATTTATAATTTGTTTCTTTCATCCTTGTGTCTGCTGAAGATGAGTGAACATAATCATAAACTTTACTTCTCATTATTTCAGGCAGTGAATGGTTTAGTTCTAATTCCCAATTTTCCAATGGACACGAAGAGCCCACATCTGGGGGAGTCATCAACAGCCTATATATGTTGGAGATCCCTTGTCTATTTTTTCCCCCTTGGTCGACTAATCTTTCCTATGGATCCATTCTCCTTACTGAACGAAGACGTTTTGGTAGAGAATCTACAAAATGTTGAAGTTGTCTATATCTCCATACATCCCAAGGAGTTCCACCATATTTTTCTCATAGTTACAATAAGGAACAGAGGGTATTTCCTTTCAGTACATCCTTTAATCTCAAATGATCGAAAAAGTATAATGTATTATCCTTACCTGAAGGAAAATAGTCATTACCTGTGAGGGGCATCAAAGGGCTATTATATTGCCAAGATCTGCTTTTAGAGAGCTTATCCCTCATTCTAAGTGTCTCTACTGTGATTGGGGCCATATCTCTAGGGAGACTTCTATATTGGCTTGATATCCAAATAATCTGACTCAGAGCTGAATTACTCAGCTCTGACTCAAGTGTTACCCATTTTTTATACAGTGATCCATGGACCCAGTCCATAATTCTCTGTAATACTGCCACTTCGTGATATTTTTCAAAGTCTGGCAGAGATAGTCCCCCCTCTCCTTTGAGCTACTTAAAACTCTATAAGCAATACGATTCCCTCTGTTGTTCTATATACATTTTTGTGATATCGATCTAAGATTTTTAAAAGTTTTATAATCATTGTTCTTGACCAAATCATGGTCATAGTGGGTTCCTTACAGCAGGGGTCGTCAACTATCAGGCCACGGCCTATCTGCAGCCGGGCTGCAGGCAGCCAGCATGAGACACCTGGGCGGCCAGCATGAGACACTTGGGTGGGTGGCATGAGAGAGCCAGGCGGTAGGCACAAGAGAGCCAAACGGGCGGCATGAGACAGCCAGGCGTCCGGCCGGCATATGAGAAGGGGTGGATGAGAGAAGTGAGCAGGCGGGCAAGCAGAGATGACAACATCTCTCTCCGCCCCTGCATCACCGCTCTTCTACCCTCACAGTCCGTATTCTGTCAGCCTCAAGGCAGGCAGCATGGCAAGTGACATTCCGCATCTGCACAGGCAATGTGGCAGGTGACGTGGCAAGTGATATTTAACATCTGGTGACAGTCAATGTGGCAGGTGACATGGTAAGTGACAATCCATATCTTGTGACAGGTGACAATCCACGTCTGGTGGCAGGCAGCATGGAAAGTGACAATTTACATCTGGTGGCAGGCAGCGTGGCAAGTGACATTCTGCATCTCATGGCAGTCACTGTGGCATGTCATAAGCTGCATTTGGTGGCAGGCGACATGGGCAGGTGACACGCTCAGGGCTCCCTATGATTCTGCATTATGGAGAGTTGAACTATTTAATTTATTACTACAATGTAATAATAGAAATAATGCGATTCGATCACCCTGACACCATATCAAACATGGTTCCGTGATGATTGAAGCGCTAACACCAGCCATTGCCCTGACAAATCGATTACCCCCGCACTGATCCTTGGCACAAAAAGGACCCCAATTTTAGCAATAATGTGCTGCTTTCTCTCTACCTATCATTCCTGGTGACACATTAATCAATTAAATAATATAAAAGTGCTTTCCTTTGACTGTTCACATGTATGTAATATTACAAGTTTATAGAGAAGCTTCAAAACTGAGAGCCTTCAGAAGAATGTTCATGAGCAAAGTCAAAGGACAGCAGAGTGCTGATGATTTGCTACTTGTGTGTGTGGCGCAATACTGGGGCAATACATGGTATTGATTAAAAAAAAAATGTAAAGTTGTGCTAGCTGTTATTTTAGTAAAATTCACAAATGCATAGCGAAGATAAAGTAATATTAATGAACTTTCATTTGCTTGTCTACATGACTTGAAGTCATGTGGGAAGGGGTAGAGTAAAGTTAGCGGTTTTCTTCTGTTTGCTATTTTTTTTAAACACAGTATAGTCAAGATTCGTTAATGGGAACTTCATCTCACACCATGTTTTCAAATCTTTCAAAAGTGTTAAACCAGTTAAATTTGCTGTACATTTTAACAATATTTGGTTGTATCAAGTGTACAGAATGCCAGGGATGGGTTCTGTTTGGGAGAAACATGTCTTCGTTATTTGGATTTTGGTCCCTTTAAAGTGAACTTGAATTCAGTTTATGAGCACTCATGAGTTCTCACCCATGCAAGGTGAGGAGTTCTCAGATAGTCCTCTTAGATAGGAGAGGACTGATTTGCACTGCTCTCAGGATTGGTATGTGCTCGTTTGGGACACAGAATTTGGGTGGTATAGTCTCTCCAACCCTGATTACAGGGACTTTGGTCCTGAAAGGGTTAACCCGTCTGCAGGGGAGAAAAGAAAAAGAACAGGGAATGGCCAAGTGGATGTCTTTGAGGTGGAGTAGAGCAGACCACACCTGAGTGAGCAGTGTGGACTAGCTTGTGACTGAGACATGGTCACTGAACTGTGGAGACCTCCTCTTTGGGACCCCCAAAGCAGGTGGGAACTTTCAAAAACCCCATTAAGGGATGAGTGTTACTGGTGGTGAGCTGAACCTTTAGTTTTCTACCAGACATTGATGGACTATTTTTGTTTGTTTTTCCTTTCTGAGGATGAGCTGTTTTCTGTTCGCCTGTTTCTGTAAAAAAAAAAAAAAAAAAGACTGTTTGCTTTTACCAGTAAGGCTGGTTGATGATCCTGAGCTTCCACATATTACACTAGATACAGGATACAAACACAGTGATCGTACAATATCTGATGTTTACTGGCTCTGCATCATCTAACCACTTTATTCATGGTCCAATTACAGGTTATAGAGCTGTAAAATACCATTCCCAGTAAATGATTACAGGTCTGTGATAGAACAAGAATGGCCATTTTTTTGTGTCATCCCAAGATCAAGCTGTCTACAAACCTCTACCTAGAAAAAATTAAATTGAAGGGCCGTTTTTTTAAATTGAATTACAGCTGAAAATCCTAAACCATGTAAAAATATGTTTTAAAGAATCTGATAAATATGATATCTAATATATTGAAGCATGTATTTAAAGCATTTGCAGGCATCCTATACAGTGTGATGGCATTGTTGACCTTTTTTAAAAAAAAGTACATACACAAAGTTCTTGATGAAGTATGGATGTCCTCCATATCAAGGGTACCACAGCCCCTACAGAGAGCACACTACAGGGCTTTTGAGGTACAGAGATAGTAAATTATAGTCTCATTACTGTTAAAACAATTTGCTTTTATTAGTAACCAGTAAAAAATGTCATAAAACACATTATTATACAGGATTTATATTGTAGAAAACATTGTAGAAAACGTAGATACCTGGTGACTTTTACACCTCTGCTTACAACCTATTAATGCCTAAGTATAGTTAAAAATAAATAAAAAACAGCATAATAAACATTACTCTCAATCAGTGTAATATTTCCCCTGTGCAGCTGTCTTCTGGTTTAGTTGAAATCTTCTCTAATGCCCAGAACCACTGTAATTTTTTGGTGTCGCAGGGGTTAACAGAAAATTGTGACAGGTACAGTCAACAGTGCCTGTCCCTTCCACTCACCTCCTCCATTCATAGAAGTCAGAATGACAGCTTCTATGACTGAAACTTGATCTGCAAATAAAGGGAGCATATCTTTCGATCATCCTCTTGTCCTCCATTTATAGATCATGTTTAATTTATATAAGCTGTAATACCTCTTCTTTGGATGGAGGAGGAGAACAGACAGGGCAGGAGTAATGGGGTACTCTTGATGAGTGCCTGTTGTAGTTCCCTTGGTTTTTTAACCCCCTCCCCCTACGTTGGCAGGGGTGGGGGGGGGGATTCATTAAAGGAGGAAGACCTAAAACAGGAGACAGCAGCACAAAGGACACATCAACCGAAGGTAAGCTATTTTTATTTTTTTACTAAACGTAAGCTTTAACTACATTTCCATATGTCAATATTGTATGAAATTGGAAAATTTAGACAACGTCTATGTGTAGTCAACGGTGTTGGTGAGGTACTGAAGAGTCTTGACTCATTTCGTAAACAAAGTTCACTTCTTCAGGTGAGTATAACGGAGGTAAACGTATATGTGATGTCACCAAGGTCCAAAATTACATTTTTAAATAAATCCTACTACAATTGTTCACCCGATCAATGGGTGTGGGGTATCGCACGTGGGGACTACGGAAGATCATCAGAGGAACAGCATTCTATCACATGAGAAATGTAAACAGCGTTGTGCTGAGTTTTAATGGTCCCAAGGCATGTTGGCCAATAAAAAAAAAATTTGAGAAAAAAAATCACGCTGTCCTAAAAGAAAGTGGCAACTAGTTGTATGGATTGGATGTCAGTTGTTATCCAATTGCTCCAAATTTTACTAATGTGCCCACTTTCCCTCACATCTTTAACTCCTTTGCACCTAAGGGTAAAACAAATTTTCATGCCTAAGCCCAATTTTGTAACTTTGACATGTGTTAGTAAAACCATATACATATCATCATAACTACTTTGTGCATCCAGGTGGATTATACCTTGGTTTTTTTCAGGACAAACGGACAAAGACTAACCCAAAACAAATTCTCTGGCTCCTGATGATTGTAGCGATACCACATATGTCCATGTTAGTTGTTACCTGTAGTACAGCTCAGAAATAATAGTGTGCATTTGGCTTTTTTTATTATCCTACCTAAAACACATTGACGCTGATTCTAAAAAAAATAAAAAAATAAAATAAACTGACCCTGACCTTTGACCTTGACCGTTGACCCTGATCTTGACCCAAACACTAAGGCTACTTTCACACTGAAAGCACCAACCGTGTTAAAGCAATGCTCGTTTTAGTGACACTTTAGCACTGTTTGGTGGGGTGCTTTTTACCCAAACAAATGGGTAAAAAAGTCCTGTTTTGCTGCTCTTTCAAATCGCTTTTAAGATGTTTTGAAAGCGCTGCCCATTCATTTCAATGGGCAGGGCGTTTTTGGGAGCTCTGTATTAAGTGCTCCCACCCCGCCCCAAAGATGCTGCTTGTAGGACTTTTCGGAAAGTCCCACAAGAGCACCACCCCAGTGTGAAAAGACACACTGAAATGAATGGGAGATGGTTTTCAGGCGCTTAGCAAAGGTTATTTCTAGCGCTAAAGCCCCAGAAAACAGCCCCAGTGTGAAAGTACTCTAACTGTGGCATTGACTTAGGTCAAACCTTAATCTAGGTATTTTTTTAAATTATTATTATTTTGCAAGGACATAGAAAGATAAAACGTACCTTTCACGTCTAGTCAAAGAGACACAAAACACGGGGATGGGCTTCACAGTGACTAATCCCTGTGATGGGCTATCACAGCGATCAGGTGACCTGGAATTGGATGTTCTGGGTCCTGATCATTGGAACGGGCTCCGGGACTCTCAGTGAGACCCCAGTCACTGTGTTGGGAGCACGCCATGTGGCGCGCTCCCAGCACAGGGTAAGACATGCAAATATGAGTCCCCACTAAAAAAAAGTGCAGTCCATTCAGACACAGAGCCCCGACCCGGCCTTGCCCTCTCTCTTCTGATTGGCTAACTGACTTTGATTGAAAGCCGCTGGAGCCAATGGCACTGCTGCTGTGTCTCAGCCAATCAGGAGGAGAGTGCCAGATGGTTAAGACACATCTGGAGAGAGATGGGGCTCAGGTAAGCATTAGGGGTTGCTGGCGCGGCTTCTACACACAGGAGGTTTTTTATCTTAATGCATAGAATGCATTAAGATAAAAAAAAACTTCTGCCTTTATAACTCCTTTAATTTACTAATTGATGCAAGCAACATAAAGTCAGAACTTTTGATCGGAATACTTGGTAGGGCCCAGTGAAACTAAATGATCATGACAGCCAGGAAAACTAGCATGTTCAGAAAGAGAACTTGGCAAAGACAACAATTCAAATGACCATTGACCATAAACCTACCTCTACAAAGTAAGTTAACCGCAGAATCCAGCAAATCAGATGAAATGGGATCTCTCCTTTAAATTCTGTGCAAAGAAACATAGCTGTATTCTCTTATATTACTGGTCCTTTCTCTGGAAAATACCATGATACTAATGTAATAGGGAGAATGGGGGGGGTGTTTTTTTTTTCCTTTACACCAGTCTTTGCTTGTATGCTAAACTTTGATCTCCATTCTCTTAATTTGTAATGAAGAGACTGCATGTGGGAATTTGCCAACTCAATTTTGCTTCATGTGGCTGAACATAGTCACAGAGTGATGCTGTTCAAAAAAGATGTGAGCCATTATGTCTTTTTAATAGCATGGCTGCAGATGGGACTTCTCATTAAATGCCAATCCTGTACTTCATGCCGTAGGAGCTTCTGTGCTGTAATTTTAGGTAAAGCATCACCAATGAAAAAGCTCTAGATTCTGTGCTTCTGTATGACATGCAGAAAGTGTTCTATACTTCTTTTTCCTCTAAACTTAATGCAAAATGTGTGTATCTATACAGTATATATGACAATATATTGCACAGGGGTCTACAGAAAACAAATGAACAGTACAGATTCTGTTCCAATGAAGCTTATAACATAATTATGTTTATCGCTCTTGTATAAAGTCTGTAAGAGCAATATAGGCAGCGCAGTAGTTAATTACCTTACCTTATCGATCAACCTAATGCCCTGCACATGACACCTAGGGCTTAGTTGGTATATTGTATGTCGTTAAAAAAAAAAAATCTTAAAACCCAATTGAATTTTTGTTAAATTAGCAAAAGACTCAACAGGTGCATTAAAACAAAAGGTGAGCATTCTCTTAAAGTTAGCAGGTTCATTCACACGGGCTTTGCGGTCTGTACAGCATGAATGAGTCGTTTATTTTTTTGGGCTGAGACTGTGTGCAGGCAGCATATGTTACCGTATGGGGGGCATGGACACGGGTGCATGCCCTAATGTGACAATATACAATATACACTGTCAACATGGGATATTATCGGAGAACTATCAATGGATATAAGGAGATGTGTCCACTTTAGAGAAGAACCCCAGGCTGGCCTATAATACCTTTATCCTAATGAGAGATTGTATACTATAGTTACTAGTAAAGTGTCCCCTTTAAGATTACTAATAACACTGTTCTAAAAGCAAGGCCTTGCACTGTCTTCACTGGCAAAGTTGGAGCTCATAGAACAAAGATTCCTGGCTGCAGCAAAGTGAGGACGAACAATGCAAGATAGCAAATCCTGGTTGATAGCAATTCTTTTGTAATCTGAACGAATGTCACCTGTACACAGTGTGGAAAGTGTACTACTTAGCAGGGCAATGGGATCTGTGGGCTCAAGCCCCCTAACCAATCTTGATAGACCTTGGCAGCTTCCCGGTGGGACCAACGAACGATTCTTTCTAGTACAGATGGGCAGGGACAGGGATCAGGCTGCTAACTCAGCGGATCGACTGGTTCCGCTGGCTTCAACGCTGCTGCAGGGCATCCTTCTGCCAGCGGGTGATGGCTAGACTCTTTGGGGCTGTAGTATGTGTGTCGCGTGCTAGGCCACAATCTTCTTACACAGTGGCAGAGTGGTGCCTTCGCGGTGAGATAAAGGAAGCAAGAGGCTGTGGGCCTGGTCCACCGATCCCTATATAATCCCTCCCACAATTCTCCTGTAGGGCAGATGGTCTGCTGGGAGATGCAGTTCACGGTCATTTCTGCTAAATCAGCGATGCCTATCCAGAGCACTACATCTCCCACAATGCTTTTCTCTGTGCTCAGTAGATGTCATTGATTCATATCCAGCACTAGGAGGACATAGGGGCAAGGCTGGAATAGTAATAGATAAGTCTGCAAAAGTTAGATAACTGTAGTCTGCTCCCTGCTAAATCTGCAATCGTAAAATCTCATCCTCCCTGCTGATTAAAGAGCTCTAGATCTGACTCAGTAGGAGGCATGTTGGACCTCTGCAAAGAAATCACTGCTTCCCCACAGAGAGCAAAGGTCCCGCTCTGCAGCTGATGTCAGGGGACAGGCTTTTCTACTCAAGTTGTGGCTGCTTAAGAAAAAAAAACAGTAAAACTTTAAATACCGTATATACTCGAGTATAAGCCGAGATTTTCAGCCTCTTTTTTGAGGCTGAAAGTGCCCCCCTCGGCTTATACTCGAGTCATCGCTGTCTGCCCGCTCGATCAGCGTGTCGAGCAGACAGACAGCGGCCATTCTAGAATTCAAAAGCCGCGCCTCCGGCTCCGCCTTCGCCTGTGATAGGCGGAACACCGAATTTCCCAGCAGCCTGTGTTCCGCCTATCACGGGCATCGTCTCATCCTCGTACTACGGACGAGGATGAGACGATGCCCGTGATAGGCGGAACACAGGCTGCTGGGAAATTGAGTGTTCCGCCTATCACGGACATCCGATAGGCGGAACAGCAGTCAGTGGGAAATTGAGTGTTCCGCCTATCACCGACGGAGGCGCGGCTTTTGAATCCTAGAATGGCCGCCGACGAAGAGCTGAAGGACGGAGGCTCGGCTTGGGACGGGCCGGGCCGGGCCGGGACGGGACGGGACGGGACGCAGGCTGGACGGGACGCAGGCTGGACGGGACGCAGGCTGGACGGGACGCAGGCTGGACGGACACAGGCAGGCTGGACACAGGTAGGCTGCACGGACACACACACACACACACACACACACACACACACACACACACACACACACACACACACACACACAGATGCATGGACACACACACACACACACACGGATGCATGGACACACACACAGGGATGGATGGACCCACAGGGATGGACGGACACACAGGGATGGACAGGCATGTCTCACCCTCGGCTTATACACGAGTCAATAATTTTTTCCAGTTTTTTGGGGGTAAATTGGGGGCCTCGGCTTATATTCGGGTCGGCCTATACTCGAGTATATACGGTACCTTTTTGTTTTGATACAACTGGAATGTATTTAGTTCATTTAAACTGGAAGTTGAATTGAGTTTTAAGATGTAAGTAGAGATGAACAAAATCACAACCTGCAGCAGTGATGTTCATATTACGAAGAATTCATGCTGACATACTTGGCACTGATGCTAATGCCTTGAGGAACACAGACAGCTAGTTTTAGTGTTAATATGTTTATATCTCATTGCTTTAGAGAAGGTCCTTAACCAAGTGTTGATTACTGAAGGGAAAATACTAGCTTATACTATTTGGCTTTTAAACGAAACAAACATTTTAGAGCTACCACTTGTTACCGTATATATGTTAGTAAGCAAATTAAGCTTATAAGACAGTACACTCCAGGCATATATCCATGTTTATTGTCTTTAAAGAAACCCTGTCACCATACTATTCATTTGAACAAAATGTTTTTATAAGATTACATGCATTTCATGTATTTTATGCATGCATTTACCTGTAAAGGCCTCCCTTGTGTAGACACCCGAAACACCTGAGACTGCTGACAGGCGTCGCCATGTTGGATGTTATGTCAGCAGCCCAAGCAAACTCATAGCTGTCACTCAAATTACACTGGCAAGTTGAAAGGCACTTTGCAAGGGAGTAAGAAAATATAGAATGGAAAAACACTGCAAGTCAGTGAATCCGCTATGATTTTCGGAACATTTTTTTTAAAATTTGGTGACAGGGTCTCTGCCGTCTATTGGTATGAACCTTTTCAAGTTACAAAAGTTAGTTACTATGGGAGGCAAAGATGTATTGCTGTGAGCTGAGAAGAAATACAATGTAGGTAAATGTTGTTCCCAATCAATTCTCAGAGAAAAAGCAAAGAAAACTGATTACCCATTCACATGCTGAAATAATACAGTGGTGTTTTCTGGTTGCAGTGAGCATATCTACAATACTGTGCAAAAGTTTTAGGCAGGTGTTAAAAATAGATGTAATTTAAGAAAATTAGAAGTGTTAATAGTTAATTTGCTTTACATTTTAATTAATAAAAAATAAATAGAAGAGAAATCCAAATCAAATTAATATTTGGTGTAACTACCCTTTGGCTTCAAACCAGCATCAATTCTTCGAAGTACAAACAGTGCACACATTTTTGAAGGAACTCTGCAGATAGGTTGTTCCAAACATCTTGGAGATCCAATCACAGATCCTCTGTGGATGTAGACTGCGTCAAATCCTTCTGTCTCTTCATATAATCCCAGACAGACTCGATGATTTTGAGATCAGGGTTTGGGGTCAGATACTTATCCATCATGCTATACCATTAGGGAGGCGTGTGATTGTCCCCAAATGTGTTCTGCAGTAGGACAATGACCCCAGACATACAGCCAATGTCATTAAGAACTATTTTCAGCATAAAGAAGAACAAGGAGTCCTTGACATGATGGTTTGGCCCCCACTGAGCCCTGATCTCAACATCATCAAGTCTGTCTGGGTTTTCATGAAGATAGAGAAGGATTTGAGGCAGGCTACATCCACCACCATCTGTGGTTGGTTCTCTAAGGTGTTTGGAGCAACCTGTGTGCAAGTGTACCTTGAAGAATTGATGTTGGTTTGCAGCCAAAGGGTGGTCACACCAAACATTGGTTTGATTTAGATTTTTCTTCTGTTCACTCTTGCATTTTGTAAATTGTTAACAAAATGCAATTAAAATACATGTAGCACCCTTTGGTACTAATTTTTTTTTTTTTTTTTTTAAATGTAGCACAGGCTTGCCTGGCAGGCTTGGCCCTTCTGTTTTTGTTTCCTGGGTTGGGCAGAAATTCAGGGAGAGCTAGATGACTCACAGGCAGCATCACTGAGACCCCCCCCCCCCCTATTTCTAGAATGTACTGGAACCTTTTAGAAAGATGTAGGGGGGGAGGTAAGGTGAAGGTGCCTGGGGTATTCTGAGGGCCCTGACCAATTCCTAACTTGGATTAGCAGGGGGTAGGCCTCTGGTGACCTTAGGCTTGGGTGCAGACAGGACCTTCCTACAACCCACGGAGGTGTCCTGGACAGAAGGTACGGGAACAAGGAGAGGACAGTGGGAGAATATCGCCAGGCAAGTCTCCAGAAAAAATAACAAGGAACAGCCAAGAGGGCTGGTAAGTGACACACAGTCAGGAGAACTGGGAGGCATGCCTGAGAGGACTGGGAGCAAGCAGTCTTGGGTGGGTGCAGAGCTAGTAAAGAGGACTGTGGTGGCTTGTGCAGTGGAAAGAGGCAGCTGCAGCCAGAAGATCTGGCAGGGCGTGAATAGGTGGTTCTGGGATCAATAGCCATGTGGGACATCTAGCACTAGAACTACCATATTATGCTACACCATAGGGGCCCGAGGTCCCTGCTTGTAATAGGCATTTACTTTGGGCCTGGCTTAGCCAGTGATAGGCCTTAAATTCGGTGGTAGCTGGTCTTGGGAGTTGTAGTTCTACAAGCAAGTTTGTGCTGGAGGTAGAAGAGACGTGTGTATATACCAGATGTATATAACTTTGTCCCTGAAGAATTCCTATTGTTCAAGTGGGCATCCAATATGTACGATATCCCCATCCAAGTTATAATCCCCTCAATTAAAACAAATAAAAAAGGACAGTTTCTTGACTGCTGTATTTCTGGATATGTGTGTGCCTGACTGAATACCAGTTTTACTGAGCAGAATACACTGTGCAATGACATCATTGCTAATAATAATAATATTAGTAATAATATATTAGGTTTTACCCTCATAAAAAAGTATAGTATTTCTTTGCTAGGGCTGCGACTCATAACTGCATACCACAGTTAAGCAGCAAAGGTGGAAAACCGCTGCCCTTGTAGGGGGTTTAAAAGGACCACAGGGCAGAATTAGATCTCTACCCAACTCTTTTCAGTCACCAGTGAAACAGATTTGTTGTGAACATTATTGACTTGCATTAGTGACAGATACCAACAGACTTCACGACTGCTTATAGTAAACACATTTTTGGTCACTTCTTTACTCTTCCATTACCTCGATAATGCATTTCATGTATGTATTAATACTGTTATTGGTTTCTGAAGTAGCTTTGCCTGCCATAGTTTCAAAGAAACTTTTTTGACATGTGATGGTGAGTGTGGCGCCATTCCCTTTGTCTACAAGAGGCTTCTAAAAAAAACAAAAAATAGGTATTAATGTTTTATGTTTTTGTCTTTTAAAAAGAATGTTACCATAGTTTAGATTTTCAGAAGGTGATTGAGTATAAAAGCTTTCAGACATAAATGAGTTTACATTTACTAATCATGTAATTAGAAATTATTTATGTGCTTATACAGCTGTGGGACTCTTGGTGGATGGATTAGAGTAATGAGTATACCCTTACATTAAAAACAGGATAACTGATAGCTTTCTGGATGATTTATGGATGACTAACAAATGCGTGTCCTACAAAATTGCTGAGACAAAAATGTTACTTTAAATTTTAAGATTATATTTTCCAATTTTCAAGCATCGCTTGATTAGTGCTTGGGTTCTACCTTACAGATGTTTGAAACTTGGTTGTGAAACTGTCAAATAAAATTCTTACCAGTTAACATGTTTATTCTGAAGCAAACCTGGTGGCATTTAAGAAATATTGGTTCATTCTCTATCTGTACTTTTAAATAGTAAACCAATGGACTTTTAATTTCTACTCATAAACAGACACCTCTTTTGACTTAATAAGTTATTGGGGTTTAAAGAAGGATATTTATATGCTTGATGTTCGATACAACACTTATCAGCCTTCACAAGCTCATCTAAACCCATAGATGCAGTCCAGGTCAGCTAATGCAATCAAAAGGTATTCAATTCCCACTCTCCCCCTGGCATACATGATATCTAGTGTTGCTTCAAGATTTTCAGATCCCTAATCTTACAATTACTGTATTGTAACCTGATTGTATGTTACAGAAGGTTCTTAATTAATTGATATTTTTTTTCCTTAGCAAAATTCAATTTCAGTCATAGGTTGCATGAGGACACAAAGTCTTACAGGCTGTCGACAACAGTTACAGGGTAGTGTGAAACCTGATGGTATTCACATAGGGAGATGCATGTTGTAATTTGATTCAAAACAACACAAAATGTCCCTATTCGTGTATAATTGTGCCTCCTTAAGCATTATACATGATCAGAATATTGTACAAAAAATATTGCTTTTGAAGCTATCGTACAATAATCCGATGGTTAGTACACAGCTTTTGTTCAAAATTTTCTGATGGGACAAACAGGAATATTTTTCTCATACGATACCAATTTTTGTTTAATCTGCACAGTTTTTGTCCAAAAATACAATACAAATACATTACATGACTTCCAAATTTTTATTCTGCCTTACAAGAATTTTCGTACTTTAGTAACCTATTTGTTTTCCATATGGAGACTAGCATCGAAAAAAAAAAACGGACGATCATTCATCCAATAATCTCATTGTGTGCACTAGGCTTTAGGGTAATTAGGTTAACTTTCCCTGACATTTACTATGTTGCAGCAACATGTATATAGTTAAAGAAGGGCAGAGACCTGGGGTGCATGTGAGTGCATTACGGCAGGACACCTGGACTGGTTCCTGTGAAGAGGGTGAATGAGCTGGACTATGGCCTTTGGGAAAGAGCATGCTTTTACAATGTTATAGATGGGTACAAGTGTGGATATGGCTGTCTCCAAAAGAGCTAGAAATGTGTAACCTTCATAAAGTTATGAACCTTCAGATGTGTCTGTATAGTTACACATGCAACTGATGTATTTCTGTTCACTTGATGATTTGTACAGTAAAGTGTTGATTGTTCTTTATGTTGTTTGGCATGGACAGTAATTTTTTACAAAGAGGGAGAGTTAAACTTTTAAAACATGGATCTCTACTCTTGGATAGAGGCACTTGTGCCAACTAGAAAGGGAGAGCTCAGTAGTGGGGCTGTATCCTGGTTGAGCCAGGGTTCCCAAGGGAAGTGATGTCTGTATGTGTCTGTATGTTCTTCCATATGTGAGAAGCATTCATTCTGGTCAGACTCAAAGAATTACAGTGGTACCACATTGGCTGCCCTGAGCTGAGGATAAAGGATTTCAACCTCTATGTGGTCCCACTGTACTGCACATCCAGAAAATGTTGTCTAGGTTGGTTTTTTTTTCTCAATTTTTATTACATTTTCCAGTGTTGAGGATATGCAGCGTTGGAACAATAGGTAATACACAGGTAACAAAGTATAAGATTGTGACATTAGTGTGTCTGTTGCCATCTTCCGTATCTTCTAATCATCATGTTATGCTTGCTGTATTGTACTTCCTTTGGTTGAAATAAAATGTTTGATGCCCAAATGTACCTTGAAACCAAATGTTGAAAGTGGTGTTAGCTAAAACTCACTACTATAAATTTACAACTTGCACTGTTTGCCATCCCAGCTCTGTTAAATATAAGGTCTTTAAAAAGTTTGCCTACTTTTCTTTGGAAATGGAAAACAAAGCAAGAATTCAGTAAGTTTAAAATGATCTGCCTAATGCAAAACAAAGGGAAGAAACACAACTTATTACAACCTAATAACACTAAGCAACAGACAAGTCAATATTAAAAAAAGTGGGGTAAGTAGGCAGTATTACAATAACAACACAACATTCCTAGTTGCAACAACACAACATTCTTAGTTATACCTCTGCTACACATGATCAGCTGGAATAATGAATTACTGTATAAAGCTAATTCAGGATGTTATATGTTATAATATGTGTTTGCATGTAAAAAGATGACATCTGAGCTTAATAAATATAGAGAGTGTTATGAAGTCAATGGAAACGTCTGTTTGCCAACAGTATCCGGTCATTCTTTGGGATGCTCATGCGCGGGGAGATATTGGGAAGAGAATGAGAAATTCTGATTATTAGCATATTGGTACTTGTGTGTGGTAACAAGAATTGTTTGCCTTGTTTCTCAAAAGAAGGTTTTAGAACATCCAGACTGGCACATAACAAACAATTTTCTCGTGTTGGGCAAGTGCTATGTAACAAGGGGACCCATCCTCAGTGTTAGAATTGTGCAAAAGTACAATACCTTATAGTAAAGTAGAGGCGATTCAGTTTGCATTGTGCGCTATACAAGTATTTCATTTCATTCATTCATTCAGTAAATGAAAAGCAGTAATGTAGTATGTATTTTAAAAGCTTCAGCTCAAGGCTCCAGTTAAGGCCTTACTATCTCTTCTAAAGTTTGTAGATGGCTTAAGTGAGGTACAGTCCAGCACAGCTGAAGATCTGTGAAGATGGAGAGACTTAAGCCAAACCTGTTTTCAGAGAAATGTCACTTAAGATGAACAGGGTCAGGAATGTGGATGTCTATCCTTTGCACAATAGACAAGGTCATGAGAATTTAACACTGGTGTACAGTGATTAGAAGTGATAAAAAAAAAATTGACTTCAGAGGAATTGGTTAAACTTTGAAAAGCAGTTGTGATTTAATGAGGATCCAGCATATGGTCAGTAGCAGAAAGTTGAATCTCAAGTCTGATAATTATAGGTATTGAAGTTTGGATTGATTGCAGGAGGAAACCCAGAATGCAAGATGTACAAAGGAGCCATAGTTATTATTGAAATAAAAGTGGTTGTACCAAGCGCACAAAATAAGAGTGTGAATAAGAGTGAAAATGTAATTGTTTTGCTGAGGCTGCTTGACATATAAAAGGGGATAATGAATGTTTTCACACTATGTTGCTTAAGCTGGGTAAACTGACTTCACACTAATTATCTTGCTTTTGCCCAGAAGTTGACCTTCTATTTTGCTTTTTTTCCCCTTTGTCTGTTTATTTGATATTCTTTTAAAACCAATGCAATACTGTTCAGTCAACAACGCTGGCTATATGGTGTATTTTTCTTGCAAGAAAGTGTTTGCAAGCAGGCCTTTTCTATGTCAATACTACATACCGACCCCTCCTGGCTCTTGTCTTGCATGGCACATTTTCTACGGTCTTCAATAGTGCTGGGCACTCAGGGGACATGCCCTGAGTCCCGAAGCCGCATTCACCTATTTTTAAATTTTTTTTTTACAACTTTGGTGCTGCGATACTATTATTACCCACATCTTCTGCTGTTAGACCTCAGATACAGTTGCACTTAAGAGATGAGGGAAGGCTTCCGTAGGCTCCTCCTCATCTTTTATAACATTATTCATTCAAGTGGAGGTTTTTTATTTTTACTTACAACACACTACTGCTTTATTTGAGTGTAGAGAATCATGAGTGGCTGTGTACTGGGGGGAGGAAGGAATTTGGGGATGGCAGAAGAGATCGCTGTACTGGGGGAAGGGGGGGATTGTGATTGGTGGAAGAGAGCGTTGTGATGAGTTGGGGGAAATGTGGTGGTTAGCAGGGGAGCTCTTTAATAGAGAGGGTTGGGGGTCAGCAGAGAGTGCTCTTTAATGGAGAGGTTTGGGGGTCAGCAGAGAGAGGTCTGTACTGAAGGGGTTTAGGGGTCAGCAGAGCGAGTTCTGTTCTGGAGGGCTTTAGGGGTCAGCAGAGAGAGCTCTGTACTGGAGGGCTTTCGGGGTCAGCAGAGAGAGCTCTGTGCTGGAGGGGTTTGGGGGTCAGCAGAGAGAGCTCTGTACTGGAGGGGTTTGGGGGCAGCAGAGAGAGTTCTGTACTGGAGGGTTTTGGGGGTCAGGAGAGAGAGCTCTGTACTGGAGGGGTTTGGGGGGCAGCAGAGCGAGTTCTGCTCTGGAGG
Source organism: Lithobates pipiens (assembly GCF_037356315.1). NCBI lineage: Eukaryota > Metazoa > Chordata > Amphibia > Anura > Ranidae > Lithobates > Lithobates pipiens. The sequence continues at coordinate 93,507,080 of NW_027507758.1, forward strand.
GCTTTGGGGGGCAACAGAGAGAGCTCTGTACTGGAGGGGTTTGGGGGGCAGCAGAGAGAGTTATGTACTGGAGGGCTTTGGGGGTCAGCAGAGAGAGCTCTGTACTGGAGGGATTTGTCGGTCAGCATTTGCTGGTTGCTACATATTGACTATTTTATGCAATGGAATTTAAATTTTTAAGCAAAAAAGATTTTTCTGAATGATGTACAAATTTGTTAGACTCTAGCTTGTAGTATAGTAATACAAGCATATTGTGTGCGTACGGGAACTCTGGCCTATTTGTGCTGATTAGCCCTAGTGTTTTTTAACCATATTCCTTTAACACCCTCCCACTATTTGGCCACACCCACTGTTCAGCATGGCGCACTGTACGCACCATTTTACTACTGTCCTCTGAGACCCGGAGGAGAGATATGAATACCTGCACCCATTCTGTGACAGATGAAGCCCTGTTTACATGTAGTATGTTAGTCAAATTGCCTTGTAAAATATATTCATATCATACATGTCAGTGTACATAATTTTTTGAAACGTATGCAAATATAGATATTAACATTGAATCTTCCAACTTTTAAAGCAGACCTGGCAGTTAGTCGTGACTGGGCAGCCTGATGGTCTCTTGCACTTTGTAGCTGTAATATTTTAACAGCTATATGTGTGAACACTATTACACTGTGCTGTACTCGCTTTATGTTGAGTTGCATGGCAACCCTAAAACAAGTCGCATCAAAGTAATTTGCATCAAAGAATGGGGGCCTGGCTCTTACAGCAGAATCTGCTCTGTTGGTGCGTACAATAGGAATCCTATAGAATCCTTTAGAGCTAAAAGGGCGTCTAATGGAGTTTTTAGCTTTTTAAAATAATGTATTTGTATAGCATTAGCATTGTACAAGCAGCTGTAGTTTTATTATTAATTTTATTTTTTGTGTGAAAAAACTGCTCTATAGCATAAACCTAGTCAATAAAAAATAAAAAAATCAATAATAAAACATGTTTTGTTTTTTTTCAATCTGCAGCCTTCATCCAAATTCAGTAAATATTCTAGGGGCCATCAGTTTAGAAAATGGGTTAAAAAAGTTTCTGCTATATAAGTTGTGATTATTATCAAAAACAAGTTAAAAATGTTGTATAGTCTATTGTATGACTCTTTTTATTGCATTATATTCAATAAAATATTTGAAAAGAAAAATGTTGTATAGTAAGAATTAAAACAAGCAAGATATGCCATTTCAGGCAGGACAAAGAAAAACTATGTAGCAAAAATAAGGAATTAATATTTTCTATACTAGAGGGATGTCAGCAGGCTTGAATTTTGCCTACTTTGGGCTGTGTCTCACCTATAAACACGACTCCGCAGTATCACCAGAGAGGGCTGTTGACTGTTGAGAGTTTGCAACATGAGAGAGAGAGAAGTGAGGCACACTCTAATCATTGCCCAGAAGACTCAGGTATTTGCCCTGAGTGTATGCAGATTGGAGGTAGAGATTAAGAAACTGCATTACATGTGAAAGATAGATGGTGTTAAAGGCCCCCACCCTGGTTCAATGGTAGTGGTTCTTGATTCACATAGTCTACCTCTTCGATGTCTCTTGCAAACTAGTTGTCCTCTTTTTCCAAAATGTAGACTTCACTGTCCTCAAAAGCATGCCCCTTTTCTTAAGGTATAGGAAAGCTGCTTGACCTGTACAATGTCCCCCTCCTGTGTCTTCCACATATAATACTGTTTTAACATAACTACAACCACAATTTGACAACAGTTCCTCTAGATTTACTAAAGCTGGTGCACTCAGAATCTGGTGCAGCTGTGCATAGTAGTCAATCTGCTTCTAACCTCAGCTTGTTCAATTCAGCTTTGGCAATAAAACCTGGAAGCTGATTGGTTTCTATGCAGAAGTGAGCCTGATTGTGAACTCTCCAGCTTTAATAAATAAACACCAGTGAGTCATAGATTTTCATACTTCCCAGACTATTCTTGGAAAGTAACATCTGCCTTCCCCATGGTGATTGGATCAAGATGTCAGTGTCCCTTGATGTAACGGATGCCAGGGATGCATCCTGGATGGTACATATGTATCCCCATAATTTGGTTTGTGGTCCCTTTAAGGGGGAGTGACAAAAGAAGCAATTCTAAATAATAAAACCTGTTTGTATTTACCAAGGTACAGCTGGCTAGTGACCCCCAAAATATCACACTGTGTAGATGTAAATGATGGGGTATTTTCCTGAACTTTTAGTTTGAACTGGAGAAGTAGATTTTATGAGCTACAAAATATCTTCAAACTTACACAATAAAACCTAGTACACATGGGCTAAATGTTGGGTGACATTGACCGGTTCAATAAAAACTGACCAAAAATTGTCCCGTATGTATGGCAGCCTGTCCAACAGAAGCTGGCCAAGCATGCTGGACAACCCACTGATCAGTGCTCTTAGACAATGGCTGAGCGCACTGACTGGAGTGTTCTGGAATGTCTGCTCTGTTGAAAACGGGTCACATGAGTGCAAAACGAACTGCACTCCTTAAGTCCAGTTAAATGTGAATGATATTAGAGATGTTATTGCAGTTCATTTCTGTCTTACAGTCTTTATAACTTACCTCCCCCAACCTCTTCCTTGGCCCTAAAAAGTTCTACTATTTGCCTAAAGGGATGTCCAGCTCTTAAATTCTTAAATGAGGTGAGGAGAAGTCTCCCGAATGGGGAGAAAGACAATAATCAAGATAGTACCCTTTTCTATACTATCAACAATTAAATGTTTAGGCTTGAGCTCTACTTTAAATTGTTCAATTGATTCATACTTTAGTGCGGTGATTCTCAACCAGGGTTCCGTGGAACCATAGGGTTCCTCCAGAGGTTACTAGGGGTTCCTTCAGCATTGGGTCATTTCGGCCTCTCAGATAAGTTTCCAACTACACCACTGGCCTTTTTATCTATCTGTAAAGAGGTAATTCTTCCCAATGACCACAAGTGTAAGGACCATTATTCCCACTGACCATCACACTAATGTATCATGAGTTGTAGATTTTTAATTTTTAACAGGGGTTTCCCGAGACTGGAGAACTATTTCAAGGGTTCCTCTGTGTTGGAAAGGTTGAGAAAGGCTGCTTTAGTGTATTATTCAAATCTTAAACCTTGATGACAGTATTATTTTGAACTATACAGAACTATACAAACATCTGCCTTTAATATTTATCAACATTGTTGATGTACGCCTAGACATGCATCTTTGTTGTTTTAAAGACCACATTATGAAATGCTTTCTTCTTCTAGTACTGGACTCTGGGAACGTCATGAAATTATTTTGGCGAAACAGTTTATTATTCATATCTATGCTGAGAATTCATTTTTCTTTCTTCTAGCTGTTTTGTATTAAATTGAGATGCCGCTCTCTTGTTGATACACTTTTATATTCTAATTAGAGGAATACCCCTGTGATTATTAAGCTTAGATTCTCATAGCGCAGTATCAATGTCAGCTGTATATTCTTTTACTGAACCAGATGGTAGTAATATCCTCTCTTTGTCCCCAAAGTCCTTTTTGTTGTGCTTATGGGTAAAATTATTTAAACCAAATTAAACTTTTTTTTTTCCTATTTATAATATAGAAACCTTTTCTTTATAATTTGGGGGAACTAAAATGGATCCGGGATGTTAAGATAAATGGTTGTGTGGACAGAATGACAATGTAAATTTATCTCTAAAATCAGTGCTTGAAAAAAAAACCCACTAGGGAGCCCTTTAACCACTTGGGATCCGCGCTATTGCAAAATGACGGCAATAGCGCGGACCCACATTTTCGGGACTACGTCTATTGACGTAGTCCCGGTTACGAGCGGCCTGCTCTGTGATCGGCGAGTCCGTGAGACTCGCCTGATCACCGATCCGTGTAAGGGGTCGATCCCGACCCCTTATCACGTGATCAGCTGTCAGCCAATGACAGCTGATCATGTGATAAAACGGAGCCGGTAATCGGCTAGTATTCCTCCTCACGCTGACAGCGCGAGGAGAAAAAAAAAAAGCCGATCGCCGGCGGCCGTGTTCGGGACATCAGTCCCGATCACGGCCAGCAATTTAAACGGACAACTGCCCCCTGCCAGTGCCCACCTGCCACCCGCAGTGCCATCCTGAAATAAAGTAAGTGCCCCCCTGTCAGTGCCACCCAGCAGTGCCCATAGTGCCCACAGTGCCACCCAGCAGTGCCCACAGTGCCACCCAGCAGTGCCCACAGTGCCACCCACAGTGCCACCCAGCAGTGCCACCCACAGTGCCACCCAAAATCTGCCTCAAAGGTGCTGCACCCCAGTGCCGCCCATCAGTGCCCAGCAGTGCCGCCCATCAGTGCCCAGCAGTGCCGCCCATCAGTGCCCAGCAGTGCCACCTATCAGAGCCACCTATCAGTGCCACCTATCAGTGCCCATCAGTCCCATCTATCTGTGGTACCTATCAGTGCCCATCCGTGCCACCCATCCGTGCCACTTATCCGTGCCACCCATCCGTGCCATCTTATCTGTGCCCATCTTTGCCCATCAGTGCCGCCTTATCTGTGCCCATCGGTGCCGCCTTATCTGTGCCTATTAGTGCCGCCTTAACTATGCCTATCAGTGCCCACCAGTGCAGCCTATCAGTGCCCACCAATGCAGCCCATCAGTGCCCACCAATGCAGCCCATCAGTGCCCACCAATGCAGCCTATCAGTGCCGCCTAATCAGCGCACTTCAATGAAGGAGAAAAATGACCCGTTTGCAAAATTTTATAACAAACTATTAAAACATGATTTTTTTTTTTTTTTTTTTTTTTTTTTTTGCATCTTTTTTTGTTTGTTTAGCAAAAAATAAAACTCCGAGCTGTAACTAAATACCACCAAAAGAAAGCTCTATTTGTGGGAAAAAAATGATAAAAAATTCATTTGGGTACAGTGTTGTATGACCGCGTAATTGTCACTCAAAGTGCATCAGCGCTGAAAGCTGAAAATTGGTCTGGGACTGAGGGGGGTTTAAGTGCCCAGTAAGCAAGTGGTTAAAATAGTTTGTACGCAAACTGGAATTGTAGAAGAAAACTGTTACTCGTTGTTTTTTAAAAAAGCCTGGCTTTGGAAGTAAAGTGCTAGATAGTGTCCCCTAGGTTTGTCAATGTGAAGTGCAGTGCCAACCTGTATTATTGAAAACTTCAACGTAAAAAATAAAACGATGGATCTTGGCAACATGACTTAAACACTAATTGCTGAAATTCCAGGAGTGGAGGCCTTCAACCAATTATGTATACTGTTATGAAAGAGATAGGTTGGCTGCTACTGCTGACCTCATTCTGTGGGTATCTATCTACCCACAGGTACTGTCTCACAAGTTGAAGTTGCCTCAAATGACTTACCCTTTCATGATCAACACACAGTTTCTGCCTTGTAATCAAAGAATTCAATGGGGATATTTTCATGCTGTGTGTTTTTGTCTCACTCCCGCATATAGAACATATTGCTGGTGATCTTTTCTATTTCTTTAAGCTTTAGGCCTCATTTACACTGGGATATGTATGCATGTGTAAAGGGCTGTCTTCACCAGCACGGAATGCACATGTGTTCCATGCATCCATGTGAAGGGTGTCCCATTGATGTCTATTGGGAGACAACAGCTGCACAGACACAGCTACTGGTCCCAATTTGACAGCAGTGCACATGTGTGCCAATGTGACAATGGGGTTTATTTACTAAAGGCAAATCCACAGTGCACTTGGAAGTATAGTCACTGTAGATCTGAGATGGGCATGTAGGGTAAATAAAATAAAAAATGCATTTTTGCTTGCACATAATTGGATGATAGAAATAAGCAGAGCTTCCCCTTATTTCAGATCTACAGAGAGTGCACTTCCAAGTGCACTTGCAGTGCATAGTGGATTTGCCTTTAGTAAATCAATCCCATAGTGTGTTCATGGACATGCACCTACAAGGCTATCAAATTGGGACCAGCGGCTGTGTCCAAGCAGCCACTGTGACACAATAGACACGAATGGGACAGCCTGCAAGTGGATGCATGGAACTCCTGTGCAGGCAAAGATGGCCCTGAGCATTGGTACGTCTGTGTGAATGAGGCCTTAATAAAGAGAAATACAATCTTCCTTGTCTTGTCTGGGTCATTACCCCCCCCCCCCCACACACCTTTCATGACCACTAGCGCTCCTTATGTGAATGTGCTTTTGATTATCATTGGTGTACTATCATTTGCTAATGATCTGCTGAAGCTAAGTGAAAGTGGAGACTTACCCCATGACAAATTTTAGCTCCCAACCCATACTTTAATTAATACTGATATAGAGAACACAGCTGTTTGGAAGTAGAAGGAGAGTTATATTGAGATAATGGGGGGCTGCCATTGTTGATCTCTCAATCTGAAAATGCTAGTTGCCTGGCTTTCATGTTTACAAAGTCTTTAAATGGGTTGTAAAGGTAAATGTTTTTTCACATTAATGCATCCCATGCATTAAGGTGAAAAAAACACCTGGCAGTGACCAGCCCCCCCCCCCCCCATTTTACTTATCTAAACCCTCAAGCTTGTCCCACGGGGGCGTGCTGTGTCTCAGCTAGGGAGTTTTTGGCTGTTGATTGGATAGATTGATAGCAGCGCAGCCATTGGCTCCCGCTGCTGTCAATCAAATCCAATGATGCGGCCAGGAGGCGGGGACGGGTCCTGCATTCGGCATCTATGGACGCCAAATGCTGGACTCGGGAGTGCGAGGTAAGCCCCCAGGAGAGCGCTTCTCCCAGGGGGTTATCTAATGCGGGGAGGAGCCGAGAGAGCAGCGGAGGGACCCCAGAAGACCAGGATCAGGGCCACTCTGTTCAAAACGAGCTGCACAGTGGAGGTAAGTATGACTTATGAAAAAAAGGAACCTTCAGTATCACCTTAATACAGTTTGAAAAATGACTCTTTTTTTTTTGGCCAACAGTTTTGGATGAAAAAAAACAGATGATTCACGTGTTTCCACATGCTATCCTAAAACAAAGGCCCTTGTTATTTTTGAGCAAGTGATGATATGTGATATCTGTTGTAGAAAGATACAGTCATGGCCAAAAGTTTTGAGAATTACACAAATATACATTTTTCAAAGTCTGCTGCTTTAGTATTTTTAGGTCTTTTTTTTTCAGATGTTGCTATGGTATACTGAAGTATAGTTACAAGCATTTCATAAGTGTCAAAGGCTTTTATTGACAATTACATTATGTTTATGCAAAGATTCAATATATGCAGTGTTGACCCTTCTTTTTCAAGACCTCTGCAATTCACTTTGGCATGCCATCAGTCAACTATTGGGCCACAGCCTATTCTTGCATAATTAATGCTTGGAGTTTGTCAGGATTTTTTATTTTTTTAGTTTACCTGACTCTTGATGATTGACCGCAAGTTTTCAATTTCAATGGGATTAAGGTCTGGGGAGTTTCCTGGCCATGGACCCAAAATTTCAATGTGGTGTTCCCCAAGTCACTTAGTTATCACGTTTGCCCTCTAGCAAGGTGCTCCATCATGCTGGAAAAGGCATTGTTCATCGCCAAACTGTTTTTGGATGGTTGGAGGAAGTTGCTCTTGGAGGATGTTTTTGTACCATTCTTTATTCATGGCTGTGTTATTAGGCGACATTGTGAGTGAGCCCATCCCCTTGGCTGAGAACTAACCCCACACATGAATGGTCTCAGTATGCTTTACTGTTGGCATGACACAAGACTGATGGTAGCGCTCAACCCTTTCTTCTCCAGACAAGGTTTTTTCTGATAGCCCCAAACAATCGAAAAGTGATTGATCAGAGAAAACTACTTTACCACAGTCCTCAGCAGTCCAATCCCCGTACCCTTTTACATAATATCAGTCCAGCCAACCCTCCCAAATGTCTTCACACTCACACCTGCCTGCTGCCATTCCTGAGCAAGCTCTGCACCGCTGATGCCCCGATCCCGCAGTTAAATCAACTGTGGTAGACAAACCTGGCACTTGTTGGACCTTCCCTGAAGCCTTTTTCACATATGCAGTGGAAATGTTTTTATGGTATTAAGTTTATTTTCATGGCAAAGAGGGACTTGGCAATTAATTGCAATTCATCTGATCACTCTTCATAACATTCTGGAGTATAAGCAAATAGCCATAATAAAAACTGAGGCAGCAGACTTTGTGAAAATGCATATTTGTGTAATTCTCAAAACTTTTGGCCTCGACTGTAATTCTTTACTTTGATGATTACGTAAAGAACTGATGTTGCAAGTCAAACTCAAGTGCGTAAACGAAGAATGCAAACAGAACAAAGATTATTGTTATAATTCTATGTCTGCTTTGTGCTCCCAAGGAAAAATAGTTTCACATTTGCAAAACCAGATTCAATTTTAGACTAAAGAAACAAAATCTCAGCACTGTTCTTAACAATTTATTACCCGTCAGTCTCATTAGAGTCTCTCACAAAGGCAAGTTCACAGTTGAACTAACAATCTCCACTACACAAACAGATTCATTACATTTTCTGTGTAACCGACCTAAAATCAACAACATTATCTTATATCTTCTGGAGTATAGAACAAAATGTATACAAAGTCATGGCTACTTGCTAAATTGCTGTTTGCTTTTTCTAGTTTAAAAGTATGGGGTCATGTATGTGAAGCGCTTTGGTTAAACACTAATACAAACAAAATATATATATAATATACAGTATCTCACAAAAGTAAGTACACCCCTCACATTTTTGTAAATATTTTATTCTATCTTTTCATGTAACAACACCGAAGAAATGATTCTGCTACAATATAAAGTAGTGAGTGTACAGCTTGTATAACAGTGTAAATTTGATGTCCCCTCAAAATAACTCAACACAGCCATTAATGTCTATACTGCTGGCCCAAAGTGTCAATCATTTGCGTGCTCACCATTATTTTCCAGCACTGCCTTAACCCTCTTGGGCATGGAGTTCACCAGAGCTTCACAGGCTTTCACTGGATTTCACCTGCTCTATCTGGTGGAACCCAGTGTGCTGTCCTGGGCAAGCCAATGGGCCCAGGATACATGGTGGTACTTCACCCATTACTGGGGTCTGTGGAAGCGATCAGGTGTCTGCCCATCTGCAGGATTCCATCTGAAAGCCAGCAGTTGACTTTAGATGTACATACTCCCAGTGGCTAAGTGTGTGTAAAACCCCCTTGCGCTAGCGACCTAGTTTCTACATCAGTTTCTACATCAGTTACTCTCATGGTGTCAATGATTTCACGAGATGGATATAATTGTTACGTTGAAAAAAAATATTATTATCATGTTATTGTTGGCTTAATCTTTGTTGTAGATTGTCCTTCGCGGCCTTTCTGTTGAAGTCTTTATCATTGCGCCAGAAAGTGGGGGAAAAACTCTCACACAGAGCCCTACATAGCAGTAAAAATTGCAGTGCTAATTCATTCCCACCCTATCCAAAGCTAAGACTGATCATAGATGCCTCTTTTTATTTTTGATTAGCCAGTGGGCTGATGGATTCCCCCATCCACACATGTGAGGTGGATGGAGGAATCCCACCCACTGTGCCATTGTATTCCAGCAGCGGGACTCCTCAACTGCCAGAATACACTAATTAATGGCTGCAGGCGGCTGATCAACAAAAAATTTCTAACAGTCCCATTCAACAGAAGTTGATTGTTCCTCTGTTGCTTACTAAGGAACTGACCTGAAACAGACATGCAGTCCATGAAGTCTGAAAGTCTACATTAGTATGCCTGCCCTTGTATACCTGGTCCAGACGAATTGCTCACTTGTTATTGAAGCAAGGGTCAGACTGTTAACAGGGAAATAGCCCACTTAATCAGTTTAACATTACTGGACAAAATGCTGCTACTGGTTTGGTCACATGACCAAAATCCTAGATCTCTGTTGATGAATTCTGTCCGCACCTGTTAATAGCAATGTTATGATAAAATTCCAATGCTATATGAGCAGAAATGAGAGAAACTTAGAACAGCATTTACTCTGGAAAAGTATTTTAGCCCTTCTGTTATGAAAATATTCTATGCTAAAACAAAAGGTAGAGGTCCATAATTTCATAATTTGAGATTACAGGATTGAACTTGTTTTTACCTGGAAAAAAAATCGTAGAAGTTAAACATTTTGTTAGGGTCTTGAGAATACAGTATATCAGTGTGTGTGTGTATATGATTATCAGTGCAGCCCCAACTGTACCTGTCAGTGGCCATCAGTGCTGCCAATCAGTGCCCACCAGTGCAGCCTTTTCAGTGTCCATCAGTGGAGCCTATCAATGCCCATCAGGGCACATTAGTGAAGGAGAAAAATTACCTGTTTGCAAAATTTTATAATACGCTATGAAAAACTTATTTTTTTGTCTTTTTTTTTTTCAATAGAAATTTTTATTGTTCAAGTAGAAATACAAAGTAAAAGAACACAGACAAGAGAAGTTACAAGGTTCCAGATACAATTACATACAGTACAGATCATAAAATAAAAGCAAGAGAAATCCACCCTAGTAACAGTATAGGTGAATCACTCGTCCAGATCATGTATAACCACACATTGGGTAAATAATGAGCCATCAAAGACCTAAGATCTGTCCATATTAAAATAGCGTAGTAATGCTGGAAGAGCTGGAAAAGAGAAAAGAAAGAGAGAAAAGGGAGAGAGAGAGGGAGAGGAGGAGAGAAAAAATAAATAAATAAATAAATAAATAAAAAAAAAAAAAAAAAATTATATATATATATATAACCCCCTCTCCCGCGCAGGGGCCGCCGGCGTCCACTAGCCAGGCACCCAGCGTCAAAGGCAATGGGCAGGGCCGACCGACAGCTACCCTGTCAGGCAATGTTAAGGAGAACATAGACACCATACTGGGCCAAAACCCAGTGCTCACCCGGTTGTCAGCCGCTTGTACCTATCAGAAAATTTGAATTCAATCCAAGGAGCCCACGTTTTATGGAACTTATCTGCAGACTCATTAGCTATGGCTAAAGTGTCTTCAAGCTGGAAGGTTTTTTTGTCTTTTTTATTTGTTTATTTAGCACAAAACCCAGTGGTGATTAAATATCACCAAAAGAAAGCTACATGCCAACAGTGTGAAAAATGATAACATTTTCATATGGGTACAGTGTAGCATGAGCGTGCAACTGTCATTCAAAGTCTGACAGAACTGAGAATGGGTCTGGGCAGGAAGGGGGTAAAAGTGCATATTAGGCAAGTGGTTAAATTATTTCTAGCCTACCCACCTACCCCTATTAACTGCTTCTGGACCTCCCCACTACATTTACCTGTATGTGATTTTGTGCACGTGCCTTAGGGGGCACGCTCCCGCTGTGATTGGAAATAGTGGGAGCCAATCAGCGGGTCTGGTGGCCACGATGGCCGCCGTGACCCACTAATTATTCACAGAAGTGACGGATCAGCCATCTACCTGTGTAATCAAGGCAAACTGCAGATCTCTCAGGAAGGGAAAGAGAGAGCTTGTGATTCAGCTAAGCTGAATCATGGATCTCTCTTTTCCTTCAGTGTGACACTCTCCCACAGAGTAAGGGTCCTATCACACGGGGCGGATCAGCGCTATCCGCCCCGTGGATAAACGCTTGCTCAGCGGGGATCGCCGGAGTGATCTCCGCTGAGCAGGAAGATGACAGATCCGTCTCTGCACACTGCACAGGGACGGACCTATCACAGCGCCGCTCTCCCCTATGGGAGATCGGGTGAAGACGAACCGCAGTGTCCGTCGTCACCCAATCCGATCCGATGACGGATGGAAAATAGCTTTTTCCTCCGTCACACTTTTTTGGATCGGACTTGTCACCGCTGACATCCGACACTCCATAGATCTCTATGGAGCATCTGTTCAGTTCCGCCTGAAAAACTGACAGGCGGACTTGAACGGATCATCCGTGTGAAAGGGGCCTTAGTAAGCACCTCCCTAGGGAACACTTAACCCTTTGATCGCCCCTCGTGTTAACCCCTTCCCTGCCAGTGTCATTTATACAGTAAGCAGTGCATTTTATTAGCACTGATCACTGTTTTGATGTCACTGGTCCCCAAAAAGGGTCACTCAGTATCAGATTTGTCCGCCACAATGTCACAGTTCCACAAAAAATTGCAGATCACCGCTATTACCAGTAAAAAATGAAACAAATAAATAAAAGTCCCTAAATCTTTCCCGTAGTTTGTAGACACTATGACTTTTGCGCAAACCAATCCATATACGCTTTTTGGGATTTTTTTTTACTAAAAATATGTAGAATAATACATATTGGCCTAATTTGATGTGTACTCGGCTCCTCTCACCGTCCCACCCCTTGGCCTGGCTCCTATGATGGACACAACACCGGTCCAATGGCAGGACGTAAATGCTAGGAGGCAGGACTGGGCATGACTGTGAGCTAAGTCAAGCCTAGCTGAGTACACAGTACACTCGGCTCTGTCTATTTCGGCGGCGTCCATTCACTCCTTCCTCTCCGAGGCAGCGGTTCGGCATATAACATGCACCCATGATTTCCCCTGATTTTAAGGGGAAAAAAATAATAATAATATAAATATATATATATATATATATATATATATATATATATATATAAATTATGCATAAAGATCATGTGTTTTTGAATATAAGTATTATAATGTGTTCTGACATTCACATTATTTTTGCTTAATTATCTGTTCTATGTTGGTAAATAATGTATAATGTATTAAAAAATAGGAAACCTTTTGTCACAAGTTTTTTCTTCTAGAGCACTTATTGCAAAACTCACAATAACATATTTTAGAATACATTTTATACACACTTGTCACTGTTCACAAATATCTTTTGATGTTTATTAAAGTTTTGTCATTGGCTTCCAGCAGGGAAATATACAAATTTATATTTCTTCAGTGTTTATTCCAGCATGAATTTTAAAACTGTAGAAAAAAAAATAGAAACTCTTGATTGTCATTGAATAGTCGTTTCCTTGATCTTCACATCTGAGGATCATATTTTACATTTTGGAATATTTATTTTATCTGAAATGTTTTTCTCCTTAGAAATATTGCTTGACATCTTCTCAGTCTCACACACATTGTAAAATACCAGGATGTTTTATATCACAGAGGAGCAGGGTTTTTTTTTCTCAGAAAATAGGTGCAGGAGCTCACCCTCCTTGCACCCCGCCCCCAACCCCAGACACACCTTCCTTAGGGCCGGTTCACACTGCGGGCGATGCGAGGCGACACGACTTGCCTCGCCGCGATCTGACAAGTCGCCCCCGTTCTGTACAATGGAACCGTTCTGAGAGGAGCGACTCGAGTCGCTCCGACTCAGAAAAAGGTTCCTGTACTACTTTTGGGCGACCTCGGGGCGACTTGCATTGACTTCTATACAGAAGTCATTTGCAAATCGCCGCTGAGGTCGCGGCAGGTCGCGGCGAGGCAAGTCGGTGTCGCCTCGCATCGCCCGCAGTGTGAACCGGCCCTTAGAGAAGTACAGCGGTGCCAAATAATTGTAATAGGTAAAGGCTTAGAACTGCGTCTCACACAAGTGCATGGTTCAGGAATATGTAACACACAAAGTACAAGGCTTACGAGTGTGTATTGTGCAGTTGTGAGCAGTGCATATCACACAAGGCGCAGAAAAAATCAGTCAACAAGATAGTGCTTACACTCAATGCAAAGCGTCCCTTGTTCTCAGAAATATTGAGCATAAAGACCTGTGTACAGAGGACAGGGGTCAGCAATATGTAACAGAGCCCAGCATAAAGAGAGCAGTGTTAAAGCATATGTAATATGCAGTCCAGCATACAGAGTGCAGGGCTCAGGAGTATGTAACGCAAAACTCATGTTACAGAGTATAGCATTCAGGAGAACCAGCCCGAGACCTTTAATACGTAACATACAGCACAGCACAGAGTATAGCAGTTCTGAGTATGTCATGTACAAGGTATTACAAAATTCTCACCACTGGACCATTGGGCCCTGCACACTGTGCCATATATTAAGTATTCTTGGTCACTAACTCTGTATGCTTTACTGTCCCTGAAGATTTCCCTGGTCTTCCCCTCAAGTATCCCTCCAAAAAGTAACCATAAAATCCTCACTTCTGCTTATCTCTTTGCTTACCTTTGTGTCCCCTATCTACACTTAACCTCTGCAACCCTCATTCACAGCTCATCTCTGCTTTCCCTGTCAACAGCTCCACTCTGCACCCCTATCCACAACTCACCTTTGCCACCCCCCCCCCCACGTTTCACCTCTGTACCTTCAACTTCCCCTACAGCTCTCACCTCTGCACAGCCTGCCCAGTTCTCCACAGCTCTCATTTTACACAACCTGTCCTCCCCTCTCCCCCCTCCTCCACATCTCTCACTTTGCATAACCTGTCTTCTGCCCTCTGCAGCTCTTACCTCTGTACAAAGCTGCTCCCTTCCAAGTTCTCCTCTCTAGACAATTTCCCACCCCTGCAGCTGTCCTCTGCGCTAAAATTACCCCTCTCCTCTCTGCACAAATTTCCCCCTCTCACTTTCCAAGCTCTCCACTCTGCACAAATCCCCCCATTCTCCTCTCCAAACAACCCCCCCCACACTTTCCAAGCTCCCCTCTCTGCACAATCCCCCCCTTCTTTCACAGTTCTCTCTCCGCAAACTCAGTCTCTGGAAAGCTCTCTCCCCCCCATGTTTTTCATTCCCCTTCATCCACCACCATTTCAGGGCTCTTCCGCTCTCCTTGGTGCTAATGTGAGTAGCGGCGGGGACAGAAGCTGCCTCCTGAACCAACACAGGCATCTGTAATTTCTATGGTGGGACCCGAGGGCTGCGCAGCGCTAGTGTTTCATGATAGGTTGGAGTAGAGCGGGCTGTCATAGGTGCCGGAACGGAGTTCCAGCAGAAAAAAAGCCCTGCAGAGGAGTCTCATAACCACAAATGGTCAAGACCACAAGCCAAGTTGTACTGTGGCAGGTTGTCTCTCCTGTGCGAATCACCATCATTGTATGTTGGCTCGCGCAGGCCAGGTGGACTTGATTTTCCGCTGGTGACCCGCGATCGCCTAGTACAGAGGCAAAATGGGATCTGCCTTTGTAAACAAGGCGGATCCCCATTCTGACAGATGACATGACAGAAATCTACTGTTCCCAGTCATCGGGAACAGTGATCTCTATCATGTCCCAGGCAGTCCATCTCCCCTACAGTTAAAACACACCTAGGGAACACAGTTAACCCCTTGAGCCCCCCTAGTGTTAATCCCTTCCCTGCCAGTATCATGTTTACATTAATCAGTGCATTTTTATAGCACTGATCAATGTAATGTCACTATTCCCCAAAAAGTGTAATTTGGGATCAGATTTCTCCGCCACGATATCGCAGTCCCACTAAAAATCATAGATTGCCGACATTACTAGTAAAAACAATTAAAAAAAATAAAAGTCACTAAATCTATCCCATAGTTTGTAGACACGATAACTTTTGTGCAAACCAATCAATAGGCCCTGCCAGAGCCTAGACCTGAATCCGATTGAAAATCTGTGGGGTGAAGAGGGCTGTGCAAGGGAGATGCCCTCAGAATCTGACAGATTTGGAGTGTTTTTGCAAAGAAGAGTGGGAAAATATTGCCAAGTCAAGATGTGCCATGCTGCACCCACAAAGACTGGGTGCTGTAATAGGATCAAAAGGTGATTCAACAAAGTATTAGTTTAAAGTGGTTCTGCACCTTTAAAAAAAATATTAAAAGCCAGCAGCTACAAATATTGCAGCTGCTGACTTTGAATAAATTGACACTTACCTGTCCCAAGGTCCAGCGATTTTGGCGGCAGATGACAAGCAATTGCTCGTCTCTCTGCTGCCCCCGCCGCCATCCTCTGTCAGGGAATCGGGAAGTGAAGCATTGTGGCTTCACTGCCCGGTTCCCTACTGTGCACACTTATGCAACCAGTGTGTTGTTCAACTGAGTTGTGCATTTTATAGGTCACATTAAAGGTGGAAAAAGTTCTTAAAAGATTTATCTTTGTCTTATTTTTTTACATCACAGAAACCTGACATTTTAACAAGGGTGTGTAGACTTTTTATATCCACTGTACATTTTGGCCTACATTGATGAAGAAATTCATTTTTTTACATTTTTTTGGGTGTGTTTTATAGCAGAAAGTAAAAAAAAATATTATTTATTTATTTTCAGAATTGTCGCTTTTTGTCGCAAAAAATAAAATACCACCAAAAGAAAAGCTCTAGTTGTGGGTAAAAAAAGGACAATTTTATTTGGTTATAGCATTGCACGACCACACAAATGTCAGTTAAAATAACGCAGTGCCATATTGCAAAAAAAACCTTCTCATTAAGGGGATAAAACATTCCAGGGCTGAAGTGGTTAAATAGCCAAATCAAATCTTACTGTTTACCTATGCAATATTATATCTTCTAGAATGTTACTGTTGTACAAGAGTGTTACCCCCTGTGTGTAAGGATGCTTGACCACCACTAAAACAAAACGAAATGTAAAGCAAAACATTTCCTAGTGGAAATGATTTAAAATTCATAGCATAAAACATTACAGGACTATAAAGAGAAAACATGGGGGAGAATTACAAAAAAATTGTGTGTTCAAAATATGGTGTAGCTGTGCATGGGCCTCGGCTATGGAATGCTCTACCAATCAACATCCGCCTGGAAGAAAATCACCTGGCTTTTAGGAAAAAACTCAAGACCTTCCTCTTTTAGCAGATGATCAAAGCTCGCCACAGCGCCTAGAGGCGATTCAGTTCGCATTGTGCGCTATACAAGTATTTCATTCATTCATTTATTCATGGTAGCCAATCAGCTTCTAACTTGAACTTGTTCAATTAGGCTTTGACAAAACCTGGAAGCTATGCAAAGCTACATCAGATTTTACACTCTCCACATACGCTATAGTAAATCACGCTATAGTACAGTGATGAGGAACCTTGGTACCCCAGATGTTTTGGAACTACATTTCCCATGATGCTCCACTACACTGCAGCGTAGTGGAGCATCATGGGAAATGTAGTTCCAAAACATCTGCGGTGCCAAGGTTTGCCATCACTGCTATAGTAAATCTCCCCCATTATGAGAAGCTTTAACTGAGCTTTAAAAATAAGTAATTGTGAAATATTTTATTATTTATTTTAGTTATTTAAATGTGTGAATATATATATATATATATATGTGTGTGTGTATATATATGTATGTGTATATATATATGTATGTGTGTGATATATATATGTGATATATATATATATATATATATATATATATATGTGTGTGTATATATGTGTGTATATATATATTTTTTTGTATATATATATATATATATATATATATATATATATTTTTTTTTTTTTTTGTATATAGTGTATGTGTGATGTATAAAATATATATTTATTTAGCGTTCAGACAACATACTGACAGTTTAAACCGTAGTTGTAGTTCATTCCTCCAGGTGGAATTTACATCTCTTGCTAACATCTGATCACAAATCCTCTACTTAATGTTAACGCAAGCCTTTGTTTTATTTTTGTCTTGTGAGCTGATAAATGGATCCCCTAATGAGAACAACTCAATCAATGATCTACTCCCGGTAGGTCTTATTGATTTTGAAATGGGAAGCCATGTAGCAGGAAGTGTCATTCATCTTCCAGAATCATAGCTCCGCTGCCAGGCCATCACTCAATACTGGCTTCCACAATGATGCCAAGGTGTCAGGTGTTCATTAATGTTTTATGTGTGAAACACAAAAATGGACAATTATTATTAATCAACATGTCTTTTGTAAGACAAGCAAGTAACTTGAACTCTTCTGCATATTCAGCGCATAAATACTCCAGGGGATATCTCATTTAAATTTAGATTTTGAGCTTTCAAATCACAGTTTGTTCACTGAAAAACATAATGTCAAGTAGATGTGATCTCTGTTAAATATTTTTGACCTTTGGTATGGTTAAGTATAGACTTATAATAGGTTTTAAAATATTAATTTACTAACCAGTCTAAAGAACCATAGCTCATACCATTTACTGAAACTACTTCTGGACAAAGACATTTGAGGATTCATTTGGGAGTTTTTGGTGACCTAAATGTATGTTTGTGTTGATTGAGTTGGTCTCCTTGGGGGATCCAGAAGTTCTGATCCTGAGGACCAAAAAGACTGAGATGGTCTGTCCCTATACAACAGACCTGTCATCATCAGTAATGATGAATGATCTGTTTGTCGGCCTCGTGAGCGCACACGCACCAATGTTTTACCTTTAAGTATAAGAACAATGCTCTTCTCTGTGGGAGCAAAAGGGAATTATCAGTCACAGAAATTGTCCAAAATGTTAGCAAATCTATGCAAGCAATTTTGACTTTCAATACCATTATTACAAGGTATCTTTGTTAAAATATCAAGTTTTCAAATTTGGTTTCCTAGTAAATTCGAATGTAAGGTTATTAAAATGTTTCTATATTTGTTTTAAAGTAGAATAAACCCAGTGGCGACTGGTGAAGTTTTAGGATGGGGGGGGGGGGGGCAGACCCCACCCTTCCTTTTTGACCCCTCCCACTTCTCATAAGCCCTACCCACTCAGTCTTCTGTATTCTACTTGCTTCCACCCATAGTGTCAGGAGTATACAGCTCAGCATCACAGAACAGAGTGTACAGCCCCAGAATCACAGGACAGAGTATACAGCCCCAGAATCTCAGGACAGGGTGTACAGCCCCAGAATCTCAGGACAGGGTGTACAGCCCCAGAATCTCAGGACAGGGTGTACAGCCCCAGAATCTCAGGACAGGGTGTACAGCCCCAGAAACTCAGGACAGGGTGTACAGCCCCAGAATCTCAGGACAGGGTGTACAGCCCCAGAATCACAGGACAGGGTATACAGCCCCAGAATCACAGGACAAAATTTACAGCCCCAGAAACATAGGGCAGGGTATACAGCCCCAGAATCACAGGACAGAATTTACAGCCCCAGAATAACAGGGCAGGGTATACTGCCCCAGAATCACATGACAGTGTATACAGCCCCAGAATTACAGGGCAGCGTATACAGCCCCAGAATCGCAGGACAGCGTATACAGCCCCAGAATCACAGGACAGAGTATACAGCCCCAGAATAGCAGGACAGCGTATACAGCCCCAGAATCACAGGACAGAGTATACAGCCCCAGAATCGCAGGACAGTGTATACAGCCCCAGAATCACAGGACAGAGTATACAGCCCCAGAATCACAGGACAGAGTATACAGCTCATCATTATAGATACAGTATATAGATCATCATCACAGATGGGGTATATTGATCAGCATCACTAAGTATATAGATCAGCACTGCAGATAGGCTATATAGATCAGCACTGCAGATAGGCTATATAGATCAGCATCACAGATGGCCTATATATATATCAGCATCACAGATAGTGTTTATAGATCACAGGCTATATATATCAGCATCACAGGCTATATACAGCATCTCACAAAAGTGAGTACACCCCTCACATTTGTGTAAATATTTTATTATATCTTTTCATGTGACAGCACTGAAGGAATAACACTTTGCTACAATGTAAAGTAGTGAGTGTACAGCTTGTAAAATTACTCAACACACAGCCATTACTGTCTAAACTACTGGCAACAAAAGTAAGTACACCCTAAGTAAAAATGTCCAAATTGGGCCCAAAGTGTCAATATTTTGTGTGGCCACCATTATTTTCCAACACTGTCTTTTGGGCATGGAGTCTTTTTCCACTCCTCCATGATGACATCACGGAGCTGGTGGATGTTAGAGACCTTGTGCTCCTCCACTTTCAGTTTGAGGATGCCCCACAGATGCTTAATCTGGTTTAGGTCTGGAGACATGCTTGGCCAGTCCATCACCTTTACCCTCAGCTTCTTTAGCAAGGTAGTGGTCTTCTTAGAGGTGTGTTTGAGGTCGTTATTATGTTGAACTACTGCCCTGCGGCCCAGTCTCTGAAGGGAGGGGATCATGCTCTTCTTCGGTATATCACAGTACATGTTGGCATTCATGGTTCCCTCAAGGAACCTAGCTCCCAAGCGCCGGCAGCACTTATGCAGCCCCAGACCATGACACCCCCACCACCATGCTTAACTGTAGGCAAGACACACTTGTCTTTGTATTCGTCACCTGGTTACCGCCACACACGCTTGACACCATCTGAACCAAATAAGTTTATCTTGGTCTCCTGAAGGCCACAGGACATGGTTCCAGTAATCCATGTCCTTAGTGGGCTTGTCTTCATCAAACTGTTTGCAGGCTTTCTTTTGCCTCATCTTTAGAAGAGGCTTCCTTCTGGGATGACAGACATGCAGACCAGTTTGGTGCAGTGTGCGGTGTATGGTCTGAGCACTGACAGACTGGCCTCTCACCCCTTCAACCTCTGCAGCAATGCTGACAGCACTCATACATCTATTTCCCAAAGACAGTCATTGGATATGACGCTGAGCACGTGCACTCAACTTCTTTGGTCGACCATGGTGAGGCCTGTTCTGAGTGTAACATGTCCTGTTGAAGTGCAGTATGGTTTTGGCAACAGTGCTGCAGCACAGTTTCAGGGTGTTGGCAATCTTCTTATAGCTTAGGCCATCTTCATGTAGAGCAACAATTCTTTTGTTCAGATCCTCAGAGAGTTCTTTTCCATGAGATGCCATGTTAAACTTCCATTGACCAGTATGCGCAATAACACCAAATTTAACACAAGGCCATAAAAACCATGCATGGACATGCACAGAACACAGGGTATGGCTAACACATTTCGGGGAGCATCCCTTCCTCAGAGTTATGCCTAGCTCTGAGGAAGGTTGTGCCCCCGAAATGCGCTAGCTGTACCCTGTGTTCTGTGCATGTCCATGCATTGTTTTTATGGCCTTTTCTGAGAACCCACTTTTATATAAAACATTTTTATTATTAAATTATCTTTAGGAATGCATGTGTGCGCACCTTCCATTTCTGTTTTTTTGTAATTCCTTTCGAATTACCCAATCTGAGGAAGGCAGCATCCACCTTGTTTTGGATACCATATATACCTTTAACTCCACCGTTTTATCTGACATCTGTTACTCCTCACCTTGGAAGACCTATTAGCGCTGGAAGTGACTGTGTTTTTGTACCAAATATAACACACCTGCTCCCCATTCACACCTGAGACCTTGTAGCCCTAACATGTCGCATGAAACCGGGGAAGGGAAAATGGCTAATTCTGCCCAATTTGGACATTTTCACTTTGGGGTGTACTCACTTTTGTTGCCAGTGGTTTAGACATGAATGGTTGTGTGTTGAGTTATTTTGAGGGGGCAGCTAATTTACACTCTTATACAAACTGTACACTCACTAATTTACATTGTAGCAAAGTGTAATTTCTTCAGTGTTATCACATGAATAAAATAAAAAAATATATTTAAAAAATGTGAGGGGTGTGTGTACTTTTGTGAGATAATGTAGATCAGCATCACAGATAGTATATAGATCAGCATCACAGATAGTTTATAGATCAGCATCACAGATAGTAAATAGATCAGCATCACTAAACAGCATGACACGATGGCACCCCCCCCACTGTCAGCTAAGAGTCATATGAGTCCATGCATCCGGCATCCGGAAACGGGCCCAGCGCATGGATAGGGAGGTGGCGGCAGGTACAGGGGGGGGGGGGGCCTGAGCATCCAATTTTCCATTTCCTGGGAAATTAACCAGTGATCTAATCAAAGATTGTGGGAGCAGAGGAACTACTGCAACCAGCATATACTATTGACCATAAGTGTATAGATGTACACCAGTATGAAAAAAATAATATAAAAATATAAGAAAAGATGTTAGTACTTCTACCTGTGATAAATCCAACCAAAACGTGTTAAAAAAACTAACTATATTGGTGACGTGTTGAAAAATATACTAAAATGCCTCAATGGTGTTCAAATAACGATTATAGTGCTGATGGATGAAAATCGATCACTGGCAGCAATAATAAACATAATTTACAGCAGCATAAATAACTCTATGGGTTCATCATATGTTATCAAATTTCATTCAAAGTTAATTGATAGTGTAATACACCAATGTTGCTGTAGTTTAGCAATGCAACTATCTTTGAAAAAGTTACGTGACCTGTGACGCAACGCGTAGAAGGGAGCCAGTGACAAATGCTATTGGGGCTGGATGTCGGTGCAGTGGTGTGAGGAGGTATCATGCTCTGAGCGGCTGTTTTTTCCTAAGTGCAGATTACTCATTTAGAGAAATGTGAGTGAATATCTTGGTGTGTGATCTCCCTGTGCATTTTAATCATTGCGCAATGATGTATACCTTTGCTTTATTGCATGAATCTGCTTGCATCTGAGAGCAGCAATAAGACCCCAGTTATAAACAGTAACAAGCAACATTCCAGAGTGGTTGGAAGGATTTGTGGTGGACTTGTATTATGAATTGAATTGGATAGTTGCATTGCTAAACTACAGGAACATTGATGTGTACTGCACTATCAATTAATTGTGTGCCAATAACTTTGAATGATATTTGATAACATATGGTGAACCCATAGATTTATTTATGCTGCTGTAAATTATTATTATTATTATACACGATTTATATAGCGCCAACAGTTTACGTAGAGCTTTACAATGTATAAGGGGGGACATTGCTGCAGTGATTGATTTTCATCCATTAGCACTATAATCGGTATTTGAACACCACTGAGGCATTTTACTATATTTTTCAACACATCACCAATATAGTTAGCTTTTTTTAACACGTTTTGGTTGGATTTATCACAGGTATAAGTATTAATATTTTATGAGGAATTTGGATCTAGTATTCACTTAATATAGGATTTGTGTACTGATTGAAAGGTTAATTAGAGCACATCATTAATTATCACTATATATTCTTTTCATGGTGTCTGATCACTATTAGAATGATTGCAGCTTAATTATTTAGTTATTTTTCAGTCATCTGATTTCAAATATTCATTTCAGCGCTTTAGTCATTTTATTTTTATGAAAAAAGATGATTAACAGTACACACTTCAAATGTACAGGTATTACAGAGTCCAACAAGAGTCTTGATGGAATTGTGCACATATACATGTACCTGGGTATATATCGTTATTAATAATACACCACTGTGGGTGGCACAGTGGTGTAGTGGTTAGCACTCTCACCTAGCAGTAAGAATGGTCGCTGGTTCAAATCCCAACCACGACACTACCTGCCTGGAGTTTGCATGTTCTCCCTGTGTCTGCGTGGGTTTCCTCCGGGTACTCCGGTTTCCTCCCACAATCCAAAGACATGCAGGTAGGTAAATTGGCTTCTGTTCAAAATTGGCCCTAGGATATGAATGGGGACCTTGGATTGTGGGCTCCTTGAGGGTAGGGACCAACATGAGTGTGCAATGTACAGGGATGGGGACAATTGTAGACACTCACTCAGGTTGAACTGGATGGACTGGTGTCTTTATTCAACCTAACTAACTGTGAAACTGTGAATAAAGATAATTCTAAATAAATGTTGCAGCAAAGTTCAGATGTAGGGGCCCCTGAGCATGATTGCAATGTGGGGTCCTTTTCTGTGTCAGTGACCTGAAGATAAGATCAGCGGGGATGAGGAGATCCTTCAAACATTGTCCAACCAGCCTGGAACAGAGCTTCTCACTAGCAGAGACTGTGTTGTGGCACTGGAACTCAGAACTAGCCTATCTACTCTGCGGCTTAGTCCCTAGTAGTTTCTAGTCTGTCATACAACCAGATCTGTAACTAACAGAAGTGGCCGTTGGATGCCTGACTTGGCTCTAGCCTGTGCTGGTTATTGAGTCATTGCACATGCAATGTACAGAAAAATTAATGGCATCTCAAAATGAATAACACTGCAGTACACACATTGCTGTGTATTGTGATACTGTTTGGCGAATGGTGTCACCGCAACTCTTCAGTCTACAGTATATGGATTCTTATTGTCACCTGTACTATATTACGAATATCACCAATAAATAATGCCTCAGAGAACTGAATATCATTTATTTATTTATTTATTTTCTTCTTTTCTTTCTTTGTTCAGATTGCATTAAGAAGTAATTTTTTTTTTCATATGTGGATGTTTAGCTGAAACATAAAGAAATTGCATGGGGAGAGGAATTATTTCATGTATAATGCATATGTATATCCACAGGAGGTTTTAATGCGAAATGGAACATTAGAAGGCATTGTGTGTGATTCTTTCCAAAACAATCTCTCATGTGTTTTTGTTCTTGACAATTTTCCATTTACACATGTTTATTTATGTAACTTAAGCTGTCACATATATAATGCCTATTTTATTGCTATCGTTTGATTCATCTATATTTTATTTTTTTCATAGTACCGCACAGAGACTCGAAAGACATGCTGTTTTTTGTTGGGTAATGGCACCATGGGCGGAGGGGGTTAAATTATGTTTTTTATGCTGCTAGCTGATTATTTTTGTTCATTTGGAACAGTCACCTGTCGGATCAAACATTTTGCACATGCCAACTGATTTAACAAAGCAGCACAAAGAAGGTAGTAACCCATAGCAACCAGATTTGAACTTTTTAATAGTGTAGAACAGTCATGATAATGGAGCATGATCCCTAATTTATTGCTATGTGTAATTGTAATTTGTACATTGTTCCTTTACACGGTTTATAATGCAGTGAAGGACTTACCTCTACAGCCATAGTAGGAGATTGGATATATACACCCTATGTTACCAAAAGTATTGGGACACCTGATTTTTAATGGCATCCCCAGTCTTAGTCTATATGGTTCAATATTGAGTTGGCCCACCCTTCCCAGCTTCAACAGCCGGAGGGGGAACAGATGCAGCATCCACCTAGGTAAGTATGATTAAGAAAAAAACAAAAACAAACCCCATACTTCTCTTTTAACCACTTCCCGACCAGCGCACGACGATGTACGTCGACAGAATGGCACGGGCAGGCATATTGGCGTACAGGTACGTCCAATATTCAATGCCGCCCTGCCATCGGGAGCGCCCGCTGGCGCCACGCTCCCGCGCTGGTCGGGACCCCCGTGAGTCCGGTCGCGGGACCCGCGGACTCGATCGCCGCGGGCATCCCCGCGATCGTCTCACAGAGCGGCCGAATGGAGGAAATGCTGTGTAAACAGCATTTTTCCATTCTGCCTAGCAACTAGTGACGCTGATCTCTGCTCCATGTGATTGGAGCAGAGATCAGTGTTCACTAAATGAAAGCCCAACCCCCCCACAGTTAGTAACACACCCCTAGGAACACTTAACCCCTACACTGCCACCCACTGGTTAACCCCTTCACTGCCAGTGTCATTTACACAGGAATCACTGCATTTATATAGCAGTGATTACTGTATAAATGACAATGGTCCCAAAAATGTGTCAAAAATGTCCGATGGGTCCCCCACAATGTCGCAGTCACAATAAAAATCGCTGATCGCCGCCATTACTAGTAAAAAAAAAAATAATAAAAAATTATTAATAAAAATGCTATAAAACTATCCCTATTTTGTAAACGCTATAACTTTTGCGCAAACCAATCAATAATCGCTTATTGCGATTTTTTTTTACCAAAAATATGTAGAAGAATACGTATCGGCCTAAACTGAGGGAAAAAAAAGTTTTTTTATATATTTTTGGGGGATATTTATTATAACAAAAAGTAAAAAATATTGTTTTTTTTTCAAAATTGTTGCTCTATTTTTGTTTATAGCGCAAAAAATAAAAACCGCAGGGGTGATCAAATACCACCAAAAGAAAGCTCTATTTGTGGGGAAAAAGGATGTCAATTTTGTTTGGGAGCCACGTCGCACGACCGCGCAATTGTCAGTTGAAGCGACGCAGTGCCGAATCGCAAAAAGTGATCTGGTCTTTGACCAGCAAAATGGTCCGGTCTGCAAGTGGTTAAAGTGGTTGTAAACCCTTACATATACTCAATGAAATGACTGGCTTTGGTGATACAGATACAGGAAACACATCGTCTACATAAGTTCTACCTGTTTATCTGCAGCCTTCTATTCTCTACATCCATTCAAAGTCCATAAATTATAAAGCTTGTTTGAGCTGTCAGAAAAAAGGTAGTGCTGAAATCTCACTCTGCAGAGCTCAGTAAAGAGAGCTGATTGGGAAAAAGGGACACACCTCCCTCCGCATAGAAACAGAGCTGATGCTGTCAATCAGCTGGTGATCCCCCCCTTGTCACCTTTTTTCTCCTGGTGTCAGGAAAACTTGTCAGAAGTGACTTGTTCTTATAGCGGAGGAATGAAGCAGCAGACAGAAATTACACTTAATGCTCTTAATTGAGACAAGTACACACTATAGAAGGATATGCTCTGTTCTTATTTCATTTTGGAGGTTTACAACCACTTTACAGCAAACCTGTGTATAGACCATGGAAGCCTCAACCCTTCCCCAGTGTTAATGAATTTTCATAAGTCTTGGCAGGATTGCATTGCACAGCTCCACGTTTTCTCTTGTGCCAACTCTGCATTGTACTGTTACAATACTATGAACGCTGCCTCTTAGGATTTATTTTGGAGGGTTCTATTTACTGCAATAGCAACATTTTAAACACACAGCCAGACCTGATTGGCATGCTTGTATGACAGCTTTCTTTATATAACGCAGTCTGTCGGGGAGATCCAGATCAGTATGGAGATTGGTAGGAGGCTGAAATGAAAAGGCTGCAGCGTCATAGTTGGGAGAGGGAGTGAGTAGGTTTGGCAGGGGAGCCTGAGAGAAGGACTTAGAGGAACTGCAGTCTGCTCACTTAACCCCTTGCCACCGAGCGTACGCAGATGTGCGTACTCGGCTTTCGGGGGTTATACCGGGAGGATGCCCGCAGCTGCAGGCATCATCCCAGTACTGTTTTTTTAGAGCTGGCGATCAGCTTTCCAGTGATAACAACCGATGCGGCTAAAATCCACTCGCCTGTTATACTAGAGGAGCAGGAGGGGACGCCCCCCCTCCCGCCGCCTCTCGCCGCTCTTACCGGGGCTCCCTTTTCATCGGGAGCCCCGATCAACAATCTGCCTCTTCTGGCGGCTAGGGACAGACTGGCGCGAAGCCGTAAGCAGCTTCATTCCAGTCTCCTGATTGTAAACACGGAAGCGACATCATGACGTCACTTCCCGTTTACTCGGCTGCCAATGGCGCTGGTTTAAAAAAAATATATAGTATTCAGAATCGCCGAAAGCGGTGATCTGGATGCTTTGAAGTGCAAAGGAGGGATTTGGAGTCTTTTAGACCCCCAATCCCTCCATAAAGAGTGCCTGTCACCACCTATTACTGTCACAAGGGATGTTTACATTCCTTGTGACAGCAATAAAAGTGATCAAAACCATTTTTTTTAAAGCAATTTAATAATTTTAAAATAAATAAGAAAAAAAATAAATTTAAGCGCTCCCGTCGCCGCGAGCACACGCAACGAAGAAAACACATACGGAAGTCACACCCGCATATGTAAACGGTGTTCAAATCACATATGTGAGGTATCACCGCGATCGTGAGAGTGAGAGCAATAATTCTAGCACTAGAGCTCCCCTGTAACTCTAATCTGGTAACCGTAAAAGAAATTTAAAATGTTGCCTATGGAGATTTTTAGGTACCGTAGTTTGTTGTCATTCCACGAGTGCGTGCAATTATAAAGCGTGACATGTTTGGTGTCTATTTACTCGGCATAACATCATCTTTCACATTATACAAAAAAATTGGGCTAATTTTACTGTTTAATTTTTTTTTTAATTCATGAAATTGTCCCTTTTCCCAAAAAGTTGCATTTAAAACACTGCTGCACAAATACCGTGTGACATAAAATATTGCAACAATCACCATTTTATTCTCTAGATTCTCTGCTAAAAAAAAAAAAAATATATATATATATATATATATATATATATATATATAAAATAAAATGAAAAGAGGCTTAGAATATGGCTCTATAAGTGTCACAAATCATTTGGTAAAAAAATAAGTAAGTACCTTTACATATGCAACCCTACGCGGGGGGGGAGTGGGTTGCCCTAAACGTGATGGCGTTAAGGTTGGTGTACAATAAAATTAAAATGTGAAATATATACATAAAGTGCCTAGTCCCGAAATAACAAAAAGTGGAAAATGTGATAACATTTATATATATATATATATATATATATATACGTTCTCCGCTGAAAACGGGTCACAGAAGTGCAAGACTGTGACACAGAGGAGAAGCCCGGCCTAAAAAGCTCAGGCTGGACTTCTTTAAATCAGACATGCCTGCCTTCCCCTGTTTCTTTTTACATGTGAGTTTCCCATTGGTTTTTCAATAAGCTTCTCTATTAATGCACTTAGTTGGCTCTCCCGTGTGTTTCTTTTCCAGAGTTTACTTCACTCTATGGGGCTGCTGCCACTTTCTGCTATGAAAGCCATGGACTATTATCGACTTTAATGCATATAGACTTTTTAACTTTGTGTATTAGGGTAGTACACACCTCTTGCAGTGCTGTTTATATCTATTGCATATTATCCTTATAAAATAAAATGCCCAGCTCCAGCTTTCCTCTTCTTCATCAGCAAAGATAAATGGCGAGATGGCAACGTTTTTCCAGTGCTGCTATGTAAGCTTGTGACCATTGTTGGGGGGGAACAAAGCTAATTATTATACTCAGATCTAGAAAAAGCTGGATTGGAATCATTTGTATTAACCACTTCAGCCCTGGAAGGATTTACCCCCTAATGACCAGGCCATTTTTTGCGATACAGCACTGCATTGCTTTAACTGACAATTTTGCGGCCGTGCGATGCTGTACTCAAACAAAATTGATGTCCTTTTGTTTCCCACAAATAGAGCTTTCTTTTGGTGGTATTTGATTATCCCTGTGCTTTTTATTTTTTGCACTATAAATGAAAAAAGAGCAACGATTTTGAAAAAATCCAAAGTTTTTTCTACTTTCTGCTATAAAACATTTCCAAAAAATAAAAATAAAAAAAACCCCAAATTTATTCAAAATTTTAGACCAATATGTAATCTGCTACATATTTTTGGTAAAAAGAAAATCCCAAAAAGCGTATATTGATTGGTTTGCGCAAAAGTTATAGCATCTACAAAATAGGGGATATATTTATGGCATTTTTATTTTTATTTTTTTTACTAGTAATGGTGTCAATCAGTGATTTTTAGCAGGACTGCGACATTGCAGCAGACAAAGCGAACTCCTAATGGACATTTTTGACACTTTTTTGGGAACCAGCGACATTACTACAGTAATCAGTGCTAAAAAATTCAGTTATTGTACTAATGTCCCTGGCAGGAAAGTGGTTAACATCAGGGGGGATCAAAGGGTTTACTGCGTTCCCTCACTGTGTGTTCTAACTGTATGGGGGAAGGGCTCATTGGGACCCGTCTTTCCTGCAGAAAGACGGGATCTGTGCGATCTCCCTGTCAGAACAGAAATCTGCCTTCTTTACACAGGCAGATTCCCGTTCTGTCACTACAGGGAATGGTCATGGGTGGCCAGCGGACATCAAGTCCACCAGACCCACTGATTGGCTCCCCCCCCCCCCCCCCGCTGGCCAATGCGAGTGCACGTGCCCACAAAAGCGAGTGCACGAGCCTACGTACAGCTACGGCGATTCGTGCAGCCGATCCACCTTGCCGGAGTATAACTGCGGTGGGTGGTCGGCAAGTGGTTAAGGCAACTCCAGGTACAAATACCTAATAAACAAACTTAAACTGTTGATAAACCTCCTACATTAGTATTGTTGTTGGATCCTGTTTTTGTACATCTGAGACTGAAATATGGTTCTTTGGGTGGCAGACCCCATTGCACAGCCCTGCGTGGGAACAAACATTGCAGATTTATCACAGAAATCATTTTAATGCTAAATTACATTGCTGAACATGAAATGTGAAACACTCTCCAGCTACTCGTGTAATGTCTTTTTCCTTATTTGGAGCACCCGGGAGAATAGTGCAATACTTGCAATTCCAGGCCTGCTAGAGACTTGAGGAATTTGAGTAAAATCCATCAGAGGTAGTGCGCAGACTGACTGGCTGTTAGATTAAATGTATTGGATATCACAGCTCTGGTACGAGGAAACTTTTTCATGTAATTGCAGAGACCTTACTCCTAGGGTTACGTCTGCTTTAGGAACTTAGATAGAGTCCTGTTTGTTGATCCATTTAGAACAAGAAGCCATTAACTGAAAGGGTCAAGGGGTTAATGGAAGAAATATTTCTCTCCGACAGTATCTTACAGTATTCTCCTTCAGACCTTACAATGAGAGGACAAACATATATGTTGTTGTTTTTTTATCATACTGATAGTGTTTCCGATGGAAAGGAAGGCAGCCAACACATTCTAGCAATGACAGTTTCGGAATACGTAAGGTAGAACCAAACTGTCAGAAACATAGTTTTGCAAAACCTTGTAAATAAAACACGATTGCATATTTTCTGTTAAAAAAAAAGTACACTTTGTTCATGTTTTCTCTCCTTGCGTTGCTCACATCCTGCAGACTTGTAGACTCTTTGTATGAATTTCCTGTTGACTAGCCCCGCAGCCGGCTGCACATCACAGTTATACTGTGGTGATTATGGCAGAATGTGCCAACGTGCTGAGAGGGTATGACTCCTTGTAGTCCAAATCAGGAGCGTGTAGGCAAGGTTGATAATGTTGCAGTAGAACTGAGTAAGTGTTGGCGCTTCCGGGAAAACAAGTGCCTATGTATACACCTTGCTGGTATGATCACTAGCTATGATGAAAGCAGGAAATATAAGAAAAGGATTCACTTTCAGAAATTACAGCAGCATATGCAGCAATATATTGATTTAAAGTGATCTTTTTTTTTGCTATAAAAATAACATGTCATACTTACCTGCTCTGTGTAGTGGATTTGCAAAGGGTAGCCCAGATCCTCCTCTTCTCTGGTCCATTTTCTGTGCTTGTGGCCCCTCCCTCATGTCAAGTGCTCCCGCAGCAAGCAGATTTCTATGGGGGCACCAGAGCCAAGTCACAGCTCCCTGTGTCCACTCAGACATGGGGCTGTGGCCTTGCTCCACCCCCCTCCTGATTGGCTGGCTAACTTTGATTGACAGCAGTGGGAGCCAATGGCTCCACTGCTGTGTCTCAGCTAATTAGCAGGGAGTGCCTTGGACAGCCGAGACACTCGTGGACATTGCTGGACAGAGATGAGGTTCAGGTAAGTATTAGGGGGGCTGACGGGGGCTGCTGGACACAAGTTTTTTTTATCTCAATGCATAGAATGCATTAACTGCTTGCTGACCATTAGGCTCACTTAAAGCATTTATAGATGATATTCTAGATATATGGTTGATCACTAGTAGTTATATTGGGAAAGATCCTGTAAGGTGAGAAATCCACCTTTGAAACCTTCATAGTACAAATTGTTCTGTTTTATGCTAATGATAAATATATTTTGTAAGGTTTATACAAATGCTTTACTGATTGTATCCATGCTTACTTTTGAAATAAACTTTTAAATGAGAAAAAAAAAACTGTTTGCTGACCAGCCACTGTCATTATACTGCGTCAGGGTGG
Source organism: Lithobates pipiens (assembly GCF_037356315.1). Classification (NCBI taxonomy): domain Eukaryota; kingdom Metazoa; phylum Chordata; class Amphibia; order Anura; family Ranidae; genus Lithobates; species Lithobates pipiens. Next base: position 93,538,575 of record NW_027507758.1, read on the forward strand.
AACGATCCCACGGACCGTCGTAGCTGTACGTTGGCCCTTTAAATGCCTATAGCAGGTGCTCTGCATGGCGGGGGAACTAATGTGTGTGGCCAGCGGTCGCAGGCACGAGACACACAAATCCCTGTTCTGTGAGGAGAGACAGATCGTCTGTTCCTACTAGCTAGGAACAATGATATGTCTCCTCCTCTAGTCACTTCCATCCCCTCACAGTTTGAAACACAAACAAGGGAGTGCATTTAACCCCTTGATCGCCCCCCTAGTGTTAACCCCTTCTTTGCCAGGGCCATTTATACAGTAATCAGTGCATTTTATAGGACTGTCAGCGGTCCCAAAAATGTGTTTAAAGTGTCCCATCTGTCCACCGCAATGTCCAGTACTGCTAAAAATCGCTGATCATAGTCATGTGCAAGGAAAATTAAAAAAACATTTTTGCTTGCACATGATTGCATGATGGAAGTCAGCAGAACTCATTACTCATTTACTAAGCTCTGGAGAAACTGCTCTTGCAGTGTGTGATTGCACTTTGCAAAGTTCACAGTCTATTTGCCTTTAGTGAATCAACCCCATAGAGTCTGGAGGATGGAACCACAAAGCGCAGGGAGGACCAGGTATCAAACATTCTCAGAAGTGTTAGATGTTGAAGATGCCTTTGAAAGCTTAGAAAAATGTTGGTAAGAATAAAGCCTCAAACACACGATAGGACTTTGTACAAACTTTCCCTTGGCTTTTTGTACAAAGGGCGTCGGCCCTGAACTTGTATTGCATACACACAGCAGGACTTTTTCAGCCAACTTTCACCAAATCACGTGTTTTTCTGCTCTTTACCGCCACCTTTGGTCAACTTCTGTATTGTTGTCTGATCTTTTGCATTGGTTCTGAGCATGCCTGTACACACGGTCGGATGTTGCTCCAAAACAGCTAATTTGCATGTTTGTTGTCAAAAAGTCTGATCGTGTGTATGGGCCTTTAGACTTAAAATGTATGGATGTCCCAAATATAATTCAAACCCATTGACCACACATTTTCTAACTCTGCAACTTCAATACTTTCTGATCTAACCCTGTTTTCCCTCTTTAAAAATAATTCTACTGGGTTGATTGACTCAAATTGAGTCAAATAGGCTGTTCACTTTCCAAGGAAGTTTTCACTTTGCAAGTTTTCACTTTGCAAGGGAAGTTTCTCTAAAGCCTCATACACACGATCGGACTTTGTACAAACTTTCCCGGGGATTTTTGTACAAAGGACGTCGGCCCTGAAATTGTATTGCATACACACAGCAGGACTTTTTCAGCCAACTTTCACCAAATCACGTGGTTTTTCTAATCTTTACCACCACCTTTGGTCTACTTCTGTATCATTGTCAGATCTTTTGCATTGGTTCTGAGCATGCGTGTTTGTACTTTGTAGAAAAGTCCTATGGTTTTCTGTACACACAATTGGACTTTGCTCCATCATACTTCTGTTGCCGCAAAGTCTGTCCATTCGCACAGCCAACAAAAGTCAGTTGAAAACTGAAAAAGTTTGTCCGATGGAGCATACACACGGTCGGATGTTGCCTTAAAACAGCTAATTTGCATGTTTTTTTATCAAAAAGTCTGATCATGTGTATCGGCCTTTAGGTTAGTGAATGAGGTAAAGCTGTGCAGACTTTCATCATTCAATCATGTGCCATAAAATATATATACAGTATATACAGGGGAGGACTGACCATTCGGGCACTCGGCATTGCCCGAGGGCCCCGTGCCACTAAGGGTCCCTATCAGGGTTGCCAGCCTCAATAAAACCAGGGACAGTATGTAAAAATATTTTTTTTTTTTAAATCCCAAGATTATAGCTGCCTCGCCTCTCCAGTACCTTTTCAGTGTGTGTATGTGTATTCTGTGTGTGTATACTATGTGTGTATATTGTGTGTCTGTGTGTATACTGTGTTGCCCCATAATCTATTGCCCGGGGGCCCATAATCTCCTATTGCCCAATGAGTTGTCAGTCCGCCCCTGAGTATATATATTATTTTCCATGCATATAATCGGGTAATCTTTGGAAAATGTCAGTACAAAGTAAAAATCACCTTAAACTTGAATAGCCTGTTTGCCTTTAGTAAATCAACCTCTATATTTTTCTGATTTCTTTCATGGACTTGAGCATTAAAGAAGAGCCCATCTGAATTGGAAGCTATCGACTGTCGAAGTGTAAAAAATAATGCATAAAAGCTGGAATTGTCACATTGGCGAGACAGACAATTAAGCTGCTCATTTCCTGCACTTAATCTCCCATATTCTCAAACGTGCTACTTGAGTAATCCATTCATTTTTCAGGAATTTGGTAATGAAGGCTGGAATTCCACCTGTGCTAATAGAGCTATGTTTGGGACAGGCGGGATATTTTGACATGTGTATTTAAGCTGTTAGTTCGGTCAAGGCTAATTATCTTGGCTTAAAAGATAAATCTTCCCTTGTAAGAAGAAAACCTGAGTGGAGAAAATACTACCTGCCAAGAAAAATGCAAATGATACCGCTATGGATAAAAATATAATCATATATAATCATCTTCGGTCTAACTATGTTTTACTGTAAATTGGGGTGTTATTTTTTTCAATTACCTTAATACAATTGCCTTCACCTTTCCTTCATAGTGAATTGAGTATATCCTACTGCAGCAGTGTGCTATGATCTTATAGTACAATTGTGTGTGATGTATTATATGATCATATTATATGTGTTTTGTGGGCTTTGCATAAAGTATAAAGCACTATTAAACACTAAAACAAAAAAGGAATATATGCAGCTTATTATTTTTTAAATGTGGTGGCAACATTGGATTTATTTTATGCTTTTATTCATTTATTTTCACCTGGTGGTTTGGCCAGTATCACACTTCCTGTCTTTGGTGTCTCCACTCTGGATGAAGACGTAATGGAGACACCTTTGGACAGCAGCATTGTTAATCTGGGGAGAGGGTAGTGTTCAATGGAATGGCAGAGTTAAGGCCCATACACACGATCAGACTTTTTGACAACAAACATGCAAATTAGCTGTTTTGGAGCAACATCCGACCGTTTGTACGCTCCATCGGACAAACTTTTTTGGTTTTCATCTGACTTTTGTTGGCTGTGCGAACGGACAAACTTTCTGACAACAAAAGTCAGATGGAGCAAAGTCTGATCGTGTGTACAGAAAACCATAGGACTTTTGTACAAAGTACAAACACGCATGCTCAGAACCAATGCAAAAGATCAGACAACAATACAGAAGTTGACCAAAGGTGGCGGTAAAGAGCAGAAATCCACGTGATTTGGTGAAAGTTGGCTGAAAAAGTCCTGCTGTGTGTATGCAATACAAGTTCAGGGCCGACGCCCTTTGTACAAAAATCCAAGGGAAAGTTTGTACAAAGTCCTATCGTGTGTATGAGGCTTAAGATGCACTAACAGACTGAAGCTGAACTCCAACCAACACTTTTTAACCACTTCCGCTCCGGAAGGATTTGCCCCCTTAACCACTTAAGCCCCGGACCATTTGGCTGGCCATAGACCAGAGCACTTTTTGCGATTTGGCACTGCGTTGCTTTAACTGTTAATTGTGCGGTCGTGTGACGTGGCTCCCAAACAATATTTAATTTTTTTTCCCACCACAAATAGAGATTTCTTTTGGTGGTATTTGATCCCCTGTGTGTTTTTTTATTTTTTGCGCTATAAAAAAAACGACAATTTAAAAAAAAAACACATTATTTTTTACTTTTTGCTATAATAAATATCCCCCCAAAAAAATAGAAACATTTTTTTTTTCCTCAGTTTAGGTTGATATGTATTCTTCTACATATTTTTGGTTAAAAAAATCGCAATAAGCGTTTATTGATGGGTTTGCGCGAAAGTTATAGCATCTACAAAATAGGGGATAGTTTTATGGCATTTTTTTTTTATTATTTTTTTTTAGTAATGGTGGAGATAAGAGATTTTTATCGTGACTGCGATTATGGCGGACACATCGGACACTTTTGATGTGATTTTGGGACCATTCACATTTATACAGCGATCAGTGCTATTAAAAATGTATTGATTACTGTGTAAATGTGACTGGCAGTGAAGGGGTTAACCACTAGGTGACGCTGTAGGAGTTAAGTGTGCCCTAGGGAGTGACTCTAACTATGGGGGGAGGGGCTGTGTGTGACACGACACTGATCACCACTCCCGATTACAGGGAGCTGTGATCAGTGTCCTGTCACTAGGCAGAACGGGGAAATGCTTGTTTACATTAGCATCTCCCCATTCTTTCTCACCGTGAGATGATCGCGGGTATCCCCATGGACATCACGTCCGCAGGACCCGCGATCATGCTCACGAAGCTCCAGGAGGGCACGCGCCTGCAAGCTGCCTCTTGAAAGGGCAATGTACAGGTACATGATTCTGCCTGTGCATGCCCTTCTGCTGCAGTATATCCTCGTGAGGCGGTTAATAACCAGGCCATTTTTTGCGATACGGCAATGCGTCGATTTAACTGACAATTGCGTGGTCGTGCGATGATGTACCCAAACCAAATTGATGTCCTTTTTTGCCCACAAATAGAGCTTTCTTTTGGAGGTATTTGATCACCTCTGCTGTTTTTATTGTTTGCGCTATAACCAAGGAAAGACAAACAGTTTTAAAAAAATAAACATTTTTTTAACTTTCTGCTATAATACATATCCAAAAATAAAATATAAAAAAACAAATTTATTCATCAGTTTAGGCCGACATTGCGGCGGACAAATCTGACCCCAAGTGACACTTTTTGGGGACCAGTGACATTGTTACATTGATTAGTGTAAAATGTAAAAATGACACTCGCAGGAAGGGGTTAACACTGGGGGGACGATCAAGGGGTTAAGGATAAGTGCAGGGCTGGCTAATTAGCATATACTATAATTCTTAGTGAGAACCAGTAGAGTACTCGCTCACATGTGATGTCTAAGTACTATGCCATATCAAACAAGTGACTGGCCTCACACTGAACGCTAGGTCTACTTTAAAATATTTGTTCTTTTTATTTTTATTTTATTTTGTTTGATAATTTTCACTATCCCATGTGGATTTCTCTTTCATCTTTGTACTTGTGTGTCTTTTATCTAAGTTTGCATATGTATGGATTACATGAATACATTATCAAAGAATCTTTTTTGCTAATTTCTTCTTTTTTTTTTTCTTTTCTTGATTTTGCGTTTAAAAGTACATCATAATCTGATTGACTAGATTTGTTCTTCTTTTGTATAATTACCTTCTTCTTGAAAGAAACTCTACCTGTAAATTATTAAATGTGCTCACAGGCAGTAATACAGATTTTTTTTTTTTTTCTCAATCTGTCAATTACGTGTATATTACAGCTTGCTCATTAACAATACTTTATGAATGCCTATTGAGCCTCTAGGTACATATTACACTGACTATCCATTAAAGTGGTTCTAAAGTTAAAACGTTTTTTGTACCTTAATACATTTTTTTCATTAAGTTAATAAAGTTTCAGCAATTGTTCGTCATTCCACCTCCCCAAACACTTACATAAGTCCTCTATTGCAGTGGTCATCAACCCTGTCCTCAGGGCCCGCTAACAGGCCAGGTTTGCAAGATAACTGAAATACATCACAGGTGATATCATTTGCTGCTCAGTGATTGCAGTATTCTAGTCTGCATCTCCCCAGGGTAATACATAAACCCTGGCCTGTTAGTGGGCCCTGAGGACAGGGTTGATGACCACTGCTCTATTGATCCAACGCTGTGCCCGTCACGCTGTGTCTGGCTGCATCTTTTCTCTCTTTACTTCTTTCTCTCACTTGATACTCTTGGAGCAGTGGGAACCATTGGCTCTTGTTGCTGTCAGTCAAATCCTGTGAGGAATGGAGTGTGTAGTCAAGCCATGCTGTGTGTTTCAATGGACACACACAGCCTGGCTCAGGTGCACGCTCCCAGCACATTAAATGCACAACTTACACCAGTAAAAAAAAAAAAAAAAAGCATTCGCCACTGTATGGCATGCGTTCTACGAAGGCGGAAATTGCATCTCTGGTTATCACGAACCGGAAGTACGTTGATGTGTTTCAACCCTCCCGGGCATAATCAAAGGGCATCCTATGTTGTGCAATAGTCATCCCACCACAGGGGTCACTGTGACTTGCAGAGCTCTTGCTGTAGACTCACCACGGCAACTTTGCTCCTGCTAAAGACTTGCTACGCAAACTTGCTACAAATTGGAAAAGTGTCAACTAAAACTTGTGCTTCAAGTGCTCTGCAAATGTACAAATTGCCAGTAAAAATGTGCAGCAAGTTACAGACTTAAAATTCAACACTGCCACAAATTTCTAGTAAGTTATCCTTGCTATCTGGGATGATGCAGAGCCTGTTAGAAGTGCAGGTTCACTGTCACTGAGCGCAGTGTTGCTGGTCACTCCATCTGCCTGTGTGACAGACAGAGCAGACAGGCAGGAGACTCTGCTCAGTAGCAGGTAGACTCCTTTCACACGGGCTTGTCCATTTTATGGCAGGGGATCGATCCGCTGAGCAGGCAGATGACAGGTCTGTCTCCACTCGCTGTGCTGAGATGGACCTAGCAGAGCCCTGCTCTCTTCTATGGGGAGATCAGATGAAAACGTAACGCCTTTCCATTTTCATCCAATCCGGTCTGCCAGACGGCTGGGAAATAGGGTCACTATCTTTCTGGATTTGGTGGTCAGGATTGGATTGGATAGGACAGCAGTGGGTGTCAGCAGACATGTCACCACTGACATCCGCTGCTCCATAGGGGTGAATAGAGTGTCCGATTAGGTCCGCCTGACAAAACTGACAGGTGGACCTGATTGGAAAGCCTGTGTGAAAGGGCCCTACGTCTGCAGTTTTAACAGGTTCAGCGTCACTGCTGACTGCCTGTATGTATGCAGGCACCTGTGTCATGGCTCTGTGTTAGGGCAAACTGGGCCTTTCCTTAGCTTGGTTTATGAGGGTGATTATATAATGTTGGAAACAGAGAAGTGTTACCAATAGCAAGAACATTCCAGCTGTCAATGTTGTGGGAACGTTTAGAATTTGAAGACTGTAGCCTTTTAACCACTTGCCGCCCGCCCTATAGGCAAGTGACGGCTGCAAAGTGGTTTCAAAATCCTGATTGGGCGTCATATGATGTCCTCAGGATTTTGAGCCGCTGTGCGCCCCCGGGGGCACGCATTGCGGCGATCGATGTTGCGGTGTGTCATTCTGACACTCCGCAACTACAATCTCGGTAAAGAGTCTCCGACGGAGACTCTTTACCACGTGATCAGCCGTGTCCAATCACAGTGTAAATAGGAAGAGCCGGCAATCGGCTTTTCCTCACTCGCGTCCGTCAGACGCGAGTAGAGGAGAGCCGATAGGCTGCTCCTCTGACAGGGGGGTCTGTGCTGATCGATTATCAGCACAGCCCCCCTGAGGATGCCCACTCTGGATCACCAGGGAGGCCACCAGACCACCAGGGATGCCCAGCACCAGGTATGCCACCCTAGACCACCAGGGATGCCAGTCAGTGCCCACAATGGATGCCAATCAGTGCCCACAATGGCCATCACTGATTGGCATGCATTATTGTTTGGCACTGATTGGCATCCATCAGTACAAAACAATACAATGCAATGCCAGCTATCAGTGCCCATCCATGCTGCCTATCAGTGCCCAACCGTGCCACCTATTATTGCCCATCCATGCCCATCTGTGCCGCCTATCCATGCCCATTCATGCCGCCTATCCATGCCCATTCATGCCACCTATCCATGCCAATCCGTGCCAGGTATCAGTGCCAATTTGTGCCACCTATCAGCATCCATCCGTGTCGCCCATCAGTGCCGCCTATCAGTGCCACATATCAGTGCCCCTCAATGCCACCTCATCAGTGCCGCCTTATCAGTGCTCATCAGTGCATCTCCATCAGTGCCCATCAGTGAAGGAGAAAACTTATTTACAAAGTTTTGAAACTGAAACAAAAAAAAACATATTTTTTTTTCAAAATTTCCGGTCTTTTTTTATTTGTTTAGCAAAAAATAAAAACCATAGAGGTGATCAAATACCACCAAAAGAAAGCTCTATTTGTGGGGAAAAAATGATAAAAATTTAATTTGCGTACAGTGTAGCATGACCGCGCAATTGTCATTCAAAGTGCGACAGCGCTGAAAGCTCAAAATTGGTCTGGGCAGGAAGGTGTTTAAGTGCCCGGTATTGAGGTGGTTAAAGAATATACTATAATTGCTACTGCTAGGGATTGGGAATACCATCCAATCCCTGAGAATGCGTAGACTTCATTTGGTAACTTTACTAATATTGTAGGTGCTTTCAAACAGCAGAGACCTGATCTAGAAACATGTTTAACCTCTTGGGACCCGCGCTATAGCCGAATGACGGCTACAGCGCGGATCTCCTTTTCCGGGACTACGTCTATTGACGTAGTCCCGTGCACGAGCGGCGCGCTCTGTGATCGGCGAGTCTATGAGACTCACCTGATCACCGATCAGAGCAAGGGGTCGATCCCGACCCCTTATCACGTGATCAGCTGTCAGCCAATGACAGCTGATCATGTGATATAATGGAGCCGGTAATCGGCTATTATTCCTCCTCGCGCTGACAGCGTGAGGAGAAAAAAAAAAGCCGATCACCGGTGGCCGTGATCGGGACATCAGTCCCGATCACGGCCAGCCCTGCCAGTGCTCACCTGCCCCCTACCGGTGCCCACCTGCCCCCTCATCAATAAAGATGATAAAAAAATAAGTGCCCCCGTCAGTGCCACCCAGCAGTGCCCACAGTGCCACCCAGCAGTGCCCACAGTGCCGCCCAGCAGTGCCACCCAGCAGTGCCCACAGTGCCACCCAGCAGTGCCCACAATCTGCCTCAACAAAGGTGCTGCACCCCAGTGCCACATATCCGTGCCCATCAGTGTCATCTACCAGTGCCCATCAGTGCCCAGCAGTGCCACCTATCAGAGCCACCTATCAGTGCCCATCAGTCCCATCTATCAGTGGTACCTATCAGTGCCCCTTAATGCCACCCATCCGTGCCACCCATCTGTGCCACCCATCCGTGCCATCTTATCTGTGCCTATCTTTGCCCATCAGTGCCACCTTATCTGTGCCCATCGGTGCCACCTTATCTGTGCCTATTAGTGCCGCCTTAACTATGCCTATCAGTGCCCACCAGTGCAGCCTATCAGTGCCCACCAATGCAGCCTATCAGTGCCGCCTCATCAGCGCACTTCAATGAAGGAGAAAAATTACAAACAAACTATTAAATATGATTTTTTTTTTTTGCATCTTTTTTTGTTTGTTTAGCAAAAAATAAAACTCCCAGCTGTGATTAAATACCACCAAAAGAAAGCTCTATTTGTGGGAAAAAAATGATAAAAATTTCATTTGGGTACAGTGTTGTATGCCCGCGCAATTGTCATTCAAAGTGCATCAGCGCTGAAAGCTGAAAATTGGTCTGGGACTGAGGGGGGTTTAAGCGTTTAAGCAAGTGGTTAATCAAGGGTCAGATTTATAGGATATGGTGATCAGTATGAGATGAGCCTAAAACTTTTCACAAGCATATTTAAGGACTTCATAGCATTGGAGACGTGTGACTTGTACCTCTGGGTGGCCCAGAGTCTTCACCCCCAAGGCTAGGAAAAAGATTTCAATTATAGGCTCCATAGAGCTCTTTAGCTTTGTTTGCATCATGACATTTTTTTTCTGGCTGCACAGTTCTGAGTCTCATAAAAATATAACAATGTGCACTCTACATGTAGCAGAATGTCAATGTCTTATTATTCCATGCCTCCATGCTTGGATAATGAAGTAAACACTAGCTTGCTCCCCCTGAAGCTGTGCCGTATTGTAGGGTTTCTACCTTTAGCCTCCTTAGTTCTCTGAAAGACAACTGGTCTGCACAGGCAGCAGAAACTGGTTAGTTGCTTTCCTGTCACTCTAATATACTTTGAAAAACCTTGAGATTCTTATAAAGCGTTGATCGACTTTTTATACAATGCACAAAACTATATCCCAAAAGAAAATACAAGTCTAGCGTTTTGTAAAATGTAATTGAGGGTAGAGTAGGGCACTGCGCTTCTGGCTTAATGGCTGTGTCAAGAAGCTGAAAACACATTTTGGAAACCAACTGCGGCAAAAGCAACCTTAATTAGTTGGAAGTTCGGTGGAACTGGAGCACCATAACTTTTATTAATAGAAGCACACTGAACTCTTGCAATAATACTACTTAAACTGTAGCCCAAAAATGTCTGCACATCCCCTGCATATCTGTAGTCTACGTGTCCATTCTATATGTAAGAGGAGTTGCAGATTTTGTTTTTTTTAACCATTTAATTTTTTTCATTTCGATCTTTTTTTCAACACAAACAGATTGACCTCTCTGGAAACCCAGCAGATGCTGAGTGGGCTTGGTAAATGGAGCTTTTGTTTGCTCTTGATGCGGCCAGTTCAGAGTGAATGTACACCTCAGTTATGCTTACCTTAACCACTTTCAGACCGGACCAATTTGCTGGTCAAAGACCAGACCACTTTTTGCGATTCGGCACTGCGTCGCTTTAACTGACAATTGCGCAGTCGTGCGACGTGGCTCCCAAACAAAATTGACGTCCTTTTTTCCCCACAAATAGAGCTTTCTTTTGGTGGTATTTGATCACCCCTGCGTTTTTTATTTTTTGCGCTATAAACAAAAATAGAGCGACAATTTTGAAAAAAACGCATTATTTTTTACTTTTTGTTATAATAAATATCCCCCAAAAATATATAAAAAAACATTTTTTTCCCTCAGTTTAGGCCGATACATATTCTTCTACATATTTTTGGTAAAAAAAAATCGCAATAAGTGATTATTGATTGGCTTGCGCAAAAGTTATAGCGTTTACAAAATAGGGATAGTTTTATAGCATTTTTATTAATAATTTTTTATTATTTTTTTTTTACTAGTAATGGCGGCGATCAGCGATTTTTATTGTGACTGCGACATTGTGGGAGACCCATCGGACATTTTTGACACATTTTTGGGACCATTGTAATTTATACAGTAATCACTGCTAAAAAAATGCAGTGATTCCTGTGTAAATGACACTGGCAGTGAAGGGGTTAACCAGTGGGTGGCAGTGTAGGGGTTAAGTGTTCCTAGTGGTGTGTTACTAACTGTGGGGGGGTTGGGCTTTCAGTTAGTGAACACTGATCTCTGCTCCAATCACATGGAGCAGAGATCAGCGTCACTAGTTGCTAGGCAGAATGAAGAAATGCTGTTTACAACAGCATTTCTTCATTTGGCCGCTCCGTGAGACGATCGCGGGGATGCCCGCGGTGATCGAGTCCGCGGGTCCCACGACCGGACTCACGGGGGTCCCAACCAGCGCCGGCGACGCGCTCCCGATGGCAGGGCGGCAAATTTAAAGGGACGTACATGTACGCCCATTTGCCTGCCCGTGCCATTCTGTCGACGTACATCGTCGTGCGCTGGTCAGCAAGTGGTTAAAGTCCATGGAGTGGATTTACTAGGCAAATTGACTGTTCACTTTGAAAGTACATTTTTTTATAGCTTAACCACTTCAGCCCCGGAAGGATTTACCCAATCCCTGACCAGGCCATTTTTTTGATATGGCACTGCATCGCTTTAACTGTTAACAGTTGCGAGGTCGTGCGACACTGTACGCAAACAAAATTGATGTCCCTTTTTTCCCACAAATAGAGCTTTATTTTGGTGCTATTTGATCATGTGTTATTAACAAAAAAAAAAAAAGGAAATTTTTACTTTTTGCTATAACTTCCCAAAAAAATAAAAAATGTCTTCATCAGTTTAGGCCAATATGTATTCCACTACATATTTTTAGTGAAAAAAATTGCAATAAGCATATATTGATTGGTTTGCGCAAAAGTTATAGTGTCTACAAAATAGGGGATAGATTTATGGCATTTTTATTATACATTTTTTTTTTTTACTAGTAATGGCAGCGATCAGTGAAATTTTAGTGGGACTGCGACATTGCAGTGGACAAGTCGGACAGTTTTGGTGCTTTTTTTTGAGACCAGTGACATTTATACATCAGGGCTAGCCACTGATTCCTGTATAAATGTCACTGGCAGGGAAGGGGTACGGAAGGGGTTAACACTAGGGGTTAGTGTGTCCTAAGGAGGTGTTTCTAACCGTGGGGGGAGTGTACTGGCTGGGAGTAGAGAGAGATCACTGTTTCTGATCATTAGGAACAGCAGATCTCACTCTACTTCCCTGACAGAATTGGGATCTCTCTGTTTAAATTGAAAGATCTTCGTTCTGCCTCTCTGAGGAGCAGACATCTTGGCCGCTGGCCACGCGCTTCAGCATCACATCGTGGGCACACGCCCGCTATACCTCTTAATTTATTCATTTTTTTATCATTTTTTATCATTTAGTTTTATTATTTTTATTATTTTTATATTTTTATATATATTTTTTTTATATATATTTTTTTTAATTTTTATAAATTTTTTTTAATTATTATTTATTATTTTTTATTATCTTTCCACTATAATTTTTATTACCGTTCATTAATCATATCTATTACCTTTCATCAGTCATCGTTTTATTATTAACTTTTATTTATTCATTTGTCTTACCTATTAGTTTGTTTCTGATCATATCCCCCATATGATTGAACACTTTTTGATAATCCCTGGTCCATCTACTTCCTAGTCTTCTTTCTCCCTCTCTTCTTTAGCTCTCCTCTTCTCTGTTGCAGCTTCTGCCCCTTCTGCTGCCACTGCGCATGCCCCGGACGGACTTTCTCCTTGTCTCCGTTCCGTCTGTCTCGCTACTGCGCATGCTCTGCCTCCATGGCAACCCCCTTCCTTTCCCCCACGTCTCCTAATGACGCATATGCCGCACAGGGAATCCCCGCCGGCCAGTGCGTGTGACGCGTCACCTTGACAACCCCCCTTCACTCGGCGCGCCACCGCTATAGACACGCCGCATCTCGGCGTGTCTGACATACCTGCCTGCACGCTCTGCAGTTCTTTATTCGCACCAATTCACAGTATGATCCCATACACAGTTATCACACCAATACACTGTATGATTCCACTCACCAAATTTAAAGTAGTTCAGTTACCACCCGCCTCTTTTTGCCCCTCCCATTTATCTTTTAAATTTGCCTCCATCACACACACCTTACTTGAAGCCTGATGAAGGAGCATGCATGCTCCGAAGCGCCGCTCTGCCTAGCCCGTCTCCTGAGGACATCGACTCCCCGAACACCGGACTAAAGGCACCACAGCTACCAGCACTACCCTGATTGCTCTGACCATTCCAAGGAAATACATGGAATAGACCAAAACACCTACCATCGGTCAATAAAGTCAGATGCCGGAAACCTAGCCTTACAGCCCTGCGAGTCGCCCTCATGGACTTACGGATGAAACATTTTATCCCTGATGTGCCTGTACACCACTAATTTAATGTGAGTGTTTTTTAACCATTTCTAATAAATTTGAGTAACTTTACTGCTGCACTTAGAGGGCGCCGTCTCTCTCTCTATTTCCTTGTTTCCTAGAGCTTCTTCTTGCTTTAAGACTGGCAGCCTTTTAGGATACAGCCTATACTGCTGATCCCCCTCATGGACCACCCTGATGATCCACAAAGACCCTGAACTTCTCATCGAGGATACTGGTGTGTGGACATACCCAAAACCCACACAAAAACTGATGTACTTTAGCTACATAAAAACGACCAATCTTTTATACTAACAATTTTTTACACTAATATTTTGTGACTATACTACAATATATTCTTGGGATCCCCAGCAAGCGCCATATTACCTTCCTCCGCTGTGTTATACCTCTTAAAGCACCTGCCGTATAGCTACGGCGATTCACGCAGCAGTGCCAACCATGCCGCCATATTCACCGCTCCTAAACCACTCCTACCCATTGAAATCAATGAGGCAGCGCAGCTATAGCTTTGCGGGCGGTTTTAACCCTTTTTCGGCCGCTAGCGGGGGTTAAAACCACCCCGCTAGTGGCCACATGCTGCCTCTAAAACGACGGTAAAGCGGCGCTAAAAATAGCGCCGCTTTACTGCTGATTCCACTCCCGCCCCAGTGTGAAAGGGGCCTTAATAAATGTGGTTTGCCCACAAGATTTAGGAGTGTGCCTATGGGAATGTTTGACCATTCTTACAGAAGCGCATTTGTGAGTTCAGACACTGATGTAGGATGAGAAGATCTGGCTCGCAGTCTCCTCTCTAATTAATCCCAAAGGTGCTCTATCGGGTTCAGGTCAGGACTCTGTGCAGGTCAGTCAAGTTCCTCCACCCCAAACTCGCTCAGCCATGTTTTTATGGACCTTGCTTAGTGCACTGGTGTGCAGTCATGCTGGAAAAGGAACAGGTAGTATTTAGCAGGCTTGCCGCCCCGCCGATTGCTACATGTCGGATAAAGTTTGCCATTGGCGCACCAGGAAGCATTGTGACAGCAGCATGTAAACATCCCTACCCGCTGCCTATTGCAACTTAAATAGGGGAGTAGGGGGGAGGGCGCAGCTCAACTGCACATTTTTGCCATCCCCTCAACCACCCATCTAAAGGAAGCCTTCAATAGCTAAACCACTGTGTATTAACAATGTATGCCATTAAGCCAGGTTTTCACCCTTTGTAACCTTTGTTACATTACATTGTACTCATAGTCTTCATCAGAAGAGTTGTCAGCCTATAACAGGAAGTTCATGAACACGGACCTTCATGGTAGGATCACCAGACGCTAGTTACCGTAAATGTTTCAGATTTAAAGTTATTAAAAAAATCACTTTTAAAATTAAAATGCGATTTTAATGTTTGGATTCACATTTACTTTAAGTTTACTATTAGCATTCACAGACACACAGACACGAGTTCCATAATATCATTTTTAATGGGGCATTCTCAAGCCATTTAAAAAAAAAGCTTTAGCAATTTGTATTTCCAATTTTCCCAAACTGCTACATTTCAGATAGCACCTGTTATTAAGTACGATAAACAGGGTTAAACAACATAACAGGTACCATATTATTAGCTATGTTTAACTGCCTTTAGTGTTACATGCAGTTATTCCCAGGGGAGATGTTCTAAGAGCAAGCAGTTAGCAAGAATCTATTACAGTTTTCCTTGGAATATTACTAGCTAAATTGCTAAACCAAGATGTAATATTTTTTTAAGCCTTTTTTAATGGATTGTAGAAAATGCACATCTTTTCACTGAAAATTATGTTTTCAAAAACATAAAATTATCTCAGAAGGGGTAAAACTAAAGTTACACGACATTTCAACCTGCAAACTACCCTGTAGGAAGGTTCCTTTACTTTTTAAAAGAAACATTTAGGCCTCATGCACACTGGACGACGGCTGTTTTTGGCTTCGGACATTTTTTTCCACAGTCAAATAACTCCCCGTCATATTATCCTATGTGTCCATGCACACCTAGGCTGTTATCGGCAGTTTTTGGCAGGGGTGTTTTTTTGGCTTTAAAAAAAACCCAAAATGAGCAGGTTCTGTCTTCAGCTGTAAAAACGCTCTAAAGTAAAAAAAAAAACGCTGATAAACGCTCAAAAACGCGGATCACCAGCTTTTTTTACATTTTTGACCCATGAAAAAAAATAATAATAATAATAATAAAAAAAAAAAAAAATATATATATATATATATATATATATATATTTAGAGAGAGAGAGAGATTTATATATATATATATATATATATATATATATATTTAGAGAGAGAGAGAGAGATATATTTATATATATATATATATATATATATATATATATATATAGAGATAAATATGAAAAACTCACTTCAAAGCTACTGGCGTTTTTTATCACGTTATTTTAACGTCCAGTATGCATTAGGCCTTAATGTTTATTTTGAATTTATTCTTAACTTTGAGAACATAATTCTAGCTGGTTAATCTGAATAAAACCAATTTCCAGCTTAACTTTTTTTTGGTTTTAGATTGATCCCAGCAGGATCAGGACTCTGTGCAGGCCAGTCATCTTCCTCCACCTGAAACTCACTCATCTATGTCTTTATGGACCTTGCTTTAGCACTGGTGTGCAGTCATGTTAGAACAGGCAGGGGCCATTCCCAAACTGTTCCCACAAAGAAACATGAAATTGTCCAAAATGTCTTGCCGATGCCCTAAGAGTTCCCTTCACTGGAACTAGGGGGCCAAGCCCAACCCCTGAAAAATAACCCCACACCGTAATTTCCCCTCCACCAAATGATTTGGGCCAGTGCACAAAGTAAGGCCCATAAAGACATGGATGAGTGAGTTTGGAGTGAAGGAAGTTGACTGGCCTGCACAGCGTCCTAACCTGAGCCTGATAGAACACCTTTAGGATGAATTAGAGCGGAGACTGCGAGCCAAGCCTTCTCGTCCAACATCAGGGCCTGACCTCACAAATGCGCTTCTGGAAGAATGGTCAAACACTCACTGGAATGCCATTAAAGTTCATGTGCGTTTAAAGGCAGGTGTTCCAATAAGTGTGTGTGTTGTTTCTTTTAAAAAAAAAAACAGTAAATGGAAACGGCTATTTGGGTTATTAAAAATGTGTGCAAATTAATTTTTTGAGCATGATGTTTTAACAAGGATTTAAAAACCCAAGCTCTTCTTTCCTGCATTCTTCAGTTCACTTTGATAATCATCCGCAGTCATCTGCAGACCTTTTTGTTCATCTATAATAAAAACAGGTTTGTGCAAGAGGGCAGATGATGGCACAAATCAGCCAACCAAAAATGTATACAGCTGGATAAAGAAATTTGGAAAATTGCCTCAGGTTAAACCAGTGAATGTAAGCCCTAAGCAATTTCAGTAAGCAGTAAACATGCATATTTCTAAGTGTACTTTAACATGCTTTCTTGAAGTATTGTTACAGTGCCTTGAAAAAGCATTTATACCCCTTCAATTTTTCCACATATTGTCATGTTACAACCAAAAAACTTAAATACATTTTTTGGGGATTTTATGTGATAGACCAACACAAAATGGCAAATAATTGCGAAGTGAAGGGAAAATGATAAATGATTTTCTAAATGTTTTACTGATAAATATCTGAAAAGTGTGACGTGCATTTGTATTTAGCCCCTTTTACCCTGATACCCCTAACTAAAATCTAGTGGAGCCAATTGCCTTCAGAAGTCACTTAATTAGTGAATAAAGTTCACATATGTTTAATTTCATCTCAGTATAAATACAGCTGTTCTGTGAAGCCCTCAGAGGTTTGTTACAGAACCTTAGTGAAGAAACAGCATCATGTAGGCCAAGGAACATAGACAGGTCAGGGATAAAGTTGTGGAGAAGTTTAAGGCAGGGTTTGGTTCTAAAAAAAAATATCCCAAGGTTTGAACAGGTTCAAGGTTTGAACAGCTCATGGAGCACTATTTAATCCATCATCCGAAAATGGAAAGACTATGTCACAACTGCAAACCTACCAAGACCTGGTCGCCCACCTAAACTGACAGGTTGGGCAAGGAGAGCATTAATCATCGAAGCAGCCAAGAGGCCCATGGTAACTCTGTAGGAGCTGCAGAGATCCACTGCTCAGGTGGGAGAATCTGTCCACAGGACAAATATTAGTCGTGCACTCCACAAATCTGGCCTTTATGGAAGAGTGGCAAGAAGAAAGCCATTGTTGAAAGAATGCCATAAGACTTCCCATTTGCAGTTTGCGAGAAGCCATGTGGGGAACACAGCAAACACGTGGAGGTAGGTGCTCTGGTCAGATGAGACCAAAATTGAACTTTTTGGCCTAAAAGCAAAATGCTACTGTATGTGTGGTGGGAAACTAACACTGCACATCACCCCGAACACATCATCCCCATCGTGAAACATGGTGGTGGCAGCATCATGTTGTGGGGATGCTTTTCTGCTTTTCTTCAGCCGGGACAGGGAAGCTGGTTAATGTTGATATGAAGATGGATGAAGCCAAATACAAGGCAATCTTACAAGAAAACCTGTTAGAGCCTGCAAAAGACTTTAGACTGGGGTGGAGGTTCACTTTCCAGCAGGACAACGACCCTAAACATACAGCCAGAGCTACAATGGAATGGTTTAGATCAAAGCATATTAATTTGTTAGCATGGCCAATTCAAAGTTCAAACCTAAATCCAATTGAGAATCTGTTAGACATGTGCATTCGTTTTCGTCCGAATGCATTTTCGTCCGAATTTCAGCTATTTTCGTTTTCGTTTTGACAAACGATAACGAAAGCACAAAATCCGAAAAACGAAAGATCCGACATAAATAAATGCTTTATTTTCGTTTTCATTGTTACAACAGTTCGATATAGAATAGGAGATTCGACATGACTCTGACGATAACAATCTGTCTATAGAACCTGTGGTCGAATGTGCTTAACCTTACCTCTATTAGTCCAAGATTATATAGAGAAAATATTCGACAGAGAAAAAAGATTTGACAGAGAGAAAAGATTCTGCAAGTTACTGTCCTAAAAAGTGTTTGGGGACCCGGGTCCTGCCCCAGGGGACATGTATCAATGCAAAAAAAAGTTTTAAAAACGGCCGTTTTTTCGGGAGCAGTGATTTTAATAATGATTAAAGTGAAACAATAAAAGTGTAATATTCCTTTAAATTTCGTAGGGGGGGGTTGTCTATAGTATGCCTGTGAAGGGGCGCATGTTTCCCGTGCTTAGAATTGTCCCTGCACAAAGTGTCATTTATGCAGGAAAAAAAGTCCTTTAAAATCACTCGCAGCTATAATGAATTGTCGGCTCCCGTAATACAGAGAACACTCATTGAAAGTCATTGATAAAAAAATAAATAAATAAATTAAAAAAAAAGCGTGGGGGTCCCCCAAATTCAATTTCCAGGCCCTTCAGGTCTGGTATGGATATTAAGGGGAACCCTGCCTCAAATTTAAGAAAAAATTTGACGTGGGGTTCCCCCTAAATATCCATAACCAGACCCTTCAGGTCTGGTATGGATATTAAGGGGAACCCCGCATCAAATTTAAAAAAAATTTGACATGGGGTTCCCCCTAAAAATCCATACCAGACCCTTTATCCGAGCACGCAACCTGGCAGGCCGCAGGAAAAGAGGGGGGGACGAGAGAGCGGCCCCCCCTCCCTCCTGAACCGTACCAGGCCACATGCCCTCAACATTGGGAGGATGCTTTGGGGGTCCGTGACCCCTCAAAGCACCTTGTCCCCATGTTGATGAGGACAAGGGCCTCATCCCCACAACCCTGGCCGGTGGTTGTGGAGGTCTGCGGGCGGGGGGCTTATCAGAATCTGGAAGCCCCCTTTAACAAGGGGACCCCCAGATCCCGCCCCCCCCCCTGTTTGAAATGGTAAGGGGGTACAAAAGTACCCCTACCATTTCACAAAGAAAGTGTAAAAAATGGTTAAATAAAACAAACACACTTTTGAAAAATTCCTTTATTAAAAATAAAAAAAAGATTCCAGCGGCGGTAATCCACTCTTGCTATCCAGCGACGGACGGTCAGCTCTCCATCGATGTCTAATGTCATCCAGCGCAGCGCAGCATCCTTCTTCTGTCTCCGTGGAGGAGACACTACAGACATTCCGGCGGCTTGACGTTTCTTATATAGGGTGGGCGGGGCCACCCGTCACCTGACCCCGCCCCCCTCTGACGCAAGGGGAAACCCGGGGTTCCCTGTGACGTAGGGGTGACCCGCACCCCTCTGATGTAACACAGGCAGGTTTCCGTTACATCAGAGGGGGGCGGGGTCACCCATACGTCACGGGGAACCCCGGGTTTCCCCTTGCGTCAGAGGGGGGCGGGGTCAGGTGACGGGTGGCCCCGCCCTCCGTATATAAGAAACGTCAGCGCCGGAATGCCTCCAGTGTCTCCGTGGAGGAGACAGAAGAAGGATGCTGCGCTGCGCTGGATGACATTAGACATCGATGGAGAGCTGACCGTCCGTCGCTGGATAGCAAGAGTGGATTACCGCCGCTGGAATCTTTTTTTATTTTTAATAAAGGAATTTTTAAAAAGTGTGTTTGTTTTATTTAAACATTTTTTACACTTTCTTTGTGAAATGGTAGGGGTACTTTTGTACCCCCTTACCATTTCAAACAGGGGGGGGGCCGGGATCTGGGGGTCCCCTTGTTAAAGGGGGCTTCCAGATTCTGATAAGCCCCCCGCCCGCAGACCTCCACAACCACCGGCCAGGGTTGTGGGGATGAGGCCCTTGTCCTCATCAACATGGGGACAAGGTGCTTTGAGGGGTCACGGACCCCCAAAGCATCCTCCCAATGTTGAGGGCATGTGGCCTGGTACGGTTCAGGAGGGAGGGGGGGCCGCTTTCTCGTCCCCCCCTCTTTTCCTGCGGCCTGCCAGGTTGCGTGCTCGGATAAAGGGTCTGGTATGGATTTTTAGGGGGAACCCCACGTCAATTTTTTTTTTAATTTGACGCGGGGTTCCCCTTAATATCCATACCAGACCTGAAGGGTCTGGTTATGGATATTTAGGGGGAACCCCACGTCAAATTTTTTCTTAAATTTGAGGCAGGGTTCTCCTTAATATCCATACCAGACCTGAAGGGCCTGGTAATTGAATTTGGGGGACCCCCACGCTTTTTTTTAAATTTATTTATTTATTTATTTTTTTATCAATGACTTTCAATGAGTGTTCTCTGTATTACGGGAGCCGACAATTCATTATAGCTGCGAGTGATTTTAAAGGACTTTTTTTCCTGCATAAATGACACTTTGTGCAGGGACAATTCTAAGCACGGGAAACATGCGCCCCTTCACAGGCATACTATAGACAACCCCCCCCTACGAAATTTAAAGGAATATTACACTTTTATTGTTTCACTTTAATCATTATTAAAATCACTGCTCCCGAAAAAACGGCCGTTTTTAAAACTTTTTTTTGCATTGATACATGTCCCCTGGGGCAGGACCCGGGTCCCCAAACACTTTTTAGGACAGTAACTTCCAAATTAGCCTTTAAAATTAGCACTTTAGATTTTGAACGTTGGAGTCCCATAGACTTTAATAGGGTTCTAAAGTATGCTATATAGTTAGCTCCGTCGAATCTTCTTTATACATTCGACAGACACCATAAGCCTTCCAAGACAGATTCGACCGTAATTCATGTGGATTTTCGGACGAATGCAATTTTTGAACGAAAAACGAAATAAATAAAAACGAATTTCGGGAGTAACTAAATAAATTAAGTTTTCAGACGAAAACGAAATTCCGAAACGAAATATTTTACTCTGCACATGTCTAGAATCTGTGGCAAGACTTGAAAATTGCGGATTACAGACATCTCTATCCAATCTGACAGAGCTTGAGCTAGTTTGCATAGAATAATGGGCAAAAATGTCACTCTCTAGATGTACAAAGCTGGTAGAGACATACCCAAAAAGACTTTCAGCTATAATTGCAGAGAAAGGTAGTTCTACAAAGGGAGACTGAATACAAAAGCATGTCACACTTTTCACATATTTATTTGTAAAAAATTCTGAAAACCATTTATCATTTTCCTTCCAATTCACAATTATGTGCCACTTTGTGTTGGTCTATCCCATAAAATCCCAATAAAATACATTTATGTTTTTGTTTGTAACATGACAAAATGTGGAAAATGTTAAGGGGTATAAATACTTTTTCAAGGCACTGCATGTGGTTTTTGGTGCAGTTTAACTCACTATGGCAATAGACCACACTGCACTACAATGGTGTAAACTTCCTATGAGAACACAGCACAGTAGTTTTTAATAAGCCCTATATTTTTTGCAGAAATGCTGAGTTTTTTGCTAAAAATTGCAGGTAATAAAGGGGTTTTTATGGGCAAATCCAACTGGCGCTTCTTTTTTCTTCAAGAAACTACAATTTTCTAGAATTATCATTTAGCATGGGAGTCAAATAACCAGTAAAAGAGCCAAACATAGCATTCACAAATGTATGTAAAGTTTCCAGTGCTTTTATGGACATATGGACAACTGCTACTGTCTTAGCCCTTGTACACATGGTCGGACATTCTGATGGAAAATGTCCGATCGGATCGTGTTGTCGGATAATCCGACTGTGTGTGGGCTTCATCGGACTGTTCCCATCGGAATATCCGACGGAAAAAGAGCTGGGCTATACAAATTTCCGACAACATGATCCGATCTGACTTTTTCCGATTGTGTGTAGAGAATTCCGATCGGACAAAGTGCCACGCATGCTCAGATCAAATTCCTAGACCAAAGCTATTGGCTACTAGCCTGAACGTAGTCCCATCGTAATGAAAAAATGTCATCACGTTCAGAACGTTCGGATTTTCCGACAACTTTGTCCAACCATGTGTATGCAACACCGGTTTCGGACAAAATCCGCCAGACAAAATCCTATGGATTTTGTTGTCGGAATGTCCGATCGTGTGTACAAGGGCTTAAAGTAGAAGTAGAACAGTGTTGGATTATGTGGAAAATATTATAGGCTCAGCTTGCCCTTGTGATGGCAAAGTTATCCAGAGGGGTGTAGCCATGCTGCTAACCCATTTATTTTTCTATTTTCCATTGTTCTGCAGGTGCATGTTGGAGCCACTGGCACTCTATATATGTATGCAGCTCAGCTACAGCTTCTAAAGCAAGCACGATCTATTTTTGTGTTTTAAGACATACAGACTGTAGTAGGGGCAGGGAACCAAACTAATAAAAGATATGGAAGAGCACAACAACCATGTATATATAGTGCACTTGTGTTTTGCAAATGTGGAACACCTGGGGTTGATTTACTAAAGGCAAATCCACTTTGCACTACAAGTGCATTTGGAAGTGCAGTCGCTGTAGATTTGAGGGGAAACTCTGCTGATTTTATCATTATTATTATTCACAATTTATATAGCGCCAACAATTTACGCAGCGCTTTATAATGTAGAGGGGGCAGCACAATTACAGTACAGTTCAATACAGAAGGGACAGGAGGGCCCTGCTTGTAGAGCTTACATTCTAAAGAGAGGGGGTGGTGGTATAAAAGGTAATAGATGCGGGGAATGATTTGTTGGAGTTATTAGGTGGGTTTGGGATAGGCTTTGCTAAATAAGTGAGTTTTCAGGGATCTCCTAAAGGTGGACAGGTTAGAGGCTGATTGGATATACCAGGGCAGGGAATTCCAGAGGATGGGAGAGGCTCTAGAGAAATCTTGAAGGTGAGTATGAGAGGAGGTAACAAGGGAGCTGGAGAGCAGGAGGTCCTGGGAGGAGCGGAGGGAACAATTTGGGCGATATTTGCAGATGAGGTTGGTGATGTAGCTGGGGGCAATGTTGTGGATGGCCTTGTATGTTGTGGTTAGCATTTTGAATTTGAACTGGCAGGGGAAGCCAGTGAAGGGATTGGCAGAGAGGAGCAGCAATCACAGATCGGTTAGTGAGGTGTATTAGTCTAGCAGCAGCATTCATAATAGACTGAAGGGGGGGATAGCTTGCATAAGGGTAGGCCATTAAGGAGAGAGTTGCAGTAGTTGAGGCAGGAAATAATCAAGGAGTGAATAAGTTGCTTTGTGGTGTCATTAGTCAGTAAGAGATGTTGCGAAGGTTAAGGTGGCAGGATTTAGCCAGCGATTGGATGTGGGGGCTGAAGGAGAGGTCACGGTCAAGGATTAAATCCAGCACCCTGGCTTGTGTGGAGGAACCAATGGTTGTGCTGTTGATCTTAATGGTAAAGTCATGGGGGGGGGGGGGGGGGCAGGGAAGGAGGAAATATAACAAGCTCAGTTTTAGAATGATTGAGTTTGAGAAAGTTGTGTGACATTTATACCAATATGTCATTCAGTAAGTTTGATATCTGTGAGGAGATCGAGTGGGTGAGTTGAGGAGTGGAGATATAGATCTGGGTGTCATGGGCATAGAGGTGGTATTGGAAGCCATGGGAGGTTGTAAACTGGCCCAGAGAAGAGGTATAGAGTGAGAATAGGAGGGGCCCAAGAACAGAGCCTTGGGGTTCCCCAACAGAGAGAGGAAGAGGAGTAGAGGAGATGGAGTTGTAAGTGACACTGAAAGTGCGATGAGATAGGTAGGAGGAGAACCAGGATAAAGCAGAATCACAGAGCCCAAGGGAGTGTAGTTTGCTGAGAAGGAGCAGGTGGTCATCATCCAATCATGTGCAAGCTAAAATGCCTCCCTTTTCAATGTTTGTTAAAGCGCAACGCCACGTTTGTCGAAATAAAAAACATTCCACCCTGGGTTATATGTGTTTATTGCATGGATTTTAACAAAAATGTTGCAGATTCCTACCTTTTGTTAGTCTGAAGAAATCACTGTGTGTTTCTCTGTGCCCATGTGGGAAAGTGAGTGTAATGGGAGTGGTTTCATAATTATCAATCAGCTGTGAACCTGCAGGGCACTAATGAGGAAAACTACTGGGCTGGCATCCCCTTGGTTGTCATTTTCCTATTGGGGGTATCTGACCAAATATTATATTTTTGTTTCAGGGCATGCCTGAATCCTGACTTTTAGTGCAGACTTCTGGGAAAATCACACAAGCAGGAAATGATGTTTCCAGGGGGCATTCTGTACACATTCTGTCTACAGAACACCTCCAGGTAGCCATTATGCATTGAATTTTCTGAAAATTACTGCGTCTGCAGATTGAAAAAGAAAGGCAATTTTTAATAACATTCTATTACAATATGACTTGTGTCACAATTATATCCGTTATATTATTTTTACTTTATTTGCTTTTTTTCCCCCATGAAAGTGGAGTTACCCTTTAAGGAAGCAGTGGGTGCCAGCACTTACCATGTCCAACTAGTGACATCATCCAGCCCTATTGCTGGCTGGGTTTTCACAGCTATGTAAACAAAAGGGACAGGGATAGTGCAATTACCCAAATATGGAAATATTTGGGCAACACATTGATCATTGTGTTCTTATATAGTCATTGATGTCTGCCACTATCCCTGCCCCTTTGTTTAAATTACAGATGACAGATCGTGGAGCTGTTATTACTGTGTGGTAGTCGACGGGTTGATATGTTTTTTAATTCGGCATGTTGATGGGCATTGTTCATTATGATTGACATGGATCTGCATCTCTGGACAAAGTGATTGAAAATGGATTTACATTGTGGGACACTTTTTCTTTATGTCTGTGTTTTTTTACTATTTCTTTTTTTGTGTGAATGAGGGGGGTACGTCATACTTTTTACGCATTGTGGGGAGGATGGTGGTATCTTTATTGTTAAAGGAAGCTTTCAGCTAGGCTCCCCACCCACAGACCCATATAACCACCGGACTAGGGTTGTGGGGATAAAGCCCTTTCCTCAATCATGCTTTGTCAGGGAGGGGGGATCCCGGTACATTCCCTACCTTGCTAGCATGTGTTCATATGCCCACCCCCCATGTTTTCTGTCCAGCCAGGGTGCATACTCAGATAAGAGTATAGTATAGATTTGGAGGGGGCACACTTTTTCTAGTTTCTTTCTAGTTGTTTCCTAGTTTTTTGCATGGGGTTCTCCTAAAATCCATATGAGACACAAAGGGCTTGGTTTTCTAAAACTGGAGAGTAAAAATTTAGTGCAGCTCTGCATAGTAACCAATCCACTCCTAACTTCCATTTGTTCAATTAAGCTTTGACAAAAAACCTGGAACCTGATTGGTTTCTTCGCAGGGCTGCACCAGATTTTGCACTCTCCAATTTTACTAAATCAACCCCACAGGCCAGGGTTGTGGGGATGAGGCCCTTGTCCACATCAACATGGGGACATGGTGCTTTGAGGGGTCACAGACCCCCAAAGCATCCTCCCAATGTTGAGGGCATGTGGCCTGGTACGGTACAGTTCAGGGGGGGGGGGCGCTCTCTTTTCCTGCGGCCTGCCAGGTTGCGTGCTCGGATAAAGGGTCTGGTATGGATTTTTAGGGGGACCCCACGTCAATTTTTTTAAAAATTTGATGTGGGGTTCCCCTTAATATCCATACCAGACCTGAAGGGCCTGGTGTGGATATTTAGGGGGACCCCCACGTCAATTTTTTTTAAAGAATTGACACGGGGTTCCCCTTAATATCCATACCAGACCTGAAGGGCCTGGTAATTGAATTTAGGGGAACCCCCACGCTTTTTAAATTTTTTTTTTTTTTTTTATCAATGAATGAATTGCCGGCTAATACAGAGAACACTCATTGAGTGTTCTCTGTATTACGGGAGCCGACAATGGAAAGTGATTTTAAAATACTTTTTTTCCTTGCGAAATGACACTTTGTGCAGGGACAGTTCTAAGCACGGGAAACATGTGCCCCTTCACAGGCATACTATAGACACCCCCCAGGTACGAAATTTAAAGGAATATTACACTTTTATTGTTTCACTTTAATCATTATTAAAATCACTGCTCCTGAAAAAACGCCAGTTTTTAAAACTTATTTTTGCATTGATCCATGTCCCTTGGACACTTTAGCACTTTAGATTGTGAACTTTCGAGTCCCATAGACTTTAATAGGGTTCTAAAGTTCACACAAAAGTTTTGGTTAGGTCTGTTCGCAGGTTCTGGTGCGAACCGAACAGGGGGGTGTTCGGCTCATCCTTAATAATATATATATATATATATATATATATATATATATATATATATATATATATACAGCATCTCACAAAAGTGAGAACACCTCTCACATTTTTGTAAATAATTTATTATAACTTTTCATGTGACAACACTGAAGAAATTACACTTTGCTACAATGTAAAGTAGTGAGTATACAGCTTGTATAACAGTGTACATTTGCTGTCCCCTCAAAATAACTCAACACACAGCCATTAATGTCTAAACCACTGGCAACAAAAATGAGTACATCCCTATGTGAAAATGTCCTAATTGGGCCCAATTAGCCATCTTCCCTCCCCGGTGTCATGTGACTCATTGGTATTACAAGGTCTCAGGTGTGAATGGGGAGAAGGTGTGTTAAATTTGGTGTTATTGCTCTCACTCACTCATACTGGTCACTGGAAGTTCAACATGGCACCTCATGGAAAATAACTCCCTGAGGAACTGAAAAAAATAATTGTTGCTCTACATAAAGATGGCTTAGGCTATAAGAAGATTGTCAAGACCCTGAAACTGAGCTGCAGCACGGTGGCCAAGACCATACAGTGGTTTAACAGGACAGGTTCCACTCAGAACAGGCCTTGCCATGGTCCACCAAAGAAGTTGAATGCACGTGCTCAGAGTCATATCCAGAGGTTGTCTTTGGGAACTAGACATATGCGTGCTGCCAGCATTGCTGCAGAGATTGAAGGGATGGGGGATTAGCCTGTCAGTGCTCAGACCATATGCCACACACTGTATCAAATTGGTCTGCATGACTGTTGTCCCAGAAGGAAGCCTTTTCTAAATATGATGCACAAGAAAGCCCGCAAACAGTTTGCTGAAGACAAGCAGACTAAGGACATGGATTACTGTAATCATGTCCTGTGTTCTGATGAGACCAAGATAAACGTATTTGGTTCAGATGGTGTTAAGCATGTGTGGCAGCAACCAGGTGAGGAGTACAAAGACAAGCGTCTTGCCTACTGTCAAGCATGATGGTGGGAGTGTCATAGGCTGTGGCTGCACGAGTGCTGCCAACACTGGAGAGCTATAGTTTTCTGAGGGAACCATGAATGTCAACATGTACTGTGACATACTGAAGCAGAGCATGATCCCCTCCTTTCATAGACTGGGCTGCAGGACAGTATTCCAACATGATAACGACGCCAAAAACACCTTCAAGATGATCACTGATTTGCTAAAGAAGCTGAGGGTAAAGGTGATGGACTGGTCAAGCCTCCAGACCTAAACCATATTGAGCATCTGTGGGGCATCCCCAAATGGAAAGTGGACGAGCTCAATGTCTCTAACATCCACCAGCTCTGTGATGTCATCATGGAGGAGTGGAAGAGGACTCCGGTGCCAGCCTGTAAAGCTCTGGTGAACTCCATGAACAAGGGGGTTAAGGTATTGCTGGAAAATAATGGTGGGCCCAATGTGGACATTTTCACTTACAGGGTGTACTTACTTTTGTTTCCAGCGGTTTAGACATTAATGACTGTGTGTTGAGTAATTTTGAGGGGACAGCAAATTTACACTGTTATACAAGCTGTACACTCACTACTTTCTTCAGTGTGGTCACATGAAAATATATAATAAAATATTTACAAAAATGTGAAGTGTGTACTCACTTTTGTGAGATACTGTGTATGTATATATATATATATATATATATATATATATATATTGTCCTTTTTTAACCCTTTGGCACCGGCAGCATGCAAATTTGTAGCCTTTCGATGGGTGCGCCTTTTGTGCTGAGTGTCCACTTTTTTGTGTAAATTGGTAGATACAGCTGTGCAGAGAGCACGCACCTTGTACGCTCCCCGCACAGTTACCAGTGGCTAACGAAAAGCAGTGATGGTGACCTTTCTGATCCTGTGACCGCCATGACAGCAAATCACGGCAGTCACATGATCAAAAATTCTGCCCTGCCCCCAAGCATTCTATACCACTTAAAGGGCCGGCAGGCACCAGCTCTAAGGGGTTAAGCAATATTATTCATTAGGCCATAAATTATAATTATTGATCAGTAGAGACATTTATTGGGGACTGGCTTGAGCTCTCAACCAGTGGGACTGCTAAAATTTCTCAGGGCAGTCTCCCAGGTATACGACCAAGCAATGCAGGGAGATGAGAAATATGGCAAAAAAAACTCTTGCTCTGTTGCAAGGAAAGAACTTATTCTATTATTGCGTCACCCAAAAAAACTGAGCTTTACAAGCAGTGATATTTCTCCCAAAAGCACACCTGTGCCTATAAAACAGACATTTTTAGCCTAAAGCCCGCTATGTTTTCCATGCCAATATTAAATCCATGCACGGATAATTTTAAATTGTAAAGTGTAATATGGCCCTGGAAATCAAATTTTAGCAGTTTGGAGTTAAAGTAGATTGATAATAGCATTGTCTCTTTATAGACATGCAGAGCCATTGCAGAACATGGAGACAGCTGTCAAGTTGTGTTTCACTTAAAAAAATGTTTTATATATATATATATATATATATATATATATATATATATATATATATATATATATATATATATATATATATATATATATGTATGTGTATGTATAGAAAACTACAGAATAAACAAGTTGTATAACAGCAAAACTAGTTTGAAACATCTCTATTGTTCCCATTTAATTGTAGCACTGTTTACAAGATTTCTATTCTGCTAATTAGTTCCTTTATGCTTCAAAAAACACCCTCAACAGCACGCACTTTCCAATTATCAGCTTATGATGAAAATGGAATCTCAATGCCACAGCAGTGAGAGACTTTACTACTTTTATTTTGAAAAAAAAGAAAAAGAAAACAAGACCCTGTTAATCATTTCATTTTTTTTTTTTTTACAGAGATGGCGTGTTTACCCCCCCCCCCCCATCCTCTACACCCCACTCAAATACATATAAGTGCACATTTTGCTGTACTTGCTTAAGGCAGCCAATTAGTGCATTAGAACGTGTCTCAACAATTCTCTAGGAACCAATGTCTTTACAGTGGCAATGGAAATAATGATCTTTGTACAACAGGGATAATACTAGTTCCAAGTGAAGTCATAGGCTGAATGTTTCCTCAACCCACAAAATAGTTGCCCAACAACACTTTTTTGATGTCTCTTTTAACAGGCTTATATCCCAGGGAACCCAGCTCCAATTCGCATTGAAGATTTCTTGTCTCTTTCCCCCCCCCAAACTGTACAGATGCAATCATTTCATATCTGAATTTTTTTCAACTGTCATACATTTATGTGAATATTCAGGGAAATTGTTGGTGAAGCAGTGTCGTAGGACTTTAGTTCACGTATAGACAAACTATAATACTTTTGGGTCAATTCCGTTCACAGTTTTTTGAAATGTATACATTTAGTTAATTGATGTTTTAGTAAAAAAAAAGAAAGCTTGTTCCTTCACTTGGTTACCCATAGCAACCACGCAGCACTTCTTGACTTGCCAAGTTAGCCCTTTTGTAATGATCATGCTAATTAATACCCCATAGTGCTTTACAGAGCCTGGTTCTTTTAGATATGCCAGTTACCAACTTGCACCCCTTTGAATAACTTCAGACCAGGCTAATAATGTGTGACATAACAGTTCAAAATGGACATTGTCTTTCCCCTAACTCTAACTATTGTAGTGTGGCTGCCCATGCCTACCTCAGTGAGGGGAGAGTCCATTACGGCATTGTCCATGGTTTGGATGTCTCAGAATGTCCCAGTGTCTTGAATTCCGCTTCCACCATCAGACAGAACCCCATTGGCTAAGAAGATCTGACCAGAAAGGGAACCAGAGAGCTTGTTCTTTAGCCTTCCTCCTTTTTATATCAAAGGTGGGACAGATAGTAGCAAAAAGCCTGGGAACAGAACTTCTACATGTTAACCCCTTCCTGAGCCAGCCGCTAACTCGCTAGAACCAAGCGCAGTTCAACTTGCCTACACACTTGTATGGCCTAAGCCTAAAGCCTGGAACACACAGCGTGTGTGTAAGGCCGCCGATCCAACAGGAGATCAAAAATGGTCTGCTGACTGACTCCCAATCAGTGCTCTCAGCCAATGGCTGAGAGCGCTGGGAAGAATGTTTTGGCAGTGGGGCTATCCCCCTGTCAGAACACAATAAAACAGCAGGGGAGATTGCTGCACTAACATCTTATTGTTAGTACAGAGCCTCTGACCTGAGCCACAACAGTTATATCAGTCTGTATATGCAGTAAAGCATGCTGGTTATACTCATGTGGAACTGAAGGCGTTAAACCTCTGAATTGTGTAAAAAGTCTTTTTGATCCTGTCTTCTCTTAGCCTCTCCTTTTTCCACTGTCCTCAATCTATCTGCTGATAGAACAGAGCCTTTGGGGCACTCTGCACATGCTCAGTTTGGTGTGTGTTGCTAAAGTTTTTTTTTTTCTTGGGAGAGTGCATGTGATCAGCCCAGGGCCAATCAGCACTGTCCAGACAGAGGGTCAGGAGTCATGCAACTTCATAGGACAATCAGGGGAGAATGAAAACTTCTACAAGCTTTAACCAGACACTGGTCAAAGTCGTAAGATTGCTATATACTGCTGATGATAAAAAAGTATTTAGCAGTTTATATTTATTAAACAATTGCATTTCCATGTTCTTCTGTGTACTGTGGTAGACCAGATATAGTGAATGCAGGGTCCTGAGTTTAGTAACACTTTAACCCTGCATTTTTAGCCAATCAGAGTTCTAGATTGTAGAAAGAAATTTCATATGAATGATCCTTTGGCTGTTGGATCACGCTTGCATGCCCAGCTAACATGTCTTTATGTATCATTACATATCAAAGGGCAGACAAGAAAATTTTGATATGAAAAAAAGTTAAAGGATGATAGACGCCGACAATAAATTGTGTATGTGGATAATGTTGTTTCCACTCTCATGTTCCTTGTAAACATGCGTCTTGATTAGTTTAGTATCAACCCAATTCGTTTTGCCAACACCTGCATTCTATACACAGTCACACTGACAATTAATCCGGATTTTATTTTGTGTTTTACATAATTTGCATAAGAAAAGTTCCCTTCCTAAATGATGGTAGGGAAATAAGAACTGAAATGATAAAACAAGTGTTTTAAAGCTAGAAAGGACAGTATGAGTTGTTATGCTTAAAAAAATAAACCTAAAACTACATGCAATAAGCAAAGAAAGACGCATCCATCATTTTCTTTGCAGCACTTGGAGGATTTAAAATGTATCTTACATCCGAGGCACAACACTTTCATGAAAGTCAAGAATTATTTGTGCTGGACAGTTAAGTATATACAGGAAAGTTCATATACACAAATGGATCCTCTATAATATGTACAACAAATCAGCATAAACAAAAAAGAAAGATTATCATGAAGATAATGGTAGTGTACAAATCAATTATAATAACTGAAATACCCCCAAGCATAGCACATTGATTAAATACAATGCAAGGAATAGTTTTCAGCTTACACATACAATACAGTTAACAGATACAGTGCCTTGAAAAGTATTGATGCCACTTAAATTTTCCACGTTGTGATGTTATAACCAAAAACGTAAATGTATTTTATTGGGATTTGATGCGATAGACCAACACAAAGTGGTACATAATTGTGAAGTGGAAGGAAAATGATAAATGGTTATCCAAATGTTTTACAAATAAATATGTGAAAAGAGTGGTGTGCATTTGTGTTCAGCCCCCCTGAGTCAATACTTTGTAGAACCACCTTTTGCTGCAATTACAGCTGCAAGTCTTTTTGGGGTATGTCTCTACCAGCTTTGCACATCTAGGCAATTAAATTTTTGCCCATTCTTCTTTGCAAAATACCTCAAGCTCTGTCAGATTGGATGGAGAGCATCTGTGAGCAATTTTCTAGTCTTGCCACAGATTCTCAATGAGATTTAGGCCTGGACTTTGACTGGGCCATTCTAACACATGAATATGCTTTGATATATACCATGCCATTGTAGCTCTGGCTGTATGTTTAGAGTCATTGTCCTGCTGGAAAGTGAACCTCGGCCCCAGTATCAAGTCTTTTGTGGACAGGTTTTCTTCTCAGATTGCCCTATATTTGGCTCCATCCATCTTGCCATCAACTCTGACCAGCTTCCCCGTCCATGCTAAAGAAAAGCATCCCCACAACATGATGCTGCCACCACCATGTTTCACGGTGAGGATGGTGTGTTCAGGGTGATGTATAGTGTTAGTTTTCCAACACATATAGCATTTTGATTTTAGACCAAAAAGTTCAATTTTGATCTCCTCTAACCAGAGCACCTTCTTCCACATGTTTTTTGTGTCCCCCACAGGGCTCCTTGCAAACTAAAAACAGGACTTCTTATGACTTTCTTTAAACAATGGCTTTCTTATTGTTACTCTTCCATAAAGGCCAGATTTGTGCAGTACACAACTAATAGTTGTCCTGTGTACAGAGTCTCTCACCTGAGCTGTGGATCTCTGCAGCTCCTCCAGAGTTACCATGGGCCTCTTGGCTGCTTCTCTGATTGACGCTCTCCTTGCCTGGCCCGTCCATTTAGGTGGACAGCCATGTCTTGGTAGGTTTGCTGTTGTGCCATACTCTTTCAATTTTTGAATGGTGGATTGAACAGTGCTCCGTGAGATGTATTTGTGCTGAGATTACACACAGGTGGACTGTAATTATTAATTAGGTGACTTCTGAAGGCAATTGGTTCCCACATTTTTTAGTTGGGGTATCAGAGTAAAGGGGGCTGAAGACAAATGCACTCCACACTTTTCACATAATTATTTGTGAAAGAATTTGAAAAGCAGTTATCATTTTCCTTCTACTTCACAATTATGTGCCACTTTGTGTTGGTCTATCACATAAAATCCCAATAAAATACATTTACATTTTTGGTTGTAACATGACAAAATGTGGAAAATTTCAAGGGGTGTGAATACTTTTTCAAGGCACTGTATATGCCATAATCTCCAATTTCTAGTACCTTTATTTTACTATACAGTACGTAGCACCTTGGATTCATATACAATTAGGACACAGAAAAGGAGTAACTTTGGGTATCTTTTTGGATATTTGAGTTCAAGAACAACTCAAAAATCTATCCTCAAATGGCCCTTATACCTAATCACTAGTTAGTACACATCTTTCTTTTTCTAACAATCACCAAATATTTTAAATGTATAAAATTATCAGTGTAATGTGTTCTTCATGTGAAGCTATACAGATGGCTGTAATCTCATCAGATTCTGCCTTTAATGCTATTTTCACACCATCATGTACTTGACACAGAGGGTTACTCCTTTCATAGCTATGCAGGACCCCTTCTTCAAAAGAAGTGGGACATAAACATGCTTTTGTCTTTGGTTGAGGATGGGGCTGCGTAGCACTGAAACATTGCACTGGATGTGTGATTCACATGATATTATAATAAATTGTACTTTATTGTAGAATTAGGTTATATTAGTGGCATATTCTGTTTGTGTTTGCCACAATGCTGGTTAACCACTTGACCATTGGGCACTTAAACACCCTTAATAACCAGACCAATTTTCAGCTTTCGGTGCTCTCACATTTTGAATGACAATTACTCATTCATGCAACACTGTACCCATATTAAATTTTTGTCCTTTTTTTTTCTTTTGGTGGTATTTAATCGCCACTGGGTTTTTTATTTTTTGTGCTATAAAAGAAAAAAGACAGAAAATTCGGTAAAAAAATGAATTTTTCTTCGTTTCTGTTATAAAATTTAGCAGATTAGTAATTTTTCTTCATACATTTTGGCCAAAATTTATACTGCTACATATCTTTGGTAAAAATAAGTACAAATTAGTGGATATTATTTGGTCTTTGTGAAAGTTATAGAGTCCACAAGCTATGGTGCCAATATCTGAAAATTGATCACACCTGAAGGACTGAGGGTCTATCTAATTGTTTGAGACCCTAACATGCCAGAAAAGTACCAATACCCCCCAAATGACCCCTTTTTGGAAAGAAGACATTCCAAGGTATTTAGTAAGAGGCATGATGAGTTTTTTGAAGTTGTCATTTTTTCCCACAATTCTTTGCAAAATCAAGATTTTTTTAAAAAAAAATTTCACAAAATTGTCATATTATCAGGTTATTTCTCACACACAGCATATGCATACCACAAATTACACCCCAAAAACACATTCTGCTATTACTCCCGAGTACGGCGATACCACATGTGTGAAACTTTTACACAGAGTGGCCACATACAGAAGCCCAACATGCAGGGAGCGCCATCAAGCGTTCTGGAGCACCCAGGCCAATTCTGACATTTCTCTCCTACATGTAAAAATCATCATTTATTTGCTAGAAAATTACATAGAACCCCAAAACATTATATATGTTTTTTTAGCAAACACCCTAGAAAATACAATGTTGGTCGTTGCAACTTTTTATCACGCACGGTATTTGCGCAGCAATTTTTCAAATGTGTTTTTTTGGGAAAAAAAGTGTTTTGTGCTTAAAAAAAACAAAACAGTAAAGTTAGCCCAATGTTTTTGAATAATGTGAAAGATGAAGTTACGCTGAGTAAATAGATACCTAACATGTCACTCAAAATTGCACACGCTCGTGGAATGGCACCAAACGTTGCTACTTAAAAATCCCCATAGGCCACACATTAATTTTTTTTTACTGGTTACATGTTTTGAGTTACAGAGGAGGTCTAGGGCCAAAATGATTGCTCTTGCTCTAACGTTCGCAGCGATACCTCACATGTGTGGTTTGAACACTGTTTTCATATGTGGGTGGGACTTACATATGTGTTTGCTTCTGCATGCGAGCACATGGGGACAGGGGCGCTTTAAATTTTTTTTTTATTATTGTTCATTTTACTTTAGTTATTTTTGGTTTGACATTTTTGTCCCCAAAAAAAATTTTTGGGATCATTTTTATTCCTATTATAAGGAATGTAAACACCCCTTGTAATAGGAATATGGCATGACAGGTCCTCTTTACAGTGAGATATGGGGTCAATAAGACCCTGCATCTCACCTCTAGGCTGGGAAGCCTGAAATAAAAAAATAAAATAAAAAAATGGCAGAGTATTGGCAGGGTATTGCAGAGTATTGGCAGGGTATTGGGTATTGCAGAGTATTGGCAGGGTATTGGGTATTGCAGAGTATTGCAGGGTATTGGGTATTGCTGGGTATTGCAGAGTATTGGCAGGGTATTGGGTATTGCAGAATATTGGCAGGGTATTGGGTATTGCAGAGTATTGACAGGGTATTGGGTATTGCAGGGTATTGCAGAGTATTGGCACAGTATTGGGTATTGCAGAGTATTGCAGGGTATTGCAGAGTATAGGCAGTGAATTGAGGGGTTAATTTTCGGGGAGCAGCACTGTGGGCACTGCAGATGCAGCCCACAGCATTGCTGACACGGATCTCTTCCCCCTCCGCTGTACCGATCTTCGACGGAGCGATCACGTGGTAAACGGCCACAATGCACTTGAGTGCGGCCCCAGGGGGCGTGCGAGAGCGGAATTCTGGGAGGACGTCATATGACGGCCTCTCAGAGTTAAACAACCGCCCTGTAGCTGCCATTCGGTTATGGGCTGGTTGTTAAGTGGTTAAAGAGTAAATCCACTTTTGTTGAGAAAAAACAGTCCCCTCTTGGTGATCTATGTATATTGCAGGGATTTTAACAAGTTTTGGTTGCAGAATCCTACCTTCTGTTATTCTGAAGGAATATCTGTTTGTTTGGTTTTATGATTGTCAATCAGCTGCTGCACTTGCAGGGCTCTACTGAGGAAATTGGAAAGGTCTGTATCCCTTTAGACGTGATTTTCCTTTAAAAGTATCAAACCAAAAATTATATTTTTGTTGCATGGGATGCTAAAAATCAGACTTGTCTCTTAGTGCAGACTTCCAGGAAAATCAGTAAGCCTATCACACAAGCATAAAATTACATTTCTGGGGGGCATTCTGTACACCATCTGTGTACAGAACACCTCCAGGTGGCCATATTGCATTGCATGTTACAGAAAATTACAGTGCTGCAGATTGAAAAGGAAAGGTAATTTTTAATAACGTTCAATTACAATATGACTTGAGTCGCAATTGTATACACTATATTATTTTTATTTTTTATTTTCAATTTTTTTCCCATGAAAGTGGGGTTACCCTTTAATGATTACTAAAGCATGGTATTGGACACGTTTACATCTAGTATGGTGTGGAACAGGGATGTGTTGATGGATTCTTGCACAATAAAGCAAACCCCCAACCCCATGGTAGGCACCCTCCGGGATCTTACTTTCACTGCTGACCCCCACTGCTGCTTTCAAAAATCTTGTTACGGTATGTTGTATACCAGTTAACCTGTGAAAGCTTCTTGACTTTAGGCCTTGCTGTCGAGTCTGTTTACCGCTGTTCTCTTAGTTTAACTCTGTGAAGGCTATGATATTTCTCCTGATGCCTTTGCTGTGATATGATTCTTGTTTATATTTTCTACTTTTATATGGAAATTCTTAATAAACGTATAAAAAAAAAATCCTGTTATTTTTGGACAGGGTCTCCAAGCTACAGTCTATGAGCCTTTTCAGGCCTTATAGAAAGTTATATCCAAATCATAGGGTCAGTGGTGTATACTGGAAAAGAAGAGGGGAAGGAGAAAAGGCGCCAAGCAGCCAATAGTGTAAAGCGATGGTGTTGATAAGGTGTACATATATAACATAGTGACAGGTTCAACTCACAGTGTGTATGCAGGGAGGTAGTCTGTGCCTGGATGGGCTGTCTGGAGGGTCCTAAGCGAGATTGTGAAGAAATCCTTGCTGCAGCGGCAATTCTGTGAAGAGAGAATGCTGAAGCCAAGAACTGCATGGAGCCTGTTGATAACTGTCAAGACCTGGCCAATCAGAACATGTTTCAGAGGCTAGTCACGCCTCCTTCCTCAGCTGTGGTGTATCCTCAATGTGTACAGATTGAGAATTTAGGTCAGCAGAGACTGCCTATGGTCTTCCTACTGTCCCCCAACCATTGGTGGCCCATCCATTAGGGGCGCACGGGTGCCATCCCCCCTTCCATGCGTCCGGTCCCCTAATTTACATGCAGGGCACCAGACGCATGGATTCCAATCAGGTTTTTTTTTTTGAAGCACGTGATTAGAGCCAGAGGCTTTAATAATCTTCAACAGAGGGTGGGCTTGGGGAGCAGGAACACTGTGTCCTAAGCCCACCAAGTTATGCGACAATAGGGAATGAAGCCCCCACTTAGGAGTTCCAATCCTATTGGCCGCATGAAGGAGGAGGGAGGAGATGCAGAGGAAGCTGTGGCCCACCGTGCTGCCCATGTGACGGTAAGTGGGGGGCCTCAACCTACTGACCGACCCGGGGGGGCTGTGCTGCCCATGACCCGACTGGGGGGGTGGTGGCGGGTGAATTGTTTGCAGCCCCCCAAAAAAAGCCAAATACCGAACATTATGGCGTGTTCTGCAGGTGCTCAAATTTCCCGCGAACGTGCCATAATGAACGGTGAGACCATCAATGCACTGCAAAATTGCAGTGCATTGACAGTTGCTGCTTGGCCAAAGCATGCACCTGACCTGCATGCTTTTGCAAATCAGAAGCGCGCTCTGCTGTGAGAGCCATGATTGGCCTAAGGCAGGGTGCCTTTGGCCAATCATGGCTCGGGGGGCTGAGTCCACACCCCACACTATGTAAGGCTGCTTACATGGCAGCCGTACATAGTTTTATGAATGAGAGCAGCAAAATTACATTTCTAAAGGCAAAAATGTAATTTAAAACCGCTTGAGGCTGTAATGTATTGCTGGATCCCGGCAATATAGATAAAAATCATGGGAAAAAATGGCACAGGTCCCCCCAGTCCATTAACAGGCCCTTTGCATCTGATATGGATACTAAGGGGACCCTGCTCCAAATAAAAATGGCGTAGGGGTCCCCCTCAAATCCATACCAGGCCTTTCAGATCTGGTATGGATTTTAAGGCGAACCCCGAGCCAAAATGTAAAAAAAATGGCATAGGGGTCCCCCCAAAATCCATACCAGACCCTTATCCAAGCACGCAACCTGGCAGGCCGCAGGAAAAGGGGGGTGAGAGGGCCCCCCCTCCTGAACCATACCAGGTCACATGCCCTCAACACGGGGAGGGTGCTTTGGGGTCCCCCGAAGCACCTTGTCCCCATGTTGATAGGGACAAGGGCCTCATCCCAACAACCCTTGCCTGGTGGTTGTGTGGGTCTGCAGGCAGGAGGCTTATCAAAATCTGGAAGCCCCCTTTAACAAGTCCTTTATTTAAAAAAAAAAGGGGAAAGAAAAGTGTCCCTCGATGTCCATTCATCTTCGATCACAGCGTCCGACGGGTCGTCGTATATGAATGGACACACAGAGCAGCGACTTGC
This sequence comes from Lithobates pipiens, assembly GCF_037356315.1. NCBI lineage: Eukaryota > Metazoa > Chordata > Amphibia > Anura > Ranidae > Lithobates > Lithobates pipiens. Next base: position 93,577,440 of record NW_027507758.1, read on the forward strand.
TATGGGGACAGGAGGGGTGAGGAGAGGAGGATCAGACTGCTCTGTTTAAAATCAGAGCACAGAGCAGGCAAGTATGACATGATTGTTGTTTAAAAAAAAAAAAAAAAGTAATAATAATTGTTTAATATCACTTTAACTTTTCACTTTCTGTGTTATATTTGAGTATGCCTATAAAAAAGTAGAAACACAAAAGCTAGATGCTGTGCACTGGTAAAGTCAGGGTATTCGTGTGAAAAAAGTAGATACATTGGAGGATTATGAATAAATTAGTAAAACTTGCTTCCATATAAACCATGAAGTAGCACTTATTATGTTAGATAAAGCACACAGTGAATGACACAGTCTAATTTAAGAGGTAAAAGCCCAAGTCTCATCCCACATCAAACACTAAATGGAGGGCCCAGCTTTTGTAATGCAAACAGGTTCAAGCTTTACATACCAGCCGAAAAGTGCATGAGAAGAGCTTTTAAAAAATATAAAAATGAAGGATCACTAGTGTCATTTAAATGTTACAAAGAAATTAACAGAATATGTAAAAAGGAAATCAAGGATGCAAAAATTCAAAACGAACGACAGATTGCAATAGTGCCACTGGATTGGCGCAGGGCGAACGTGGTGCCTATATTTAAAAAGGGATCAAAGTCTTTACCAAGTAACTATAGACCTGTTAGCTTAACTTCTATAGCTGGGAAGATACTGGAGCATTTAATAAAAGACCACATAGACGAGTTCTTGCTGAACAAAAACACTTTAAGCAACAGACAACATGGATTCATGAAAGACAGAAGTTGTCAGACAAATCTGATTTCTTTTTATGAGGAGGTAAGTAAAACCTTGGACAGAGGGGTGGCGGTGGACGTGGTATACTTGGATTTTGCAAAAGCATTCGATACAGTTCCCCACACACGGCTCATGTGTAAGGTAAAGTCTACTGGTTTGGAAATATCAGTTTGTAAATGGATAGAAAATTGGCTAGAAGACAGAATTCAGAGAGTAGTGGTTAATGACTCTTACTCTGAATGGTCTAAGGTTATCAGTGGTGTACCCCAAGGTTCAGTGTTGGGACCCTTACTTTTTAACATCTTTATAAATGATATTGGGTCTGGGATCAAAAGTAATATTTCTGTCTTTGCAGATGACACCAAGATATGCAGTGGAATAACGTCTTTACAGGATGTCTCCAATTTACAAGCCGACCTCAATACACTGTCTAATTGGGCGACTAAGTGGCAGATGAGGTTTAATGTTGATAAATGTAAAGTTATGCACTTGGGGCCTAAGAATATGCATGCATCATACATGCTAGGGGGAGTACAACTGGGGGAATCCATAGTGGAGAAGGATCTGGGGGTTTTGGTAGACCATAAGCTCAATAACAACATGCAATGCCAAGCTGCTGTTTGCAAAGCGAGCAAAGTCCTTTCTTGTATTAAGAGAGGTATGGACTCCAGAGAAAGAGATATAATTTTGCCCCTGTTCAAATCATTAGTAAGACCTCACCTGGAATATGCCGTTCAGTTTTGGGCACCAGTTCTCAAAAAGGATATCGGGGAACTGGAGAAAGTGCAGAGAAGGGCAACCAAACTGATGAGAGGCATGGAGGAACTCAGCTATGAGGAGAGATTAGAGGAACTACATTTATTCACTCTTGAGAAGAGGAGATTAAGGGGGGATATGATCAACATGTTCAAATACATTAGGGGTCCATATAGTGAACTTGGTGTTGAGTTGTTCTCTGTACGGTCAACCCAGAGGACACGGGGGCACTCTTTACGTCTAGAGGAAAAGAGATTTCATCTTCAAGTACGGAAAGGTTTCTTCACAGTTAGAGCTGTGAAAATGTGGAATAGACTCCCGCCAGAGGTGGTTCTGGCCAGTTCAGTAGTTTGCTTTAAGAAAGGCTTGGATACTTTCCTGATGGTACATAATATAACTAGGTACTAACATAGGTAAAGTTGATCCAGGGAAAATCCGATCGCCTATTGGGGGATCGGGAAGGAGTTTTTTTCCCCTGCTGTGGCAGGTTGGAGCGTGCTCTGCTGGGTTTTTTTTCGCCTTCCTCTGGGTCAATTGTGGGTGTGGAGTTGGGTATCTGGATTGTACGATTGTTTTTTGTTTTGTTTATTTGTTTTTAAGGTTGAACTGGATGGACTTGTGTCTTTTTTCAGCCTGACTAACTATGTAACTATGTAACTATGTAACTATGAAGGCTCTTTGGGACCAGATGTTGGTGTCACACAGGGAAGTCACACTTCAGTGTGGTTTTTAGTAAGGCTGGAGCCCACCAGGAAGATGACCACTCACAGGATAAAGACAATTATGTGGCAGGCCATGGGAGATGATGCAACCACTCCTGCGGCCTACTCCCAAGACCCTCGACTATATGGAGCGGAAGAAAGGGAGTCAATAGCATCTATGGTTCGGGAAATAGGATTGTGCAAATTTGAGCTCCGGTTGAACCAACTTTGGAAATTTGCATTCCCATTACTGGGGAACCTTCCAAACTGGTGTACTATTGAGTTGCGGGTGGACCCCCACCCCGGCACCCCCCTCGGGGGGGCATGCCAGACAGATCTCTGGCCAGCTTGGTGCGAAAATGCGATCAAAGTGACTGATTTTGAGCTCCTGTTTCCGGGGAACCACTTGGTGAAAACCCGCCAAACTTTTTGGAGCGTCGAGGGTTGGAGGAGTACTACCAGCACCCGATGCTTGGGGGTCGGGAACCTAGGTTAAGTGCCCAAACTCGCTTGCAGAAATTCGCAAAGTAACCAGTTTCTGGTCACTTGCCTGTGGGAAAACTTGGCCAGCAGTTGGCCAGCTTAGGGCAAAATATTGCACTGGCCTTTAGGTCTAGGGCCACCAAACTTCGCACACTTGTAGGGGAGACTCTTCAGCACCTATGGCGCAAATTTGGAGCCCAAGAAACCTAAAGCCAACCGGTACTGACTCCCCAAATATGGTACCCCTAGAACACTGAATTTTAACATTGGCGCCTATGGGAAAACTGACTAGGTTTGGGACCCGATTTCCCCCCGTTTTAGGTCCCCTGGGCCCCAAACTTTGCGTGCATACTCACAAGGAGGAGTATGGAGTGGAATGAGAGGGACCAGGGGGTCTCTCTATCCAATCAGATAATGCTTTTCAAAGCTCCTAGCTTCTTTGTAAAATCCAGTGGATTGCATGCAGCACAGAACTGGGTCAATACCCACATAAACTATATTACCAAAAGTATTGGGACACCTCCCTTTACACAGATGAACTTTAATGGCATTCCAGTCTTAGTCCGTAGGGTTCAATATTGAGTTGGCCCACCCTTCACAGCTATAACAGCTTCAACTCTCCCGGGAAGGCTGTACACAAGGTTTAGTAGTGTGGCTATGAGGAAGGCTTTGGCTGAAACGTGTTAGTTAATATGGATTGTACATTGTTGTTGTGCTTAATAAATTTTGCAAGAAGAAGCTCTTGGGTTGCCGGCTATTTCTTCTATTGTGTTTATGGGAATGTTTGACCATTCTTACAGAAACGCATTTGTGAAGTCAGGCACTGATGTGGACGAGAAGGCCCGGCTTGCAGTCACCACTCTAATTCATCCAAAAGCTGTTCTATCAGGTTAGGATTCTGTGCAGGCCAGTCAAGTTCCTCCACCCCAAACTCACTCATCTATGTCTTTATGGACCTTGCTTTGTGCACTGATCCAAATAATTTGGTGGAGGGGGATTAGGGTGTGGGGTTGTTTGTGTGGGGTTGTTTTTCAGGGGTTGGGCTTGGCCCCTTATTTCCAGTGAAGGGAATTCTTAAGGCATCAGCATACCAAGACACTTTGGACAATTTAATGTTTCCAACTTTGTGGGAACAGTTTGGGGATGGCCCCTTCCTGTTCCAACATGACTGCGCACCAGTGCACAAACCAGGTACATATAGAGTAAAATGACTGGCCTTTGCGATGAATTAGAGCAGAGACTGCGAGCCAGGCCTTCTCATCTAACATCAGTACCTGACCTTACAAATGCATTTGGAAGAACGGTTAAACATTCCCATAGACACACTCCTAAACCTTGTGGAACTGTAATAGCTGCAAAGGGTGGCCAACTCAATATTGAACCTTACGGACTAAGACTGGGATGCCATGAAAGTTCATGTGCGTGTAAAGGTATGTGTCCCAATACTTTTGTTAATATAGTGTATAACTGATAGCCCATTCTATGGTTGAGGGCCTTGGGCCTGTTTGTTACACTTCTGTAACAAAGTGGTTGCTTTTATTTTTCTTGCTACATTGTGCTGCAAATAATAGTAGAACATGTATTATATGTTTATACAAGGGAACACAGAAAATAACATTGGAATGCATTATTAATACACAGAGATATTTGTACAGAGTGTTGGCATGGTGTAAATTGAGAGACTGCATTCAACGCTTCAGCTATTACTTTACTTCTACAGAATACAACACTTGCCAGTAGGACATTCTTTTGACTGATAGTCTCAAACTATTGTAGGTTTAATTTGACTCTCCACCTTCAGTTGGGATCACAGCTTTCAACAAAACAGCAGGATACCTAGTGATTTCATGGCCCACTACTTTCAATTTGCCCAGTGCAACAAAGCAACACTACAAAACACTCATGCACACTTCAAAAAACAACACGAGCATCGCAAACAAATTTCTCTGCAGCTCTTCATTATGACTGAAGGTTAAAATGGCATGACGCTGATCAAAGAGAAACTTTCTGTGTGGACTTTTTATGTGAAAGTTAGTAAAACAAGCTATACATAGAGTCCATACATAAAAAAACAGACCTTAGATAAGACATCAATCTTGACCCAAATGTTGATTGCCTAGAATACAAAGCAGACTAACATCATTGGTGATGAGAAGAGTATATTCATCCACAAATATGAAATGAAAACTGAACTGCAGGCACATATAAAGGGCACTAATTAGTGCAGCCAGATATTCACTAATAAATGATTAAAGGCATCGTAAACTTTTTTTTACCTGCACCTTATGTGTTCGCCTATTCACCGAATACCAAACATTATAGGGCGTTCTCAGGAAATTTGAGCACCCGCAGAACACGCCATAATGAATGGCTAGGCCGTCAAAGGCATTGTAAACTTTTTTACCTGCACCTTATGTGTTCACCTGCATAAGGCCCCTTTCACACGGACGGACCGTCTATCCATTTTTCTTCGATCCGTCAACGGACGACAATGCATTCCTATGGGCAAACGGATGACCATATGTTAACCTCCGCTTCCGTTTTTATCCATTTCTTTTTAACGTACAAGGCTACGTCCAGATCCGTCAAAATGGATATTAACTGAAGTTAACCGACAATGTCCGTCAACGTCCGATCAGTTAAGATCCGTTTTGTATGATTCGTAACCTGGTTTTTATGTTAAACTACACATTTTGTAAAATTTTGCATATTTTATGCTTTGTTCATACTTTGACAAACAAAAAAACAGTTAAGTGAAAAAAACTTTATTTTAAACGGGTTATGCAGAATAATAAAACTAAAACTGTTTTGACCATATCATGTGCTTTTATGTCTTTTTATGCTATCAAAATACAATGGAATAACCAAATTAATTAAATTAAAATTTGCATTGCATTATTTATATATATATTGGTACTGCCATGGAACTTCTCCTGATGGAGATAGAAAGTAGCCGGCAAATTGTTCACGCATGGCAATGTAGGATGGGAGCAGCAATGCTTTCTGGGTAATTCAAGGCACAGAAAAGGCTGTAAATGGATGAAAACGGATACAAAACGTCTGTAAACGTGTACATTAACAGATGAAAAGGGATATTAACGGAACGGAAGACACATGAAAACGGAGATTAATGGAACAGAAGACGGATGAAGCAACGGATAAGAACGGATACATTTTTAACATGGCTAAACTGATGGTGCCCGTGTGAAAGGGGCCTAAGTTGTGCATTTATCAAGCCAATTCATAATGCCATTTGTTGGCCTTTATGAGTAGCTTAAAGTGGAGTTCCATCCATTTAAAAGAAAGCAGCTACAAAAATTATAGCTGCTGACTTTTAATAATCGGACACTCACCTGTCCCACAGTCCAGTGATGTGGGCGAACGAAGCCCCATTCCTCCCCCCTCCTCTGGGCGGCACCAACATTGTAACACTGTGCGCCCAGCTGTGGCTTAACAGCCGAGCACTCATTGCTCATGCGTGAGCCGCTCTGCATGGCCGGGCAATCTTCTAGGACCTGTGACGTGTCCCAGAAGATTACAGGGAGGGAGGGGGGGAGAGGTGATCTCCCTTCCGGGGCCGTGGAGCCCTGGGAGGAAGTGGAAGCTGGGTGCCTCTAAAAAGAGGGTATCCGCTCCCCCCCCAAAAAATGACATGCCAAATGTGGCATATCAGAGGGTCACCATCACTTAAAGCGGAAGTTCCATTTTTGGGTGGAACTCCCCTTTAACCCCTTGGCACTGGCTGTACAAAAAATTCAGCCTCTCAGCGCCTGGTCCTTAGTGCCGTCTATGAGTGCCCATCAGTGCCGCATACCAGTCCTGCCTATCAATGCCACCTCATTGATGCCACCTCATCAGTGCCTGTCAGTGCAGCCATATCAGTGCCCATCATTGAAGGTGAAAACTTACTTATTTACACATTTTGTTTAACAGAAACAAAGAAAAACGTTTTATTTTTTCAAAATTTTCAGGCTTTTTTATTTGTTGCTCAAAAAATAAAACTCGCAGAGGTGATCAAATACCAGCAAAAGAAAGCTCTGTTTGTGGGAACAAAATGATAAAAAATTTGTTTGGGTACATTGTAGCATGACCGCGCAATTGTCATTCAAATTGCATCAACACTGAAAGCTGAAAATTGGCTTGGAAAGGAAGGCGTATACGTACCTGGTATTAAAGTAGTTAACCACCTCAATACAGGGCACTTACACCCCTCTCATGGCAACAGATGCATTGAATGCTGTGTGACCCAAAACAGGAAGTTTCCTGTACCTTCGGTAAATAGGGACATGCTAGGTGAAATAATACATGGATATAGGGCAATCAATAAGCTATGACACTACAAACTGCAGCCACAACATGTGAGCCATCATTACAAGGTTAGGCAAACAAATAACAGAGGGAATATAACACCCTAATATCTAGGTAATACAATGAAAACATTTAAAAGCGTGTAATACATTTAATTTTTTTTTTTTTTTTTTAAGTAACCTATGTAAGTACCTAATTTTCCAGTCCCTTGCATACCCTTAAGAGAGTTGTAAACCCTCAAGGTTTTTCCTCTTAATGCATTCTATGCATTAAGGTGAAAAGTCTTCTGTAATGTAGCAGCCCCCTTTTTACTTACCTGAACCTCATTGTTCCAGCAACGGGAACAAGTAAACCAGCTCCAGCCGGTGTCTCGGGTCCTCATTGGATAGATTGATAGCATCAGGAACCATTGGCTCCTGCTGCTGTCAATCAAATCCAGTGACACGCACGCCGAGGGGTGGGATGAGTCCTGCTGTCTGTGTCAATGGATGCAGCAACAGGACTCGGGAGCTTTCCCGCATGAGAGCCCCCAGAGAATGCGTCTCTCCATGGGGGCACTTAAAAGGATGAGCCAGGAGCACCATTGGAGGACCCCAGAAAAGGAGGATCGGGGCTACTCTGTGAAAAACCCCTGTACAGAGGAGGTAAGTATGACATGTTTGTTGTTTAAAAAAAAAAAAAAACCCTTTAAAAGCTGTAACAAGCCTGGGAGGCAAAGGGACGGGACTTGGATCCAATCAGCTGTGCAGTATGCAAATAGACTCACAAGGAATATGTTGATTGCAGAAGAGAGCAGAGTGAGCCATGAGAAGGGCACATCAGCCACCTGGTGCTCTTTTGCTGTCCAATCAGCAGGCTGGAGGGAGGAAGAGGACACCAATGCATTCCTTCTACAGTCTATAACTATAAAAAAAGTATATGATATTTTCCACCTAGTAGCCACTGTCACATTTAAAATTGGCACAGCTGTGTAAACAGAGTCATGCCATTCATTCATAGAGATGAATGAATGAATAAACTACAAGTCCTGTCACCATGGAAAATAAACTTGTCATTCTCCTTGAAACATGAGTGTGTTAATCGGCGTACCCATAGTCAATTAACTCTTCCACCAGCTTTCCAGTTGAAAGCCCATACAGATGTATAGCCATAGAGCTGGTGAAGGTATCTGGAGGAGCCTGACAATGCACCTATGATCCACTGATTGTGGGTGCAATGCTTTGCAGGCTCCTGTAGAAAACATTTAATATTATTTTCTTCAAGGAGAACTTAGCCTTCAAATTCTTTAGCCTTATATAAATGTTTGCAGATCCTCTTTAATTGTAGTATGTATTCACGTTACTTTGTCATCAGCCAAAACTTTCGAATAAAAACATAGCTCCCTTCTGTACTTAGTAATGTGAATATTTTTAAAAGCACTTTTAACATTTCAAGTCTTATCAGAGTGAACACTGGCTGCTATCCAGCCTTATAGCTGTTATTTCCTTTTACTCATAAATATGCAGACCAACATCGGCTAAATGACGAAGGGATGGAACCCTGAATAAAATAGTGAATTGTCTGCAGAACTGAGGAGTGTTGGAATGCTCTCAGTAATGACCGCTTCAGTCACACACCAATACACTCTCCCATTGTCATTCTGCTACCAAAAGTAAAACAATGCTAACATTTGGTTGATTATTGACTCAGCGTTATAAGTAAGCCTTTCTGCCAGGGAAAAACTAATTTGTATTTCAGGTCAAAAAGAAGAAAATTCAGCAAGAAGAAAACGTTAAATTATCAGTAAGCAGATTTTTACGCTTAAATTTAGTTTTATTTAAATTTACATCACTGACTCGATAAAGTTTAGAAAAAAATGAATTTGCTGCAGGCACAAAAGAACTAAATGAAAACTCTTGTCAGGTATTTTTATGAAGACATGATGAGCTTCCTGGCCAGTCATTGCTTTCGTTATACATAAAACTGAAAGCCTTAAGAATTTTTTTCTGCACTGACAGCTTTACTTTTCTTACCGTTATGAGAGAGATAGAGGGGGGGGGGGGGTGCACAGTGGGTTTATAAAGAAGAATTAACCCACATCCCTATTGAATCTGGACAAATGGAGGAGTGTTCCTCTTATGGGACTTTAAATGGGGAAAAAAGCTACTTTGGAATAATAATGCTTATGTGTTTTATTTTAAATAAAGGGAAAAAAGTGTAAATATTACAAAAATGCTAAATACATAGATACGGTTATAGAAAGAGGAAGAAATTATACAGGATGCAACACATACCAAAAAATAAAGGGAAAAAAGTGTAAATATTACAAAAATGCTAAATACATAGATCCGGTTATAGAAAGAGGAAGAAATTATACAGGATGCAACACATACCAAAAAATGCATTACAATATGAAAAGGTCACAATCATTGGCTCCGTTAGACATGTAAACTACATAGACGGAGACTACCCGATGTGTTTCGAGTAAGAACTCTTCTTCAGGGCTACTGATTGGAAACAGCATGATAGAGATGTGTCTGCAATTGTGGGAATAGTTCATGAACAAATCAAAGAAGCAAAACAGTACAAAATATTCACAAAATATAAGTACATAGATCGCCTAAGTAAAAAGCTGTATTCATACCTGGAAACACGTCCTAGCCCTTGTACACACGGTCGGAGAATCCGTCGGAATGTGTCCTATTGGACCGTGTTGTCGGATAATCCGACTGTGTGTGGTATGCATCAGACTGATTCCGTCGGAATATCCGTCGGACCCAATTTTCCAACTTGTTGGAAATATTTCCCGACCAACTGGGCCGATCGGACATACTCCGATCATGTGTAGATAATTTTGATCGGACCAAGTGCCACGCATGCTCAGATCAAATTCCTACATCAAAGCTATTGGCTACTAGCCTGAATGTAGTCCCATCGTAACGAAATTACGTCATCGCGTTCTGAAAGATCGGATTTTTCGACAACTTTGTCCGACCGTGTGTATGCAACAGTTTCGGACAAAATCCGACGGACAAAATCCGACGGATTTGGTTGTCGAAATCTCCGACCGTGTGTACAGGGGCCTAGAGTGGGGTATTGGATCTTGCTGGACAACGATCCCTCTACCCTCTTCTCCCACACCGGAAGTCCCCATACTGGTGTTCAGTCTAGCGAGTGTTGCCCATAATTTGGATCGTTGTCCAGCAGGATCTGATAGTGCCAATGTCGTTCATTATGAAACGATTATTGTGCAAGAATCAGTACTGGCCATAAAGTATTGCTTGAGAGCATCATAGGTTCCTTCTTGGGGGTTTGGCCTCAACGCCATAAAAAGGGGAGAGGGATATGAGAAACGATAAAAAATAGCTGGATCTTGAGAGGCCATGGTTGCCCCCAACCCAAAAGTACATAGATCCTCTAAGTAAAAAGCTGTATTCGTACCTGGGAACACGTCCTAGAGTGGGGTATTGGATCCTGTTGGACAACGATCCCTCTACCCTCTTCCCCCACACCGGAATTCACCATACTGGTGTTGAGTCTAGCGAGTGTTGCCCATAATTTGGATCGTTGTCCAGCAGGATCTGATACCCCACTCTAGGACATGTTCCCAGGTACGAATATAGCTTTTTACTTAGAGGATCTATGTGCTTTTGGGTTCAGGGCACCCATGGTCTCTCATGACCCAGCTATTTTTTATCGTTTCTCATATTCCTCTCCCCTTTTTAGTTGAGTTGAGGCCAAGTCCCCAAGAAGCACAACTTCTATCGGGTGTCGTGGCGCCCTTTGTGGAGAATTCCCCCTCTGCCTTTGGGGCCTCTCCTGGCTTGACGCATACGGCCCTCCTCAACCCAATCCAGGAGCAGACACTAGGATCAGTGGCCAGCTGTCCCTATGGCTTCTCCTTTTCCTTGTGTTTTTTAATATGTTTCATACATGGATGCAGGAACCTATGATGCTCTCAAGCAATACTTTATGGTCAGTACTGATTCTTACACATTAATCGTTTCATAATGAATGACCACAATTTAATTATTATTATTATTATTTATTTTTTTACTTTTTCACGTTAGTGATGTAAATTTGAATACAACTAAAGTTGACTTAAAATAAGATTATTTCATGGCAGGCCAAACATGATGCCGTTTTTGACAGCATCTGTATTTCGAAATAAACAGAAATCATGATACTGTTTACCACTGCAGCCAGAATAAAAACTGTCTGTCTATGGAACAACAATGTTGGGTGTCAATAAAGTTGACAATGGCATGATACTTTTAAATTGAAATCTAAAAGCAAATTAGATAAAGTTGTAATGAAAAAAAACCCCCAAAAAATAATAATCTGCTAGACATCAAATGATGCATTTACACAATGATGACGGGGAAATTAAGACATTCCGAAGAAAAGAATTTTAGTGTCTCATGTCAAACAGAAAATTATACAAAGAAAAATTCTCCCTTAATCCTTAAATGCATTGTTTCTCTGGCTGCTTGAGCAATAAAAGAAACACGAGTTTTCTTTTGAAGCAATTACCTCATTGTAAAACAGCTTGGAGCTTTTTTTATGCTTTCTACAAATGATCATTAGCAGAATCAAATATAACGAAGAATAGTTTGCACAACAGTGTTAATCCATAGGCCCTCCGGTCTTCTCTGTTTTACTTCAGATTAACTTTTATATTCCTTTTTTTTCTTTTTCGGAAAAGGGTGACGGTGGCGGCCAAGCCAGGGTGGCATTTCTCTAATCAATGGTCACTCCATTCACTTCTCATTAAATCACTATATTTCATGTTCTGCTCAGATGTCTGACGAGGTCACGGAGCAGGGTTTGTTCATTAATACATTCTTTCCCAGGAATCGCTTTTCCTCTGTCTGAGAGAAAGACCTGATAAACGGAGTCTTTGGAGGGCTGCTTGGTCAGAATGCACAATAACTCACATCTCACATAAAAAGGACTTCAAGCTCTTCGACATTACAGAGGAAAACTGTTTCCTGTCATGGTATAAAATAGGCAGTAACTGTACAGTTCAAAGTGGAAAAGGTTGCCCATTAGCAGTACATAGGCACAGGCTTTGTCTTTCAGTTGGTATGAATAATGATACTGGCCACCCTAAGAGACTGTTTAGTCATTCACCTCATGGCAATAGCTAATGGTGACTATGACCGGGTCAATGTTTATGCTGACGGGGCTAATTCTGGCTAGGGACAAGCTATGTTAGGGGCGCGCAAGACGTAACATTTGCAAAGCAAGTTTTAGCATTTACATTAATAAATGCACCTTTTTAGGGTATCAAACTGTTTGTACTATTTGAGGAAATATAATAGTAGCATTAAAGGAAAAACATATCATGTTAACATTATTATTATTATTTTTTTTTAGATTACATGTTATTGTATATCATTTTTAATTAGTCTTAATTTTGAATGAATTGAATTTTTAGAAATACATTACAACGTGCATCTATGACCCTCAGTTTGCAGAACAGGCTAGGTCTTTGAAAAAGAAAGTTCAGCATTGCCCTTGTTTTTTCTAGCGGATTGCATATAATTAACATTAGCAAGATGGTGCCGTTACTGTTAAAGCAGACCCTCTGCCACCCCCCTTCTCTTATGAATTTGCCAACACTATTTAAAATAAAATCAGTCAAAATTATACGCTTACATTTGTCATCATCCAGTACTTAAATCACGGTGTCTGATGTAAACAAGACGGATCCCTGTTCTGACGGGACAACACTGAGATTGGCTGTTCCAAGTAATCAGGAACAGTGATCTCTGTGTTGTCCCAGTGAGCCCTTCCCCCACACAGAACACACCCAGGGAACACAGTTAACCCTTTGATCGCCCCTAGTGTTAACCTCTTCCCTGCCGATGTCATTTATACATTGATCAGTGCCTTTTTTTTAGCACTGACCACTGTGTTGGTGTCACTGGTCCCCAAAAAGTGTAATTTAGGGTCACATTTGTCCGTTGCAATATCGCAGTCCTGCTACAATTTGCAGATCACTGCCATTACCAGTAAACGCTATAACTTTTGTGCAAACCAATTAATATACGCTTATTGGGATTTTTTTTTACCAAAAATATGTAGAATACATAGTGGCCTAAAATGGTGAATACATTTTTTTTTTAGGATATGTATTAAAGCAGAAAATAAAAAATGTTGTGTTTCTTTTCAAAATTGTCACTCTTTCTTTGCTTATATCGCAAAAAATAAAAACTACATAGGTGATCAAATACCACCAAAAGAAAGCTCTGATTGTGAGAAAAAAAGGACATTGATTTTGTTTGGGTACAGCGTCGTACAACCACACAATTGCCAGTTATAGCCACGCAGTGCCGTATTGCAAACAATGCTCTGGTCATTAAGGGTGTAAATCCTTCCAGGGCTGAAGTGGTTATTTTCATTTCTGGATTTTATTTTTGGTGTCAGAGAGGGGGTTAAAGAAAAAAAGATGAGATTCATTTAGCCAATGATGATTTCATAACACAGAAACAGAGCACCTCATCCTCATTAAGAACATAGATTTATTAAACTAGATAAATACTGTATATAATACTATACACAAAGGTGCACATGGCAATTGCTTGTAACATGTAAGCAATCCTGGACCAGCAGAAAGTGCTGTGTGATATCCAGCAACATTTCACCATCCACAGCCAGTATGCTGGAAAGGCGGAATACATTTTTTGTGATGTTGGTCTTTCATCAGCGCTCTGGTGATAGAGAGCTGTGTTCATGTAATAGGCAATAGTAAAGTAGTATTTTATGTATTTATCTGGTTTGATAAATCTATGACCTTCATGATGACTGGGTTCTTTGCCCCTTTGTTATGTTTTTTATTTAAAAAGGTCCCCTTTGTAAAATAGGTAGCATTAATCATGGCAGAAGCAACATGAGGTAAGAGGAATAATAAACACACTAAAACCATTAAGTGAAGCATGTGAATTTGGAGTTCCCCTTTAACATGAATTCTACAATTGAGAAAAGCTAAATCTCCTCAGATGAGATAGTAAGAAATTCTTGTAATGTTATGTTATGAATTATTGTAATTGTAATGTAAATGCATCACTTGATGTGTAGCAGAAGATTACCGTACTTTTTTGCTACTAGATTGTAAATTTAAAGTATTGTGCCATGTTCAACTTTATTGACAACCAACATTGCTGTTCCATAGACATACAGTTGTTTTCATACTGCAGCGATAAACTGCAACCAGTATGTTGATAGTGTCAAGATTTCTGTTAATTTTTAAATAAAGGTGCTGTCAAAAATGGCATCATGTTTGGACTGCCATGAAACTTCAGGCAAACCTTCAAGGTATTTTTTGTTTGTTGTTTTTTCAGATTTGAATACAGCAGGGAGAATAAAGCTTTAATAAGATCTGTAAATTGCTGCTGGGGAGATTTCCTCTTTCTTCCTCTTTAACCACTTAAGGACCAGGCCTATTCTGTCACTTTCTGGGTTTTTTGCTAGAAAATTACAAACATTATATATATATATATATATATATATATATATATATATTTTTTTTTTTTTTTTCCGCAGAGGCCCTAGAGAATAAAATGACAGTCGATGCAACTTTTTTGTATTTGCGCAGTGGTTTTTCAAACGCAATTTTTTGGGAAAAAATTAACTTTAATTAATAAAACACTATATATATAAAACCCTTTTTTGTAAAATATGAGGGATGGTGTTACGCAGAGTAAATGGATACCTAACATGTCATGCTTTAAATTTGCGCATGCTCAAGTAAAGACGCCAAACTACAGTACTTAAAAATCTCCATCGGCGAAGCTTTAAAAGTTTTTACAGATTACCAGTTAAGCGTTATAGAGGAGGTCTAATGCTAGAATTATTGCTCTCACTCTGATGTTCCATACCTTACATGTGTGGTGTGTGACCTATGTATGCATTGGCTTAATGCGCGCAAGCACAGGGGATGGGGGTGCTCTAATTTATTTTATTATTATATATTTTATAATTTTGTTTTTTTGTGTACGCTGTCCCTTTTAAAAAAAATGTTGATCACTTTTATTGCTGTCACAAGAAATGTAGACATCTCTTCTGACAACAATAAAGCATGACAGGTCATCTTTATGGAGTGATCCTAGGTCAATAAGACCCCACCTCTCTCCTCTACAATGGAAAGCATCAATTCAAAAAAAACAAAAACATTGAAATGATGCTTTAAAAAAAAAATGGCCTTGTTTACTTGAACCGTGAACTGGAAGTGAAGTCATGACGTCACTCTGGGCCTCCTAGTCCATAGAGATGAGCAGAGGCCATCTTTCCTCTACAAATGTCTATGGCCAGTCACTGCAAACACCAGATAAGCCTGAGACCCCTCCCACCGCTTCTAAAAGTGGCTAATCAGATCACTTTTATCAGAAAGATCAACGGCTGCATAAAATCCTAATACCCAGGATATGGCATCTAGCTGCAGCCATAACCTTGGTATTAAATGATAAAGTCATGACGTAAATTCCCAGTTAAGCAATTGGCAAGTAAGGAACCGGACTCTGAAAGCTGTGCCCCAAAAAGGCAGGTGTATTGCTTGTCCTCTGCACACTTCCCTGCAGCTGATGTTTCCACATTACAGATTTATGATGCCTTGTTCTCCTTTGTCTCTTTGTATGGAATCCACCACCTTGATAGAGGTAGGGTGTTTGCTTTCTTATATGACAGAGCCTCCTGCAAGAGAGAATAGTGAGCAGCACAATTGTGACATCGCCACTTTTCACTCCCGATTAGACATGTGTGGTTTGTTTCGTTACAAATTAATATTCGGACAAATTTTTCATTATTCAAAGATTAGGATATATCCGAAAACCCAAAAAACATTATAAACAAAGCTTACTGAATGCTCCGAATAACGAAACAAAATTCATCCAAATTTCCAAAATTCTAATTGAAATTACAGTTCTAGTTCGATGTAATATTTGAATCAAAACATACTGTATTTCTGAAATCATAGATTGTTTGTGTTATTAGAGTACCATTTCAAAATAATGCTGTTTTTGTTAAGCCAAAGGTGATTTAAAGAGTCATTGTAATCATTTGATGAAGATTTTTCATTTTTTTGTTCACTTTTTTTTTTATTGAAAAAAATATATAACAAAAAATATATAACATTTTCGTTTCAACCAATTCAAAGTTTATTTAAAATAACAAGATTAACTAATCGAAACAAATCTAAACACATTTTTTCGTCTACACATGTTTACTCCAGATCTAATGAGACTAGCAGTTAGAGGCAGCAGTACCTTAGATCCCACTCTGTAGATATACAGCTCTAAAGCATTTCTACCTCCTGCAACTGCTCAGCTCCTGGGACTTGTAGTTCCACACAGTCTCCTCTCTATAGCAATTCTTCTGATGGGGACTACAGTTCCCACAAGTCCCTGCTGGTCCCACAGTCACTCTCCAGGTAGGGGGCTGGCTGACCCTTTTTAGGCTGTGTGCAGAACCAAATATAACTCCCTCATCCTTCTCTCCAGGCAATCAGCAAGGCCGTTCCATCAATTAAAAGTGCAGCTTTTCTCAGTCTCTCTCCTTCTCCTCTCTCCCTGCACATAGAGCCTCTCCTCTCTAGTAGGGATGAGCTGAACACCCTCCTGGTTCGGTTTGCAGCAGAACATGCAAACAGGCAAAACATTTGTTCGAACACGCGAACACCGTTAAAGTCTATGGGACACAAACATGAATAATCAAAAGTGCTAATTTAAAGGCTTATATGCAAGTTATTATCATAAAAAGTGTATGGTGTATTGAAGCAATAAAAAGGGAACTATTCCTTTAAACTTCGTACCTGGGGGGTGTCTATAGTATGCCGGTAAAGTGGCGCATGTTTCCTGTGTTTACAACACTCCCTGCACAAAATAAAATTTCTAAAGGAAAAAAAGTCATTTAAAAGTACTCACAGCTTTGATCAATTGTCGGTCCCAGCAATACAGATAAAAGTCATTTAAAAAATGGCATGGGTATGAATATTAAGTCGAACCCCGAACCAAAATGAAAAAAAATTGCATGGGGTTCCCCCCAAATTCCATACCAGGCTCTTCAGGTCTGCTATGGATTTTAAAGGGGAACCCCATGCCAAAATAAAAAACAATTGTCCGTGAGGTCCCCCAAAAATCCATACCAGACCCTTATCCGAGCACGCAACCTGGCAGGCTGCAGGAAAAGAGGGGGGACGAGAGAGAGCGCCCCCCTCCTGACCATACCAGGCCACATACCCTCAACATGAGGAGGGTACTTTGGGGTAGGCCCTCAAAGCACCGTGTCCACATGGTGATGGGGACAAGGGCTTCATCCCCACAACCCTTGCCCAGTGGTTGTGGGGGTCTGCGGCGGGGGGCTTATCAGAATCTGGAAGTCCCCTTTAACAAGGGGACCCCCAGATACCGGCCTCCCCCCGTGTGAAATGGTAACGGGGTACAAATGTACCCCTACCATTTCACAAAAAAAGTGTGAAAATGGTAAAAATTACATGACACGGCTTGGGGACAAGTCCTTTATTAAAAAATTTTAAAATTGAAATGCCCCACGAAGTCCATTCATCTTCTTCTCTCGCTCTGATGGACGAAAAAGAAAAAAAAAGCTGCACACCGCCACCGATCCACCTTCATGGGAGGCACACGCCGTAATGACCGTCATCTCAGGTGATGTTGCTGGGTGACCCCGCCCCCTCTGATGCACAGGGAAATCGCTATGGCTTTCCTATAGCATCAGAGGGGGCAGGACCATCTTGTGCCGTAACCAGGTGACCCCGCCCCCTCTAACGATGTCCATCCATAACCGCCGAATGTATGACTTGTCCTTGGCACCCACGCCATTGGATTTGATTGACAGCAGTGGGAGCCAATGGCTGGGCTTCTATGAATCTATCTAATTAAGAGCCGAGAACCCTGGGCAGATTAGGAGCGTGCCCCCACCAGATGAAGTTTCAGGGCTCAGTTAAGTAAAACGGGGGGTGGAGGGCAGTCACTGCCGGGTGTTTTTTCACCTTAATCCATAGGATACATTAAGGTGAAAAAACACAAGGGTTTACAACCCCTTTAAGGTCTGAAGCATGTCAGGTGCTACCTCCAGTATACAATTTTGCTAGCCCACTCATCTTCTAGGGGCAGCTTGTTTGACATACAGTACAAACACATGTATTTGGGTATATTATTATTGTTGTACTTCTGTATTTTATGATGTCAAATATATTTTTATAATAAAATGTATTTATTTTATCTACTCACTTGGTCTGTCTATTAAAGTCCAGAGGGATCAGACTGTGCCATTTGGCACCAGGTCCTTTTTTTTCTTGTTTCATTTTGGATTGGACAGACCAGGTCTTATTTTACACCTACCAATTCCTCCCTTTCGCTAATTAATAAAAGTAATATCTTACTTTCAATGTTTTACTATGTACAATACTGTGCAGAAGTTTTAGCCAGCTGAGAAAAAATAATGTCAAGTACAAATGCTTTTAAATTTTTTTTTATATTTTAGTGGCTTCCTTTTATCAATTTCACACTTGTAAAAGGAGCGAACAAAAGAAAAATCTTCGTCAAATGATTACGACGCTTAAAGTGGTTGTAAACCCTCTCCCACAACTTTGTCCCATGTAAATCAGCAAAAAAAACCCTAATGAACACTGCTTGTAGATATCTCCTTACTTGCTTAGTATTGTTGTAATCCTGTTTGTTCTTTAGAATGACGTCACTGAGCATGCCCAGATCTCCCCTGATCTCCCCTGATTTACGGCACACTCTCTATTATCTATCTGTTATCTGTTATCAGGACTTACTACGGCACACAGCACTGAACTCCAAGGAGGTTGCTAATCACTCAGAGCTTCCTTCTACACACCATGTGACCTCACATACAGTGTAAAGCAGGGCAAGGGACAGAAATAACTGCAGTCTTATCAGCTGAAGCTGATAGGACTCATGCAGGCAAACACTAGGTAATCAGCACAAGTAAATACTATGAAATAAAACAAGTCTGCTATGAACAGGGAAGCAGGGTTGCCATAGAAACATTGGATTGAGAAGGAGGCTTGGTTAACAGTACAGGAAGTCCTCAATGTAAGGGCGGAAATACACTCCACTGTGGACTCAATACAAAACAATACTTAACCACTATAATACAGGGCACTTTCGCCCTCTTCCTTCCCAGCCCAATTTTCAGCTTTCAGCGCTCTCGCACTTTCAATGACAATTGCGCGGTCATGCTACACTATACCCAAATGACATTTTTATCATTTTGTTCACACAAATAGAGCTTTATTTTGGTGGTATTTATTCACGACTCTGTTTTTTATTTTTTGCGATATAAGCGCAAAAAAGCGGAAATTTGAAAAAAAAAACAATATTTTCTTTTTTCTATTTTAAAAGAAATCAAATGTTGTCATAAATTTAAGCCAAAATGTATTCTGCTACATGTATGTGTATAATAATTGGTTTGTGTGATCATGGACATATGTACGCAAATGATCATGTACATATGTGTGCAGGTGATCACGTACATATGTGTGCAGATAATCATTGGAACATTTTAGTGGGACATATGTGGGGGACATGCGTTTTTTTATTTGGGGACATGTGTGTTTTGGGGACATGTGTGGTGACATGTGTATTGTGGTGACATGTGTTTACACTGTGTGATGTTGTGTGTTTACACTAGACTGGTGATCAGTTAGTAAAAAGCTGTAAAAACAGCTCATACTCACTGATCACCAGCCGGCTGCAGCGATCTGCTCTCCTCTCCTCAGCGATGACTTCTGTGTGAGGAGAGGAGGAGCCGATTGCCTAGCAACCGGCTGTTTGTTTACATCACATGACGGCCGTGATTGGGTGGGAATTGCTGAGAGGCATGTTGAGCCCATTGAATATTTTTTTTTTGTCCCAAGTGATTGAATAATGACACAAAAAAAAAAAGTTTACAAAAAGTTGTCACTAAATGATATATTGCTCACACATGCCATAGTTATATGTGGAATTGCACTCCAAAATATATTCTGTTGCTTCTCCTGAGTACGGGGATACCACATATGTGGGACTTTTTGGGAGTCTAGCCGCGTACGGCACCCCGAAAACCAATCACTGCCTTCAGGATTTCTAAGGGTGCAAATTTTTGATTTCACTCCTCACTACCTATCACAGTTTCGACGGCCATAAAATGCCAAAATAGCACAAACCCCCCCAATGACCCCATTTTGGAAAGTAGACACCCCAAGGAAATTGCTGAGGGGCATGTTGAGCCCATTGAATATTATTTTTGTTGTCCCAAGTGATTGAATAATGACACAAAAAAAAAAACTAACTGGCTAACCAGCGTCACCAGTGACACTTATATGGTGATCGCTGGTGAAAGGGTTAACTCTAGGGGCAATCAGGGGCTTAAAATCTTTATTGGGTAGTATATGGGGGTACCTAACACTATAAAAACCTGGAGGTGAACCTAAAAAAATAACTAGCTACCTAGCCGCACCAGTGACACTAATGCAGCGATCAGAAAAATGATTGCTTAGTGACACTGGCAAAAGGGGGTGAAAGGGTTAACTCTAGGGGCAATCAGGGGGTTAAACCTTTATTGGGGGGGTAGGGAGCTACCCTGGACCTAACACTAACTGCCCTGAGACTTTTTACTGTCACAACTGACACTAAATGAAGTGATCAGTAAATAAATGATCACTGCAATCAGTGACACTGTGACTGGGAGGGGGGGATCGGGGGCAATCGGGGGGGGGGGGGGGGGTGATTTGTGTGCCTATGTGTACCTACATGTCAGTGTAGTGTTGGTGCACTTACTATCTCTGCTCTCCTCGCAGTTCGGTCAAAAAGACCGCCCGGAGGAGAGTGATATCACTTCCTCCCCGCCTGTGTTTACACTACACAGGCAGGGGAAGCTTCTCATTCGCCAGGAGCGATCGAGAGGGGATGGCCATCCCCTCATCCCGGATCGCTCCTGAAGCGAAATGGACTGCTGCAGCCAGCGGGAGGGGGTCCAATCGGACCCCCCAGCCGCTGGAAGGCAAGCACGTACCGGTACGTGCTTGTGCCTGTCGGTGCCATTGTGCTGACATATTTTTACATGCAGCAGTCCTTAAGTGGTTAAATCTCCTTTGGCTTAACAGAAACAGCATTATTTTGAAATGGTACACTAATAACACACAGTCTTTGATTTCAACAATATGTTTACAGTTTGAATTTGATTGGAGTTTGATGTAAAATTTGAGTCGCATTTCAATTAGATATTTGGAAATTCGGATGAAATTTGTTTCGTTATTCAGGAAATTAGTAAAATTTGTTTGTACTGTAATTCGGGGATTCTGATATATCCAAATCTCAGAATAACAAAAAATTTGTCTGGATATTTATTCGGGAACGAACACGAACCGCACATGTCTACTCTGCATACACAGGTAGCAGGAAGCAACAACTCTATGACCTGTTAATACACTTAGTTGTTTTCCTTTTGTTGTGTGGAATGGTTACAATGTGTGTGTTTTGCTGGGGTTTGCAGGTGTTCTGAATCAAAAGCTATACTTTATTTGTGCTCCAAGCATAGTTTTGAGATCTTATTGTTCATTTTGAACACATCTATATTACTCGATTTTTTATGTGTATAAACAGGTAATTATTACATCATTTTATGAAGAGATGTTTTGCTACTTTTTCATGTGGAAGAGGCTAAGAAACAGTGATTCATGTGGATATTGTTACTTATAAAATATTCCTCCCCTCCATTATGCAGTATAAATTTCAGTAATACAGATGTTGTCACCATTGCAGAAAATCCTAACATTTTCCATTCATGTCCTTCACTTGGAGGAGTGATGGGATATTTGTGGTTACACTCATATGGAAATTCACAGTGATTACTGTTATTGTGTGCTACTAACACACAATGGAGTTGCCAACTCTTGAAAATTTGAGTTTGTAATTTTGCAAAAGTTCATTTTCATAGGAAGAATGAAAATCAGATGTTTATTTTTCTAAATGTTTTGCTGTGCCTTTGCTAAATCCTCAACAACTAGAAGCATAGGGTGTGTATGTTTTATTTATAATACTTGATGGGTGTGAATGCAAGTATACCCTACATATGACATTAATGTGTGGAATATATTCTGTAATATATATCCGTGCAGGCTACTACAGAGATTTAAAGCTTCCACAGAGGCCAATCATGTATTACACATGTATACTTACATTTAGCAATGTATGTAGACACAATATATCATCTCTACTAACACTAGTGGTAGATTTAATTTAGCATCTGTCTGGTTTACTCCTCATAATTCATGTTCTGGTTTGTATAGGATCAAGTTGCTCCTGGTGAGTATTTGCAGGAAGTATACTACAACAACATAAATTACAATACTGGTTAGAACTCTGGAGAGCCAGGGAAACATATGGTGCTATAAACTATGTAAAAGTTTTTGGGGTCTGCTCTAAGCAATTAGTGTTGGATGTTTGGCCTGAGCAAAGGTTCGGCCTGAACATCGCCTGTTCACCCATGCAGTGAACACCAAAATTTGCAAGGCGTTTGGCGTAATGTTCACCCACCTAATGCCGCACAATGCGCTGCACAGTGCATTCTAAGCCCTGATTGGGCAAAGCTTTGCCCAGTCAGGGCACAATGAAAGCTGGTTGTTACAGAGTAGGGCCAGGAAGCTGGCCGCTGTGTCTTTAACAACCGATGAGTTATCAGCTGTCAGTGGGCTTCCCCGCTGACAGCTGAATGAAAAAACATTGCCAGCAATAAAACAAAAAAAAAAAAAACGCGTGCCCCCCAATTCATACCAGGCTCTTCGGGTCTGCTATGGATTTAAAGGTAACTGGTATACCAAACGAAAAAAAAAGCATGGGGTCCCCCTGAAATCCATACCAGACCCTTATCCAAGCATGCAGCCC
Source organism: Lithobates pipiens (assembly GCF_037356315.1). NCBI lineage: Eukaryota > Metazoa > Chordata > Amphibia > Anura > Ranidae > Lithobates > Lithobates pipiens. Next base: position 93,600,358 of record NW_027507758.1, read on the forward strand.
GACAGGCCAGAAAAGGTGTCCCCCCTCCTGAACCATACAAGGCCACATGCCCTCAAAATGGGGGGCACTTTGGGGCAGGGGAAGCTCTGTCCCTCCACTCCAAAGCACCTTGTCCCCATGTTGATGGGGACAAGGGCCTCTACCCAACAACCCTGGGCAGTGGTTGTGGGAGTCTGCAGAGGGGGCTTATTGGAATGTGACAATTCCCTTATAAATAATAAAAAAGCCCCCCAATATAGATCCAAAATCTATTACGACGCCAATGCAACTGCTGACACGAAAGTTAACCACCTACAGCAGGCTCTGCCATTTGACAGTTCTTATATAGGTAAGAGCAGGGCCACATAGCAACATCACCTGGTGGCTCCACCCTCTTGTTATGTCCAAGAGGGTGACATCATAAGGGGGCAGTGCCACCAAGTGACACCTATAGGTGGTTCTGCTCTGACCTATATAAGAAGGGGGTTTCCATATTCTGATAAGCTCTCACCCGTGGACCACCACAAACACAGCTCAGGGTTGTTGGGAAGAGGCCCTTGTCCCATCAACAGAGGGACACGGTGCTTTTGGGTGGGGGGCAGAGCTTTAATTTAATCATTAATTTTGTTAATCAGTTATTTTCTTTAGAAATTTCAGTTTTGCTGAAGCAGGTTCCATACATTGTACATTGTAAAGTCTATTTTTTTTTAAATAACATATATGATATACCTATCTGCTCGGTGCAATAGATTTTCACAGAGTTTCCCCTAACCTTCTCTTCTTGGGTCCCCTGCCAGCGCTCCTGGCTCCTCCTCCTCTGAATGTGTCCTCATAGCAAGCCACTCGCTATGGGGGAACACCTGTGGGTTTGCTCCTAAGCTCAGCCCTGACCCTCATCCCCCCACTCCCTCATCACAGGATTTGACAGCAAGGGGAACCAATGGATCCTGCTGCCTCAGCAAAGCCTATGAGACCAGGAAGTGAGAGGACAGAGCTACTGCAGATGGGCTGAGAACTGGTTTGTGTGAAGACTCAGGTAAATATTGGGGGGGGGGGGGTGAGTGAGTAATACTGCTATCTAAGTATGTTTATACCTTAGTGCAGGGAATATATTAAAGGTAAAATATGTTTAGGCTTTAGCCCTTGTACACACGGTCGGATATTCCAATGGACAATGTCCGATAGGACCGTGTTGTCAGATAATCCGACAGTGTGTGGGCTCCATCGGACTGTTTCCATCGGAGTATCAGACGGACCAAGTTTTCCAACTTGTCTATTAGCCCTTGTACACACGGTCGGATATTCTGATGCACAATGTCCGATAGGACCGTGTTGTCCGATAATCCAACAGTGTGTGGGCTCCATCGGACTGTTTCCATCGGAGTATCCGACGGACCAAGTTTTCCAACTTGTCTATAAAATTTTCTGACAACATGATCCGATCGGACTTCGTCCGATCATGTGTAGAGAATTCCGATCGGACAAAGTGCCACGCATGCTCAGATCAAATTCCTAGACCAAAGCTATTGGCTACAAGCCTGAATGTAGTCCCGTCGTAATGAAATAACGCCATCACATTAAGTACGATCGGATTTTCTGACAACTTTGTCCGACTGTGTGTATGCAACAGTTTCGGACAAAATCCATCAGACAAAATCCTTCGGACAAAATCAGACGGATTTGGTTGTCGAAATGTCCGACCGTGTGTACAAGGGCTTAGAACCACTTTGACCTTTACAGTTCACAGTGGAGGCGCTGAAACTTTAGCTCTTTTCCCATTAAGAAAAAAATCTTGGCAGCCTACCAGCCATTTAATTAATATCAATAGAGGCTTATCCAAGTAGCACTGGTACATTAGATATTTATTTGTTAGGAGCTAAGGAGATGGATTATTTAACTGCGATCTCTAGATCCAGCAAGGCTGCTCACCTAAAGCAAAGAAACCATCCAATAGGTACCCAAGGAAGTGACTCAAAGTATATAAAATGACTCAGAGACAATATGATTTCCTAGAACCTGTTTTTTGAGGAAATCCTGCTGCACTGCAACGCAACTATGTGAATTAGATGCATTTGCAACAGGGTTGCAGACACGGCTGCGTTCATTTGAATAGGGTGCATTTTTTAGCAGTAGAGTCTGTCAAATAGTGACATACTATATAAAATTTTTTAGAACTACCACCTCTTTTCGCAACCCTTCAGCTGGTTATATGAATGTGGCTTAAATATATGAAAATTAAGAACTCAGGGACTCTCACTTTAACAAAACCATTTGTATTCAAATGTATTTTAGGAATTCAAAATGATTAGAGGTTTTGCCAGTGAACAGCAGTGTGCTGGAAGTCCCCAAAACGCATTGTCTGTTTTATGTGATGATGATAAGAATTATTAAAAGACTTTGGACTCTTTATCTTTGCACTTCTGTAATATTCTGTATGTTTTTAATCTAATGTGCACTCAGCAGGTAGATCTATGCTGTTAGAAACCAACTGAAACCCAACTTTAGAGTCTTTGTTGTGAACTTTGAGTATCTTTGCTTTTGAATTACCACTTCACAGTCAAAGCAGCTAGAGAAGTCATGGACGACTTATTTTAAAGCTTCAAAATTCTCAACAACCAAAATCTCATGTATTACAATGGTGACTGTTCACATAAAAGCACTAGGACATCTGTAGCTCAAAGCCTGAAGCTAAAAAATCTACATGAGCTACTTTTGAGGCATATTCGGATGTTTTTTGGCCCCACTGACGTTAATGGAAACATGCTACTTTCACACTGGGGCAGGCGGGTGTATTTTTAGCACCGCTTTACCGTCGTTTTAGCGGTGCTATTTGCCCGCTAGCGGTGGTTTTAACCCTCGCTAGTGGCCGAAAAAGGGTCAAAACTATCTGCAAAGCCATCGTTTTGCTGGTGGTTTTCAATGGGCAGGGGCTCTTTAGGAGTGGTGAATACACCGCTCCTACAGCTCTGAAAAGATGTGGCTTGCAGGACTTTTTTGACCGTCCTGCAAGCGTACCGCTTTCACACTGGAGAGACAGGTGAGGCTCTTTGCAGGTGCTTTTTTTTTTTGCGCTGCTGTGCCTGTAAAGCACCTCCATGTGAAAGTAGCCTTATATACACACTCAAAAATGCTTAAATAAAAATGCAAATGGAAATTGTTCTGATCAGGTGTGAATGCAGGATTAGGACCGCTGGTGTGCTACGAGGACACGATGCTGAAGCAAAGATCCTGGCAGATCACGCTCTTATTTTATATAATTTTTCACAACTGACATTTTAGTAAGTTGTATTTAAACAGTTATGTTGGGGATGCAGTCCTTCCCACCACAGCCCGCTACGCTGAAAAAAAGTACTACATGCAATACGTTTTTCAGTGTACGCACCAACGCAATGCAGTGGTGTGATTTGACATCATAGGAGTGTTGGGACTGTTAGCACAAACCCCAGACTAGACTGGCAGTTTTATCCCAGGCTCAACCAATGAGGTACATGCAGCCAGGCACACAGCAGTTCTGCAGTCTCACAACTCAAAAAACAGGCAGTGCTTGCAGACAGCTCCACTCCCCCTTGCTTACCTTAGCCCCTGGGTCTCTAGCCTCTGGACATATTGAACTGACCCCCGGTTTCGGCTTGATATATATCCTTATAACATGTTTTATTTTGTATTTTCATGTGAACTTCTATCTTATGTTTCATATCCATATCACCTGCATGGGAATTTGTTACCTGGTTCCTCTTTTTTTATATATCAATAAAAAAACATTGTACCAGGAAAAAAACAGGTGTTTTTTATTTGTTTTGCCCTATAAGCAAAAAAAAGAGCGTACATTTTGAAAACACATTTTATTTTTTTACTTTCCGCTATAATACATATCCAATAAAAAAAAATGACACATCTAATTTCTTCATCAATTTAGGCCAATATGTATTTTGCTACTTATTTTTGGTAAAAAAAAAAAATCCCAAAAGGGTATATTGATTGCTTTGCATCTACAAACAATGGGATAGTTTTATGGATTTTTTTTTTTTAATAGCAATGGCGGTGAACAGCGATTTTTAGCAGGACTGCGATATTGCAGCGGATAAATCGGTCACCTAACTGCCACTTTTAACACAGGGCAATCAAAGAGTTAAGTGTGTCCCTAGGGTGTGCTTTCTAACTGTGTGGGAGATCATTTGTCTGGGAAAAGAAAGAGATCTGTGTTCCTGCTTAGCAGCAACACAAGATCTCTCTCTTTCCCAAGGCGATCTGCCTTGTTTACATAGGCGCTCCTCTGGTGGTGCGTGCACGCCCCCCTGAGCTACTGCACGAAGCAACTTACAGGTACATCATTCCGCACGTCTGGGCCACCTTGTGCAGTAAATGTGCAGAAGGTGGTCCTGAACCAGTTAAAGTATTTTTTTTTTATTTTTTTTTTTTATAAGCAGAAGTCCAGTCTGAGCTCATTTTGACTGGGCTTCTCCTGTGGGTCACAGGAGTGAAATTAATTTTGCCTCCTGTGACCAGTTTTTGGCAGAGAATGGGCTGAAGTCTGCTCTTTGCTGATGTCACAGGAATCGGTCCAGTCACCGCGTCGTCATGACAATAAAGTCTGGATCTGTCAGTGAGCCGCTGAGAGACTGAGAAGGCCGCTCCCTGCCCCTCTATAGCTCAGAGCTCCAATGAGCATGGGGGGGGGGCAGAGCAGAGAGCTGCTGATTGACGGTCAGCTGCTCTCTGCTTGGGGAGCTGTGAGAACCGAGCTGTCGGTGGTGTTTGATCGCTCGGTTCTCAGTGCAGAGGTGGCAAGGGATAGATGCAGCATCGGCAGACCGATTCTGCATCCACCTATGTAAATTTACAAATGCAAAAAAAAAAAAACATACTTCCCTTTTAAATAACATGTTGTAGTTACCTTCTCTGTGCAGTGGTTTTTGCACAGAGTAGCCCGAATCCTCCTCTTGTCAGGTCCTACGCAGATCCCTCCTGTCGAGTGCCCCCACAGCAAGCAGCTTGCTGTGGGGGTACCCAAGCAGGCGTGCTCCCGAACCACAGCTCTGTGTTTGAATGCACACACAGAGTCATGCCTAGGTTCTTCCCCCTCCGTCTCCTGATTGGCTCACTGGCGATGATGGCTTCTGCCAAAATCCGATTAGGATTGCGAGTTCCCAGAGAACCAAAAATTTCATGGACATCGCTGGATCGAGGGGGGCTTGGGGAAACTGCTGCACGCAAAACACTTTAATCCTGCTAGCAAACTAGGAGGGTGCTACAGGAGTGTGCTGGGCAGCATTGCAACACAAATGGCCCCAACGCAAATGGTGAATGGGCCCTTACTGCTTGTTAAGACTATGTAATTCTTTTAAGGTCCATATTCTGGGACAGGTGCCCTTTAATTTTACTATATAGCAACCGTTATATCCTAGACAGGAAATATGTATCTATTACTAAATGAACGTGTGGTTTGCGATGCATTCTAAAGAATCTTGGCATTGCATTAACCTGCTGTCTCTTTCCTGCATCCTCCAAGTACTGGACCCGCGCACTGTCCCTCCATATGGCAGCCAGGTCACATTCATGCTGACTCCTGCACACTGTATTAATTTCCTTCTCTCTTCCATCCAAGTTACACTGACTACTGATCTTATCAGTACGCTAGAGAGAGAAGCAAGCGCTCATGTCAGCAGTTCCTACTCCTCTTAAATACAAGTTTACAGCTAGACTGCCAACTTCACACACTGTCCTCCCTCGCATTTTATTTCCCTCTGTTATTTTACAACACTTTTTTTTTTTCCCCCTTTCTCAAATGCATATTTTTAAGATGTGATATTAAATCTTTCCTTTCTCTTTTTGCTGGAAAGCATGAGACAGGACGTGGTCCTGTAAACCAGATTTATGCAGCAATATAAAGAAAGGTGCACAGCATTGTAACAGGCATTTTGAATTAGACCAAATGGAACAGGTCCAGCTGACCCATCCTCAATAATTAGGAGCCACCTGGTGGTAGAGATTATACAGCAGGAGATGTTATCGGGAAAATTCTAAAACCCTTTAAAAATTAATTATTACCAAAACGGCTTAGTAATTTTCAGATTAACACCATTAAGAAGGATTGTAGCGGAATCAATCACTCAGGCACAAGGAATGTGGCTCTGGGCTGTGTTCTGTACTTGTGGCAGACTGCTGATGGAAAGTCGGTCTATGCTGACTAATAAATGTCAGAACTATTGAGAAGTTACCATAATTTTCTGCCAGTTTCTAATTACAAAGACTATGTAATTTTTATGTTCTCATCGGAGAGAGGCTCTCAGGATTTCGCTCCATTGGCCACAGGTTCCTCATTACAAAGATGTATGTGCCAGGCATCCCTGAAAGTTCTGTTACGCGTTTCTCGGGCTTGGACTGCATTGCGATAATGGCAGATGCTATAATATTTATCCTATGACTGGTTGTTCTAGTGGGGGAAAAAAAAGTATTTGAACTGCATAGGAGGTGTGAACCTGCCTTTGCACAGCTTGCAAAATTCTCACCTTTGCTACAAATATCTCTGACTGTAATTTTAAAGGGATGTATTACCAATCATTTTTATTAGCCTACTAATTAAGTGAACCTGTCATTTTACCCATGCAGGTTAACCACTTGCCTACTGGGTACTTTCACCCCCTTCCTGTCCAGGCCAATTTTCAGCGTTGTGACACTTTGACAATTGCGTGGTCATGCAGAGCTGTACCCATATAACATTTTTAGAACTTTGTTCACACAAATAGAGTTTTCTTTTGGTGGTATTTAATCACCACTGAGTTTTTATTTATTTTTTTGCTAAACAAACAAAAGGCTGCACTGATAGGGACTGATGAGGTGGCACTGATGAGGCAGCACTGGTAAGCACTGAACAGGAGGCACTGGTGAGGCTGCACTGATGGAAACTGAGAGGGGGCACTGATAGGCAGCACTGATAAGTGACACTGGTGATGAAGTGCTGATGGGCATTAATTGTCAGCACCGATGAACACTGATAGGTGATGCTTGTGGGCACTGATTAGCAGTACTGATGGGCACTGATAGATGGCACTGATGGTCACAGATTAGCAGCACTGATGAGCAATGATTAGCAGCACTGGACGGCAACGTGGGGACCGATGTTCCTGTAAAAGAAGCCCATTAACAGCTTTCTCCTTTTTTCCTCACACTGTTAGCATGAGGGAAAAAAAAGGCCAATAACCGGCTCCTGTTAACTTCCGTAATCAACTGTCATTGACTGACAGCTGATCACATGCTAAAGAGCCGCTGTGTTTGCCTGTTTACCCAATCTGTATGTAGCACAGCCCACTAGAGGACTGCTTAGAATTACCTGCTCATCTGCACGGCCATGACTTGGTGAACATTCCAACCCACCTGGCACTCTGGGTTCAGACAGCCTGGTATTGTTGTAGAGTAATAATCAGACAACTCTGGGTATTTAGGTTCTATGAATATTTTACTTGAAGCAATAATGGGGAACGTTGTCACAAAGAGGAGCTAATAGATTTGCTGAGTTCTAGGCAACAGCTTGAACTCAGCAAAATAATTCCTCTGAAAGACACGAGACAATATTAACAATGAAAATACTATCTATCTATCTATCTATCTATCTATCTATCTATCTATCTATCTATCTATCTATCTATCTATCTATCTATCTATCTATATATATATATATATATATATATATATATATATATATATATACACTTCCTTGAGAGATAATGTTTCCCCCTAGATGGATATTTCAGTTAACTGATTATTCTGACACCTAGCCAGCCTATAATGCTATTTTAAGAAGGGAGAGCAGGTCTAGAAATGTTATATAGGGCCCTTTCTATCAGTAATGGCAATAATGTCAACGTTGCAGATCTGATGTTGTTCACCAGTACCTAGGAGCTCGTTAACTGTAATCTGATTAGGTGTAGTAGGAAATAGTAGATTTCTTGTAATGAGGAAGGCTAAAGATGTCTAAAGATGTCTAAGCACAAATAAATTCAGTAAAGTATTCCTGGAGTAGAGTCTCAATGTAACCGTGACAAAAAATGGATAAAGGTTGAGTGATTTGCCCTCCCACCAACTATCAGACTGCTTTGATGTCTTCCGGACAGGTATTCGTGTAGCGACACTTATGCAGTGGATCCGCTGTCTCGCTCTCTCGACGTGAAGCTTGACACACACAGACTGGCAGGTGACCGGAGTGGTTCTGAAAGGATGTCCAACGGCAAACGGCAGAGCTAAGCCTCTTAGATTATGGGTTGGAAGGAGGTACCCTGCATGGTAGGCCGTGACCTCTCTCTCCCTGTTGCACAGAGAGGTCCATTTTGCGTCAGGCCCGGGAGGAAGAGAGCTCTGCATGGGCTTTTGCTTCTTTTATAGCTACCCCCAGCAATCTCTCAATGGCAGCAAAGATCCCTGGGATATGTAGTCCTGGCACATGATCGTGCAAAGCAGTTATCTGACGGGAGGACTATTCATCCCACAATCCTTTTGTTTAGTACACAAATATGATGTCACCTGATACACTGATCACTAGAGGGACAGGCGATGCTTTGAGATACTGGAAGGTATGGCGCATTATGAAGTGTAGTCCATATTGCTACATGTAATCAGCCAAGTCTGAAGGACTCAACGATCACAGAGTGTGCTATGGAGGGTGGCCGGCAGCACAAGCATGGGAGGACGTCCATGAATTTGAGAAGATTTACATGTAGGGCTTTTACACTATGTAGGGAGCAGTGCCAATGCTGGGTAATGAAGAATCAAACATTTACTTTTAGTCGTCTTTTTCTGATCTTTATTGAAATGCCACAATTTTTATTCATGTTTACATCTTTCATTGCAATATGCAAGAATGCAGCATGCTCTATGTAGCTCATAGGGGTTGGTTTACTAAAGACATATAGACTACTTACTTTGCAAAGAAAGTTGCACCTTGCAAGGGAATTTACCCCAGAGCTTGATTAATGTGGTGAAATTTAACTTTTGCAAAGAATAATCACTCATTTGCAAGTAAAATACAAAACAGCATTTTTGCTTGCATGTGATTGGATGATAGAAGCCAGCAGAGCTTCACCTTATTCAGTTCTTGGGAAAATTCTCTTGCAAAGTGAACTGCTTATTTGCCTTTAGGCTCCATTCACACCTATGCATGTTGCTTTTGAGCTTTTCTGCATTGCTTTTTGCAAGTTTTTTACCACGATTTTACGGCGATATACAGTTTTTTGCGTTTTTTATACTTTTCTTGGCACATTGTTGGGCAGATCAAAAAACGCAAAATGCTAAATCGCTGTAAAAATGCACTTCGTGCTTTTCTGGAGCTTGTCCATTGAAGTCTATTGAACCAAAACCACAAAAAAACACTGTTCTGTGTTTTAAAAAGTCCCTGACCCTTTCCAAAAACACAGAGGCACAAAAATGCATTGATGTGAACATGTTCCATCTTTTCAAAAAAAGTCTCTAAAGTTTAAAGTTTACTTTAAAGAGTAACTCTCCTTTTGTTGAGAAAAAGCATTCCCCTCTAGGTGATCTATGTACATTGCAAGGATTTTAACACACTTTGTTGCAGATTTTTACCTTTTTGTTATTTAGTTATTCTAGCTGTCTGTCTGTGTCCATGTGCAGAGTAGTGGCGGCCCATCCATACGGGGTGCAGGGGCGCCTACCCCCAATTCCATGCGCCCAGCTACTAATCTACATGCAGGGTGCCGGATGCATGGATTCCAAGGTTTTTTCTTTTTCTTTTGAAAGCATGTGATTAGAGCCGGAGGATGTGCTCTCTGAAAACCAAATAAAGACCGTACATTACCCCAAAACTACACGCAGATTTCAGTAATAAAAAAAGGCCCTCAATAAATTTAGCATACTGTTAGCTAATAGATTAGCATCAATAATCCCCTCTTTGATATCCCCTTATCAATCTGGATTCTTCCCAGGACAAACAAATCACTGATAATATTTGTTTGGTAACAAACATAATTCAGGATGCAAATATTAAATCACAATTAGTGTTATTAAGCCTTGATATTTAGGCCTCATACACGCAGATGCTTTTACAGCGGTGTTTTTGAGCTTTTTTTGCAGCTTAAAAACACCACTCCATGTTATCCAATGGCTTCATACACACCGTGGTGTTTTTGAGCTGTAACAGGCATTGGCGTTTTTAAGCTCCAAAAAAAAACAAAAAAACAGGACCAGTGCATTCTGAGGCTCCAGCGCTAGAGCTGTAAAAATGGCAGATGCCAGTAAAAGGTGTTAAACGTGGTTAACCAGGCTTAACGCTGTATACACGTCCGGCATTTCTCTGCCTCTATTCAAAATTAATGGTTCCCTATGGCAACCCATTGATTTGAATAGAAGTTACACCAGAAGTCAGATCAAGATGATCTGACTTGCGGTGCAACTTGTGTGCTGAGAATATTGAAGGGGAAACCTGCCAAAATGTAAAAAAAAAAATTAGCGCGAGCTTCCCCCCCAAGATCCATACCAGACCCTTATCCAAGCACGCAGCCTGGCAGATCAGGAAAGGGGGATGAGCAAGCGCTCCTGGACCATAACAGACCACATGCTATCAACATGGGGGGTGGGTACTTTGGGGCAGGGGAGCTCTGTGCCCCCCACCCAAAAGCACCTTGTCCCCATGTTGATGAAGACAATGGCCTCTTTCTGACAACCCTTGCCCGGTAGTTGTCAGGGTCTGCTGGCGGGGGTTATCATAATCTGGAAGCCCCCTTCAACAAGAGGGCCCCCAGATCCCGGCCCCCCACCTTAGGTGAATGAGTATTAGGGAACATCGTACCCCAAACCATTCACCTAGAAAAAAAAAGTGTCAAAAATAAACACACTACACAGGTTTTTAAAGTAATTTATTAAGGCAGCTCTGGCTCTTCTCCCTCTGCCAGTCATTCTCCCCTCTCCAGTTCTCCTCCTCCTCTCTGTGCTGTCTTCTCTCTCCGTTGTCTTCTCGCTCTTCTGCTGGGTCTTCTCCCTCTGTTCTTCTTCCGATGTTGACTTGACGTGATCTCCCAGTGTAATGCTTGGGTTTGCGTGTGCAATGACTTATATTGGCATGGGGGTGGCCACCTGATGATGCAATTTGAAGGCCACGTCTCTTCTGACATCGCTGTCTGAGGCATGATGGGGCGATGCCATCATAAGGGGCATGGCCTCCAAAATATGTCATCAGGTGGCCCCGCCCCATGCCAATATAAGTTATTGCACACGGTGGACCCAGCATTACATCGGAAGAGCGCGTCGAGTCGACATTGGAAGAAGAACAGAGGGAGAAGACCCAGCAAAAGAGCGAGAAGACAGGGTGAGAAAAGACAGAGAGGAGAAGAACCAGATTGGGGAGAAGGACGGGCAGAGGGAGAAACGCCAGAGCTGCCTTAATAAAATACTTTAAAAACCCTGTGTAGTGTGTTTATGACACTTTATTTTTTAGGTGAATGGGTACCCCATACTCGTTCACCTAGGGTGGGGGGGCCCAGATCTGAGGGTCCCCATGTTAAAGGGGGATTCCAGATTCTGAAAAGCCCCGCCCGGAGACCCAATAACCACCGGGCAAGGGTTGTCGGGAATAGGCCCTTGTCCTCATCAACATGCAGACAAGGTGCTTTGGGGCAGAGGGGTGCAGAGCTTCCCTGCCCCAAAGCACCCACCCCCCCATGTTGAGGGCATGTGGCCTGGTATGGTCCAGGAGGAGTAACTTGCTCGCCCCCCCTTTCGTGACCTGCCAGGCTGCATGCTCAGATAAGGGTCTGGTATGGATCTTAGGGGGACCCCATGCCATTTTTTGGGCGTGGGTTTTCCAGACCGAAGGGTCTGGCATCGTCTTGGGGGGAATCTCACGCAAAATTTACATTTTGACGGGGGTTCCCCTTCAAGATTCTCAGCACACAAGTCGCACTGCAAGTTGGATCATCGTCCCATAGGGAGCCATTGATTTTGAACAGAAGCAGAGAAATGCCACTTAAAGCTAGCATGGCTAAACGCGCATTGACGCCAATGCAAAACTCAGATAAAATTGTGTTTTTAACGCCATTTTTTTCCTGGTGTCAGTGCTTGCTGTACACCTCGTTTTTTAAAATGTCTGTGTGTAAGAGGCCTAATAAGGCATTTGAAAGTGTGTCATGGAGTCCCCTCGATATGGTGTTGCAAAGATATGGATTTAAAGGACCTATGCCTTCCATGAACTTTATCAAAACCCCTACACAGGATAAGGTTACAAGGAAGTAATTCTGAATTTTTCAAGGTGGGCAGAGTCAGGAATGCCCCCTTTCACCTTATTATTCGCGCTAGCTATTGAGCCTTTGGCCACAGCAATATTACTACACCCAGATATTAAAGGTTAAACAACAATACATATAAATTGAGTATGAATGCAGACGATATGATATTATTCCTTACACAACCTAATATAGCAATACCAAACCTAGTGCAAAGGCTAAAGACATTCTAATCACTTTCAGGTTGATCAGTAAACGTTGCGAAATCTATAGGCATGCCAATAAACATACCACCATCTCAATTAGATGCCATCCACACCTCATTCAATTTCACCTGGTCAATGGAGTCTCTCCCTTATCTAGGCATCTATCTCACCCTGGACGTTAATAATTTATCCTCAAAAAACTGTACCTACCTATGTTGCAAACGTTAAGAATGCTTAAATTATGGAAATCTTTCAATATATAATTTTTAGGCAGAATAATGGCAATTAAAATGACAATCCTGCCGAAGTTATTATACTTATTTAGGGCACACCCAATTAAATAAACTAAATAAAAATAATAGCTAACTTCCAGTCAGATATTAACAAGTTTGGTTAGATTCTCACCCACGTCTACCTAAAATGGTGTTATACAAATCGCAACAAAGCAGAGGATTTGGCCTCCTAGATTTCTGGTAATATTATTTGGCTGCCAGATGGTCATAAATTGATCAATGGCATATCTACAATCCTAAAATCCCATGGGTCAGATTTGAAAAAGATTCAATCCTTCCATATTCTATCATGGGACAAAAAGATCTCAATCCATACTTTAGAAACACTCAATCAATTAGTCTCACAGTCATATCAACTTTTGGAGGTTATACAAGATACTTAAACTTATCTCTACCACTCCCCCACACGCCTCTTTCATAGTAGATCATAGTAGATCCCAAATTCTTACCAGACCATCAGGAAACTAGGGGATTCAAGGGGTGGAGTAACAATAACCTGACATCCCTCTCAAAATTTTGAGAAAACACTTATTTTACCTCATTCTCTTCACTAAAAGCCAAATATCAGATTCCCAATAATGAACTAGAGAGATTCCTCCAAATCAGACACTTATACAACTTATATTTTCAAGCAACAGATACAAAATCACTGACATTTTATGAAAATATATGTTCACCTAGAGGCACATCTGAGATACTGTATATACAAATCTGGTTAACATTGCTAGGCAAGAAAAACTTCCCTATATGCACAAAATGGAGAATGTGATATACTGTATCATTTTCAACTGAAAACTGGAACGAATGTATCAACAACCTACACAAATGCACAAGATCACTCACAATTAGAGAGACAGAAATAAAGTTGTTTACAAGATGGTATTATACACCTTCAAAACTTCACACCATTTTCCCTTCAGTGCCTCAGACATGTTAGAGGTTGCATTTCTACAGGCTCATTCTCACACATGGGAATGTGAGAAAGTCTCACAAATATGGAAACAATTGGAAAACTTTGCATCCAAAATTTCAGACAATATCATACAACTCACTCTCCCCAACTGAGTTTTATTCTCCCCTGTCATAGGACTATCCCTACATCATATGAGACTTGTCCACACAATATGTGTTTTTATACATTGGCTAATTGCTTATCATTGGAAATCTCCATCAGTACCTCTAGTCCAGTTGAAAGTAAGAATAAACAATATTAATCTCATGGAAAAAATATTTTATACCTTACATAATACAAATCATTTATATAATAAAAAGGGGACCCTTGGTTCGCAAATTTCTAAACACTTGTTAAACCCCAAATAAATAATACCTTTCATTAGATGTCATTATTGAAGTTTTTTACCTATTTCATTTATACTATTGATTTTATGTTGGTCAACCTTAGCAATGTACTTCTAACATTTAATGTAATGCATTAACATATTTTTCCTTACTAGGAAATCTTATATATTGCATTTTTCTTGATATATGATATCACTGTTCGTACCACTATTTTGTACCCAATAAAAATGTTTTGTAAACAAAAAGGGTGTGCTTTACACCACGAGCCCACCTGCTTGTGTGATAATAGAGAATTAATTTTCACTATTGTCTTCCTGATCCTCCTCCTGCCAGTCAGGAAGCGGGTCATGTACCCAAATTGGCCGAGAGGAGAAGCGCAGGCTTCCATTTTCCCTCCTCCAATCCAGCTTGTGCTGCATGTAATCCAGCCACGCCTGACACTTCGGCTCCGCTCCCCTGTTCTTCAGTCCCGCTTCCCAGTTGGCTTCCCTTTGTGATTGGCTTGACACCTTCTGGCAAGCACACTGGGCCCCTTCGACTTGGTCCAGGGTGGTTACACATTTTCATGATACAGCCATGTCCTTCACTTCAGGGGTAAGTGTGGGGCTGGTGGGCAGACGGACGAGCGATCGACATGGGGCGACTGACTGACATACACACTGGCTGAATGTCGGCCATTTTTTTTAACTGCCTGTTGTCTCCCGACATTTGGCTCATGTGTACCCAGCTTTAGATTTTCCTTTGGGAGTATCTCACCAAAAATGAAATTTTTGTTGAGGGGATGCCAAAAATTTGCAAAAATAATCAGCACAAACAAACAAATATAACATTGCATCTAAACACTCAAGGCCGATTGCACAATGCCTCAAAATGAACATAAAACAATAAACTCGTGCAGCACAAATACAACACTTGTACTATAAAATAATATAGAGAATGAATAAAAAAGATCCAAAACCATCCATAGAAATTCATAAGATGAAGATCTCGAATGGTGCAAAAGAAGGGCCTCAAGATAGGGAATGCAGGTGTCATATAATTTGTAGCACCTCCACTGTACATACAAAGAATTGGGCTAACTTTACTGTTGTCTTAGTTTTAATTCAAAAAAGTGTATTTTTTCCAAAAAAAGTGCACTTGTAAGACCGCTGCGCAAATACGGTTTGACAGAAAGTATTGCAACGACAGCCATTTTATTCTCTAGGGTCTTAGAAAAAAAATGTCTAATGTTTGGGGGTTCTAAATAATTTTCTAGCAAAAAAAACTGTTTGTTTTTAACTTGTAAACAACAAATCTCAGAAAGAGGCTCGATCCTTAAGTGGTTAAACCTAGAAGAGAATAAATGAAATTAAAGCACAATGTCATTAACTAAATAATAAGTAACCCATAAAGCTCATAATAGAAAAGAGCTGTAGTAGGTTTCTCTGCCACAAAATTAGTAAAATTGGAAGAATTGTTGGTGTGGAAGATTCAAAGTCTGCTTATCTGCACATGTAACCTTTTTCTGAGCAAAAAATGCTTTTTTTTCTTGAGACCTGTGCTGACAACCTTGACAACACCATGGCTCCCTACCAAAAGTTCCGTGACATAATGAGTGACAGCAATAAGAAGAATGATAATGTCTCTGTCTTACTCTCTGCCTTATGACAGATTAATTGTCCTCTGAAATTAAACTTTGATGAATTGAATTGGTTTGGAAGCAGCTAATTTGACAAGTATGCAGGGAAGATTCTTTAAAGCATATATAATATTAAGATACTAGTTTTTTTGTATCTACTGACTTTAAAACGTTCTCCATTCTTAAAGTAACAAATGATAACATCTACTAATAATACAAACAACACAAAACCTAGTATAGGAGACCCTTCACATTTCCTAAATGAGATAGTTTTTATTCAGGCCTCATAGATTTCCTTTCATAATACACTCTAGCACACGTGTTGACCACAAGGCCCAGGTGCCAAATTCGGCCCGCCAGGCCATTTCATGTGACCATCGCACCTTTTTTGCAGCTGCAGCACCCCCTTATCTCTGCCCCCACCTTGTGTCAGCAATCAGCAGCAGAGAGGAGGACAAAACTCCTCTGCCAGAACCTGTGCTTCTCCATACATTTGCAGGGTGGCTTGTCTCTGCCCGCCCCCTCCAGCAATCGGCAGCAAAGAGGAGTACAGAACTCCTCCTACAGATCCTGCACCTCTCTGTGCAGCCACAGCAGCGCCTCGTTTCCACCACCCAACTGACTCTAGCCCTCCTCTGGTCCTCCTCCAGACCCTGCAGTTTCTGCCTTGTATCTCTGCCTCTAGCTTTTTCTCAGCAGCAGCACAAGATAAGGAGGGGTGGGGTGCTCTGGACATCTGCTTATAATTATCATGACAATAATAGTTCTATGCCAGTTGAAAAGGAGTGCCACATACCACTGGTATTATCCACAAGAAACATTATTGGAGGCTTCTCAGACAGAATACCATGGCAAATACGAACTGGGCCCTTGGGGGGCAACCATAATTTTGATGTGGCCCACAATGAAATTGAGTTTGACACCCCTGCTCTAGCAAAACTAGAGAACTTAGGTATTGCAAAAGCCATAGCAGACAGGTCATTGCTGTGCACATTGAGGACGAGAACCTTCAGCATGCAAAATGATTTCTTGAAGCAACAATAGCACTTGGAAAATACCAATTGTTGGAGTAGAATTATCTATGAATTTCTGGATTTGAACTTTTAGGATTATTGGACAGTTTATGATTTGTCAGATGATGATAAAAGCTTTTCAGGTAGTCAGACGTGCTTGGTATTGAAAAGGAGGTTTTATAACTTGTTAGAAAGCTTTTTCCATGAATAGGCCCAATTCTTTCTTCTGTTATGCTGCACAGGAAAGGATATGTGCACTGTTATCACTGTGCAGAGATTAATGCAGGTATAAGGATAGGAAGATATCTTATTTTCTTGTTATTTCTGACATAGTTACATATTCACCATATTCACCTTACCTTCTGTAGCACCCTCTAGTGTGCTACTAGCAGTAGTACAGAAAAATTTATCTGGGTCAGGGTTATTGGATGATTCTGGCAGCTCTCTGGTGCCTTCCCCTGTTTCTGGAATGTTGGAGAATGTTCTGGATTATAGTGGGCAGAAGCTAGGAGGGGTTGCCTTGAATATTTAGGGCCCCTTAGCCAATCCCCAGGAGTGGGCCTGGCAGGGGACTAAGGAGCCATTAAATAGGAAAGAGCCATGCCAGGCAGGGAGTCGAGTGGAAGATGAAGAAGCAGTGCTGAGGGAAGTCTGTCAGTGGCCCTTAAGGGATCCCTGCCAGGGAGGGGTTTTACCTCAGGCTGGAGCTTGGGAGGCTGGCCTGGAAGGATTCCACCATAGGAAGCAGTTAGAGCGAACTAACCAGAGAGGCAACAGGAGCAAGGAGAGACTGAGTTAGTAGATCAGCATGGTGCAAGGACAGACAAGGGAAGAGACTGCCAGCCATAGCAGTAATATCTTGAAGACAGTGGTGTGCCAAGTCTTCATCCAACCTTGCATTGGGGAATCTCCATGTGTATGTCAGTCAAGAGGACTAGGAAGAGGGCACAGCCAGGTGGGCTGGTGGCAGCCAGGTGGGCTAGCATTTCTGCAAGCGGTAGAACTGGGATCAGTGTCTACAGAGGAGCAGAAGCTGGTGCGAATGTTGTTCACTCCACGTGTGCCACTTTACCAATGGACTGCGAGTTTCTAGCCTACAATGGGTGTTGATGAGCTAACAAGACTGTTAGTTCTTCCAGCAGTGACCCAGCAGAAGCTGTGCAAGGGAACCAAGTTTGTGTAGGAGGAAGGAAGAAGAAGAATCTGTAAATAAGGAGGATGTTGTCCCTGTTTTTGTTTGTTAAACATTTTCAAGTTGGGCATCCCATAATCCCTTACCCCATCCAAGTTATCATCTCCTAATAAAACAACCAGAAAACAATCCAAAAGACTGATTTATGGGTCTGGATGCACTTCACGTACTTGATGTGGGGAACCCAGAAAATTGACCCTCCTAGAGCTGTCAGTTTCCTTATAGGCTTTGAGGGGCCATATCACTTTGGGGAGGTACTTAGGAATGCAGGCATAGGAAAGGTACATATTTACCTTCTTCTTTAACAGGTATGGTGATGCTGAATAATTTTTGTATAGCAACAGGGTCCCTTTAAACATATGTAAATATTATTTGGGTATGCAAACAAAAGATATTGCCAGATTGACATGGCTAAATTTGACCGGAGCATCTAGACATCAATGACCTTTGGTCATGAAATGGTTGAACCCTGTGGAAAAGAACAATAGATGTATGCATTTAAAGGTTGGAAGTGAGAGAGAAGAGAAAGGAGTGAGTTTGAAAATAGGGAGTTGAAGAAAGGAGATTGCAGAAAACAATTTTAAGTAGCTGTTCTGGAGAAAAAAAATCTGACAATGAGGACAGAGTAGCTGGGATGAGAGGCAAAAGCATGTGGTAAAACACTCACAGGTAGGTAATCCCTACCACCGAAGTTGACATGGCATTCTGATCCTTCTGCAGAGTTGCAGACTCTGAAAGCAATTGCACCCCTGCTGTCCCCATACTTCTCTAAGCAATGCAAAGACAGTCCTGTGGTTCTACACATAACACTGAGATGGTCCAACATGGTTTGGCATGGAATGTCTATGCTTGCATGAGCATTGGTGGTTGTGGAATAAGCATGTTCATGTTGTCGACAGCTGTCCTCAACTTAAGGTTTATACATTTGTACATGACAGGAAAGTTTCTTTATTTCTGTTGCTGTAGTATTTTGACCTACTTTATTTTCGAGTAAAGTAAAATCATAATTGCCATGAAGTTGTATAGATCGCTTTATAGATTTTTTTTTTTTTTTTTTCTGTATTTCAGTTCTAGTGGTTTTAGAATTGAAAAAAAAAAATCTTTTGTATTTCCTGTCTTCCAAACTTTAATTACATTACTGTGAAATGCTTGGAATATTGGCCTTTTACCAAAGATTTTCACAAAAAAAGGAAAAGGAAAGAAAGCTCACTCCAATTATTTGAGATTGTTACTATGTACGCCTTTCTATTATGAGCTGTCGGAAAATCATTCAGGTAGAAGTGATGAGGCTCCATTTCTGAGCTGCTGCTTGTATATAGGAAGGGAAGAGGGGTCGGTGACTTCACTGTAAAGCATTACAAAGAGGATCAGTAGGCAGCAGCCCTTTTGAAAATCGATTAAGGGAAATATAAGGGGGTGAAAATTCTAACTGAATGCTGTGTTCTCTAGTAGAAAAAGCAACATTTTCAAGAGATGCCCCAAGTTAGATGGACTTTACTTAATCTGAAAAGCTAATTAATGCTTTGGGCCCATTTACACCGCACTGTAATTGGTAATGTATGTTACGTGGGTGGGATATCCCAAGATATCACAAGAAAGGAAACATAAGTATTTTTTCTACCTTTCCCCACATTTTGGTTGTACAGTTGTGATGCACTGTTTGACTTAATTTGGGGGGGGGGGGGGGCTGTTGCACTAAATGGATCTTGTTTTTTTGTTCAAGGTTCACTTTAAAGTCGACTTTCTAAATCCTTAAAGTTTTTTACTTTAATGCATTCTATAAGGTACACCTTGCTAGTACTGGGTTGGACCCCTTTTGCTTTCATACCATCTTAATTCTTTGTAGCATCAATTCAATAAGGCGTTGGAAACATTCTTAAGAAACTTTGATCCATATTGGCATGATAGCATCACGCAGTTGCTGCAGATTTGTTGGCTGCACATCCATGATGCAAATCTCCCCTCTGCCACATCCCAAATGTGCTCTATTAGATTGCGATCTGGTGACTGTGGAGACCATTGAAGTACAGTGATCTCATTGTCATGTTCCAGAAACCAGTGGTGGGATGATTTCAGCTTTGTTAGATGGTGCATCATCCTGCTGGAAGTAGTCATCAGAAGATGGGTATGCTGTAGTCATTAAGGAGTGGACATGGTCAGCAACAATACTCAGGTAGGCCGTGGTGTTTAACCACTTGCTTACTGGGCACTTAAACCCCCCTCAGTCCCAGACCAATTTTCAGCTTTCAGCGCTGATGCCCTTTGAATGACAATTGCGTGGGCATACAACACTGTACCCAAATGAAATTTTTATCATTTTTTTCCCACAAATAGAGCTTTCTTTTGGTGGTATTTAGTTACAGCTCGGAGTTTTATTTTTTGCTAAACAAACAAAAAAAGATGCAAAAAAAAAAAAAAAAAATCATGTTTTAATAGTTTGTTGCAAACGGGTCATTTTTCTCCTTCATTGAAGTGCGCTGATTAGGCGGCACTGATAGGCTGCATTGGTGGGCACTGATGGGCTGCATTGGTGGGCACTGATAGGCTGCATTGGTGGGCACTGATAGGCTGCATTGGTGGGCACTGATAGGCTGCACGGGTGGGCACTGATAGGCATAGTTAAGGCGGCACTAATAGGCACAGATAAGGCGGCACCGATGGGCACAGATAAGGCGGCACCGATGGGCAAAGATGGGCACAGATAAGATGGCACGGATGGGTGGCACGGATAAGTGGTACGGATGGGTGGCACGGATGGGCACTGATAGGTACCACAGATAGATGGGACTGATGGGCACTGATAGGTGGCACTGATAGGTGGCTCTGATAGGTGGCACTGCTGGGCACTGATGGGCGGCACTGCTGGGCACTGATGGGCGGCACTGCTGGGCACTGATGGGCGGCACTGGGGTGCAGCACCTTTGAGGCAGATTGTGGGCACTGTGGGTGGCACTGGGGGTGGCACTGTGGGTGGCACTGTGGGCACTATGGGCACTGACGGGGGGCACTGACGGGGGGCACTTACTTTTATTCAGGATGGCACTGCGGCGGGCAGGTGGGCACTGGCAGGGGGCAGGTGGTTGCTTGTATTGCTGGCCGTGATCGGGACTGATGTCCCGATCACGGCCGCCGGTGATCGGCTTTTTTTTTTCTCCTCGCGCTGTCAGCGCGAGGAGGAATAATAGCCGATTACCGGCTCCATTCTATCACATGATCAGCTGTCATTGGCTGACAGCTGATCACGTGATAAGGGGTCAGGATCGACCCCTTGCACGGATCGGTGATCAGGCGAGTCTCATGGACTCGCCGATCACAGAGCGCGCCGCGCGCCCCCCTCAGTGGGCGCGCAGGCCGCTCGTACACGGGACGACGTCAATAGACGTAGTCCCGGAAATGTAGGTTCGCGCTAATGCCGTCATTTGGCAATAGCGCGGATCCCAAGTGGTTAAACGATGCTCAATCGGTACTAAGTGGCCCAAAGTGTGCCAAGAAAATATCCACACACCATTACATTACCACCACCAGCCTGAACTGTTGATACAAGGCAGGATGCATCCATTCTTTCATATTGTTTACACCAAATTCTGACCCTACCATCTGAATGTCGCAGCTGAAATTCAGACTCCTCAGACCAGGGAATGTTTTTCCAATCTTCTATTGTCCAACTTTTGGTGAGCCTGTGCAATTTGTAGTCTCAGTTTCCTGCTCTTAGTTGACAGGAGTGGCACTCTGTGTGGTCTTCGGCTGCTGTAGCCCACCTGCTTCAAGGTTCGTGTCATGCTTTCAGAGATGATATTTGGTATACCTTGGTTGTAATGAGTGGTTATTTGAGTTACTGTTGCCTTTCTATAATTGTGAACCAGTCTGCCCATTCTTCTCTGAGTTCTGACAACAACAAGGCATTTTCCGCCATACAACTGCTGCTCACTGGATATTTTCTCTTTTTCTGGACAACTCTCTGATGGTTGTGTGTGAAAATCCCAGTAGATCATCGGTTTTTGAAATACTCAACCCTTTTTTATTCACCCCATTCTGATTCTCGGTTTAAACTTCAGCAAGTTGTCTTCACCACGTCTAGTGGCTGGTGAGTGTATTTCAGGCTGCCAAGCAGTTGTAACATTCGATGAGTATATACTTATTGAGCAAATATAAAAAAATACTTTTAATCGTATATTCAACAAACCTAAAAGGAGAAAATAGGGAAGTTAGTTATTGAGGTTTACTACACACTTTTTAACAACTGTTAAAGTTAGATATCAACTATTTAGTCACTGCTTTCTGTGAGTTGAACCATACATACTGTATACTTTATGATCCCTGGCTGTGATGCTGTGGCGTGCCTTTGGACCAGTTGCTGCTTGCGGGTTCCAGGAGTTTCCATGTTATACATGTCATTGTACCACAGACTTCTGGGATGAGCCCAGCAAGAGTATTATACTGCACAGGGCTGCTAAGGAGGGGAAGGAGTGGTGGTTTGGTGGCTGTGGAGCAGAAGTCTTATGCAAGAACAATCATTTGTAAAGGGTAAATTCTCTTTATTAGCATTCTGGCACAAATGGGTATGCCTGTGAGACTGGTGACCGTGCACCATGCTTGGCAGTATAAAATAATGTTGACGAATTACAAGAAAAGCACTGCTTGCAGCTCTCATGTACTTTTATTGTCTCAGGCCAGATGCTCAGCTTACCCCAACATACAATTGAGGCTGAACACTGATGACATCACAACCATGGGTAATTTATTCAGCCATACTTCCCACCTGGGATCATGCCCACCCTCTATTGGGCTCATACTTGTAGAGTGAGAAACACTTCAGAGGGCCACAGACAGAGAATACTCAGGAAGCCAATGTGGCTGAATGACATACCCATGGTTGTCATCAGCGTGCAGCCTCGATTTTTTGCAATATAAAATAAGCCAGATTCTAGCCTGAGGTGGCCATGATTCTCTAAAGCTAAAACAGTGAGGGACGTAAAACTGGCAGGCCTGCTGAAAAGTGAGAAAGAAAATTTGTCTGAAGTGTGTGTATTTCAGTAATTATTGAGAGAAGCTGTGATCAGTGAGATTTCTGTGTTAGATTCCCAATCCACATGGTATATCCATTGTGAAGCGCTTCCAAACTCTGATACATTTTTAATCTTATCACAGGAGAACCGGAACAAAGCTTGGGACTTTGGAAAGGAGATCTTTTCCCCAGGAGATATTTAAAGCCATGGAGTGACTTGCTCTAGGAGGCTACATGTAGAAATGAAATGTCGCTTTTATTGGATGAACCCATTAATTATATAAATGTATACTAATAACTTGCCAATAATTTGGAATTTTATACTTGGCTTCTTGTCCTGGGGCAATTTAGAGTCCTATAATACATACAGCTAGTGTGGACAAAACATTCCAAATGCTGTGAGCATTACACTAGGGTCACACGCTTACACTCTCCTGGGGGACACACATGGCAAGAAAAGTAAAATTCTTACATGGTCCCCATGGGTTAATCACTGCCATTTACTGTAAGTGGTCCTCTCAGAAGTGCCAGCACCTCCGGTGTATACTGTATGTTTCTTTTTAAGTAGCTTACGAGTATTGTATAGTATAACCCTGCCGTGTAAGTGATATTAGATACTGTTACACATGATACCTCGGGGACTTTTGCTTTGAGTTATTCTGAATAATAGCCGCTTCCTATTAATCATTATTTCTTTGCTCATTGGAAGTTTTAAATCGCTATATTAATCTCGTATCATAGTTAATGGCTTTATATTGAGCAATAGCTGTATTCAGAGATATTTATTATGCAAAGAAAGTATTGAAAAACCTATTGTCTATGTTAAAGTGAAGCTGTCACATACATGGTAAATTATTCCATACCATGCATACTGGGTTGAATTGTAGAGCAGAAAATAATTTGCTTAGAAATAATCCGTTTACTTATCAATCTGCCAATTTGCAGATGGATTGGCATACCTAAAAGTGCAAATGCCTATGGAGTTCTGCCAATTTGGAGATTTGTATATGTGCCTGTATGAGAGAACTGCAGCAAGTGAGGCAGACTGTTGACAGACAAATCCCCAGGTGTCTCCAAACTTTGGCCTGTGGGCCACATCTGGCCTGCTACAAGTTTTTATCTGGCCTTCGGCAACTGTTCATGAAAATGCCACAGCTGGCAAGCAATGGTCCTTATTGTGTAATATGGAGCCCTATGCATCCACTGCCAGCCAACCATGACACTCCTTCAGTCCTTCTGATGAGCTCTCCTGGATTTAAGGGGGGCTCTTTTGGGCATTATTGGCTCTAAGGCAGCACTCTGATGGGCACTTCTGGATGTAAGGGAGGACTTGCAAAAAAATGATCTTTTTTTGCACCCACAAATATTTATATAATCCATAATGTGGTCTGTGAGTAGCGAGTCAAAAAAAACCTGTATAGATGTGGGTGGTGTTAAAGAGAAAGTAAACCCTGGTGAGTTTACTTCCTCTTTCATTCCCTGTAAAGGCAAAGCATAATGGACTACTATGCATCGCATAGTAGTCCATTATGTGTCACTTACCTGACACAGGAGCCAGCGAAGTCACCGCTGTCCCCTGTAGTTCCGAGCGTCCATCTTCTTGGTGGGTCTCCGTGGGTCTCGCTGCTCCGGCGCTGTGATTCGCTGGAGCAGCGATGACGTCACTCCCGCGCATGCGCACGGGAGCCGAGACTCACGGCATTGCCGTCATCGACGATGCCCCGCTCAGTGCGCCTGCACGCCGCTGTCTACGGCGCATGCGCCATAGATAGCGGTGCCCTTCTTCGGGCAAATATCTCCTAAACCGTATAGGTTTGGGAGATATTTCTTGGACCTACAGGTAAGCCTTAACCTAGGCTTACCTGTAGGTCAAAGTGGTTTGTAAGGGTTTAAAATCACTTTAAGTGAATTGGTGAGTTCTTAACTAATGTTGATTGGCTAGTGAAACATGTCAGTGTGACATCAGCACGTCGGATGGGGTATTGCCTGTTTGCTGCACATGTGAAGCAAGAAGATGGAAAGGGAATGACAGCTTGTAATCCAATGATTGGAACCAAAAAACCTGCAGGAAATGGCACTTTATACACAATGGAAAACCTCAAGGTGTTAGGATATCGGCTCATCCTGAGCATGTGTTAATCATTGGGAGGCGGAGTTGTGACTGTAGCTGCAAGGTGAGACCTGCAACACTAATGCCCTGTACACACGGTCGGACATTCTGACGTCAAAATCCGTCTGATTTTTTCAGACAGATTTTGGCCGAAACTTGTCTTGCATACACACGGTTGCACAAAGTTGTCGGAAAATGTGATCGTTCAGAACGAGGTGACATACAACACGTACGACGGGACTATAAAAAGGGCAGTAGTCAATTGCTTTCATCTCGTTATTTATTCTGAGCATGCGTGGCACTTGGTCCGTCAGAATTATCTACACACGATCGGAATTTAAACAATCAGATTTTGTTGTCTACATTTTTTTAGATCCAGCTCTCAAACTTTGTGTGTCGGAAATTCTGATGGAAAGAGTCTGATGGAGCCCACACACGATCTGATTTTCCGACAACACGATCCGATCACACATTTTCCATTGGAAAGTCCGACCGTGTGTGTAGGGCATAACATCCAAGCTTATGTGAAAGTTCAAAGTAAATGGAACTCGAAGAAAGCTTTAGTTCTCTGTTCTTTGTAGCTCTCTCTATGTGATGAGAGACAATTTTCATAATGATTTCCGCGACTTAAAATATACACTAGTGTTCATCACTGGAGATAGCTATTGAGTGTTTCAATTCTTCAGCTATTTTAATACAAGTACAGTAAATTTATTGTGGATATGTTTTTTTTCCTCCTGAAGTCTAGCTTTGGGAACATGTTGAGAAACTTGACAATCCAGCCTTTAACCACTTGACCTCCATAAAATATACCCCCCCTTCATAACCAGGTAATTTTTTGCTATACGGCACTACATTACTGTAACTGACAACTGCGTGGTCATGCAACGCTGTAACCAAACAAAATGTATATAATTTTCTCCCACAAATAGAGCTTTCTTTGGTGGTATTTGTTCACTACTTTTTTTTTGCACTATAAACTAAAAACA
Organism: Lithobates pipiens; assembly: GCF_037356315.1. NCBI lineage: Eukaryota > Metazoa > Chordata > Amphibia > Anura > Ranidae > Lithobates > Lithobates pipiens. The sequence goes on from NW_027507758.1 coordinate 93,626,289, forward strand.
TTTTGAAAAAGAAAAAACAATGTTTTTTACTTTTCTGCTATAAAACATATATATATATATATATATATATATATATATATATATATATATATATATATATATATATATAAAAAACAAATGGCTTCATAAATTTAGGCTAATGTATATTCTGCTATATATCTTAGGTAAAAAAATCCCAATAAGCATATTATGATAGGGTTGCACAAAAGTTATAGCGTCTACAAACTATGGTGTATATATTGGAATTTTTATTTAAAAAAATGTATACTAGTAATGGCAGCGATCAACAACTTTTATTGGGACTGCGATAGTATGGGTTTGCGAGAACCAGTAATACAGTGATCAGTGCTAAAAATATATACTGTTACTGTACTAATGACATTTGCTGGGAATGAGTTAAACATCTAGGGCAATCAAATGGTTAAATGTGTGTCTCACCAGTGTTTGTGTTTACTGTGAGGTGCTTTCACTAAGGGATGTGCTGGTTTTTATCCCCTGTTTTGCAGGGAAACAAAAACTGGCACATCCCCGCTGACAGGACAGAGTTCTGTATTGTTTACATACACAAAGCTCTGCCCTGTTTTCCTTCTCGCCAATCAGTGGGTGCCGGCGGTCATCCACTGGCCGTCACCCGTTACTTGTGCTGTGACTAATCGCAGCATAGCTGGGCTGCCAGCGGCCTGTACGCGTAAATGCAGAATTATGTATGTATACGTGATTCTGCGCAGCGGGTCTGCTGCAAAGCTGCGCTGTGCAGTCGGCAAGTGATTAAAGCATCTATGGTCAAAATGTAAAATCATATATTTATTCCCACCTTGTGTTACAATTATTTCTAGCCTTCTCCTATTATTCTGAACAATCTCGAGATTTGGAAACTTACTTTGTGAAGATCAACACACATTTACTTCCCTGAATTCTGTGATACATATTCATTATGCCCTGTGAGTAGGCACTGTTGTGTAACATATTTCAGAGAGCCTGCCTTCTGAACTACAGAGAAGATGTGAGAAGGAGTTTCAGGGGCGGAGTCAGTACAGGAATCACTGCTTGCAGAAAGGTACCATGGGACATGTAGTCCTTAGAAATTGAAAGTAAATAGCAGAGGAGAAGCAGTAAAGCATGCAAAGAATCTTGAGAATGTTGTGGAAAGAGATGGGCAGCAGACAGGCAGGACTCACAACATGAAAGGAGATATTTCAAGTAAGCTTATATTGGACTGTCAAATATAACCATTTTTTATATTGTTATTACAATGCTGATGTTAAAAATGAGTGTATGCTGTCACTATACTGTAGATCTCATTTAACAAAAACTAAAACATGAGATTTATATACAGTAGACAGACCTTTAAGGCTGGATTCACACCTTTGCGTATATGCATCATGTATTTTCATTTAAAATCAATGAAAACCCACCCAAATGCATGCCAATTTATGCTTTAAGACACTTATCAACATGTAATAATGTATGTCAAGGTGTCATGCTGCACATGGATGAGTGTTATGATATACATAATCATTTATATAGTCAATGTGTAATGCATTGCAATGCGCATTAATAAGCAACAGTAAATGTTTGTGCATGCTGATGAACCTTGACATGCTTTTTCATATGTTTCTATTGATTTTAATGGAAAACGCATCCAAAGGAAAGGCGCATAGGTGTCATTAAATCCTAAATGCCAGCAACCGGTATTAATTGTGTTTCTTTTGCATATTTTCACACTTTCTAAAATGATGTAATTGTTGAAGCTTATTATTTATCGATGTATTTTTACAAAAGTTAATGCTCTGTTAGGGTTCTCTTGCTAAAGGCTTTGTCATTTAAATTCGGTGTTGCTGTTTGATATTGACAACACACTTATGTTACTTTGTACCAGTAAGCGATGCAAACTATAACTTTAAATTGCTTTTTTCAGAAATGCTAATCTACAGCAACTAGCTGACCCTTGTTTTTTGTTTCCTAACAATAATCGCAGTAAAACAATCATAGGCAATTGTCAGACTGACACCCAAGTGAGCAGGTTCACAATATTAATACTGAAAATGTACTCTTGCTTTTGCATTCCAAAGAAATGACTCTTTAAAGGTCATATCAAAAGGCCGACATTTGCATTTAAATTGTGGTATTTTAAATAGAAATAGTGACTGGTGACCTATATCATTACTTTAAGAAATATTTTTGTATGTGTTTTAATGTTTGGTTTTGGCATGTGCCCATAGTTCATGTTTTTAGAGACACAATAGTGTTAATATAGTTGATTACTGTCACCTTGCTTTTGGAACCCTAAAGGCTTGGCTCTTTGTTGGTAAATCATTTTTGTAAACCTTGGTAGTGTTTCAACAAAATTCCAATTTTTTGTGTCTTTGAGTGTATATTACAGAGACAGTAAACAGTTATTTATTTATTTCACACACTCTATTTCAGCCTTTTTTGAAATCCTTGAAAAAAAAAAAAAAGTTTAGAGCTCAAAGAACCCCTAAAATAATTTTTTAAGCTACAGTTTGCAAAATGTTGCATGGTTTTCAGTGCAAAACCCACTCTGCATTGGTGCTCTGTACAAAAAACCCTCTATAATGTGCCTCATTACAAAACTCATGCTTTATTAGGGTTCAGTACAAAACCCACACTTTATTGGGGCTCAGTACAAAACTCATGCTTTATTGGGGCTCAGTACAAAACCCATACTTTATTAGGACTCAGTACAAAACCCACTGTGTATTGGGGCTCAGTATAAAACCCACTCTATAATGGGGCTCTGTACAAAACCCACTCTGTATTGGGGCTCAGTACAAAACCCACTTTGTATTGAAGTCTAGTACAAAACCCACTCTGTATTGAATGCAGAGTGGGCCTTGCACTGAGCCTCAATACAGAGTGAGTTTTGTGCTGAGCCTCAATACAGAGTGGGTTTTGTGCTAAGCCTCAATACAGCATGGGCTTTGTACTGAGCCTCAATACAGAGTGGGTTTTGTGCTGAGCCTCAATACAGAGTGGGTTTTGTGCTGAGCCTCAATACAGAGTGGGTTTTGTGCTGAGCCTCAATACATCATGGGCTGTGTACTGAGCCCCAATACAGAGTGGGTTTTGTACTGAGCCTCAATACAGAGTGGGTTTTGTGCTGAGCCTCAATACAGAGTGGGTTTTGTGCTGAGCCTCAATACAGAGTGGGTTTTGTACTGAGCCTCAATACAGAGTGGGTTTTGTGCTGAGCCTCAATACAGCATGGGCTTTGTACTGAGCCCCAATACAGAGTGGGTTTTGTGATGAGCCTCAATACAGCATGGGCTTTGTACTGAGCCCCAATACAGAGTGGGTTTTGTACTGAGCCTCAATACAGAGTCGGTTTTGTATTGAAGCCCAGTACAAAACCCACTCTGAACTGAGGCTCAATACAAAACCCACTCTCTAGTGGGGCTCAGTAGAAAAACCCATGCTACAATGGTGTTCACTGCAAATCCCACTCTATATTTGTGTTTAGTGCACCAGTGTTCATTTAAAATATTCACTCTGTTTCAGTTTTCAGTGCAAAATCGACTCTCCTTTTCTTTATCCAAAAAGAAATAAAAAGCTTTTATTCGCACTCAGCCAGCGCTTCTGCATTTTGAGTGTATATATATGATTTTCTTATATGGTGATATAAATATAAAAGCTGTTCCTGGCAGGGTCTAGTGTGATTAACCTTAATAATTTTGTGAATAAAAAGCTTTTGCTGGAGTGAATATTTGAACGTCAACAAGTAACAAAAGCAACCATAAGACTGCAGTCACACTTTGGCGTTTTGAATCAGGGGCAGTTTTGCCACGATTCTGCCTGCGATTTCAAAGTGCTGAGGTATGAATGACAAATTGCAGAACGCACTTTTGAGATGCCATTCATCTGAATGACAACTAAAATTGTGGTGCGGTTCTGCTGCGATAAATCACAACAACCTGCATCGTGTGAAGCATATCACCCAAAAGGTGCCCCTAAACTTTTTTGTGCAACAAGCTTTATGAGATGCGGCTTGCCAGGATTGCAGCACAATTTATCATGGCGGAACCCCACAGCAATTTTAGGTGCCATTTAATATGAATGGCATCTCAAATGTGTTCTGCGATTTGTCATTCACACCTCGACGCTCTGAAATTGAGGGCAGAATCATGGCAAATTTGCCCATGATTCAAAATGCTGAGGTGTGAATGTAGTCTTAGTTATCGACAGTTCAGCATAGACTCTCTTCATATTGTCCTTCCATTCTGTTGCCTCTGTCAGGACCGCTCCTGTCACCCCATGTCGCTCTTTCTGGTGATCAGGCTGATATCAATCCACTCCACAGTACAAATTGTGTGTCAGGACATCAAAGCCACTTTTAAGCAGATATCTTTCTGTTGTAATGGCCAGTTCGCACCAAAATACAGTACGTGAACCCCACATTTTGTGCACGTTTCCTGCATAGCGTTTAAAATTCACTGCAGTTGTGCTCTGCAGCTGGTGTTTGTGTAATGACACCCCAAACACATGGTCACAAATGCAGTAAGTATGTCTGCACTGGACAGGCATACCTGCACTGCATGTGATACCATGCGATCCAATTGCTGTGCATTTGTTAAAGTAGTGCATGCACTATTTTTGGTGTGGTCTGCTGTGATTTCAGCCCATACAAATTAATGGGTTGAAATTGCACTGCACCCAGGTGCACCGCCAGGTTGCACCTCAGTCTGTTCACTAGATCAGTGATGCCTTGGTCCAGATCTGGGTAGAAATACCCCAGGACACCATTCGTCATCTCATTAGGAGCATTTCCCAACATTGTCAGGCATGAATACAAGCACGTGGGGACCATACAAACTACTAGGTACCATTTTGAGTTGCTGCAATGAAATTTCAGCAAAATGGACTAGCCTGCTGCATCATTTTTTTTTCACTTTGATTTCTGGGGTGTCTTTGATTTCTGCCCTCTGTACTTTTCATTTTCATCAAACAATGTGTCATCCTTTTGTTCCTAACACATTACCCAGTCCATTTCTGTATAGATAGCCAGCATGATATTTTTTCCCATTGAGATGTGATGTGTTTTCAAAGTCTTCCTTACATTTTTTTGAGCAATGTACATATACACAGTATAAGATATATATATATATATATATATATATATATATATATATATATATATACCGTATTTACGGGTGCATAACGCACCGACGTATAACACACACCCCAAAAACCTTTAGGAGGGAAGTTTAAGGAAAAACAACTTACGTTTAAATGCCCATCAATGCAGCCTTATCAGTGTCCATCTGCAGCCTTGTCCATCATTGCACCCTTGTCATTGTCATGCAGCCTTTTCTATCATTTGCAGCCTTGTCAGTGTCATATGCAGCTTTGTCATGCAGCCTTGTCCATAATTTGCAGCCTTTTCAGTGTCATATGCAGCTTTGTCATGCAGCCTTGTCCATAATTTGCAGCCTTGTCAGTGTCATATGCAACTTTGTCATGCAGCCTTGTCCATAATTTGCAGCCTTGTCAGTGTCATATGAAGCCTTGTCAGTTTTATTTGCAGCTTTTTTTTTTTTTAAATAGCACCGCCGAGATACAGAGCTGGATGTCCTGTGTATCTCTGCGGCAATCGGTAGTTCTCGGCAGCCTTCAGTCGTTCTTGGCAGCTTTCGGCCGCCTTCGTCCATTCTTGGAAGCTTTCGGCCATTCTCAACAGCTTTCGGCCGCTTTCAGCAGCTTTTGCCTGCTCTCTGCAGCTTTCGAGAACGGCTGAAAGCTGCCGAGAACCGCGAAGGCAGCCGAAAGCTGCCGAGAACAGCCAAAGGTGGCCGAAAGCCGCCAAGAAGGGCTGAAGTCGGCTGAAAGCCACCCAGAGGCTCAAAACGGTGGAGGATCAGCGTATAACACACACCTGAGATTTCCCCCTGATTTTAAGGGGAAAAAAGTGAGTGTTATGCGCCGATAAATACGGTATATAGAGATATATATGTTTTTGTAAGCTTATCCCTTCTCCCTTTTTTCTGGATGGTCTTCAGTCAGATGAACTGTAAAAGCTTTGCAAATTGATGCTTACCTGTCCACAACTTAGCTTCACTTGGTGGAATCCAATGCTCTTATATGGCTACAGTGGGTCACAGGATGAAAATATCCCTCTGGCATTAGTAGCTTGATTCCTTATTGGGTCACTGATAACATAGGGGTAGCGATTCTTGCCCAATAAGCTCCATCATCCCTGGGACAGGGAAAAAGCATTGCTCTCTGGTTTGGGGGGTACAGGTGGCCTACTGTGCACTTTGCAAGCCATTGGAGAATTGGTGATAAGTAGTGTACTAATTCACTTGAGCAAATTCGGTGAAAAAAATAGACATTTGGTTAACACAAAGTAGCAGAAATTTCTGCAAGTTCTGACTTTTTCTTAACCCTAAGCCCTTGTACACACGGTCGGACATTCTGGCAACAAAATTCGGATTTTGTCCGAAACTTGTGTTGCATACACACGGTCGGACAATTTTGTCGGAAAATCCGATCGTACGTAATGTGACGACGTTATTTCATTACGACGGGACTACATTCGTGCTAGTAGCCAATAGCTTTGGTCTAGGAATTTGATCTGAGCATGCGTGGCACTTTGTCTGATCGGAATTCTCTACACACAATTGGGCAAAGTCTGATCGGATCATGTTGTCAGAAAGTTTTATAGCCCAGCTCTAAAACTTTGTCCGTCGGATATTCAGACGGAAACAGTCCAATGGGGCCCACACACAGTCGGATTATCAGACAACGCGGTCCGATCGGACATTTTCTGTCGGAATGTCCGACCGTGTGTACAAGGGCTTACAGTAACTTGCTTTATATAAGACTGTAACATTGGAGTAACCAATCCAATTACAGTATGTCTGGTTGTGTCTGGGAAATTAGATGAGGGCTGCCTACCTAAAAGGTTTCAAGTTATGTCTATGTAGCTCTTAGCTTGCCTATGATAGTCCCTACATTTTTTAAGATAATTGTTGAATTTATTTTAAAGAACATAATTCTCTTTATGAAATGTTCAGACATTGGGGTGAGCGTAAATGTTAATAAAACCCCAGTGCTGTTATTGTACACGAATGAGACTTTGTAAGCCTCACAGCTGAAACTTCCAACTCTAGTGGTACGTTTCATACCACGTGATCTCTGCTCACCACGATCAACACAAAGCTAAATTATTTCAGCTGTGTTTTTTTCTGCAATATGTGTTATTGCTTCTAGAAACTGTTTACTTTTTATTCCATGCTGTCTAAAAATAGTATGTTTAACATGAGCAAATATTTCCCGTTGAGTAGCTGAAAATGTGCATTTGTATTTGTTCAGATTTTCTCCTATTTTTATTAAAAAACTTCACTTAAAACAAAGTGCAGCCTTTTTAATAATGTTTATTAAATGTAACGTAAAGGCGAATGGGAGATGAATGTGCTCTGTGTATGTGCATTGATGTGCTGGGGCTTCTTAATGTCACTAGTTGAAAAATAATTGGATTTAGCAAACCTTGTTGTAGTGTTTAACAGTTTGGCATAGTAAGTGACCCATAAACCCAAAGCAAAAACCCAACCTGACCTTTCTGACATATATGATTTTTTAAGGCCCAGAAGTTTAATAAACAATATTCACAAGCTTGGAATTTGAAAAAGTCTTGTTCATTTGTGTTTATACTGAATGTTAAAGTGACAAGCGTTTTTAGGCGTGTTTGGCTTGTGGATAAAGAAAGCAAAAAGGCAAATGTAAATATACTGCTTCCCTACGGTACAAGGAGAACCTAAAGGGATACTACATTTTAGTTTTTTTTACTGCAAAAATAATAAACATGTTATACTTACCTACTCTGTGCAGTGGTTTTGCACAGAGCAGCTCCAGATCCTCCTCTTCTCAGGTCCCTCGCTAGCGCTTCTTGGCCCTCCCTCCTGCCCTGTGCATCAGCCTGTATATGCAGTAAAGCATGCTTGTTATATACGCACTGTGAAACCTAAGGGGTTAAACCTCTGCATTGTGCAACAAGGCTGCTTGGTCCTGTCTTCTCTGATCCTTGTTCATCCTTCTGGACCTTGTTCTAAGGTAAGTACGGTGTTTTATAATGAGCTAGTATGCACTGCATACTAGCTCATTATACCTTTGCCTTACAGTGTTTTTTATTTTTTATTTTTATTTTATTTTCTGAGGTTATACAACCGCTTTAACCCTCAGATAGTTGCCTGGCTCCTGAGGCAGGACCCCCTTGAAGTCCAATTGGCCGATGCCTCACTGCCCCTTCTTGTATGTAAGCTACAGTCAAGGGGGAAAGCAGACATTCTCAAATTCAAGAAAATGTTACTTGAAAATGAAAATACTAATACTTGTTTTTGGGTTAGAAAGGGCAGTGAAAGCCAGTGAAAAATGCATTAAATTTAAAGCAAGTCTTTATTTTCTTGAATTTAACAGTGTCGTAAAATGCATCCTAACTGTGCCACGGTGTTCTTTATCACTTTGAAATTATTTTCCTTTAAAATCACTCTGAAATCATTTCCTATTTCTATTGCTTGCATTTAAAAACTGTATAATGATTACACTTCATGTGCTATATGATTAAGTCTCAGGTGAATGACATCTGTTTAGAATTGAGTCGCAGTCGCAGTCATATATTGCTTCACATATGGTACAAAATAGGCATTTCCTTACCTCTCGAACTTGTACAGTGAAATTCTTTTGTGGGGAACCTATTTAAAGCTTGCCATATTCACGCCTTGCCCTCTGTTTTGCAATTTTCCAGCTTGTTGCCTAAATACGTTTTTACTTTCCTGTTGAAAATGGCTGAGATTTAGAGAAACTGGACATTAATGTATGGATGATAAGAAGCTGGTCTTTGTATCATACACCGATTGCTTTATTATAACAGATATGGACAGGGCTTTAATCCTTCCCTTAAAATACGAAAAGAAAAGCCAGTAGAAGAAATGCGTAAAGAAAGATAAATGATTTCTGTTTTAATGAGGTCAGGCTTTCTATTGAGCAAATGGTATAGCTGACACCAATGACCCTATTTAGTATAAGGCTAATTCTAGGGTCAGAGTTCATTGGGAAAGACAAGTGTCGGTATAAAGTTCAGTGCTACTAAAAATCAGCTCTTATGTTGTTCTTGAATTAACCCCTTTATGAACAGTTTTTTTTTCTGGCACTTTCATATACAGTATGACAACGGGGCTACCCTTCAGCCATCAAGCATCAAATCATATTCCTATATTGTTTATTATTTCAGGTACTTGTATAACGCCATCAATTTACACAACACTTTACATATGTACAGTATTATACATTCACATCAGTCCCTGCCCTCAAGGAGCTTACAATCTAAGGTATTGAAGAAACTCTCTGCTGGAACTTCTATACTTTTCCTTTTTTCTTTTATCCTAGGCTTACAAACTGCCTGTCCCTGGTCTAGAAGAAACATTTTTCTTCAACTTTGAATTCCTTTGGCCCTCTGCAATGTGACTTGTATCTGCCTCCCTAAGCTAAAACTGCACTCACAGCAGAATATACTTCTCCTTAACTGCTTCAGCCCCGGAAGATTTTACCCCCTGACTGACCAGAGTACTTTTTGCAATTCGGCACAATGGCGCTTTAACTGCCAATTGCATGGGACGTGGCACTCAAACAAAATTGACGTCCTTTTTCCCCCACAAATAGAGCTTTCTTTTGGTGGTATTCGATCACCTCTGCGTTTTTTATTTTTTGTGCTTTAAACAAAAGAAGAGCGTCAATGTTGAAAAAAGCTATATTTTTTTACTTTTAGCTATAATAAATATCCCCCAAAAATATATAAAAACACATTTTGTTTCCTCAATTTAGGCCGAAATCTATTCTTCTACATATTTTTGGTAACAAAATCACAATAAGCGTATATTGATTGGTTTGCACAAAAGTTATAGCGTCTACAAAATAGGGGATAGCTTATGGCATTTTTATTTTATTTATTTATTTATTTTTACTTGTAATGGCGGTGATCTTCAATTTTTATCATGACTGCAATATTATGGTGGACATCATCAGACACTTTTGACACATTTTTGGGACCATTGGCATTTATACTGCAATCAGTGCTATAAAAATGCATTGATTACTGTAAACATGTCACTGGCAGGGAAGAGGTTAACACTAGGAGGCGATCAAGGGGTTCAAGTGGTTGTAAACCCTTACAAACCACTTTGACCTACAGGCAAGCCTAGATTAAGGCTTACCTGTAGGTCCAAGAAATATCTCCTAAACCTACGCGGTTTAGGAGATATTTGCCAAAACACAGTCACCGCTGTCTACGGTGCATGCGCCATAGACAGCGGCGCTCAGGCGCACTGAGCTGTCAGTGGCGATATGCCGAGAGTGGCGGCTCCCGTGCACATGCGCGGGAGTGACGTCATCGCGGCTTTGTCGAATGACAGCGCCCGAGCAGCGAGACTCACCGAGAAGATGGAGGCTTCTTACACAAGGGGACAGCGGTGACTTCGCTGGCTCCTGTGTCAGGTAAGTGACACATAATGGACTACTATGCGATACTATTCTGACATTATAGATAAAAATACCCCAAAAAATAAATAAATGGCGTGGATGTCCCCCCCAAATTCATACCAGGCCCTTTGGGTCTGGTATTGATATTAAGAGGAACCCCGCACCAACTTATTTTTAAAAATGGGCCCCAGGCACTATACATATATATAATATAATATAATATATATATATATATATATATATATATATATATATATATATATTACTGTATATATAAATACACTGCCTGAAGTGTATTAGAAACAGTACCCCGCCGAATGCACTGTAGATATAGGCTACACTGAATGCAGAATATATATATATATATATATATATATATATATATATATATATATATATATATATCGCAATTGTAGAGGTAAGATGCACTGAATGATCCTTGAAGTGCAAGCAATCTAGTCCTTCCCACAGACAGATATGTAGAAACAATGATGCGGATTGCTGCACAAAATTATTTTATTTCCAAAAAGGATTACATCAGATAGGAATATCAAAAAAGTACCAGGTACAACTGGCAGTCGACACTTCGGGCTATGAAGCTAGCTAGTCTGCCAGGCAGACATGAGATTGTGAGAAAGGGCGCTAGCTTCATAGCCTGAAACGTCGACTGCCAGTTGTACCTGGTACTTTTTTGATATTTCTATCTGATGTAATCCTTTTTGGAAATAAAATAATTTTGTGCAGCAATCCGCATGGTTGTTTCTATATATATATATATATATATATATATATATATATATATATATATATATATATATATATATATATATATATATAAAATACACTGCCTGCACTGACTAAATATATAGTCTATCACTAACTGAATAACCTGCCTGCTTAATCTTACGTAAGCTATCTCTCTGTCCACGCCAACAGCACTACACATGGCCAACAACACTACACATGGCCAACAACACTACACATGGCAGCCTTATGACAAATGAACACCCAATGTTCGAGTCAAACTTACATTCAACTCAAAACCCAGGCTTATCCTTACTACTACTGTTAGCTACTTGTGGTAGCATGCAATCTTCCATAATGTAAAGCAATTTTCACTGTATAGACCACCAAAAATAAGAGAAAGGAGATAGTTTCATGATTCCTGAAATGTAGTTATCCTTCTGACTTTAATCATTTCAGAATGTCTGAGATGCTTCTTTATTGGTGATTATGATCCTATTCTAATATAATTCTTCGCTGCTTTAGGCTTTATTGCAACCCCATTGACGTGTTAGCCCTTGTACACACGTTCGGACATTCAGACGGAAAATGTCCGATCGGACCCTGTTGCCGGATAATCCGACCATGTGTGGGCTCCATCGGACTGTTTCCGTCGGAATATCCGACTGACAAACTTTTAGAGCTGGGCTATAAAACATGATCCGATCGGACTTTTTCCGATCATTTGTAGAGAATTCCGATCGGACAAAGTGCCACGCATGCTCAGATCAAATTCCTAGACCAAAGCTATTGGCTACTAGGCTGAACGTAGTCCCGTCGTAACGAAATAACGTCATCATGTTCTGAATAATCAGATTTTCCGACAACTTTGTCCGACCGTGTGTATGCAACACCAATTTCGGACAAAATCCGATGGATTTTGTTGTCGGATTGCCCGACCGTGTGTACAAGGGCTAATAGAAAAAAATAAAATAGACCGTTCTTAGGGGACAAATGGGGCATACACAAGCCTTTAGAATGTTGCTATTTTATGCTCTTAAAATTACAAGTAGACCATACAAAATCAGGCCCGTAGCCCAGCAAGATAGGCATTTTTGGCTATTGGTTAAACAAGAGTTAGCAGCATGCGTTGGGTGACTGGTTACAACAGGGTATGTTTTTAAAACTTCTCACATTTTACAAAGTTAAATTTAGTTATACAAATATTTCAGTCATAGTACACAACAGTGGGATGTGGGTCCCACTAATACTTACACGACTCTTGTGAGAGTAAACATTTTTACACTTATTAACAATCATTATTATAGAAATGGGGTAGTGTAATCTGGACATCTTTTTTTAAAAAAAAAGGTTTCCTAAACATATGCGAACATAGTTTTAAGAGGTCCAAATGCCAACAATCAACTGATCATGAATGTTAAGAGGATATGAGTATGCATGAGTATGTGAGTGTTCGGGGAAAATAAATCTTTTGGTGGTCAGCTTGGTTCCTGATGTTCATCTAACTTTTATATATATCACTGGTTTTACTAGGAAATAATCGAAATAACAACCGATTTTTGTTTTTCTCTGCATAACAAAATGTGTGCTTTGATTTCTTCACCAGTATAATTACACCTTAATGGGAGATATATAGTCTTTTTGTGTGACTGGGTTGACATTTCACAAACCATCACTTTGAGTCACCAAGCAAGATCCCTCTAATAAATGGCAGTGAGGCATGTTCACCCAAACATATCTGCTTTCTTTCCTCTCTATTTCCCTTCCCGTTTACAGCTTTATAATTTAAATTGTATTAGAAACTGATTGAAAACTAATAGTTACCTTTCAACATTTGTCAACGATCATAATAATTGCAAAAGTAAGTGAAGTATATATAAATATACATATATTCGTAAGGTGAAACAACATGAGGAAGTGGTTAAGAAAATGTTTCTCGTAATCAGAAACGTGCAGAGATGAGTTTTCTATTATTAAGGTCAGGAGTCACACAGCTCTCTCATGTAGGGAGGTGTAGGGTTCTACATCACACATTCCATCATGGTTGCTAGACTTGGTGGAACACGGAAACAAAGAGATCTATTGGGTTTTGATTGGACTATGGTTTAAGCAGGTAAATCTGCAGAACTTCAAGAGAATATCTGGGTTTGAATGGAAATCTCTAGGTTATGGCCTGGAGCAGAATGTAGGCAGCCCCAAACCTCAGGAGCTTTTTGACACTCCTACAGAGTTGATTTTTATTCCACAAGTGATCTACACTCTGTGAAATAATTTAGCACTTCTTCAACTGTGACAATGTGTGGCATAGCCTTGCCCCTTTAGAAATGAAAGTGCATTCTGATGGATCTACCATAAAGTGATTTTTCCTTCAAAGGAGCAGATCCAAGATTTAGATGTAGTATAATTTCTCATCCTAGGCTGCTATCTTTCTGATAGAGACAAAAGAAATGCTCACTAGACAGCAAATTTTATAGGTTTCCAATAAGACGCGCCTATTAAAAAACGTTAATCCTAAAGCCTTTTTGAAACATACAATGATTGAGAGCATTAAATACACAATGATGCTCTTAACTATTAAATCTTAAAAAAAAAAGGCTTTCAACTGAGATAAGCTTTTATACCAGGGGATCGTTCGTACACACCTAAGAATCAACCATGACAAAGAAAAGAAGGGAGCAGCAGGTATCCAAGTGGCTTAAGAAAATTTCCCATTATTTCCTGTGCATTGCAAGCTACTGCAGAGATTACAGCAACGTGCATGGCTCTGACGGACATGATTGAATAATTGTAGGGGGATATGGGGGATGCCTTTGCCAAGATCTATATATATATATATGTATTTTGGTGGTTCTTTAAGTGTCATCAGACTTGATTGTGTTCTCCTTAACAACCTACGGACCTGCCCTGACAAATCATTCACATCTGGGTCCCTTTTGTGTATGTTTAATATTATAAATAAGTCCAAGCCTTTTAGCAGTGTGTTAAAAAAAAGAAGGTGAAGACTTGAGAGTTGATCTATGATAGGTTGTTCACATTACAAGGGAATTTTCCCCAGAACTTAGTAAATGCGATGAAATTTAACTTTGCACATATTACTCAATCGTGCACAGGGGGAAAATTTTTTTATTTTTTTTCTTCAACATGATTGTATGCTGGAAGTCAGTAGAGATTTACTTCATTCACTAAGCTTTGGGAATAATTCCTTTGCTAAGTGCAATTTCTCTTGCAAAGTGAACAGTCTATTTGCCTTTAATGAATCAATGCCTCAGACACAAATAAATAAAAATGTATACATTAATTTACACATGGAAAAAAAAAACACTTTGCTGTCATAGAGTCTGTTATACACTGAAGAGACCCATCACTTATCTAGCTCTCTGTATCAACGACCTTCAAACAGTTTTACAACTTCATTAATCCTGTCAATGAGGCTAAAGATCATTTAGGGATTGCTCCTAATATACCTTGTAGGGCACACACATGTACAATAAGTTGTTAACCACTCAGAACTTATAAAAGCAAGGTTCTTAACCACACAGAACTTACAGTATATTGTGTGGTCATTTCATGTTTAGGTATCTTCCATAGGTGTGCTCTTTGCTTAATTTAACTGGTGAACCATCAAGGGCTTTAGCACTCTTCTACCTGTCTTGGTGTGCACGATGATATCTTGTGAGGTATAAACCCTAACTGTATGCTACACCTTCCCTTTAAGATGATAGTTTTGATTCTATTGATCAGTCAAGTCTAATATAGCTTCCAAAATAGTTTTTGTTATGTTCAAACCCCTTGCTCATCTGAGTTCTCTAGAGTCAACGGTGGGTTATATACTTCTCATTTGTGGAATACAATTCTATGTGTTATGCCTCATAGCAATCGCGTTTGTCACCTGAAAATATCATTCTGTATTACTACAGTTATACTATTTTTTTATTTTTTTATTTTTTGTTTAGTTTTAGTATGGGAGCTACACCTGGTAAGGCTGCATTCTATGTAGATTGGGGGTTTTAGTTATATCATTAAACATTTTTTTCACAGGTTACATGGTACATGTAATCTATTGTTTGTTATTCTTCAAATATGTTTTTTTTAAGTACAACAGTGGTTACAGTACTTTTTACTCTATACTGGTTGTGTTAAGCCTAGTACACAAGAGCAAATGTTGGACAGCCTCGGCCGGTGCAATAGAAACCGACCGACATACGGCCTGTGTGTACTATAGCCGGTCGGAGAAGAAGCCAGCATGACCGGAAAAAGTCTGCCAATCGGCTCACGATCAGCGCTCTCAGCCAATTGCTGAGAATGCTGACCGAAGTGTTCTGGCAGAGGGTCTGTCAGAACACATTAGCACAACAGGGGAGGTCTCTGTACTAACATCACATATGCCATATGCCGCGTACACACGGGCGGACTGTATGGCGTACTTAGTCCGTTGAAACACATTTCAGCGGACAGTCCGCTCGTGTGTGGGCTTCAGCGGACTTTTTCAACGTGCAGTCTGGCGTACTAAGTATTTCGGATTTTTCGAAATTCTGTCCGTCGTACTTTGGTTTCAGCTGACAATCCGCTCGTCAGTAGGCTAGTTCGACGGACTAAGAATGGCGCATGCTCAGAAAGGATTTACACGGCGGAAGGGTGTTTTGCTGTGTATTGGACTTCCTATTTCTAGTCCCATCGTACGTGCTGTACACGTCATCGCGCAAGCTTTCGACGGACTGTTTGTGCATCCGTGTGTGGTCAAGTCCGTTCAGTCGAAAGTATGACGGACTGTCCGTCGGATTGTATGACGGACTAAGTACGCCATACAGTCTGCCCGTGTGTACGTGGCATTAGCCTTACTGGATTTAATGAAAAAAATAAAAAACTACTAATGCGTACAGTTTTTTTCCCAAAATAAGACTTGCCTACTGTGATTTTCAGGGAGGGTTGCAATATAAGCCCTACCCTGAAAATAAGCCCTAGTTTAAAGTTGTAAAATGGTAGAATCCACTCTCCTACAGTAGTATATAATGTAATAGGTGTGTGTTTCTGTAATATAATTGTAGAAAATACCTTGGGTACAGTGCCGCTCGGCACTCAGCTGATCTTCTCTTCTACTTCTGCTGTCATTGGAGGATCTTGGCCCCCCTCCCTCTGCAGTGCTTAGAGCCATGGAAGACATCTCTCGAGGGCTATGGAAGCGCAGAGCAGTGCTTAGCTGATCTCTACTGCTCTCCTCTTCTTCTGGGTGTAAACAGAGGATCTCGGCCCCTCTCCCTCTGCAGTGCTCGGAGCAGTGGAAGACAGCTCAGATGAGCCATGGAAGTGCCAAGCTGTGTTATAAGAAGGTATTTGCACAATTATATTACAGAAACACACACCTTTTATATTATATAATCCTGTAAGAGAGAGGATTCTAGCATTTTACAACCACTTTACTATGTTCACACTGGGGATTCCTGACAGGCAGGGAGGCAGAGGGGGAGAGAAGATAGGACATTGCCTGGCAAGCCCTACCCTGAAAATAAGCCCTACTGTGTTTTTGGATGCCAAAAATAATATAAGACCCGGGTTTATTTTTGGGGAAATATGATACTAGGCTTTATTTTCCACATGTTCCCATTAAATCTTGTCACAGAATGTTATGGCTTAATCTAGGGAATCAAATAATCTGTTGACACCCTACTTTAGCTAGTGAAGTAATGGGTACAGACACTGTAAATACAGCCAGACAACTACGTAAATTTGTCACTTGCTGATTAGATCTGAGGCCTGCTGTTTTTTTTTTAGGGAGGGGGAAATGGGGCATTTGCACAAAATAAATTGTAATGTCAGTTCTTCTCTAATGATTTTAAGAAATGCGTAATTTTGTTAGTGTGTATGTGTGTTTTTAATATCTCTGCCAGGAATTGAGCTTTAATGTGTGTGGCGCAGGAAAAAGCATGTAATGATTCAGAAATAATAGACCTGTAACGTTAGTTTAGAAATATCTGACAGTCTAACACATGAAATGTGAAGAGGTGGGCTTGGAAGTTCTATAAAGTCTAGAGGAAACTGTCAAATATGATTTGAAAACCTCTATTGAAAGTTCCTATTAATAGTGATGTTATAAATGTACTCCTGGCTTATATAGAATCTGATCTTTTCACATCTGCAATTCTCTGTTCTGTGAGTTCCTTGGGAATCATGAAGACAATTCCACATATGACTGTCAGTTCTATCTACACAATGATCTATAGGCCTTTCTACCTAGTGATGGCTATTATTTATCAATAGAGGAAATGTATGAAGACACTTCATGTACATTTCTTAGCTGTTTATTGAGTGACAGAATTAAATATAAAGTCAAGTCAAATTGCTTCCTAATGCTATGTGAGCTTACACACCTGACATAAATCATGGTGATTATATGGAGGATATTGTACCCCTTAAATTTTAGAAATAAAAACATAATTCATTTTCAGTAGTAAAGCACAGGGCTGCAAACCAAGTACAAGCCATGGATCTCTATTTTGACTTAAAACATCCACGTTAAATCAAGTAGGTGGTGCATTATATGGCATGATGCATCCTCTTGACATATGTCCATTAATCTGTATACTTGTGGAGGTGTGATTTTTTTTTTTTTTTTAAGAAAACGAATGGCCCATGAGCCCCATTAAATATGTGCCCTATGCATTGCATACACAGTTCTTTATAAGAAAGCCATTCACACCATTCCTTGTACAATGGCCAACTTGCAGCCTCCACAATCAGCTCGTGTGTTGGTCAATACTCAGCACTGTAATGTGGTCATTTGGCAGCTACACAGCTGACCTCAAATTGAAACACTTAAAAGAACTTTGGGGCATTTATTAATGATAAAAGGTGTATCTTGCTGTTGGTCTAGCTGCCTCAAGCTTTTAGATTTATCATTGATATTGACTCAATGAAAATCAATATCAATGGCTGTTGAATTCCACTTTTGCCTACTCTTACCCAGGCTTGTTTCTGAACTGTTGCCACAAAGTTGGAGGTGCAAAATTGTCTTTGTATGCTGTAACATTAATAGTACCTATTACTATACTGGGGAGGGGTGTCCACATACTCTAGTGTAGTTGAACACTGTGGATTTTAATGACTGTAGAAAGAAATCTTCACTGGGGGTCAAGATACATCTTACCTGTGTAGATAAAATGTTTTGAACCGAAGCTTTTGATAATAGAAGCATTAAGAGACAAGAGATTTGATCCTTTCGTAAGAGAACTACCTGTGAGCAACAAATGTAAAAGAAAAAAATAGGAATGGCTGTAATAGTAAACTTGTGCACTGTAATTCAGTCCTAAACTGTAAGTTAACTAGGCTTACAACACACATAAAATGCTTTGTAATCATATGATGCAAAACTAGAACATAGGTCATGCATTACATTAAAAAAAAAATGTATTTAAAGCGCAAGTAAACCCATCCATAAAACAGTTTTATTTATGGCACTTGCCGGAAATGTAACACTCCCATTGGTTGTGCACTCAACAATATTGTCAAACCATCCAATGGCTGGTGTCATAAATGATCACATATGCAGCATCATGGCAGCTGTACATTAAACAGAGGCAAAGATGGCAGCTTCCTTGGCTGAAAACGATAGGGAGGTTTACTTACACTTAATTCAGAAATTCACAAAATCTTAATGTTTTATCTCCATATCCTAATAATTTAAAACATCTGACCATATCATCAGCATTCAAGTAGCAGATCACTGAAAATAGACCACTTTTACAAAATGTTGGTCACAGCCTGTTAAGAAAACAAAGAGTTTCATGTGTTCAAGTGTAATTTCTCTTCTTTGTAATCTTTGAGAACTTTTTCGGTAAAAAAGCACTGTAAAAGTTTACCACGTACAATTCACATCATTTCAGCCGAGCGGCCGACTCAGGACTCTGTCCCCAGGGGCTTCTGTTTTCAGGCTACATATGCCTGTGCTATTCAGCTGTGGATATTTGGATTTCAGCGAGCTCACTCTTTTTTTCCATGTGTCAGCCTGCTAGCAAGAGGAGCCATACGCTCGGGGTCAACCGTAGAACAGTTTTGAAATGAAAGTATCAATCACTCTGTCATAATGAAACTTTAGTGGTGTCATCATATTTGCTTTTGTGTTCAGCATCAGTAGAGACTTGTGGATAGAATGAAAATGTATATGTAAACTTAACTCTCAAAAGTTCTTATTTCAGAGATGAAACATTTAAAGTTTTTGTTTTGTTATACATATTCATTGTCGTATACACCACTAGCAAAAGTTAAATTGGTACTCCTGACAAAAATGTATTTTCAGCTTTGGGTAGAGTAGGGAAGGGTTAGAAATGTTGTCCCCATTGCTGTCTAACTTTCTGCTTTGAAGACCACTGTCACTGAGAAATCTAACATTTTGTAGTTGTCACAAGAATAGGACTAGATGTGAAATCCTCAAACGGGTGTCTTGTTTGGTTTGTTTGGCTTGGTTTGTTTTTTCCCTTTTGCTGGGGGTGACTTTCTTTCATTTCCTGCTGTGTCTTCTAGGCAGGAAATGAAGATAAAGCTCCCTTGAGGGTACATAGACCAAATATTATACCTATAAAGGTATGTCATAAAAAGTGAAGCGAAATCGCCTCCAGGTCTGCACTAATCAACCAGTGATGTGGGAAGACCAAGATAGCGTCTGTATTGACTGATGCTAAGAATTTAGCATCCAAAAACCTGAAAAAAGTTTACCCACCTACGTTATTGGATGCACAAATTTATCACAAATTCCACTCCAGGAAAATATCCCTTATTCCCTGACAGGAAGCTATCATATCAGCTGGCCAGAGCACCCTAGCTTTGACAGTCATAACTTAATGCCAACTATTAACTGAAACATCTTTGAATTAGTTTATACAGGTCAACTGAATATACCTTGTATAATCGCTTTGTTGTCTTCTGTTACTACCTAATCAATAAGGTTATTTCAACTTACCCTTATGTTGCCATATATACACTTTATAAAACCCCTTTTCTCTCAATAAAAATATATTGAGCAGGCAAAAGTATTACGGTAGCATCTGTTTTTCTTTTTGGTTCTCTTAATTTTTTTTTTTTTAGGCAATACAGAATCTGTTAGCAGGGAAGAACATTTAAAGGAATTTTCCCATACACATTCTGTTTCTTAGTGGTGGCCAAAGGTGGGAGTCCTGCTCTTTGATCTCTGCTGTTTTGCACTTTAATCACTGTATTCATCTGCTGCCAACATTTTTATTCTGGGAGAAATCCAGTTTACCACCTGCAATAGACCGCTCTACCAACCTCTGTGTTGGCTTTCCCAAGCAATGAACGCAGTGGATAAGTACCAAAAGCTTTATTCCACTGGAACACTGATGAATAGTGGAAAAAATGACATACTGGGGTCCAAATTACATGACTTCCCACGTAAATTAAAATGTGAATGTATTGAATATTTACAAACCCCCCCATGCCTGCTTTAGAAAATATCTGCTGCTTCCTTTGTCTGCCTACTGTCAACTAGAGTTACCACTAAAGTCCATATTCTGCATTGTATAGATGGTTTACAACCTGGGCAAGTTTCCTGATGCATTTTTTCACTTAATTGCTTTTTTAAAAGAAACCTTTCATGAGAGGGACATGAAGGCCACCATTGCCACTTCTTTTTCAGCAAATGCTAGTTTCCTGACTGTGATGTTAACCCTAATATGCAAGTAAAGGAAAAAACAGCATTTTTGCTTCTACATAATTGAATGGTAGAAATCAGCAGAACTTTCCCTCATTTCAGAGCTCCCCCTCAGATCGAGAGCAACTGCACTTGCAATGCGCAATATGTTTTCCTTTAGTAAATCAACCTCTTTGTGTTCCTTATGGCCCATACATGTGATCGTACGGTAATGTTATCGTTAGTACAAAGCTTTCGAGAGCGAATCATGACAATTCATGCATAATTATCTGATGGGACAAGCACAAAACATTTTCTTGTATGTTACCAGATCATTCGATTTTCATTTTAATCAGTACAGTTGTTCAAAAATACAATACAAATGCACTACAACACATTACATCACTTCCAAATTTTTATTCTGTCGTACGAGAGTTTTTGTAACTTTAGTGAACTCTTAAGTTTCAATATGAGACAAGCATGCGGAAAAAAAGGGAGGATCATTGGTCTCATAATATCATCATGTGTACCAGGCATTTCCCAGCTCAAGTATGCAAATAAGGAAATCATACTTTACTCTGACTTTACTCTGACTTTACAGATGTGCATACTTGTTCCTGGTCAGCAACTTAAATTTTATTAAACCCATATGATCAGTGTAATAGCCAGATAACTAGTATCTTCAGGGAGGATTGTTGATTGCGGCCCCTATGTGTCCCTCATCATAGGTTTGCATTAAAGTGTATTGTACTGTTGCTGCATTCAATATGCAAACGCAGAATAGGAACTCTGAGGTTAAGGTGGCAGAACTCTGACCCCAGAACAGGAAGCAGCTATGAGAGAATGAGCTCTCCAGTTTCATGTGATGTTTGGTTTGTGTTTTTTAGCCATGCATGAACTTGTATTGTTTGTGCAAAGGTTTTCTTTAAATTGCTAAAATAGAATAATCTTAAAGGATATCTAAACCTATTGCATTTGCAGTTTACCAGCCCTTGGATGTGGTGGCTACATCAAGTTTGTTTTTTCAAGCTAAAAATATTTTTAGCAAGTACATAAAGAACCTGATTTGGGTGGGTACAGCGTGGAGTGGTAGTAATACTTTACACACAGTCCAGGTGCAATTAGTAGAACTTGCATTGCAGAAAAGGCAGAAGTTGTGCTATAGTCAAGGCAAATAGTCCACAACAAACCCAGTGGGAGTGAACCCAATTGGGAGCACTCATGAATACCAACAGCGTGTAGTAGGTATCAGATGAACTGACAGCATCTGTCTGGAGGGGCAGAATGCAGCCTGGCCGTTTCATACCAAAATGGGAAGATGTACATGGCAGTTGTGAACGCTAAGCTTTCACTTCTCGCCTAGAACCTCTCTCTGCCGCTAATACTGTCACTAACAGATGGGGAACCTGTCCCTACACAATCCACACGTGAATGTGCATCAAAACCTGGACTTTGCTGACACAAGATGACCATCGGGGGTCACCTGGATTCAGCACAACCAACTGGCAAGCTGTCTCCAGAAACCAGGAAACCACAGAGTTTCCCAGACATCCTTTCCAAGCTGTGATGCTGCTCTGGTTGGGTGCCACCTACAGTGGAGGAAGCAGAATGCACCTGCCTACAAGTGTGTTATTCACAAGATTACCAGGCAAAAATAAAGAAAACCAATCCTAAAGAAAAACAAAACAAAAAAACAAATGTAGTCACCTTATCTAAGGATTGGTAAGTTACAATAAAAATACATACATACAAGAGACACAGAATATCAACAGTTTTTATAGCAATTGTATAACAGTTGCCAACATTTAAATACATTCATTTCATAAACTGCCATTGTCAAATGTTTTTGCTACCTGTATACATCACCGTGTAGCCTGACATCTCTGGGCACCCTGTGCTTCTGGGGCCTTATAGCAGATTTGCAGTCTGCTATAGCTACACTACTGAATACAAATTTTACATCTGTTAGCACATTGTGCACTTGACAGTTTCGACTGTTATACTGGTGCTCTTTAGTCTGACTATATATTTATATTTTCAGACGTATTTTATTATAACATTTTATGCTCCTTGTTTTCAGCAGAACATCCCAGTAGGCAGTAGTTTTAATGAAGAATTGCACTTGAATATTCTCAGGACAATTGAAAAGATTGCATTGGAAGATATTCAAAAACTCAATTGTCTCACTTAAAGTATTTTTTTCTATTTCCTTTTTTTTTAATCTAAAAGCAGTAAAGTCTGCATTGTTATCTGTGTCTAATTTAACAACTGAAGCACAATGTACAACTTCCCATGCTTAAATCAAAAAATCCCTCTTGAGATCATCCTCCAATATGTTTCAAATGTTATTTCTGTACACAAAAGGGGAGTTCTGATGAGTTTGTTCACATTGGAGAGAGAAATAATTTTGCTAACAGGGGAAACCTCTGCATATGAAACTCATACATATTTATTTAGGCGTATCATCTGGGAACCGAGTCTGTGCTGCCCCCAAAAAAAACAGGTTTCCATCAACGCTTCAGGCAAGGCAATGGTTCCTAAGAGAGAAATTAAATAGGAATTAGAAAGTAATTGAAGATATCTTTGATCATTATTTTTTTCTGAGCTCGCAATTTCTTTGTTGCTGTTGAGAGCTAGTTTGTTGATACAAATCCCGAGTAAGACACAGCAGTTCATGAAACGGTATGTTAAATTTTTCGAGTAATGTTTGTAATGCAAATCAGGCTTACTTCAAAACCTGGCCAATTAGCATATCTTCATAAATCACATTTTTTAATACTTTAGTTATTCAATCAATGCAATAAAATGGCTTCCCACGAAAATGTGTTAGAAAGAAAAAAAAAAACTTTATAGCTTATCCCCTGTATTATAATTACTTCATAAATTTAAATAATTTTGCATTTCATAGAAGGAAAATTCTGCTGGCACTAATGTGCCACAGTGAATTAATAGGAAATCTGCCACCTTAGAGACCTCAGCTTTAAAATGTAGTCTAACCTAAGGTGAACCTCTGCCATTTACGCCTGAAAGCAGTAAAGGTTAGAGAATGAATGAGCCCTGGGGAGATCATTGTAGTTCCAGGGATCCATATATCACAGAGCTCTTAGGTGACTAATTTTATCTTTCTGCACTTCAAAGAAAGCAAAATAGAAGTATTTTGGGCTCATTTTAGAAAGGTGTCGATTTTTTTATTTTTTACAACTAAGTATAATTAGTTTGGCATTGGGGTTGATTTACTAAAACTGGAGTGTGCAAAATAATCTGGTTCGGCTGTGTATGGTAGCCAATCAACTTCTAACTTCAGCTTGTTGAATTAAGCTTTAACCCCCCTGACGGTATTCCCGAGTCTGACTCGGGGTGGATTTTTCATACCAAAAGCGGTATCCCCGAGTCAGACTCGGGACTGCCTCGCTGGATCCAGGAGGAGGTTTACTTACCTTCTCCCTCGGATCCAGCGTTGTATCCCCGCTGTACGAGCGAGCCGTGTCTCGCTCGATGCATTACATCGCCGATCTCCGTGCCCTGCGAGCGTTGCGACGCACGGGCACGGAGATCGGCGCCAAATTCAAAAAGTGAAACAAACAGTATACATACAGTATAATGTAATCTTACAGATTACATTGCTGTATGTAAATATTTCACATCCCCGTTGTCCCTAGTGGTCTGCCCAGTGTCCTGCATGCAGTTTTATATAATAAAAACTGTTCTTTATGCCTGGAAACTGGAGATTGCCCATAGCAACCAAAACTGTCCCTTTACATCAAAAATGATTTTAGACCAGCTAGAAAACAGCGATAATAAATTAGAATCACTCGCAGAATTGAGCGATAGCGATTTGTGGGGAGATCCGTCATCAAATACTGAAAAGTAATGACAGTGACAATTCTGCAACTGAGCAAATTTCAGTGTTTTTGATTTGATTACATTATTGAATAATTTTTATTATTGTTATATTATTATTTGGTACAATTATTTATAATTATTTATTATATTATAATTTATGATTAAATTTTTCAAACTTTATCATACCCGGGATGTCTGCTAGACTCTGGTTTGGACAGATTTAAGAGAGTTATTCCTAAGAATTGCAGGACTACAATATAAAACGCCAAATTTTCATGCAAAATAATGGTACCGCTTTTAGCACCTAAAATCCGAAATAATCGTACCGCCAGGGAGGTTAAGAAAAAAATTGCAAATTGGTTTCTTTGCAGAGTTGCACCAGATTCTGCATTCTCCAATTTTAGTAAATCAACTCCATTGCCTTCAGTCAAAAAATAAATCAGCCCAGCTTGCTGCAGCCTTTCACCTTGTCACTTATTAAAAAAATTGCATTTTTTTTTTAATGAATGGTAAAGAGAGAAAGGGGAAAGATAATAAGTATATATAATAGCCTATAATTGAGATATTTATATGGTTATGTAAATTAAGTATTTTATGTCTGTTTTTTATGTCTGTTTTTTGAATGTTAAATTTTGGATAAATGTTAATATGTCCTTTCTTAAAAAATGTAATAAAAAGTAATTTGAAACAAAATTGCAATGTTGCAGTCTCATCACTGAGGAAAAAGAGACTGAACAAATGCATTTTCCTGCCTGCAACAAGCCTATGACATCATTGTAATGTGAATTCTGCTGTATATTGTGACATATCAGGATGTTAGTCTTACAAACTTAAAAACATATTGAAAGATTCTCTTTTATAGTTTAGATCACCTATGGTCAACCAGGATTTTGTGAAACCCTAGGGTTCTTACAGAGGTTGCTAGGGGTTTCTTGAACTGTGGCTGATTACCTTCCTATTTGCTGATGCCTGATAATTCTGTGGCCAATGCCACATGAAAGAGCCAGCGGCACATGACACCAGTGTTCTTTTTGGCAGTCTGTTAGGGGGGTATTCTTTCCACTGACCACCATTGTAACGTGCATTTTTCCTACTAACCACTGGTTAATTTTTTAGCAGGGGTTTTCATAGACCTGCATTTTCTTTCAAGGGTTCCTCTGGGGTAAAAAAAAAAGTTGGGAAAGACGGATTTAGACAGTCTATGTTGCTTCATGGGACACTGTCAGGTTCAACCATGACTGGAAAGTTTTTCCATGTAAATCAAACAGAAGAACACCACAAATTCTTACTTAATGATGCCTCAGAGCCGATCTGTTGAGGTTCATTAACACATGTTGCATTACGGCAGCACATTTATTATGAATGGGATGCCAACACACCACATCTTACTTAATGATGCCTCAGAGCTGATCTGTTGAGGTTCATTAACACATGTTACATTAAGGCAACACATTTATTATGAATGGGATGCCAACACACCACAGTGGATCAAAAAACAAAATATGGTTCTTAGTAATGCAGAGCACCACAGTGCACAATAAATGCATAATGGGGCAGTTCCAGTTCATTTTGCATTGCACTCTAGTATACAGTGGGGTTTATTTACCAAAATGGGGGTCAGCTCTGCACCTATCAGCTTCTGTATTTTTTTTTTTTTTACAAAACTTCATTGAACACCTAAAGTCAGAAGCTGATTGATTACCATAGACAGCTGCACCAGATTTTGCACCCTCCCGTTTTAGCAATGCAACCCCAATGTGTTGGGTTGCCATTTATACTGAATGGCACCACACATAGGGCAGGTGCATTGTGGCCAAGCACTGCGTCGGGTTGGGTACCGTACATGTTTTCATTGTGAATTGGCCTAGTATAGAAGTGCAGAGTATATAAACCATAGCAACCAGTTAGCATGTATTGTGCAGGATTTCAACCATTCTAAAGTAATGAAAAGTAAAATTTGATTTTTTTAATAGATTCACATATCCTCTTTCCACTGGACATGTTTTGTGTGGAACTATAAGATTTCATGCTACAACATATTACTATGTTGTTAGGATACTGGTTCTCCTTTATTAAACTGTCCTGACATATGAACTGTCTATGTTGCCTCATCGCAGCCCATCAGATAAGATTCAACCTTCCATTGGAAAATGACAGCATTACAGATACTGATGCATTTGGCCTTTGTATCTTCAGCGTTACGTTTTCCATTACATATGTCTTTTAAAATCTGCCTGCAATTCCCATTGAGATTATTTCTATTAGATTAATTATAATGTTTGTTTTAAAAAATCCCTAATGGGCCTATAATTAAACAGGTAGATGGATTGATGAGACAATCTAGGTAGAGTTTTGCTATTTGACAGTCTATCCATTTTTTGTAATGCACAATGCAACTGCTTGGACTTGAAGAGAATACTAATGTTATTCTAGCTGTTAAGGAGCATGTTCAGATAGCTTGCAGGGGATCACATTCGGGTTTAATTAAGAGTAAGCACTAATTTATTCTTACAGCAGTATTACTTCACTTTAGCTGTCTCTTAATTTCGCAGTGTGGGTGATGCGCTTCCAGGCTCGAATTTAGGCGGATATCTTGTTTTTCTTCTTTTATTTTGTTTATGTGCAGTAATGATTAAATGCATAGATTAATGCCCTTTTCAGTTCAGAATGGTTTGTTCAATAATTAATTATTATTAAAGGTTTACTGCAGGCAAAGAGCAGTTTTGTAATTCTGTCTGGCCATCCTTCTTATTAATGCACCTCTGCCAGACTGTGCAATCAGGAGGGTGAAACCTCATTCCCTGTTAAAGAAAAGGTATATATTTCCTTGTCCCAAGCCTGCTAATTGGATAATGAAAGAGCAGTTACACCCCAATAAGCCTTCACAACCCTTCTAACTCACTCGTTCATGCTTCAGAGTTTGACTGGTTGCTGGTAGTGCCCCCCACTCCAAATCGAACAATTTATTTATTTATTAAAGGTAAGTATGCAGCTCTTTACACATACTATATATATATATATATATATATATATATATATATATATATATTCACACCAGTCCCTGTCCTCAAGGAGCTTGCAATTTAATGTCCCTGACCCACATTTATACATACAATTACTAGGCCAGTTTAGACAGGAGCAGTGGCAAAAAAAAGTTTTTTGGGGGGATGGCAAACAAATCCCCCCATTGATCGATTGCTTGCCCGCCAGCCCCACACTTACCCCATCCAGGTCACATTTTTCAGCAGCTTCCCCCTGCATCTCCTCCTGAGTCCTGGCAGACGCTTCTTCTCCCAGCCAATCGGGTCCTAGGACTCCCAGCCAATCTGGTCTCAGGACACGCTTCCTGATTGTCTGGGAGGAGAAGCAGGAAGATATTAGTGAATTTTAATTCACTAATGTCACACAAGTGGGTGGGCTTGGGCGTAGAGCTCACCTCTTTTGAAGCCAATTACACCATCATGGGCTGGGTGCATGGATTGGGGGGTAGCGCCCCTGTGCCCCTTATGAGCGGCCGCCACTGGACAGGAGCCATATAATCTGATACCATGTCTTTGGAGTGTGGGAGGAAGCCAGAATGCCTGAAGGAAACCTACACAGACACAGGGAGAACATGCAAACTCCATGCAGTTAGTGCAGGTAGTGTTTTGGTTGGGTTTGGAACTGATTACCCATTATAAACTTTTAATTCTTCTCCACTAAAGGTACTCATTTTCAAATGGTCAGTCACATTGTTTAATTAAGTAGGGTCCACTTTTTTTTGCATACAATATTTTTTTATTAAAGAAGTATAGACATATACAATTAGCTTCCAATAGGACTAAACATAGAAGTGTAAGGCCTAGCGTAGCACATACAGAAATAGTTTGCTTCTAACCAACATTGTGAAATATAACAACCACTCTCAGCACACTATATGGTCTTGGTGGATCAAGAGTTGGCTACATGATGTGCTAATGGGCAAAGTACAAATAAATTACAGTCCATGCTGTACTCTATCCAACAGAGTAAACAAAGATCATAGGTCAAGACCGGTCAAAAGGAAAAAAAAAAGGAACGATTAGACCCACTTACTGCAATTGAAATATGGTAGAGCAGCTTGGCACCCTATAACTGGAAGTATACCTGACTACAGAAAAGTTCTTCAGATCTCCATAATCTCCATAACATAGGAGAAGTTTTGTAGTCCACACATGAAAACTGGGCAGGGCTAATATAGCTGGTTGGGATTATATTTCTGCAGAGGTGGATTAAATAGGAAGTTAGCAACTCGCTGGATTTTTGGCAGATCAGCAGGTATTTTTATGTACTTGCAGTGTTTTTAAAGTGAAAACATGAGGGATGAGCATGCAGGAGAGGTTTACTTACTCTCTCTCTCTCTCTCTCTCTCTCTCTCTCTCTCTCTATATATATATATATATATATATATATACAGTGTGTGAATTTATATTTTGGCCCTGACATACTTTACAGTTAGCTAAAGTGATTCTAAAGGCTGAATTTTTTTAGTTTTTTTACCTTCATGCATTGTATGTATGAAGGTAGAAAACCTCCTGTGTGCAGCCCCAGCCCCCCACTCCTTACCTGAGCTCCCTCTGATCCAGCAATGTTAACGGTAGCCTCAACTGTCCCAGAACTCTCTCTTCAATGGCTAAGACAGCAGCTGGAGCCCATTGGCTCCCACTGCTGTCAATCACAGCCAGTGACCCAATGAGACGAGAGCAGGGTACAGCCGAACCGTGGTTCTATAGGTTTTATGGATGCATAGAGCAGTGGCTTAGGAGCAAGCATGCAGCTATGCCTCCATGCTCCCACGGCAAACTGCTTTCTCTAGGAGCACTGCTCGAGGGGGAGGAGCCAGGAGCGCTGGCAAGGCACCCTAAAAGAGGATCGGACTAAAAGAGGACTCTGTTTCCTATTTAAAAAAACTAAGCTTTAATACCACTTTATTTTAGCAATATTCATTATAGATTATTATCTACTTCCTTCTATAAATATAGGCTGTTTCACTTGCTTCTTTATACTCCTTAAAGTATAAGTGCTGGGAAAAAGGATCTACCCACTGCAGTGGCGGCTGGTGCTTTATTTTTTGGGGGGGGGGGGGCAGTTGGTTGCTTCTTTAAAAAAAAACTGTGGAATCCATGCGTCCGCAGCCCTGCGTGTAGATTAGAGGTCCGGCGCATGGATTAGGGAAGCCTTGCCCCATATTGGCAGGTCTCCACTGACATGCTTTAATCCTATAATCAGCTCTGCATAGTAGTATAGGAAAAACTGATAGGAAAAGAAAACAGTGACATAGTCCATTTTTTATTGCATTTATAGAAAGTAATACCTGATTGCAGATGTCATCAGGTTTGTCATGTGAAATGCTGGAACTTCTTCATCTTCACCCCTTCTCTGGCCCAGGGCAAGCCTCTACTAATACAGAAGGTGGCACCAATGTCATCTCTCTCTCTCGTACACTTTTAAGGAAAGGGGCCATGGTGACTCCACCTTGGTAAGCTGGGCCATGATGCCCATTCGTT
The DNA here is from genome assembly GCF_037356315.1 of Lithobates pipiens. Taxonomy (NCBI): domain Eukaryota; kingdom Metazoa; phylum Chordata; class Amphibia; order Anura; family Ranidae; genus Lithobates; species Lithobates pipiens. The sequence goes on from NW_027507758.1 coordinate 93,656,526, forward strand.
TATAGTATGTCCTCAGTCCTCTGGGCTGAATGTTTCTCTGGGTGTCATCCTGCCAAAAAGATAGGCATCTTGTGGCACATACTAGTACTATAGGGGACAACTAAATTAAAGGTGAGTATGGCATGCTGAGCTGCTTAATATGTTACACTGCCTGGAGCCCCATATAAAAAATGCCAGGGTTGAGCTTTAAAGAAATTAAATTGAAAATATATTTTAGATTTTTTTTTTTATTTACCAATTTAGCAATTCTAATTTTGCTGCACATTGTTCAGAAATGGACATCCGCCACCTCTTTAAATTAATGACTAAATGTTCTAAGATCTGTTTATCAAGCTGCCTAACAGGTGTCAGATGAAATAAATGGATCTGTGAATTGTGAGCTTTTGAGACAAACTACATCTGATCTCAACTTGAGAGTTACTTTCCGAAAACATATGCATCAAACTACAGGAGTACCAAGCCAACTGCGTAAACCTGGACATTGACAGAAAGGATTAATGACATACCATTCTTTTAATTGATGCAAAGTATGCTTCCCACAGCCTTGTGTCTGTTAACTGGCACGGGCTACTTATGGTGGACATACTTCATTGCTCACTATAATTAAAACGTGCCCTTATTTCATTTTCCTGCTGAATAAAGTACATTGAAAGACAGATTCATCCAAAGTAAGTATAAGCAACTAATAAACTGTTTCTGTAATGTTTTTATCTTGAATGAAAAATTAATAGTGTGCTTATGGTCTAGTAATTGTACCTGTAGCTAATTTAACTGCCATAATTTTTGAAGCATATAACAGTTTATACCAAGGCATCTCGTTTTTGCTCAGAAATTTACAAAATCCCAGACAAAGTCCAGTAATACAGGGAAATCACGTTTATTTTTCTGGTTACTCCACTTTTGTTGAGAAAAAAAAACGATTTCCTCTAGATGATCAGTGAACGTTGCAAGGATTCTAACCAACTTTGTTGCAAAATACAGACTTTTTCTGTTCTGAAGAAAAAATTGTTTCATCATATCCTTTGCAGACTGAATTGGAGAGTCTGGTTCATGATAAAATCTGCTGTGTCTGCATCTCTTTAGAAATATTTAACCCTAATCAAAAGTAAAATTTATATTGCAAGGGATACCTAAAATCAGATGTGTATCTTAGTGTAAGATTTTTGGGAAAATCAATGAGCCAATCACACAAAAATGAAATTGCATTTCTGGGGATGTTGTGCACACCAATAGTATATAGAACCTCTTCAGGTTGCCATATTGCATTGCAACTACAAAGCTGCAGATTGAAAAGGAAAGGTCATTTTTAATAACATTCAACTACAATCCCAGATAGCAAGCAATATGTGCTGCAAGTTTGAAAATGACTTACTAAGCTATTGCTAGACTTGCCAGGCTTCACAAGTTTGTTGCACAATTGCAGCAAGTCCACATTGCATGACTCCGGATCAACTTTCATTGCAAACATTCTGCAAGTCTGCTGCAAGTTTTGGTTCAGTTATGTTGTGCAAAAGTCATCCCACCACAGGGGGCACTGTGGCTAAATTTGACTTGTAGAGCTATTGCTTTAGACTCACCAATACACCTTTGCACTTGCTAGAGACTTGCCACACAAATTTACTACAAATTGGAAAAGTGTTACCTAGAACTTGTGCTTCAAGTGCTCTGCAAGTATACAACTTGTCAGTGAAAATGTGCAGCAAGTTAACAGACTTACAATTTAACGCTGCCACACATTTGTGGCAAGTTATTCTTGCTATCTGGGATATGGCTTGTGTAACAATTATATGTATTATAATTTTTTATTTTTTTTGCAAATTTCAATAAATCTCCCTGCACCGTCTATTAAAATAACTTCGGTCTTAAAGGTCCTTGATTAGGCACTTCCTACTATGTTGGGACAATTATCTAGCAATTGTGCTCTTGCACTGTCAACCTGTTACATGTCCCTGGTGGAAGTATCCATATGGACACAAATTTCTCATGCATGGTCTACTTGTCACTATTTAGAAGTGGGTGAAAAAAAGCTGGAGTTGCCCTCCAAAAGAATGTATAAAATGTAAAAACAGTAAAAGAAAAAAGAAAAAAATGTCAATATGTTATGATACACAGGGTTTTTAGCACACTTTGATCAGAATTTAGTTTAGCAAACTGCTATCTTGTTGCTTTAGGTATGTCTGCATTTCAGAGCTTGACTCTGTGCACTGCCCTTTTATATAATGATAATCATCTATAGCCCAATAAAAATAAGAAAAAAAAAGAAAGGAAAAAAAAAGAAATCAAGCCTCAGCCCCAGTTGGTCCCTGCAGGCATACACTATGTTGTCAAAAGTATTGGGCCGCCTGCCTTTATTCTAATGTCCTCCCAGTCTTAGTCCTTAGGGTTCAATATTGAGTTGGCCCACTCAGCTATAACAGCTTCAAATCTTCTGGGAAGGCTGTCCACAAGGTTTAGGAGTGTGTCTATGGGAATTTTTGACCATTCTTCCAGAAGCCCATTTGTGAGGTCAGTCACTAATGTTGGACGAGAAGATCTGGCTCACAGTCTCCGCTCTAATTTATCCCAAAGGTGGTCTACCGGGTTGTGCTCAGGTCTCTCTGCAGGCCAGTCAAGTTCCTCCACCCGTAACATGCTCATCCGTGTCTTTATGGACCTTGCTTTGTGCACTGGTCCAAGTCATTTGGTGGAGGGGGGGGTAATGGTGTGGGTTGGTTTTCAGGTGTTGGAGGGAGATGGGAAAATTCTAAGTAGAGGACAATGGCTGTGCCAATTTTTAATTTTCTCCCAGAAAGGGGACTGCAGCTGATTTTAGCAGTCTCTGGTAGGAAATTAAAGTCGCTTGGGTGTCTGTGATATCTTTATAACATGATTTATGTGCAAATATTTTATAACCTGTAACAGCCTAATCACGTTACCTCAGTCAGCTTTTGGAAAATGACTGTCATCAATTACTTAAGATAATATTCTGATAAATGTAAGTAAATTGCTAGTTCAATCATAAAGTTATGATTGATAATAGTTTTATTTTGTTTTTAGAAAGAGACAAGCAGAAAAAGGATTGCAAAGAAATGTTATGGTGGCATCACTTTTCGAAAAAATCTTTTTTCTAAATAGGATATCCTATTATATGTCTTTTTTCCTTTTTTATTTACTTAAAATCTGCCATACACCCTTCAACTAAGTACCCAGGTGTCTTACTGTGTTATTGTTATTCCTGAGCGAAGTGTACATTTTTTTCTCAATGCGCCTAAACCTTTTAGACACAGCAACCAGTTTTCTACCAAACGTAAAAACTGACAGGTAAAGATTAAGAGGTGTGAATCTTGTTCAGCAGAGGCAGCCATTAAATACAATGCCAAATTGACTGTGGGCTAAAGCTTTCCAGGATACCTCGTGCCCTGCTGATACACACAAAAACGTTCCCCTTTCCTAAGATTTCCATCACATACTCATGCACACTAATACATACAAATATTGCCTTAGGAGTGAAAGCTGGGTTGGACGGAGCTCACAGAAGCTGTCATTGTATGAGATTTACTATACTAACTTTGAGAGTCACTAGAAGCAACACGGCGGTTCATGCCAAGAATCAGGTTTATCCTTTTCAGGATGCTGATCTAATTTGACTGTCCTGATGCTTGCTTTTTCAGAAGGGTGCAAAAGCAGTCATCTTTAGTCAATAATATCCAAAAAGTGCCCAGACAAAAATAGGAATTGGGTACATCTAAAATATGTTTTTCCCCATCGAATGGTGATACATCTATCCTGCAAAGACCTTGCTCTGAGCTCTGTAACAAGGCATGGTCATATGTTAAAGTGATTGTAAAGTCTTGTTTTTTTTTTCATTAAAAATAACAAATCTGTTATACTTACGCTTCTGTTGCAGTAAATTTGCACAGAGCAGCCCAGATCCTCCTCTTCTCGGGTCCCTCTTTGGCTCTCCTGGCCCCTCCCTGCTGTTGGGTGCCCCCACAGCAAGCAGCTTGCTATGGGGACACCTGTGCCGAGTCACAGCTTCCTGTGTCCATTCAGACAGGGGAGGGGGGGTGTCCCGGACGGCCAAGACATTCCTACAACATTGCTGAAGCTAGAGGAACCTCAGGTAAGTATTAGATTGGCTTAGGGGGGCTGCTGCACACAGAAGGCTTTTTACCTTAATGCATAGAAAGCCGCGCACACACGATCAGACTTTCCAACGGGAATTGTGTGATGACAGGCTCTTGGCAGTAAATCCGGCCATGTATTCTCCATCAGACAATTGTTGTCAGACTTTCCGCCAACAAATTTGGCTGGCAGGTTTTCAAATTTTCCATGGACAAATGTGTGTTGTCGTATTTTCCGAGCGTGTGCACACAAATCCGTTGGGCAAAAGTCCAAAGTACAAACACGCATGCTCGGAAGCAGGGATGAACCAGAAGCGGTCGCACTTGTAAACTATCGTTCATAATGGAGACTTAACATTCGTGATGTGGCAAATTATGAAATGTCAAAATGCAGCGCATATTCTCTTTTCTTTAAAGGGATAATAATGAAGCTGCTTTGCTGGTGATACTGATGGAGTTCTGCCAAACGTATTTAAAATGGCTTTGTTTTTCTAGTGATATCAAGAACAGTATTATGTTTTTTACATTTTTTTGGTCAAGTTACCACAATGCCATTATCCCTTAGTTTTTTATATCAAAGATACAATTATGTTGGTGTCCCTTGTTAATTTTACATTGCATTTTTAAATGTAACTGCCTACTCCCAAACAGGTATTTGAAGTAAAACACATAGCCAAGTATTATTTTCCAAATTTTTTTTTTTTAATGTGCATTAAAAAAAGAAAACAAATAAAATTAGACATGCTATCTGCCAATAGAACTTAACCAAAAAGTGCATTCTATGCATCCAAAAATATAGAAAATCTACCAAATCATTATTCAACCAAAAAAATAATGTCAAAGCAATAACTCCAAGGACAATAATAAATAACACATTATCTCCTTCGACTCTGCAACATGTCTGGTTGATGAACGGCCGTTCGGAAACAAACTGAAAAGTGTGAACTAAATGAAAAGCGCCAAATAAAAAGCGCAAATCAACACTCACCAAACTTCTGCTAACAAAAAATTTGCAGAAGGAGCCCAAAGGGTGGTGCTAAAGATCTGAAAAAACGCGTAGTACGTCGCTACATTTGTAATTGTTGGCCAACAATTGTGTGGCTGTGTGTATGCAAGAGAAGTTTGGGCCAACGCCCTTCGGAAAAAATTCCATGGTTTTGTTGGCCAACAATCCGATCATGTGTACGAGGCTTAAGACATTTTCTAATTGGATTCCACTGAAAATTTTGTGAAAGTGTGTGAAAATTGTTAAATAGGCTCCTTGTTGTCAAAACAGCCAGAAGTGATATTTTAAGTTGTAGATGGGCTGGGTTATTAGATGTGTCTAGATGCTTAAAAATCAAACCAATACATTAGAAAATAAATAGACAATTTTGCAATTTAGATAAATAATACATTTACTGCGAGGAGAAGAAAAAAAATCCACAATGCAAAAAAGAGGGCAGAGCTGCAACCAACTTTAAAATGGTGGAATTATCTTTAAATGTCTTTAGATTTTGGATTTATGGGTAAAGATTGTACTAGTCACACACCAGCCTGCAAACATTACTTAGCAACACTTGGATATTTAAAGGCTTTACTGGGCACAGATCTCTACTGTATTATTAAGTCTGATTAATAATTAAAACAGATATGATAAATGTGCAGCCCCAAACTGTTAAAGTGTTTCCACGAGATCAAATAACGATTGAAAATGAAAACTAATAATTGAGGTCCGGGAACCTTTCCTGAGCTCAGCAGGGTATCATCCTGAAATTGTCATAGCAAAGATTTTGATGCAGGAAGTAAAATTAACCCAGAGTATAAAACATTCACATTCCTCGCTAATCCCATCTGTTCTGCTTCCTCAGTATATACGTGTCCCTTTCCAACTCCATCACTTGAAAATTGATCCTATATGTTATCTGCACAATGATGGTGTGCAGGGGTTCACCATCTCATTAAAAAAAAATGCATTGGGTCATCTGTCTGTTAGCTTATTGATATCTATTAACGGGACAACTTATAACGGTTTTATGCTGATTTGGGCTTAAGAACCATGGTGAAGTGTGGTATGTGAAGCCTTTAATTGGTGCTTGCTGCTCTGCCAGTTGAATGCTCTATTGAAGTTAATGGCATGTTACACAGAGTACCCAATACATCAGGTCTCAATGGAGCATTACTGGCTGGCTAAGCTTAAGAAACAGGCTTATTTCTTGCAAATGTTTTCTCTGTTGTAAAGCATGTTGAGCACATTGATATAAAATAAAAATGAACAGGCTCTTGTGTTTATTTCCTATGTAACATATCAGACACATTACTGTAGAGAACAACCAAACAGGCTGTAACATTTACACCGTGCGTAGGTGGTGTGGAAAATGCAACTGCCTAGAGTCCAGGAAATCTAAGCAGAATCCCTGCTTCTTTAGCTTCTGTGCTTTTCTTATTTTATATACTAAAAAAAAAAAAAACAGCATTTTTCTTTCATTCATATCACTTTTGGATCTTCCATTGGCTTTTTAAGTTTCTAGCACATTTATTAGCAGAGTTGGAGGCATCCTTCCAATTGCAAGGCCACCCTCCCCCTCTAAATTTTACTGTCCCCCACCCAATGACAAATTGGGCGCAGGAATTTATTTGGAGGTTTTCAAAGTTATTTGCAGGCACCACAAGGTTCCGGAATTCAACATTGTTACTTTGTAATAGTCTTAGGGCAGCTCAGTTGTAGTGTAGTCAATGTGGTTTCTGGCTGCAAGGAGCATTATAGGTGTTTCACATCATTACAGACTGGAGAACATGTATTCTATTCGATCAGACAGAATCTGTGTGGTATATTTGCAACAGAAACAGCAAAGTACAAGCAAAAAAGTGGAACCTGTGTATTATATTGCACAAATATGGCCACTTCTAAGTACCGTATATACTCGAGTATAAGCCGAGATTTTCAGCCTCTTTTTTGAGGCTGAAAGTGCCCCCTCGGCTTATACTCGAGTCACCGCTGTCTGACTGCTCGATCAGCGTATCGAGCAGACAGACGGCGGACATTAAAATTCAAAAGCCGCGCCTCCTTCTCCGCCTCCGCCTGTGATAGGCGGAACACTGAATTTCCCAGCAGTCAGTGTTCCGCCTATCACGGACATCCGTTCATTCTCATACTACGGACGAGTATGAGAGGATGTCCGTGATAGGCGGAACACAGGCTGCTGGGAAATTGAGTGTTCCGCCTATCACAGGCGGAGGACGGAGGCGCGGCTTTTGAATTGTAGAATGGCCGCCGAGAAGAGCGGCGATCCTGGAGCGGCGATCCATCGGCACGACACGGGACGGAGGAGGCACGGGACGGAGGAGGCACGGGACAGAGGAGGCACGGGACAGAGGAGGCACGGGACAGAGGAGGCACGGGACAGAGGAGGCACGGGACAGAGGAGGCTCGGGACGACGGCGGCTCGGGACGGAGGCTTGGGACACAGGTAGGCTGGACACACACACAAGGCTGCACGGACACACACACACACACACACACACACACACACACACACACAGGGATGGATGGATGGATGGATGGATACACACACACACACACACACACACACAGGGATGGATGGATGGATGGATACACACACACACACACACACAGGGATGGATGGATGGATGAATACACACACACACACACAGGGATGGATGGATGGATGGATACACACACAGGGATGGATGGACGGACACACACACAGGGATGGATGGATGGATGGATGGATGGACACACACACAGGGATGGATGGACGGACACACACACAGGGATGGACGGACACACAGGGATGGACAGCCATGTCTCACCCTCGGCTTATACACGAGTCAATAAGTTTTCCAGTTTTTTGGGGGTAAATTGGGGGCCTCGGCTTATATTCGGGTCGGCCTATACTCGAGTATATACGGTACATGTAATACTACTAATACTAAGAACACAATGTATTTCAGAACACACATACATATATATATATATATATATAAAGTGTATATATATATATATATATATATATATATATATATATATTACCAAAACTGTTGGGACGCCTACCTTTCCGCACACGGGAACTTTAATGGCATTTTGTAAGGTTCAGCATTGAGTTGGCCCACCCTTTGCAGCTATAACAGCTCCACAAGTTTTAGGAGCGTGTCTATAGGAATGTTTGACCATTCTTCCAGAATCATAATTTGTGAGGTCAGGTACTGATGTTGGAAAAGAAGGCCTGGCTCCCAGTCTCTGCTCTAATTCATCCCAAAGGTGTTCTATTGGGTTGAGGTCAGGACTTTGCGCAGGCCAGTGATGTTCCTCCAACCCAAACTCACTCATCCATGTCTTTATTGACCTTGCTTTATGCACTGATGAGCAGTCATGTTGGAAAAGGAAGGGGCCATAGCCTTGAGTGCATGAATTTGTCCAAAATGTCTTGGTTTGCTGACACCTTAAAAGTTCCCTTCACCTGAACTGAGGGACCATGCCCAACCCTGAAAAACAGAAGTTTGACAGCTAGAACTGCTCTCAATCACCAAGGCAGGTCTGGGAAGGATAAACTGACTACGAGAGATGTTTCAGCACCTCCAAATCATTTCATGTGGGGTGGCTTTTCATGATTTGGTCTCAGGAAAGGGGACACTTAAGGCACCGGCATACCAAGACATTTTAGACAATTTCATGCTCCCAACTTTGTGGGAACAGTTTGCGGATGGCCCTTCCTGTTTTAACATGACTGCGCACCAGTGCACAAAGCATGGTCAATAAAGACATGGATGAGTGAGTTTTTGGGTGGAGGAACTGGTCTGCACAGAATCCTGACCTCAAGCCAATAGAGCATCTTTGGTGTGAATTAGAGTGGAGATTGCGAGCCAGGCCTTCTCGTCCTCATCTGTGCTTGACCTCACAAATGCGCTTCTGGAAGACTAGTTAAACATTCCCATAGACACACTCCTAAACCTTGTGGACAGCCTTCCCAGAAGAGTTGAAGCTGTTATAGCTGCAAACGGTGGGCCAACGCAATACTGAAATTGAACCCTATGGACTAATATTGGGATGCCATTAAAGTTCATATTCATGTACAGGCAGGCATCCCAATTTGGTAATATATTGTATATTTTGTTTGTTAAAAAAAAAAAAGCATTTTCTATATATGTGCGTGTGTATGTGTGTGTCGACCTGGCTTTGTGTTTTGGATCATTGTCATGTTGGAATGTCCAATTACGTACCATGCGGAGCTTCCTGGCTGATGAATGCAAATGTTCCTCCAGTATTTTTTGATAACGTCCTGCATTCATCTTGCCATCAATTTTGACCACATTTCTGTACCTTTCTAGCTCCCCAAAACCTCACGATCCACCTCCGTGTTTCACAGTAGGAATGGGTGTGGCTTTTGGCCACAACCATAAACGCTACATTTGGAGAAGAGTCAAGGCCTATGATGTACATCATTCTTACTGTGAAACACGGAGGTTGATCGCTGATGTTTTGGTGATGTGTGAGCTACAAAGGCATATGAAATTTGGTCAAAATTGATGGCAAGATGAATGCAGTATGTTGTCAAAAAATACTGGCATTCCAACATGACAATGATCCAAAACACAAGGCCAAGTCGACCTCTCATTGGCTACAGCAGAATAAAGTGGAGGTTCTGGAGTGGCCATCTTAGTCTCCTGACCTCAATATCATTGAGTAGGGATGGGCCAAACACCACCCGGTTCGGTTCGCACCAGAACATACCGAACAGGCAAAAAATTTGGCAGAACACATGAACACTGTTAGTCTATGGAACACGAACATGAATAATCAAAAGCGCTCATTTTAAAGGCTTATATGCGAGTTATTGTCATAAAAAGTGTTTGGGGACCTGGGTCCTGCCCCAGGAGGCATGTATCAATTCAATAAAAAGTAAAAAAAAATTCAATTTTTTCGGAGCAGTGATTTTAATAATGCTTAAAGTAAAACAATAAAAGTGAAATATTCCTTTAAATGTTGTACCTAGGGGGTGTCTATAGTATGCCTGTAAAGTGTCGCATTGTTCCCATGTTTAGAACCGTCCCTGCACAAAATGAAATTTCGAAAGGAAAAAAGTAATCTAAAAGTACTTGCGGCTATAATAAATTGTCAGTCCCGGCAATGCAGATAAAATAAGTCATTGAAAAAAAAACGGCATGGGATCCCTCCAGTCCATTACTAGTCCCTTTGGGTCTGGTATGAATATTAAGGGGAACCCCGTGCCAAAATTTAAAAAAGTAAAATGGCGTGGGGGTCAAGAAATCATCAATTCTGCTAGGGTATGTAAACTTATGAGCACAACTGTATACTACTCATATGAGTAATTAGAATATCCTATACAGGATGTGTGGCCATCATCTAAATTGATATGAGATATAGAAGGATATATTTAGGCAGCAATTTTTATGCAAGAGTGTGGCATCATTTTAAATGCTAGATGTGCACATTTTTGCTAATTTTCTAGTTTTATCTGGAAGGCTCCCAGGTCCCCAATGTAGGCTTTGGGGTGGAGATAATATTCTACATCTACCTGTACTGCTCCATATATACCTGAGGAAGCAGAAAAGCCTCCTGAGAAACAAGTCAAGTAAAGCCTATCTGACATTGCTTACTTCAACTTAGAGCGGTAGTAAACTCTACTTTTAAACTTATACCAACACTTAAGCCTATAATAAGGCTTACCTGTAGGTGTGGTGAATATCTCCTAAACTTGCGGTGTTTAGGAGATATTCACACTGGATTCAGTCAGTGACCTTACTGGTGCATATGCTTTGAAGGAACAGCATACTTGTGCTATCCCTCCAGAGTTCTGTGTCGTAAACTGTGACTCCCGTGCACATGTGTGGGAGTTACATCATCACGGCTCAGCCATTCAAAGGACTGGAGAGAGCAAACCCAGAAGCAAGACCATGGGAAAAGGGAAGCCCTGTCAGTGGTGACAGGGCATCACTTGAAGGGCTTAGTTCTAAGGTATTTCATAATTTGCTAGTATGCAATGCATTCTATCACATTATACCATGGCCGTGCATGGGATTGTTTATTTTTTTTGAAAGGCCACGGTTTACTACTGATTTAAAGTAAATTGGATCTACCTAATCTTCATATTTAAAATAATGTAGCTAGTTATATGGTATTTTATTGTACATGGGTTATCGCAAGCATTTTTGCATTCTTTTAAAATGTACATGATTTTAATGTTAAATTGTAATAAATAATGATTTTTTTTTAAAGAAAAAAGTATTTTAATAGAGTGCTTTGAAAGTTCGATCATTTTGTTTCTTTTATGTATGAAAAATACATTTATCTTCCCAATTTAAGATTTTTCCTGCACGATCTATTGCATTTTTGGCAATGTTGTGGACCACCCATTGAGCTACAAACTTTACTTTTAGACTTGAGGTCTATCTTAAGTATATCAAATATTGTATTTTTGGCAGTATATTAGGTAGTATACACTCGTAACTAATTTACCTTGAAAAATAAGCTTATGCAATGTGATTTGAAAAAAAAATCAGCATCCTAAAAACAATAATGATTAAACTCCTGCAGAAACACGGATCGATAAACATAACCGTCCCACAGAGAAGGCATCGCCCCACTCTTACTGGGTGGTCCGATAGCACTGAGAAGTCTTGTATCTTACTGGTGCTGCATTCCCATTAATTATTGCCAGTTCTTCCCTTGTGTCTGTTTTCCTAGCAGTTTTTATTCCTGAAACTAGAAAATGCAGAATGCTAGACTCAATAGTACTTTTTTACTTTGTTGTCTGGATCGTTGCTGTTATTCTTTCTCTAAAATTAATCTTCTGACTGCAGAGCAAGGGCTAATTTTTTCCAACCTCCAATTTCTGCTTGCTAACATTTGAAATCAATATACCAACTGCTTTTACATTTCCTATTACAGATCTAGTGTTAACAATAATGCCAAGTCTCATTTAATACTTTAGGTGTGTTACCTTTGGAATTTGAGTTGTTGCCTCTCCCTATTTGGGAAACATGTTCAGTATTCTCTGCAGGTAGATGCTTACGTGGTGCCTAAAGATGCAGCAAATATCAACGCCCCACTGAAGTTTTAGTTTGAAATATTTAAATACTTTCTGGGTGCATTAAGACCAGTTTTTTTTTCAGTGGGAACGCAGTTCTGGCACCTCAAGTACTGAATGTACTGTATGTAATGGGGTGTGCTAGAGGGTCTATTGATGCTGGCTGCTGGGGATCTATTTTAGCACAGTGGTCTATTTTTGCATAGGAGGGACTATTGTTGCTGGTTTTCTCCAGGGGGGGTGGCACTAATGTTGGTGGGGGGTCAATTGTTGCTGGAAGGGATTTGCTGTTGAGGGAGGGGTCTATGAATGCTGGCTGCTGGGAGATCTGTTGATGCTGCTAAAGGTCTATTGTTGCTGGGGTGGTATTTTTTTGCAGGGAGAAATCTATTGTTGCTGAAGATGGTATATTTTATTGCTTTTTATTTTATCATTACCAAGTTGCATACAACTTAGTACCGTAAAATGATACTTGGCTCTGTATTTTCTAAAATGGGTGGTTCTGAGAAGGGGGTGGAATCAAGGCATTGTGCTCAGGGGTGAGCAGGGGGTGGAGACAAAAATTTACTCAGATGGAGTTCCTGCACCTATTCTCTGAGAAAAAAAACAGATTAACACAAAAAGTGTGCAAAATCTTTTTTTTTTAATTAGAACACAGTTAAGGCTGGGTTCCCACCATGGCTGGCCCAAGCAATTGTGCTGCCATGGTCAAAGATTAAAATGCTGCCCACCCCCCCCCCCCCCCCCAAAAAAAATGTCAACTCCCACATCCATTATTTTATACCATGATAATTAATACTAAAATTACATTTATGAGGAAGTCAGATTTACATGCAACATATCTTGTCTATATGCAAAATTATTCCACATACTATTATGCTCAATTCCAAGGGGCAGCTAGGGCAGTATATAGATAGATAGATAGGCTGGCATAGCATAGGAGCAGGCTAGGCTAGTATATAGACAGGCTAGGGTAGTATAGGAGCAGGCTAGGGTAGGCTATAGACAGGCTAGGGTAGTATATAGACAGGCTAGGGCAGTATAGGTATGGGCTAGGGTGCTATAGGGGCAGGAGGTATGGCCAGTGGGCTGTTGTCATCATAACACACAAAACTGCTGTTTGTTAATTTGCTGGATAAATAGAAGAGGAGAGGCGGCCATGGTTAAATTTGCTGCCCCTCTCAAAGTGCTCCCTGGGTCCAATGGACCCACAGGGACCCATGGTAGGGCCGGCCCTGGTTCACACTATTGTGAATTAGATTGTAACCGGCTCTCAATGGAGATGGTTCACACATCTCCGGAGCGGCTCCAGAGGGAATTGCACAGGAGTCCTGTGCATCTTCTGGTCCATTTCAGGTCTGAATTCAGCCAAAAATTTGGATCGAAATCAAACCAAAAATGGTGAACAGGGATGCACTGAACCTCTGCTGTGAGCCGCTCCATACGGCAGTGTGAACCCACCCTCAAGCCTAGGTAGAAGCTCGTCTCCTCCTCAAGGCATGCTGTATAGAAGGGCCCTTGCTATTTGTGTGCAAGCAGTAGTCTCTACACAGAGGTCCAGCACTCTGCTGAGCCAGAGTCCTCCAATCAGCAAGTAGCATGTTTTTGAACACAGCCTCCAATTACGTTTACTTACAAATTAGAAATTATGTTGACATTTTTACTGACAAACTCAAATGTCTCAGAAATGTATTGTGCATGCATAGCAAACTACCAGATTTTACAAGAAATGGTGACAAGAGGTGCAAGAATCATGCCACACTGGAAACTTGCTACCATAGGCATAGTGATACTGATGTCCAGGTTTGCTTTCACTTTAAATAGTTAATTTGGACCAAGCTGGCCGAACAATTTTTTTCACTAATGTGCGTCCACTGGGTGCACTGTATAAACTTTATGTAGCCTCTGCTACATACAGTGTACAGCACTGTGTTCTGAGACGAGACCTTCCTGTGGTTCTCAATGTGTAGCTGAGTAATAGCCACATCCCTCAGAAGAAGTGTCCTTACACTGACCTGTATAACAAGGAAAGTGATGGGACTTGCCAAACGAGTTCTATTACCAAGTACTGATTTGTACTGGGTCTCACTTTAGTGCCTTTTGGACTGCAAGTCATATTTAGACACCCTGTACAGCTGCTCTGACAGAATAGAGGAGGTGCGAAATAGTACAATCATTGTACAATTTCTGCCTAAATGCATGTCTTTCTTCTTGACCTCAATTGGACGTTAATAGTTGAGGTTGGTCATAATATACTGGTCCACCAATATAATTGGGCCACCCAATGCCATCTTCTGATACATTTTATGCACAAGGACTGCATCATGTAGTACTGGTATAGTGTTTGTGTTGCCCAGAAGTAAAGTGTTACTAAACCCAGGACCCTGCATTCACTATATCTGGTATCCCACAATACACAGAACATGGAAATGTTATTATTTTAGTAAATATAAACTGCTAAATACTTTTTCTCATCAGCAGTATATAGCAGTTTTGTGTCTTCTATCAATGTCTGGTTAAAGCTTATAGGAGGAGTTGTCATTCCCCCCTGACTGTCCTAAAAGACTGCAGGACTCCTGACCCTCTGTCTGGACAGTTCTGATTGGCTCTGTGCTGCTGATCACATGCACCCTCCCAGGAAAAAAAACAACAACTCTCCAGCAATACACACCAAACTGGGCATATGCAGAGTGACTCCAAAGGCTCTGTGCTATCAGGAGATGGCTTGGGGAAGAGAAGGATCAGATAAGATCGGATCAAGCAGCCTTTTTACACAATGCGGTGGATTAACTCTTTAGGTTTCACAGTGAGTATAACAAGCATGCTTTACTGCATATACAGACTGATTTTACTGTTGTGGGTTTAGTAACACCTTAAATGGTTCAATGCAATGGTACCAGGGTACAGCTTTGCTTCTCTCTGCATATTTGAGAGGAATATCAACTAAATTGTTTCCTTAATTGATAAAAAAAAAAAATCTTCTAATCTAAACATACCCCCCATGGCGTAGTTGTACCTCTGCAATATATGGCAATCAAAAAGCCATAGTATAATTAACAGCAGGAGGAATGTACAGTGCGGATTGTGAGTTCTAACCTTTGCTCTATAAATTGAGTTTCCACTTCTGACCACATAGCGTCTGTCTCTCCAGATTTCTGGTGTGTTTAATCTTTTTCCACACATTTAGAGTACTAACGTTGCTCGTATTGTAGAACAGGAAGACCACAGAATGCTTAAGGAGTGTTGTACTTGGCAAGCATTTACTGTATGAAACAAACTCTAAAAATTCCAGAGCCAAATTATAAAACTGCCACAATACGACTAAGCCAAGTGGCTCATTTTGCAAGGGTCAGAAAGTATTATTTCACACAACTGTTTTCCTGTAATGCAAAACCTATTTTTTTTTTTATAAAACATGTATTCCATGTGCATATGTGAATACACGTATTATTTTCGGTGCTTCTCTAACAAGTAGGTGGCAGTGTATCCAATATGTACTTTATAGGACTCTAAAGAGCATTGAATTCTACATACATTTTGGACTTTCAGCAACAAAATAAATGGGTGAAGTGGATAAGATTCATACGTTTTCAAAATTATAACTCATAAGTGAACACAATTTTGAGAGAATAGTGCTGCTAACACAAAACATCTGAACTACGCAGCTTAATGATAAATAAGTCTTTATTTTTATGTATGCTGAAAAAATCTTATATATACAGAAATGCATCAATGTACATAAAGACAATTATTATATTATAAGTTATGCAGGGAAGCCCTAGCACATAAAGAACATATACAATACTTAAAGGAGACTTATAGCCAAAGTTTGGCTGTACTTCTACTGTAAATCACAGGAGCAAAGTTTGTTCTGAACTTCTGTGACCCATTTCCAGCTGATGGCAGGCTGAAACCCGCTGTCGGCTGACATCACAGAAGCCGGTTCAGGCTGGGGAAAGATTGCAACCATATGGTCGGGATCTATTCAGAAGCCTGGATAGGCAACTGGTTCAGCCTCTCAGCGAGCTGCTAAGAGCCTGAGTCGGCCGCTCCTGCCCCCTCCACAGCCTAGCGCTCCAGTGAGCACAGGAGGAGGGGGACAGAGCAGAGAGCCGGTGACTGACAATCACCAGCGCTCTTCTCACAGAGCACTGAGAGCCGGGCGAGTAGCACCCTTTGATTGACTGGTTCTCAGTCTTAGCGCCAGAGGGGGACAGACCAATGTTGCATCCACCTAGGTAAGTATGATTATAAAAAAAAAAAAACTCTTTTAAGAACATAAGCATGAGTTTTACCTCCTATAAATATACACTACTATAGAAGAAAAAAATAGAACAGCACACCTTAGGGGTTCAGAATGGAACATCTTGTTGGGGTGGTTCAACCACACTCTGTCCGTAATGTTGTATTAAGAAATACAGGTGACACTCGAAAAATTAGAATATCGTGCAAAAGTTCATTTATTTCAATAATGCAACTTAAAAGGTGAAACTAATATATGAGATAGACTCATTACATGCAAAGCAAGATAATTCAAGCTGTGATTTGTCATAATTGTAATGATTATGGTCTATAGCTGATGAAAACCCCAAATCCATAATCTCAGAAAATTTGAATATTGTGAAAATCGGCTAATTAAGCCATAACACCTGCAAAGGGTTCCTGAGCCTTTAAATGGTCTCTCAGTCTGGTTCAGTAGGAATCACAATCATGGGAAAGACTGCTGACTTGACAGTTGTGCAGAAAACCATCATTGACACCCTCCATAAGGAGGGAAAGCCTCAAACGGTAATTGCAAAAGAAGTTGATGTTCCCAAAGTGCTGTATCAAAGCACATTAGTAGAGAGTTATGTGGAATGCAGCCATCTACCAGGAGATTTTGGAGCACTTCATGCTTCCTTCCGAAGACAATCTCTATGGGGATTCTGACTTCATTTTCCAGCAGGACTTAGCACCTGCCCACACTGCTAAAAGCACCAAAAACCTGGTTCAATGGCCGTGGGATTACTGTGCTTGATTGGCCAGCAAACTCATCTGACCTGAACCCCATATCTATGGGGCATTGCCAAGAGAAAGATAAGAGACATGAGACCGAACAATGCAGAAGAGCTGAAGGCCGCTATTGAAGCATCCTGGTCTTCCATAACACCTCAGCAGTGCCACAGGCTGATGGCTTCCATGCTACGCCGCATTGAGGCAGTAATTGCTGCAAAGGGAGCCCAAACCAAGAACTGAGTACATATGCATGCCTATACTTTTCAGAGGTCCAATATTATTCTATGTATAATCCTTGTTTTATTGATTACAGTATTAAATGCAAAATCAGTCAGCGCAAAACAAAAACCTTCTGTTTAAAGTATAAGTAATGGAGCAGCTGAACACTAAAGGTAAATATAACAAAAACCTCAAAGAAACATCATAAACAGAGCAGTGCAGCGCTGAAACAAACCCCCCTATTAGTACTATATAAAGTCTCTCAAGATAAATAACAACATAAAAAGGAAAATGATACAAAGTGAATGAACAGTCTATGATGGTACTGATCGACAATCCTTCATTCTTCTCAGTGGATAGAATGCATACTGATATCCTTAATCACCAGAAAACAGGTGCTCCCACCACCAGACAGCCAAACTGCTCACGGGTCCTCCCGCACGCGTATCGTCCTAAACGGGACTTCATCAGCGGATAAACAGGCCCTTCATCTACTGATGAAGTCCCGTTTAGGACGATACATGTGCGGGAGGACCCTGGAATGTCACTGCAACCACCTTACTGGATTGTTTAAGTGAACTTGTTCATCCATGCTTATAATCCAGCACTAGTTGTAGTGCTCTGTATGTGAGTACCTGTCTTTTGGCAATAAAATTCGTTTTTTTATCTATACGGTCTGCACTAGATATATTTTTCTATTTTATAATGTCCATGTGGGGAGTTTGAGCCATCATTGATGACAACACTGTGATATGCAAGGAGCTGAGTTACACATTTTTGATCCACCTGAATCCTGTTGTTGTTGTTTATCTTGAGAGACTTTATATAGTACTAATAGGGGGGTTTGTTTCAGCGCTGCACTGCTCTGTTTATGTTGTTTTATTGATTGAATGTAATATTCTAATTTTCTGAGACTGTGGATTTGGGATTTTCATGAGCTGTAAGCCATAATCATCACAATTATACAAATCACGGCTTGAACTATCTTGCTTTGCATGTAATGAGTCTATCTCATATATTAGTTTCACCTTTAAAGTTGCATTAGTGAAATAAATGAACTTTTGCACGATATTCAAATTTTTCGAGTATCACCTGTATTGCTATAACACATTGGGGTTGATTTACTAAAACTGGAGAGTGCAAAATCTGGTGCAGCTCTGCATAGAAACCAATAAGCTTCCAGGTTTTGTTGTCAAAGCTTAATTGAACAAGCTGAAGTAAGAAGTTCATTGGCTACCATGCGCAGCCGCCAGTTTTAGTAAATCAACCCCAGAGTTAAAAGACAACAAGAAACATCTGGTCTGGGGTATAGTCACACCAGCAAACATTACTGTAGCAACCCAGTGCAATTCAGAGCAGGGTTGTCCCTCTCATTTAGACTGGGCCTGCTTGCAATACAGTGAGATGAAAAAAAATGTTGCAGGGGGCATGGCTGTCAGCATTGTCACTGCTGATTCACAGGACTGTACCTTGTCAATCAGCACTTGGCTACACCTAGTTCTTTCGACAGCTTGTTGTATTGGCAGCAATGACTGTTGCTGAAACCCTCCCATTGTGAGCTGCAGTGTCTGGTAGGGGGGAGCATGTGAGACACATGACAGAGAAATTGGAAAAGGAAAAAGAAGTTTTTGTTTACTATATGAGGCTTGTGCATCACATAGTAACTAGATATGGGATTTGTATAGACTGTCATGTAGGAGAATTTAGGACTTTAAATTATGACTTAAGGGGTATCTCTACCTTCAGCAACATATAACATGATGCTAAGCACCCCGATGCTCACCCTCTGAGATTAAATTGACAGCTGATGGGGATTGCTCTCCCCTGCAGTTGTGTTGTCGCTTTGCCTGCACAGGAATGCCATTCATTAACAGCAATCTGTGAATGAAGAAGCTACAAGTCCCATCTTCCAATTCTGCAGACAATGAACTATGAGCCCTCATTCACATTCATTCACATTCCTCATTCACATTCACATTGGGTCAAATTGCATTATAAGTCACACCCTATTATCTGCAATGGCCCTGTTCAAATCGGTGCGACACCAACTTTGCGGTGCCACATCAAATTGAAAAAGTAGTTCCTGCGCTACTTTTGACGATTTCTGGTTTGACTTGCATAGACATCTGTGCATTGAGTTGCACAGATGTCTTCAAAGTGGCACCTGATGTTGCACTGATATGCGGCTTTGAAATTGCGCTGCGGCTTTGAAATTGTGCGATCATAGGTGAAGGCGCACAATTTTAAAGCCACATTCAATTTGAACAAGGGCTTAGTGTGTTGTTCGGCACACTTGTAGTCCAGTAACAGAAAACCCATACAAAGGTATGGATAGAAAACTGTGGAAAGTGTCTGCAGGAGCCTGACATTGCATCCACAATCAATGGATATATTTTGAAGGCTCCCATGCAAAAAACAAACGCAAAAAAAAAAAAATGCACATTTATTATTTATTTCTTAAAGGTGAACTTGGCCTTTAAATGGACTCTCCAACCTAATTCTGTAAGATTAAGCCTTGTGTAATAATCATGAATGCATAAGTGTCATTATTTATATTAAAAAATGTATCCTGTCTGTGCTTGTTGGCACCATCCTGTCTTCCCTTAAATGGGTGTTTGGGTCTGCACAGTTTAGTACAGTTTTATTTTATTAATAAATAACTAAGTGTACTGATAGCATTAGCTTACACAGCACACCATTTGGGACTTTGTCTTAGTTAGATCCTTATTCAGGCATATGTTCTGTCTTTCTATTATACATTGATTTTGGCAGGTCCTTAAGCCTGATATTTAATTTAACACCATTTATTTTAACATTGCAATTCATTTACTTCCCAGCAGTGCTAGTTTTGATTGACCCCATATCCCAGGGGCACGGCCTGGATTTTTTGCCTAGGTGGCTAGGATGCAAATTGAATTACACATTTTGTTTAGACCTTTTTTATTCCAAACACTCTGTGATTGCTTAAAGGGAAACAATGAGTCATGTTAAAATGGTGCAGCTTTAGGTTCCTGTAATAATTCCATTAAAACTTTTTGTTGACAGGAAGATCGGAGGCATAAAACCTGGTGTTTATATATATATATATATATATATATATATATATATATATATATATATATATATATATATATATATATATATATATATATATATATATATATATATATATATATATATATATATATATATATATATATATATATATATACATATATAATATTTATATTAAAGGGGTTCTAAAAGCAGAAGGTTTTTGGTTTTTATCTTAATGCATTTTGGATCCAGTGAGCAGTAAGGAGAGGGGGGAGAGGGGTCCGTGTCTGAATAGGCACACAGAGCAGGAACTCGACTCAGGTGCCCCCATAGCAATCTTCTTGCTGTGGGGGCACTCGGCAAGAGGGAGGGTCTAAGAACAGGAATGAAGGACCCAGGATGAGGAGGATCTGGGCTGCTGTGTGCAAAACCATTTCACAGCGCAGGTATTTTTTATTTTTTTTTGAAAATCTTTTTGTTGAGTATAAGACATACAAACAGCAACAGTAACCTGCCACAGCATGCAGGAGTCGGCCATTGGGCTGCTTACAGCCTTAGTGTCATACAGCTGTAGCATGTCTGAAAGAAAAGAACAAACATACCTAGTGCTGTATTGGCCCCTGCTCATTTAAAGTAGCTCAGGATCAAATCTATCAGTCGAGACCCAAGGGACAATAATTTACATCAAATAAATCCATATCGGAGATTACATTACCAAAAAAAAATCGACCAATGTATCAGTATCACTTTCTCCTCCCTGCCTGATTCCCGCCTTCGGGGATTTGTATAAAGTTTGCAGCCAGGCAATAAAAACCAACAGAAATCATCCTCTGCAGAGTTTCCCAGAGAAATGGCCATTCAATTGTATCGAATGCCTTTTCGATATCTAAGGAGGCAACCGTTCTAGTGCCCACATTGTCATGTATGGCATGTAAGTTGGTGAATAATCTGCAGAGTTTAATATCTGCTGATTTATGTGCCATGAACCCAGTCTGATCTGTGTCTACAATGGAGGGCAGAAGTGGGTTGAGTCTAACAGTAATTCGTTTAGATAAGATTTTGAAATCAATATTAAGAAGTGCAATGGGTCTGTATGAGGCGTACTGTTTGGGATCTTTAATGTGCGCATCTGCCATAGAGGGTGGGAGCGCTCCCTCCTCTAGACATTGTGTATACAGGTCTGCCAACAGGGGGGCTAGGAGATACTCATGAGGCCGATAAAATTTGACGGGTAGACCATCGGAACCCGGGGCCTTCCCAGTTGCCAGTGTGTTAATGATAGCATGTACCTCCTCTGCAATGATAGGCCTAACCAGATGGGACCTCTCCTCACCTGAGAGCCACCCCAGAGCCAGGGGGTCCAGGAGAGGTGCCATATCACCAGGAGTCATATCCTGAGGGAGCGGGGTACTGTATAGTGTCTGATAAAAGGTCTGAAACTCCTTTAGGATATCCTCTTGGGACATAATAGATTTACTCGTGGGAGAGATCAATTTGAGGATCAAAGTAATAGGGGTGTCTGATGGGACATCATTACCAGTAGTCTGCCATTTCTATCACCCTGCTCAAAGAATCTTTGTTTGGTGTGGAATACCTCTAAATGCAAAACCTCAGTGAGATGGAGGTGGAGATCTCTCTTTGTGAACTGCAGCAGTTCAAAATTGTAAACCGAGGGTGAGACCCGTAAGTGGCTGATACTGCCTCAATTTTCCCATCCAACTGCTTTGTGTTGGCTTGTTGAGTCACTTTCACTGCCTTAATTGCTGACATATAGTGTCCTCTAGTGAACGCCTTGAAGGCGTCCCAAACTATGGGGGGAGAGGATGACCCCACGTTATGTTCCCAAAATTTGCGCAATGTTTGTGGAGTCTGCCCTGAAAAATCATCATGGGAGATCTAGTGGTCCCCAAGGCGCCACATGAAGCCACTGCGTTTTTCTCGGTCCGCATAGTGATTTTGAGGGGGAAGTGACCAGAAAGCCTGCTAGGTAGGTACGTTGCCTCCACTATGTCATTTAGCATAAATTCATTTGCAAACACGTAATCAATTCTAGAGGAGGTATTATGAGGTGGAAAAACAGAATAAGCTTTAGTCTGGGGATGTAACCACCTCCACACCTCAGTAACCCATGCTGAAAGTGTCCACCCCAGCAGTTCCCCGAATCCCCAGTAGAGGACCATGAAGGCGTGGGCCTGTCAAGATCAGGGGAGAGGGTGTTATTGAAGTCTCCTAGGATTAACAATTTAGCTGGCCAGTATGGGGTAATCCTCTCCAAAATAGTGTACAGCATTTCCGGTTTGAAAGGTGGTGGGATATAAACTCAACACCCATCAATACCAAAATTACACATTTGCTATGGGGGTCTGTATGAGCCGCCTCAACATTATAAGGGTAGGATTTTTTTATCAGTATTGAGACCCCCCTGGCATATGAGGAATATGTGGCAAGAAAAGTTTTCTAAACCCAGGGCTTTTTCAAGGCCATCAGTTTGCCACCCTTCAAGTGGGTCTCCTGTAGGATCAGTACTTGCAAGTTTTGTGTCCTGACATGCTGGAACATCAGTGCCCTTTTAAATTTGGAGTTGAGGCCTCTGAAATTCCAGGATATCACCGACATTGTTCCCTGATGACGTGACACCATGATCCCAGGGGAGAATCGCTAACTTCAGGGTGAATGGGTCCCAACTGAGTCCCACTTGATGAGTGTTTTTAGAGCCAGTGCCAACTGCACATAACATAGAAAACATAGCAACCAAATTAAAACTTTCCAAGCACCAGGTGCTTATCCTACCATTTCCCAGAGCCCCCCCCCCCCCTCCCCAGAACATCATGGGGAGGCCAGGAAGTGGCCTATACCCAAAAACAGAAAAAAAATACAAAACACAATGCCTGTGAACCTGATAGTCAGGTCACAGTGCACTCTTCAGTAGCACTGAGCTCAAATTTCAAGCTCAACTTTTGCAAGGTTCCCCTGAAAAAAAGCGGGGTATAACAGTTCGGGGAACTTTTGTGCTCTTACAAAATAACAGTGGGCGATGGTTAGGGGATATGTATCCCAACTCAGCAAGGAGGGCTAGGTGATCTGGAGCAGTTGTATAGTTCCTCTGGGTAGTGGATATTCTCCAGATAGATTGAGAGCACCAGGCCCGCCGCTCCTTATAGAGAAAAAACAAAAACCTGGTGGGGGGGTCATGTGTAGAGGTGCATTTAAGGTAACTCTGGCATTTACAGTTAGTTTAGTAGAATAAAGCAAACAAGGATGTGGAAGATCCGTGCATCAGATGAATTAATGAGAAGAAACTTTTAACGCAAGCTGGTCAGCCAGTCGTCGGCATCCGCTGGGTTGTCAACAAAGCGGGTCACTCCGTCATGAATGGCCTGGTAAGATTCCCTGGGATGGCTCAGCCCGTGGGAACCCGGTGGGCCCTTTCAACCACGTATGTAGGGGGTATGTCCATGAGGTCCTTTAGGTTTTTAAAGAATGCTTCCGCGAAAACATCAGGATAGTCCCCTTCTCCCTCAGGCAGACCCAGGACTCTGACATTGTTGCGCCTCAGTCTATTTTCGGTGTCGTCTCATTTTGCATCAAGCAACCACTCATACGTCTATTTCCCAAAGACAATCTCTGAATATGATGCTGAGCATGTGCACTCAACTTCTTTGGTCGACCATGGTGAGGCCTGTTCTGAGTGTAACCTGTCCTGTCAAACCGCTGTATCATCTTGGCCACCGCGCTGCAGCTCAGTTTCAGGGTCTTGGCAATCTTCTTATAGCCTAGGCCATCTTTATGTAGAGCAACAATTCTTTTTTTCAGATTCTCAGAGTTCTTTGCCATGAGGTGCCATGTTGAACTTCCAGTGACCAGTATAAAAGAGTGAGAGCAATAACACCACATTTAACACATCTGCTCACCATTCACACCTGAGACCTTGTAACACTAACGAGTCACATGACACCGGGGAGGGAAAATGGCTAATTGAGCCCAATCTGGATATTTATACTTACTCACGAGTTGCCAGCAGTTTAGACATTAATGGCTGTGTGTTGAATTATTTTGTGGGGGCAGCACATTTACACTGTTAGCCCTTGTACACACGGTCGGACATTCCGACAACAAAATCCGTCAGATTTTGTCCGACGGATTTTGTCCGAAACTGGTGTTGCATACACGCAGTTGAACAAAGTTGTTGGAAAATCCGATCGTTTGTAACGTGATAACGTTATTTTGTTACGACGGGACTACGTTCAGGCTAGTAGCCAATAGCTTTGGTCTAGGAATTTGACCTGAGCATGCGTGACACTTTGTCTGATAGGAATTCTCTACAAATGATCGGATCATGTTGTCGGAAAATTTTATAGCCCAGCTCTAAAACTTTATCCGTCGGATATTCTGACGAAAACAGTCTGATGTAGCCCGCACATGGTTGGATTATCCGGCAACACGGTCCGATTGGACATTTTCCGTCGGAATGTCAGGACCGTGTGCACAAGGGCTTATACAAGCTGAACACTTTACATTGTAACAAAATGTCATTTCTTCAGTGTTGTCACATGAAAAGATACAATAAAACATTTACAAAAATGTGAGGGGTGTACTCATTTTTGTGTGATACTGTAAATTCGCCCCCCTGGCTGTTACTGAGCTTTGGAGGAGAGAAGCTCATCTCACTCTGCTTTCAGCTCAGAGGGCTCCTTAACACATGAACTGATTGCCTACTTGTGCTGCTTCTTCATCCTCCAGTCTGAGCTCTGTTGTATAGGGACTGCAAAAGGCTAATGATGCCAGGTCAGATTTAGGTGCTGAAACTCCATTTAAAAAAATACATTGATTAATTGATGGAATTTTTATTACTGCCTAGAGCTTACCTATTTAACCCCTAAATTCCAAATCTCACACTAAACTTACATAACCCCTAAACAAAGCCCTAACTCTAATCAGCACCCATTCCTTGTACTCCCATTGTCCTGAACCAAAAGAAACTGCTACTCAATAGGAAAAAGTAATGACAATTTATAACAGGAAAAATACAACTTCGCTAGTTTCTCTGTTGCTAGACCTTTGACTAGCAATCACACAATAAGGCTTTGAGGGAACTTGTAACTGGCAAAAAACTTGGAAGTGATTAAGTAAAATGTTAAAATTGAGTCAAATCATTTCTCCATACAGATTTTTTTCCCCTTCTTTTTATGTTGCGAGACCTGGGGATTAATTCAAATACTGCTAGCTTCCTAATTCAGACAGTATTCACAGTAATGATCTCTCTCCCATGGCGTCCTGTTAGCAAAGTGCAATGGAGTTTTTATAATCGCCTTTGTTATGTGTCAATATTCAGCTTTATCTAAATTATTTGAATGAAGAAAATTGTCAATTACTATTGCAACTCAGCTAGAAAAGGAGCGCATAAAATCATTTATTAGGGGAAAAGGTCCATTATTTCTAATAATGTTCTCTTATATAAGTCTCTAAAACCTGAATACTGATAGGGGTTAATTTATTAAAACCAGAGAGTGCAAAACATGGTGCAACTTCAAACTTCAGCTTGTTCAATTAAGCTTTGACAAAAAAAAAAAAAAAATCTGGAAGCTGATTCGTTTTTATGCAGAGGTGCACCAGATTTTACAATCTCCAGTTTTAAGCCCTATACACACGATCAGAAAATCGTACAAAAAATACCACTTTGGAATCTGATCATTAGTACAGGGCTTTTGAGAGCCGATCATGACAGTCCATCCAATATTACCCGATCGGATGTGCACGCAATTTTTTTTTGTACTATGCCAGATTGTAGGATTTTCGTTTAATCAGTACAGCTGTCATTCAAAAAATGTAATACAAATGCATTACAACACATGACATCGCTTCTGAATTTTTATTCTGTCATATGAAAATTTTTGTGACTTTGTTAAACTCTTCCGATTCAATCTGAGATTAGCATGCAAAAATAAACAG
This sequence comes from Lithobates pipiens, assembly GCF_037356315.1. Classification (NCBI taxonomy): domain Eukaryota; kingdom Metazoa; phylum Chordata; class Amphibia; order Anura; family Ranidae; genus Lithobates; species Lithobates pipiens. The sequence goes on from NW_027507758.1 coordinate 93,682,876, forward strand.
ACGATCATTTGTCTGATAATCTAATCTTGTGTATCAGGCATTAGTAAATCAACCCCATAAAATCCTTGTGGCTGTTCTACCAAATTCAAGCCTGAACTAGCCATGTGGTATCATTTTTTTCAGCAGCCTGCACACATTCTGCATTTTTTCCCAATTACTGTGCTACAGCTGGACATGGGGGTGATATAATATTGTTAATTTACCATTTAAACCTTAGTGTTGTTTTAAAGCAAAAAAAACCAAAAAAAACATTTATATATATATATATATATATATATATAGATATATATATATATATATATATATAGATATATATATATATAGATATATATATATATATATATATATATATATATATATATATATATATATATATATATATATACACATACACAGTATATATACACAGTACATTACATGCAATATATACATTTAGTATGGATAATATCTGCTCAAACATTTTTGATTCTATTGCTGCAGAGTTTAGGGGGTTGCCCGAGAAGTTTAGTAAACGACGCCCAGGAAACCAATCATGCATGCTGTACACACCGGGTGCCACAATTGCATAATTTTGGTTCCAGGGCTGTGTAGACTTTGCATAAATCCAGATTTACATCTATCTGATCACCAGGGGCGGACTGGCCATTTGGGCACTCGGGCACTGCCTGAGGGCCCCATGCCACTAGGGGGCCCCATCAGGGTTGCCAGCCTCAATAAAACCAGGGACAGTATGTAAAAATCTGTGTTTTTGAAAAAAATCCCAAGATTATAGCTGCCCCGCCTCTCCAGTACCTTTTCAGTGTGTGTATGTGTATTCTGTGTGTGTACACTGTGGGTGTATATTGTGTGTCTGTGTGTGTGTACTGTATGTGTGCTTGTATACTGTGTGGCCCCATCATCCCCCATTGCCCAGGGGGCCCCATGAGTTGTCAGTCCGCCCCTGCTGATCACCCTGCTAGAAAATGTCTATTTTCCTTTGCTGCCTGTTCCTGTTTTTCTAATATAAGACCTAGGTAGAAATTTTAGCCATTTCCCTTTTTTTCCTGGATAGCATCTCTACAGAGAGTCTTCTTTCAAAAAAGGCTTTTCTGTGCTTTTTCATTATATATTCTCCTTCTAACTGATGCCTGCAGCAATTCCCCCTAATGTCTTCTATCTTACTCCTCTAACCTCTTCGAAGCCATCCCATTCTGTCTTTTGGGCAGAGGTTCATTTTTGTCTTTTAATTTTAATGATTCTTTTAAAATAATGATAGAATGTCCTCAATGCGCTCTGCCGCTCATTCGGATTATTTAGAATCCAACTCCGCTTTTACAATTGAATGACCTCAGATTACAGAGCAGCTTTTGGGAATCGCCGGGAAGACCACAATTTTCATGTTCGTTTAGATTTGCAAACAGTAGAAACCAATTAATTTATCCCTGTTCAGATGTACTTTTATTTAACTTAAGCCATGTTAAACCACTTATATCTTCTCCGAAGTAACAAACTGTTAGCTTTAGCACCTTAGAGACAGATTTGAGAAAATCAGACACATGCCAAGTACTATTCATTTAAGAGCAATGCCGGGCTTTGGATTTGCTGCAAAATATCTTATAAATTTACGGTTCCTATTATCTGAGTCCTGCCTTTTGATAGCATAGCAATAGGTTGGCTACAGAGTTCTGTATTATTTGCTCCACTTGAGCTGTTTGGAATATTACTTTGAGAAATGGAAAGGCTCTGGGGTGCTAAAACTGATTATGAGTTTTTTTTTTTTTTTTTGTGCAAGACATGATGAGCAGGTCAATTTGAAACATAAGGCAGCGATGTGAACTGACTGCAGACAGGTTTCAATCACAGATTCATGCTATGTTTCACCTGGTTTTCTTTATCTGCATTGCAATAAAAAAAAATCTTTGGCACCGTTTTTGAGTAGAAAGGTCATGCTAGAAGGGCTGTATCAGGCTTACTGGAGGAGAAGCTATGGCTTTCCGGAAACCCAAAGTGATTGTTCAAATGCATGAGAAAACATTGTATTTTGTGTATTTTCAAGTGATGGAAAAATAAAGAAACCGTAAAGCTAAAATGCATGTTACTTTATCTAAATTCCTGCTCTCCTATGTACCAATATAGTATTAACCACTTCAGCCCCTGAAGAATTTACCCCCTTCCTGACTAGAGCACTTTTTGCGATTTGGCACTGCGTTGCTTTAATTGACAATTGCGTGGAGGTGCGACGTGACTCCTAAACAAAATTGACGTCCTTTTTTTCCCACAAATAGAGCTTTCTTTTGGTGGTATTTGATCACCCCTGCGTTTTTTATTTTTTGCGCTATAAACAAAAAAAGAGCAACAATTTTGAAAAAAACGCATTATTTTTGACTTTTTGCTATAATAAATATCCCCCAAAAACGTATAAAAAACGATTATTTTCCACAGTTTAGGCCGATACGTATTCTTCTACATATTTTTGGCAAAAAAAAAATTAGCAATAAGCGATTATTGGTTTGCGCAAAAGTTATAGCGTTTACAAAATAGGGGATAGTTTTATGGCATTTTTATTGATATATATTTTTTTTTAAATGGCGGTGATCTGCGACATTATGGTGGACACATTGGACATTTTTTACACATTTTTGGGACCATTGTCATTTATACAGCAATAAGTGTTATACAAATGCACTGATTCCTGTGTAAATGACACTGGCAGTGAAGGGGTTAACAACTAGGTGACAGTGTAGGGGTTAAGTGTGTCCCATGGGAGTGTTTCTAACTGTGGGGGTTGTGGCTGTGTTTTACAGATCGGGAGCAGAGATCAGTGTCACTGTTGCTAGGCAGAACAGGGAGATGCTTGTTTACTTCTTTAGCATCTCCCCGTTCTTCCTCTCCGTGAGGCGATCGTGGGTATCCCTGCGGTGATCGAATCTCGGGGACCGGACTCACGGAGCTTCCTGCGGGCGCGCAAGCCCTCTTAAAGGGCAACGTACAGGTATGTGATTTTGCCTGTACGTGCCCTTCTATGGACATATATCGGTGTGAGGCAGTTGGGAAGTGGTTAATGTACTGTTTTAAAAAAAAAATAAAATATCAAAGCTTTCCATTAAAAATACAGACACTTACTTCACTTGTCCTCATCCATGTTTCCAAACGTATCCATTCATTTTGCCTTACTTCTTGATCAGACGAGAGGTCATGACACTGGAAGGAGTTGACCAGCTGACCTCATTAGCACACACCCTGCATCATCCACACTCCTACCTACCCACCCATCTCCAGCTGCATGTATTTTAAATGAAATGTAATCAATCAGTGGTTGCACTTCACTGTCCTCATGAATGTTTGTACAAACAGATTGTATAGTGTATGACCATCTTTATACTCCTAAAATTACTAGTTGTGCTTTTAGTGCTATGGTAACAGTGCACCAAACACAGAAGCAAACATACATTTTGCCATGTGAAAAAACACATGGCAAATGCTGCAAAGCGCACAGTAAAAAACACACAACCCACAAAATGGCGCATCTAGTGCACAATGCTAGATGTGAATGGGGACTGAAAGTGAAATTGGTGCGCTAACACAAAAACAATCTGTGCATTTCCTTGCATTTGTGAAATGCGCTGCACCAATAATCACATTTAAAAACGCACCAAGCTCCACTCTAAAAAAAGTATTCTTTGGGGCAATTGTTGTGTGTAGGGCAGCCCATTTAGGTGGATGGGCTACCCTATATGTGATGAGTGAAAATGCTCCAAAATGCCTCCCCCTCGCTTAAAAAAACAAGCAAAAAACGCATGTGGGAATGCAAGTTCCTGCTATACAGAGATGTGAATGGGGTTTGACAGCTCAATGTTTCTGTCCACTCCCTCATGTGTACTTGTATAAAGATCACTATACACTATGCAGTCTGATTGTATATTGTGTATTTTATTTAGTGAGAAGAGTGTTCACTGAGTGATTGCATTTTATTTTAAAAATGTGCAGCTGGAAATGGGTGGGTAGGTAGGAGGGTGGATGATGCAGGGTGTTGTGTATTAATGAGGTCAGCTGGTTAACTCCTTCCTGTGTCATGACCTCTCGTCTGATTGGGAAGTAAGGCAAAACTACTGGATATGTTTGGAAACATGGATGAGAACAAGGGAAGTAAGTGTCTGTAGATTTAATGAAAAGCTTTGGCATTTTTGCAAAAAAATTAAAAGTACAGTAATGCTATATTGGTATATAGGGGAGCTGGAATTTAGAAGTAAAAAAAAAAAGGTGAACTTCTCTTTTAGGGCCCCTTACAGGCCAGATCTTGCTGAAAAGAGGATCTGTCTGCTGATCCTCTGCTGAGCTGAACGGATTGGGCGAATGATGGGCCCGTGCCCACTCTGCTTATGCAAAACAGACACAGACAGGGTCACTGATAAAGCAGTACAGCCAGCCCTCCTGTACTGGGCCTGGGCCCCATCAGTTCAAAAGGAGGGCCCAGGCACCTGCTGATCAAGAAGGTTGGCTTTACTGTATTATTTCTGACACCAATTCTCTTCTGTCTCTCACTGCAGCACTGCCAGCTTCTCCTCCCCACCCTCCCTCCAGCTGAACTGCAAGAGGATTGGTTTTAGCACATGCGCCCCTTTCCCCCGCAGATTCCCTCCTTACCCTCTGGGGTGTCATTTACTGGCCTTTTTTTCCCTGAATGATCACAGTGAGCAATACTAATCACTCCTCTGTCCATTAATCACTGAAACATATAAACATTGTGATTATAACAATGTCTATCTGAATGAATATCTATTTTAATTATTTTAGCTGGGTTTTAAGATCAGATTGGTTAAGTTGTGGGAATGCTTTAGCATAAGGTCCAATTGTTCTCTATTTTGAATTTTACAATTATTTACCACACCCCTGTCATCTCAAGTGTGCACATACACATCTTGGATTTGGTGCCATTTCTCCTGAATTGGACAAAATACAAGTTGCAGGTGGCCCTGTTGGCACCATCTAGCCCAGTGTTTCAAAATTTTTGGTCTTTCGGCATACCAAAAAAGATCTAAAGATTTTTGCAGCACACCTGAAAAGATTTAACAATTTTATGTGGTCAGCAGTAAATATAATATATAAAAAAACAGCAGTCTTGCTTGATGCATCAATGCATTGCAAGCAGAGTGTGCGGGGAGGGGGGCCAGTATTAACCGCTATTCTAACCCGTTATACCCCCCACTGGATCTCCTTGAGATCAATTCACGAATCCCTTGATGGGATACAAACCCAGTTAGGGTAGTGTTGTCCCTCCCCTGTCACTTTTTCCTCTTGGTTTTCAGGAAATCGTGTCACAAATGATTCATGCTGATAACAGAGGAAGACACAGCAGCAGACACAAGTCACACTTGGTGCACATAAAGCAGTTTTAAACCGCTGCACTTGTTTTTTTTTCTTCTTATCCTGCAATGTAATGTCATAATGTGCTAGTATGCATCACATACTAGCAAATTATGTGAAACTTACAACAAAACAAAGCTTTTCCAGCGCCGAGATGTTAGCGCTGCAGGGGCTCCCATCTTCACATGTCTTGCTTCCAGGTGACGTCACTCCTGTGCATGTGTGTGGGAGCAGTGAATTATGGCACTGGGCCCCCGAAGGAACGGCATGGGTGGCCGTTCCTTCAAAGTGCATGGGCCAATGAAGTCACTGACTGCATGTAAATATCTCCTGAATAGTACACATTTAGGAGATATTTACTGTACACTACCTATAGGTAAGCCTTATTATAGGCCTACCTGTAGGTAAAGGTTACAGATAAAACTTTACTTACACTTTCATTGAGCCAAGTACACACTATAGAGGGATATGGTTTGTTCATATTTAATGTCTGAGGTTTACAACTACTTTAATTGTAAAAGTCTTGACTCATCAAGCCAATCTGTTACACACTTGACATTCTTCCAGTGTGCACGCCTGTGTTTCTTCTTGACAGTAAGTTACTAAAGTTGTTTTTTTGGGGTTGTTTGTGTTGCTTTCTAGATCTTTTTGCTGTCTGTGTACCCTTGGAAATAATGTCCTGTAGTTCATGGTAGACACAACACACAAGTTAGGGAAACTAGTTGTCTTTGTATGAAAACTCAAAGTTTTGGATTGTTCCTGACTTTCAGTTCAGATGGTAATGGTCACCAGGACAAATTCGGAGGGTGAACCACCAGATGAAACAAAAAAACTAACAGGATTACTAACCATTTTATGCTCAAAAAAACAAGACTGGGCATCAGATGCACGTTAAAATGGGTATAACAACTATAAAGAAAACTGCATTTGCGAAGTATAAATTGGCGCATTTCAAGTTAAACTCACGAGGCCCTGAGTAGTAGCCTGTAAATGGCAAAATCAATAATGAAATTTAAAAATGGACTGGATTCTTTCCATAAACTACTGGGATCTGTAGTTGTGATGGATGGTATGGGAATATTTTGAGAGTGGAAATGAATCTGAAGCAAATTGGAATCAGCAGCTCAGAAAAATGGGTTGATTTGCCTTTGTCTGGACAAACACTGCAAGAATTTATGAAAGATGAACTTGATGGGCCTGCGTCTTTTTCATTATAACTATGTAATTGTGTAATTTCCTATCTTATTATCTATTAGTGTTTGCTTAATTAGCCTGGTATGTTAATTGTCTTTCACATAAACCCAGAAATAAGTTCCTGTCTTGAACAAGTTCATGCTGTATTAGAAAGGCTATGGCATATGAGTTGCCACCTGCTGCCATTTTCCGTAACCCAACACTGGGTGATAGGTTGCAATAATTGTAGAAAGAGGTGAGAAAACCTCACACGTTGTATTTAGACCATATGTACTATGTGTTGTTTCTTTATATTGATTACAAAGGGATTTTTTTTAACACTCCCTGTAGCTGTCATCTTCATAATTCCTTGTGAATTTACATATTTTTATTTCTGTACTGTGTTGCTAATTATTAATGCTGGCTGGGTGCTTCTTCCATGCTGACACTTTGTCATTTTCAGTTTGCATAGCATAAACCGCTCAAAGCTACTTTTCACATTATTCTTTTCCTTATGTTTCATGTATATTTATGTTATTTGGAAATATAGTTTATATTGAAGCATGTACCGTACATTCAACCAATAGACATCTTATGACTTTTTTTAAGATTTTATCCAAAGTATTTTAAAGTGGTTGTAAACCTTTACATATACCCAGTGAAGTGGACAGCCTCAGATGATACACAGAGATGAAACAAATCCTCCTCCATAGGTTTTACTTTTTTTATGCAGTCTTCTCTTCCCTACACCCCTTCAAATTAGCAGAAAAGTGTTAAAATTCTTCTCCATCTGTTAGTATCACAGAGTGAGGGGTGGAGAGGCTGCAATTACAGTGTGTCAGAGCTGATTGGAGGAAAGAAGCACACCTTCCTCCACACCGAAGCAGAACAGTGTTGTAAATAGTCAAGCTGCCTGCTGAGATCTCCTCCCCAACATACATTTTATCTCATGTGTCAGGAAAACTTCTCAGAAATGACTCATGCTGATAACAGAGGAATGAAGCACCAGAGGGAAATGACACGGTTTTGGAGAGAGATAAGTAAACACTACAGATATACCGTATTTATCGGCGTATAACACGCACAGGCATATAACGTGCACATTCATTTTAAGAGGGAAGTTTCAGGGGAAAAAAATGTACATTTTAAATAAGGAACTTTGAAGCAAAATAAGGGTCAGTGCCCATCTGCAGCCTCACCATTGCCATCAATGCAGCCTGATCAATGCCCATCTGCAGCCTCACAAGTTCCATCAATGCAGCCTCATTAGTCCACATCAATGTAGCCTCACCATTGCCATCAATGCAGCAGCCTCACCATTGCTTCAATGCAGAAGCCTCACCATTGCCATCAGTGCTGCCTGATCGATGCCCATCTGCAGCCTAGAGGGAACAGGGAGGGGGCGGGACAAGCGCCAACAGATTACATACAGTGAGAATCTCCTATGATAGACAGAACAGTGGTCCAATGGTGGCCTAGAAGACAGGACTTCCTATTACAGAGGCCGCCAAGTAAACAGGAGATTCTCACTTTATGTGATCTGGTGGCTTTCATCTCATGCCCCTCCCTGTCCCCTCCGAGGCAGCTAAAATTGAAGTATTGGCGTATAACATGCACACACTTTTTGCACCCGATTTTCATGGTGAAAAAGTGAGTGTTATACGCCAATAAATATAGTATGTGCTTTGTTCAGATTTCATGACCACGGTTTACAACCACTTTAATTTGCCTTTATTGTATAGCCTGTAAATTTAGCCCAACTACATTATATACAGACAGGGCCTCCTTTGGACACGGGTTAAAGTTGGACTGCCCATGGCATAATTATTGTTCGATAAAGCACTTGTAGTAATTGAAATAAATATTCAGTCATAAAGGCATTTTACTAATAGCCATTGTTTTGCACAAATCCAGGTTTGGCAGAAAATGCAATTAGTCGCCTAAACAACCTTTAGGCCCCTAACCAACAGTTATTGTTAACCCTTTTCTACTGGCGGCACGTTTTTAAATGGCGAACCAGCAGCTCTATATTTACCCAGTGTCGTTCATAAACAGCACTACATAAATACTATAGCTGTTGAGTGGCTGATCTACCGGTAATCGATGTGTACTGATTTGTCATTAGATGGCTCCATACACAGATACACTGTACTGAGCCAAATCTGAGGGGGCTGGGTAGCATGTGATTGCTGTGATTGGTCATTACAGTGATCACACGGTACTGCTTACAATATTGATCCTTCTCCCTCCCCATACAACAGGGAAAGTAGAGAGGGATCCAGAACTTGTGAATAAGAGAAGAATGAATGGAGCAGCTGCAGATTCATTCATTCTGTTTTAGTGACACAGGGATTATTCTTTTAACCCCTTCATGCTCGCCTCCTCTCCTACACATAATGGAGGTTATTTACTAAAACTGGAGAGTGAAAAATATGGTACAGCTGTGCATAGAAACCAATCAGCTTCCAGGTATTATTGCTGAAGCATAATTGAACAAGTTGAAGTTAGAAGCTGATTGGCTAGCATGCACAGCTGCGCCAGATTCTGTTTGCACCAGTTTAAGTAAATCTCCTTCACTATCGCTATGCTATCTCTATGTGACTTATATATTAGCCCTTTCATCTCCCTTATCATGCACATCTGAACATTAACCCCTTCATCTCCATCCTGCCACTGTATGTGACAGTACACTAACTCGTCACCTCCTCCTTCTCCCTCTATGTATGACTTATACATGTATCTACTCTACTTTACCAAGCTCCATGTTTTAACCCCCTCAAAGTGGCAAAAAAATTAGATCGCCTTGGGGTGTCTGCTTTCTAAAAAGGGATCATTTTTGAAAATGTTCGTACTATCTGGGCAGTTGTATGTTAGAACGTAATGGAAACAGGTTTTTTTTTCAGAATTTTTGGTCTTTTTTGTTTTTTTTTTCTAGTTAAAAAAAAAAAAATAAACTAGTGGAGATTAAATTACACCAAAAGAAAGCTCTATCTATCTAAAAAAAAAAAAAAATAATAATAAAAAAAAAAAATATATATATATACAGCAAACTCACCTGACCTAAACCCCACAAACAAATCTTCCTATTGTCAAGAGGAAGTTGAGAGACACCAGACCCAACAATGCACATGAACTGAAGGCTGCTATCAAAGCAATCTGAGCTTCCATAACACCTCAGCAGTGCCACAGGCTGATCGCCTCCATGCCACACCACTTTGATGCAGTAATTCATGCAAAAGGAGCCCCAACCAAGTATTGAGGGCATACTATACTGTACATTGACTGTATTAAAAAACCTTTTTTTATTGGTCTTATGTAGTAAACATTTTCTGAGATAGAGAATTTGAGGTTTTCACTAGCCATAATGACCAAAAATAAGGAGAAAGAAATACTTGAAATATATCACTCTGTGTGTAACACATCTACATATGACATGAGTTTCACTTTTTGAATTGAATTACTGAAATAAATTAACCATTTTGATGATATTTAAATTTTTCTGAGATGCACCTATGTGTGTGTGTATGTATGTATGTATGTGTATGTATGTATGTATATATATATATATATATATATATATATATATATATATATATATATATATACAACATTTATTTTGGTATAGATTTTTAATGCAGGGATATTACAAGAGGAGGGGGGAAGAGCGGGGCTTTGTTCCCCCGCATCGCTCGACCCTGGGACAGGTAAGTGTCAGTTTATTAAAAGTCAGCAGCTGCAGTATTTGTAGCTGCTGATTTTTAATTTAATTTTTTTAGGGGAAACTCCTCTTTAAGAGAAAGCTCAGGTGAGTTTGGACTAGGATTGGAAAATACCTTCATCCTTGATGAAGAGTAATAAAAGAGTAATAAAAAGGGTTGGAATACTTGCCTTTCTGGAAGAAACGGCTGTTCAATCTTCCTTTTATTGCTGTTCATATGGCCAACAGTCTAAGCATGCATTGTGCTATGTATGTAACCTAGGCCTTTCTTTCAAAAGAGTTCACATGATAAAATGCCTAGGCTTTTGGTAATGTGGCTAGCACTAGAGGAAACCTTGAGTATCCTTTCACTGGAAATTTCACTCATGGTATTATTCTTGATTTATCCATTCTAGAAACACTGTTAGTATAGCTAGAAGTTAACATTTGAGTATAGTTCCACTTTAAAAATTCATCAATCTCGATAGTGATGACTGGTCAGCTGTTAGTGGGTTGTGTAGGTGTACTTTAAGTTACATCGCAAACAGCAGGATACATGTATAAAAAGTTCACACACCTGTACAAGACTACCACGAAACTAACAATTGTATTTGTGTTCGGTATTGTTTATTAGTGAAAGAGACAACTGGGGTTTGGCGGCGTCATGTGACCCTTTAACACATCGTCACCAGGCCCTTTATCCTTATGTCTTTGTTACTGCTTGAAACTAAAGTGCAATCTCAAAATCTTACTTTTGTGAAAACTAGAAATATTTTAAATGTTCATTAGTTTTATTAGTAGAAAATTGAGTTTGCCTCACAAATGTATTTGAAGAAAGACACGCTTCATTTGCAGGAAACAGAAAATAAAGAGTAAATATTAGAAAATAGGTAATTATTGATGAGTCACTAAGCAATTCATTAGAAAACTGAATTATAAGGATAATTTGCTCACCTGGCTGATAAAGCACAAGAGCCAATGTTCTGTCGTAAGAAACAATCTGGAAGCAAGATACACACAGAAGTTAATTTCTGAGAGATCTAATTAGTGCTTCTCCACCATGCCCACTGCAAACAGAGCATGCTGTTATGCACCTTTTTCTTTCATTGTGCTTTCCAGACATGCACATTTCAGTGCTGTTAATGGCCTTTGTTCAAGTAATTTCCCTTGTATGGCTAAATCCACTTAAAGGGAACTTGTACTTTTTGTTTCATGGAGAATGTAGCAGGTTTGTTCTATGCAGATGGGCTGCTAAAAGACCAAACACTACTATAGTAGGCAGAGGAAGTGTCATGAGTTCCTTAATGCAGCTCTGGGCTCTAGCAGTGTTCAAGGCGATAAGGTAGTTTAAGAAAGAATATGCTCTTTAGGGTTCCCATGGTAAAGTAAACCTGTTACTTTGCCCAGTTGCAATAGGTAAGGTGAAATCTGGTATTTCAGTTCTGAATGGTGTCTGACAGACTGATTGTTCTGTTGGGTTTTCGTTTATGTGAGCATTATGATTTACATTTTGAAGAAAATTAAGTTTCCTTTTTGGCAATAGAAATTGAAAGCTTGTTAAAGTGTAAATCCAAAATCTATTTTTCACCCTACTGTATGTACTCTTTAAGTTGGCTTTAAGTTGAAACTGACAGGCTTCATCTTCAAAATGTAATTTAGGGTCTCAATGATACGTTTTTTGGGGCTTGCTTCCCTTTTCTCAAGCAATTGAGAATAACCTCACAAATTGGTCCAGTATTTATTCACCACTTTTGTATGTGCAAAAAAAATCTAAAATCAAATGACGACACCCATAAGTTGGTTTTCAGACATGAATAGTCTGAAACTTATTGCTGCCATTTTTAATCTTGAATTCTAGCTCATAGATATCAGCACTAGCATCAGCGTCAGACATCTATATGTGCCTCAAGTTTCTATTTTCTGTCTAGATTTTGAATGTGTTTCCATGTTTTTCTCTCAGTCCAAAAACATATCAGTAGGTCAAATGACCTGTGTAAAAATGATCCCTAAAGGATATGGCAGAGCCTATGTGTCAATTGTTAGTGACATTACACTGTGAAATCCCCTGGGCCTGAGACTGCTGTATATAGTAACTCAAGTAGAATATTCCAAGGGTACGTGTTGTACTACATGCTATAGCAACTACCAGCCAGGAACTGACTGATATCAATACAAGTCAAAGCATATATTGCTAGCACACCATGGATCTTTTAAGTAGAGTCCAATGTTTTTTTTTTTAAGTGATCAGATCACAGTTGTAAATTGTATTGTATCAGGGACCCGCATTGCCCGCTGAAGAGGTTCTGCATGGCCCAGAAACATCACAATTTATGCTGTTGTATGATCACTTTAACAAAACCTTTGTCCACTATTTTAAAGATCCTTAGAGTGCTGGTGATATATTATTTGACTTGTGTAAATAGTTTGTACTGCTGAAAAGAGCTGAGGGATATCTTCAAGATTATAGATAAGTTGAAAAAAAAAGCTGATGCGAAATCACCTAAAAAAAAATTTTTTTATGCTTTACCGATCTTTTTTTTATTCTCCACTTCCTGATTTCCCTGAAGGCAGTGGTGACATAGCCCTGGCCGCACAGATGCCCTTGCAAAACGTTACCATTTTCTTGCAAAATCGTATACCTAAACTGTGAGATCCTTGTAGATCTTGCAGTATTATCATACTGCACATGCGTAAAATGAAGCAGGTGGCGTCATGCGGCATATGAACATTTATTTCCCATGGGGGGAAAAAACGTCTCAAAGCTTTTTATCCACAGTTTTGTATGGCACATGCACAAGATGAAGCACATGATGCCATGTGCTTCATCTTGAGCATGCACAATATAATAGACATTTTCAAAATGGTGATGCAGGAATGGGAACCCAGGCAGCAAACAGGCTGGACAAAATGGGTTAAAGTGAAGAAACTTTCATAAGGTTTCAAAACACTGGTTTTTGGAGTGTAAAATATTAATTAGTCAAAGCCTTTATTTTAATTTGGAAAATGAGGTTGGATATGATTTACCCAGCCCTCAGTGCGTGTAGATGTCCCTTTCCTACATACAGGAGATTTATCCATTTAATTTCCCTACAATTACAATAGATGACTGATTCTGCTATTATTGTGTTTGTATACTTTTTAGTTGCAGTGTTGGTAAGGTGATGAATAGTTTGCTTTAAGTTACTTTTATGGTCACTTTTTTTTTCTTCTCCCTGCGGCTAAGCTCTAAACTTTTCTTATTTTGAGAACATTAAATGGCACAAAACCAAATATATTCAACCTGCGAACTTTGAGCAGTGACTGGTAGTTTCTGAAAATGAGACAGCGGGAAACAAGTCCCTCTTCACTAAAACTAATCTACTTTAGCATTTAGAATTGAAAGGAACTTTCTTGAATTCTGACTACTGGAGAGAAACGATACAATTTAGCAAACTGATGAACAGCATACACACTAATCAAAATTGCTTGGAAAAAAACTCACTCCTGTCTTTGGGAAAAATAGAAAAATAATAGATGTGATTTGGAAAGGAAAAAAAAAAGTTTTGCGATGCCCTAGATACTGTATATTAATTTGAAAGCTTCAAATGAGTATGGTGTGCTATACTTCAGCAGAATTGTTTAATTAAAATAAGATTGGTGATAGACCCAGGTTACAAAAATCATAATCATTTTTATAACTGTGATGGCTTTCAATGTTTTACAGGATCATCACGCTGCCAGTGGATTAAATACATTTGGCAGCGGTGGTGCCAGATTAATTAATAATGCCCTATTAAACAGTAATACAAAACACAAGTTATTGTATTGATTTTGGAAAAGGCTTGCATTGAGGTAATCTTCCTGCAGCTTTTTGTAGAAAACTTTCAATAATCCTATCGCCTATCAGCAGATTTGTATTGAAGGAATTTCCCACCATCAGCTACAGTACACAGTTCCCTCTTTCAGTTAAAGTGTCTTCAGTTTTAAGTTCACCCCACCTCTATTGTGTGAAGTGTGCAAAATAATACGATGTTGCACAAATCTATTTAAATAACAGCAAATAGTCCCATCAAACTCCAGTGCAAACTCCTCTTCACTGTGCTTAATGATTGGTGTCCAAAATAGACAAGAAAAATGTGATCCAAAATTCCACGTGCTTGTGATCACCTCTCCCCAAAAATCATTAATATTAAGGTTAGCTCCCAATGTTCCTCCAATCTTCCTTCATGAGACTAAATACCATTCCAAAATTACCATCAGGCAGTCATCATAAAAAAGAAGGTGCGGTAATGTAAAACCACTTCAGATGTATTCAAATCCCAATAAAAATTATCCCATCAGGAGTGCGCATGCGCGGGACTTCCGGGAAGACGCTCTGAACGGGAGCTCCGCACCGCTCCGGCCTTCCGCGGCACTTTCCCGGCGCTCTCTTTAGCGGACACCTTCGGGGAGACCATCCCCGTGCTCCGGAACATTTGGGGCAACTTTTTGAATTCCGGGGAAGACGGCTAGGAAAGACGTAAGCCGCAAACTTCACTTCGGCCTGACGGACACTCAGCCTCCCAAGATGGCGGCGGCTAAAGCAACGCGCGGCGAGGCCGCAATCCCCTCACTTGGGACAACTTCGGGGACATCTCCTTCTGCTCCAGTGAGTAACCCTCAGCATCTCTCCCCCTCTCCTGCATCCACAGAATCTCTCCTGGGCAGGCTGCAGACTGAGAACCCTTTCTCCCCGCTATCCAACCCACCCAGCTGCATGGCTGAGTCTCCTCAAGCTTCCCCCATTCAGCCCAACTACCCCCCTGATGTGTCACAGCTATTGAACAGTTTCTCTGACATGCTGGCAGTGGGTCTGGCTCAGAATGCTGCTCAGATTACAGCAGCTATTAAGGCTGACATCCAGAGCTTGGGGAGCAGAATTGATTTAATTGAGCAGACAATGGATGACAACGCAGCCCGCACCAATCAGAATTCTGCTTGTATCCAGACGCTACAAGATCAATTGGACACTGCCCTCTCGAAAATCGACGATTTAGAGAACAGGAGCAGACGTTATAACTTTCGCATCAGAGGGATCCCGGAATCGCAAGAGGATATACATGACACTGTTAAAACCATGATTAAAATCCTTATCCCTGACATCCCGGACCAGAGGCTGGAATTAGACAGAGCCCACAGAGTCCTGCAACTTCCCCGTAAAGACGGCCTTCCTCGGGACATTGTGGTCAAGCCACACTACTATGGGGTCAAGGAGGAAATAATGAAAAGGTCACGCAACTAGGAAGATATCTTTTTTAATGGCGTCAAGATCCAAATCTTTGCAGACATTTCCCCCACAACAATCCCAAAAAGGAGGGCTCTAAAACCTTTACTTGATGTGCTCTCCCAGAAGATGATTAAATACAGATGGGCCTTCCCCTTCCGCCTACAATTTCATTACAAAGAAAAGTCGCACAGCTTCACGGATTTCCAGAGTGGCGAACGCGTGCTCCTCCACTTAGGACTCATCTCCCAGGACTCTTCTCCCGAACTAATGGAAACACGCCCGACCTCATCCAAAAGACCTCCTCCGTCGAGCCCTCTGACCCCCCTCTGGGTCAAGCAGCAACCCAAGAGACAGCGTGACAAGGTCCCCCCAAGATGAACGTCTTCCACCTCTGACCCTTAAGGGTCTGTTTGCTTCTTTACATCCTAACCGGATCCTTTGGAAGTGATATCTTCACGTCCTTGACTTTAGAGTCACCTCGGACTGACTTCTTCCACTCCCCCCCCCCCCCCCCCTCCTGTTCTTTTATGGATAACTTTCTTTTTTTTATTACAGGCCAGGTGAACTTGAGGGTTCCCCCAACTTATTTCTCCTGAAGGGCCACAGTGTCCCTACCCAGCCCACGCCCCCCCCCCCCAACTACCCCCCCTTCCCTTCCACAGAGGTTGTCCTCAGGCCCCTGAATACCTGTTTTGTAACAAAGTCTCACTGTTAGTGTACTCCAATATGCCCGCAGGGCATGAGTGTCTCTTTCCTAGGGGCGTTCCCCTACACTAGGTTTACTAAGTGTATGTTAAAGTTGTCACACCTACATGTTATTCTAGTTGTTAATGTTTATAACGTTGTGTTTTTCTTTTTTTTTTTTTTCTTTCTTGCTATAGGTGTCATTTTGTTGTTTTCTTTTTATTGGCGAGTGCCGCACGGCCGGAGCGGGCCTGCTTGCCACTCCACCTGCTGTTACCCTGGGGCCTAACCCCCCCTTGGTGACCTCAGGACCGCAACCCAGCTGCGGGTTGCCCTCCTTCCGATCCCTGCAACTTAGAGGGAATCGGAGCAGGTTTGGACCTGCAACCCCCCTACCTCTCCTGGGGAATCCAGACATCTTTTCCGTCTGGACTCTCCATCTCTCTTCTCCTTTCTCTTCTCTCTTTTCCTCTGTCCCTTCCTTCTTCCTGGTACTTACGGTTCTCTTCCCACTCAGGTGCCTCCAAGGAGAGCGAGCTGGTTTACACCCCTTAGGATGCTGGGTCATGATCGGATCCCACAAGTCGGGACCATTGGTCGCTTGGATCAGGTAAGCAAAGCCGGCATGCACTCGCACTTTTTCCCTCGCACCCATGGCTGATGACGACCCCAAACCACAACCACTAAGGATCGCATCTCATAATACACAGGGCCTAAACTCTCCCATGAAAAGGCGCAAAGCCCTGCACAGCTACCATTCCAAGAGCCTGGATATCGTCCTCATTCAAGAGACGCATTTTCCTAAAAGCTTTAACCCCTCCTTCCTGCACCGAAACTACCCTACCTTTTTTCTGGCCAATGCAGATGACAAGAAGAGGGGAGTAGCTGTCCTCATTTCAAAACGCACCCCTTTCACACTGTCCCAAGTTATTAGGGATGGGGAGGGAAGATATATTTTAGTCAAGGGACATATCAATGGATCCCTCTTCTCTTTTGTGTCTTATTATGCTCCCAACAAGGGTCAATCTCAATTCTTTTCCTCCATGCTAACCTTTCTTTCCCCTTATTTGGAGGGAAAGGTTCTCATGGGTGGCGACTCTAACGTCGCCTTTGATCATGTGCTAGACAAGTCTGCCCCTAATAAAGCCCTCCTGAAAAGACCTCCCAAACAGAGTCTCAGCATTGCTAGACTCTTTCATG